>NW_027526319.1:2580774-3318281 GCF_048455015.1 Haemaphysalis longicornis
GCTACGCTCCGGTGCGCAGCGGTGCAGTTTATCGAAGATGCTATATTGCCATGAACCATGTTTTGGGTTTGTTTATGTTTTGTTTTTGCCGACCGGCTGCACTGAGCTATGTTATCTGTGTTATCCTTGGGCCAAATGAAGTTCATGTTCTATTCTTTATGATGCATGTCTTATCTCCTTTCATAGGGAGAGTGTTTCAAGCTAACGTCAGTAGCCTAGAATAATCTTGTTTGATATTCAGTGTTTGATATTCACGAGCGGGAATCCATCCAGACACAAGTGGAAGACATGCTCAGCGAAGACATTATAGGCTCCGGACAGCGAAGTTTGCCGGTCGAGCGCAGCGCCAACCGCGGCAGAGCCGCGCTCCGGGTCGGTCCCGCTGCGCCGACCGCCTTCAGCACCCGTGAACGCAACTATGCAAAAAAGTGTGTCATAACGTTATTTGCATGTATGTATACTACATACGGCAACAAAGTCATGCAGAAATGTTATATAGTAGGGGGAAGCCTCCAAATAAAATGGGGCGCTGATAAAATGCTGTCGCCTTGCTGCCGAGCCGTACGTTAACGCAACTGGGAAGCGTGTGTTCAAGGCTTTGCAATCTCCCGCAGATTCTTCTTATCTCTTTTTTTTTCGCAGATACGAAGCGTGGTTACTGTATCTTGAAAAGCCCACACTAAGCGAGCGGATTACAGTTGCCGGGGTGTACGGGCAACTTGTTAGTAGGCTGGTTAGCTGGTGGTGAATACACATAAGTCTGCATTAAATTTAGTAAGAAAGAGGGCCCCCAAACACAGTTATAGCATCGCATAAAATTATCACCCAGCGATTCTACTCTACTTCATCTAATGTTTCACGTGCTTACGTCACCCTGTTTAATACATGTAAGCACATATAAGACGCACACTTATAGACAACGTTACCAAATGTTTCGTGGGATGTTGGATAGTGCAAAGTCACCGCCTCTTCTTGCAAAAGAAACAATGAAATTGTTGTCTAAGCCACTGAAAAGCAAAGAAAAATAGAGCTAAGACATGCCGCATTAAAAGTTGGAAATATATGGACGCAGGACGTAATTTTCGCGTTCAAAAAAGAGGAGGAGGAGGACAAACTTGATTCATGTCATCCGTTGTGATTGCGGTCACTCTGGACCAGTGAGGGGTGTGCTGAGGGAACTAAAGTTTTCGCTGGTGACTTTTGCTGCAAGGGTATTGACTGTAATAAAAGCGATACTATTTGTTTCTGACAGAGGTCTCATGCCGGACCCATTGGCGTGGAGAGAAAAAAATACCCGAATATGAATATTCCGTAGTATCTGCTTACCCCTCCCCCCACCCCATCCCCGCCCAATGAAATTTCTTGTGATAGCCTTCTCGTGAAGTTTATTTTTTGGGGGTGTGTTTGTATGCAGCTGGCGTACTTGGCTACACCTGGAAGCCCAAACGATTCTTGGCGCAGAGGGCACCTATTGAAGTCCTCAGTTTCACTATACACAAACAAATGTGAATATCATACTGTTACATGAATGGAGCATCACATTCGGATCAAAGACCCATATGTAACACCCATGTGGTCCAGTTATGTAGGAGTTCTGCAGTCGCAAGTGCACTCACATGGATGGAATACCCCGCGCGCAAACATCGCCCAACGTCTGATATATTTGCAGGCAAACCCTGCTCTTTTGTGGATTGAAAAATATAAATTATTTTTTCTTTTGAAGCGAAACATGCTGATCTAGAGAAAGTTTTGCCCAGGCGGACTGTATAAGCGTTTATCTGGTGGGCATCACGCCTATGCGGCCTTTATGTGCCTTCTCAAAACCCAATAAATCCTTCTTCACCTACACTATGTGGCAAGATTACTGTTCAATCTCTTACTTCGTTTTAAACCCAAAGGGGCGACTAATATTCTTCATGAGCTCTGCAAACCGAGGAGCGCCCCGCAGCCAGGAACATACTTGCTTGCTGGTTCCGACCCAGTGTTGCGCATATCTGCCGAAGGCCCCGGGGCGCTGGGTGTCGCGGGCTCTGTGTCGCCCTCTGGGCGCTGTCCGGCACCTACACATCCATCGAAAAGCCCCTGGGCTGGACCGGTCATACTCGGGAAGAAAAAAAGATTGCACATTAAGGTTTTGTGTTGACTACCAGCAACTGAACAAAAACCAAAAAGGACGTTTACCCCCTGCTGCGAATCAACGACACACTCGACCACCTCTGCCACGCGAAGTACTTCTCATCGATGGATATTAAGACAGGATACTGGCAAATAGAAGTTGACGAGAGACCGAGAGAAGACTGCATTCATAACCCCGGACGGCCTTTACAATTTAAAGATGATGCCATTTGGACTGTGCACGGCACCAGCAATGTTTCAAAGAGTCATGGACACTGTGCTAGCTGGCCTGAAGTGGCACACCTGTCTCGTATACCTTGATGACATTGTCGTATTCGCCTCAACTTTCGACTAACACTTAGCAAGGTTGGAGTTAGAGCACTGCACGGGCCCGGGCCGGCCCGAAAGCCCGGGCCCGACCCGGCCCGCGGGCCGGGCCGCCCGAAGTCATGCCATGGGCCCGGGCCGGGCTCGGGCTCGACGCCGTGGGCCCGGGCCAGGCTCGGGCTTGAATTCAAAGGCACGGCCGTTAATAGGTCCGACGTGAAGTGTAGAAAAGAGCATCAAAGTGAATATCCTTGGTTCATTTTTGCGCGCTTCTTGCTGTTAGTTGTACGCATTGTTTTAAAAACGTGTTTTGCTAGGTCTGATGATCACTATACTGCAATTTTAATGACATTTCCTGCACAGCATCAAGATTTCCTATTTTGTTGTATAACATACCAAAGATACGATTACAAGGAATGCCCAAGAGGGGAAGGACTTAATTCAGACATTCTGGAGCTGTGCACCTATGTCTATGTATGTACACGTGTATTCTAGATGCCGCACCAATCAAAATGCGGCTGCCGTGGCCGGTAATTAAACTTGCGTTACAGAGAAACACCACCGCTTAACAACTACTGCAGGTGAAGTACTTCAACGCGCGTACATACTCGTTGGTTCAAATACGGATCGAAAAATGTCAGCAATACCGACTTGTGGCCGAAATAACCACGTGAAGTTGCCAAGAGTCTGGTCATCAAATGTGATGATGTATCTCGTGTAAGAATACGAGCTATTATTACGCCGATGTGGCGTGAACTGCAGACGGTGCAAGCTAAACTATGTGCACTTTTAAACTCTTATTTTTTGCGTTTCAGTTCATGACGTGCTTGTACAGACTAGATGCTCCGTCTGATCACCCGGAATATAATAAACAAACTTTCTTTAGCGTCAAAGACCGGGCCTGGTCACACACGCGCGGGCCCTCCCTAGGCCGAAAAAAAAATTACCGGGCCGGGCCGGGCCCGGGCTTGAGATGGCGGGCCCGGGCCGGGCTCGGGCCAGGCTCACTTATGAATGCCCGGGCCCGGACCGGGCTCGGGCTAGGTGTTACGGGCCCGGGTCGGGCTCGGGCTTCGCGAAGCGGGCTCGGGCCATAAAATCAGGCCCGTGCAGTGCTCTAGTTGGAGTCTGTACTTAAGACTCGTCGGGGCTAACTCGTCGCTCGTCGGGGCTAACCCTTAAGCCTGAAAAGTGTTGCTTTGTGTATGAGGAACTCAAGTTTTTGGGCCATGTCGTCAACGCCCCGGGAGTCCTGCCTGACCTGGTGAAAACTTCAGCCATAGCGAACTTCCCAAGGCCGGAAGATAAGGGCATGTGAGGATTTCTCGGACTGTGCACATAGTACCGGCACTTTGTCGGAAGCTTCGCACGCATTGCAAAGCCATTGACCCACTTTATGAAAGATAGCACCCTTTTCAGCTGGGAAAACGCCCAAGAAAAAGCATTCTGTGATCTTCAACAATGCTTGCAAAGCCCTCCCATGCTCGCTCATATTGACAAAAATGCTGAAACGGAAATGCACACCGACGGCAGTAGTATAGGCTTGGGTGCCGTCCTCGTGCAAAAGCAAAGCGGTTGTGAAAAATTAATCGCCTATGCCAGCCGTGGTCTGTCGAAGGAGGAGAAAAACTACTCAGCCTCTGAGAAAGAGGGCCTCACCATTATTTGGGCCATTTCAAAATTTTGCCCATACGTGTATGGTAGACCATTCAAGGTTGTGACAGACCACGATGCACTGTGTTGGCTCGCCAATTTGAAGGACCCCTCTGGCTGTCTTGGACGGTGGAGCTTGCACCTGCAAGAGTTCGACTTTACAATCGTCTATAAATCCGGGAGGAAACACTCCAACGCCGACTGCCTGTCCCGCACCCCTGTCGACCCACCACCGCAAGACTCTGATGAAAACAGCGCTTTCTTCAGAGTTGTGACGCAGAGTGGTCTAGCTGCCCAGCTGCGTGCCGACCCCGACTTGCGCGTCATGATCGACTACCTCGAAGGCCGCAATGTCGCTGTGCCTAGGCCGTTCAAACGGAACTTGCCAGCATTCAGCCTGAGAAACTCTGTCCTCGTGAACAAGAATTTCAGCCCCGGAACGAGAACGAATTATCTTCTTGTCATCCCCGCAGATCTTCATAACAAAATTTGGAAGCATGCCATGACAACCCGTCTTCCGGACATCTCGGGACAGCTCGCACTATTAGAAAAATCAAGACAAAGTACTACTGGCCCCGCCTTACATCTGTTGTCACCCACTACGTCCGGAGCTGCTAAAACTGCCAGCAACGAAAAATACCACCAACGAGACCTGCCGGACTTCTGCAGCCCATCGAGGCCCTTCCAACAGATTGGAATGGACGTTCTCGGCCCGTTCCCAACGTTATGATCCGAGAACAAGCAGATTGTCGTAGTGACAGACTACATGATGCGCTATGCAGAGACTGCCGCTCTTCCCAGGGGGACTGCAGAAAAAGTTGCCAAGTTATTCATAAACCAAGTTGTGCTGCAACCTGGAGCCCCTGAAATCGTAATCACAGACTGCGGAGCTTATGCAAGGAATCTTAACGCTACAGCTACATGGATCACCGAAGAACAACGGCGTACCATCCCCAAACGAACAGACTAATGGAACGTCTGAACAAAAGGATCGCAGATATGCTGTCTATGTATGTCAACGTTGAACATAAGACTTGGGACGAAGTCCTTCCTTATGTCATGTTTGCATACAACACGGCTATCCAAGAAACTACGCAGATCACACCCTTCGAGCTTGTCTATGGAAGACGACTGACTACGATGCTTGACGCCTTGCTTCCGCACGTAGAAGACGACGACCTCAACGCCGACGTCCCAGGATACCTTCAGCGTGGGGAGGAGGCGCTCCAGCTCACGTGTTTTCGCACAATGGACTAGCAGCTGGTGGATGCCGGACGCACAACCTCCGACGCCGAGACGCCACGTACCGCCCAGAGGATTGTGTGCGGGTTTGTATCCCATTTGACGACGCGGACTCAGAAGCTTCTTCGGCGGTATTTCGGACCCTACTGGATTCTACGTTTTGGCCAACTTGCCAACGAGGTGATCCCTGATGGTCATTCCGGAACATCACGACGACGCATGTGGCCTGAAGTCGTCCACATGGTTCACTTAAAGGAGCCATGAAGAGAAAACAAAAGTTTGTTTTATTCGAAAGATTAGGTGTTTCATAGTACCCCGAGCACTTTCCCGGAAGCAAATGATGCTTTATTCACTGAGAAATAAGGCAATTTAAGCCAAAATTTTCAATCTCCCGCTAAAATTGAACATTCCGTGACGTGTACAATGACGTCATAGAGCCGGTCCATGAAACAGATACTTAGTATGTCGACTCCATATAGCACCCACACGCGGGAGTCGATCGAGATGGCGGCCATTTTAAAAATACTAGTAAAACCTAGTGCACCCGCAGCCCTAGTCATGGAATCGCCTGATCCGGAGAACAAAACTCTCGCCGAGGAGCTCGGGCTTGCATTTAATAACCTCACACCACAAAAACGCTCAATGCTTCTAAGTGCACGAGCGGCAAGAGCTGTGGGATACGCGGTGGACGGGAAAGCGACCATTCCGCGATAGCCACAACAGACGAACGCCCAGCCGTCGGCACCGCTGCCTCGTCAGCCCCGTCGCGACGGGCGAATATAGACTGGTACGTATGTGCCGTATTTTGATTACGGTTAATAATAGTTCAATTTCAGTAGCAGTATCACTTATGCCAGTTGGCCGGTGTCGTGTATGGAAAGCCGTTCGCGCGAGCTCTCTGCTTCGACCAGAAAGATACAAGCGTCAATGCGCGGTGTTTACGGCATTTTTTTTCCCCAAGGTCAGAGCGATTTGACGAAGTCGGCGACGAGCGCCAGCATGTCCCAGGAGTGAGCTAACGTAAGGGTCCCTGCCGTAACTGAACAAACTGAAGTTTTCAGTGGTTGTAAACTGGAAACGAGCTCATAACGACAGCAGCAAGCCAACACCATTCGAAACTTACGCGACGACTGGCACTATCTCGTCGCTTCTTGCTGTTCCTTACTCCCGTCGTTTCTATTTTTACCTTTGCTGGTTGGCGATATGACGGCCAACCTCCTGTGAAGGGATTACGATACGAAGCAAGGTCGCGGCTGTGCGTGCTAGAACGGTTCGTTGGCCCCGAAGAGCCTCGAACCCGAAAATTCGTCTGCGCGACGGCGAGATGTCGAGCTCGGCCGGCGCTAGTTTCGTACGCATTGGCGCACACGCTTGCGAGTTCGTTCGGACCTTCAACCGTTTACTCCACCGTTCTTTGTCATAAAAAGAATGTGCAGTATGTTTCACGGGCATTTAGCTCGCTGTGCAAGCTGTAAGCCCTGCCTAACATGCGTTTGCTTTTGCCGGCCTCCGCCAATCGCAGAGCATTCCCAAGTGACATCACAGGTTCTGTTGCGGAAAATGAGCTGGTGGGTCGCATGGTCATTTCCTTTTTTCCTAATTATGTAGCTTATTTGAGCGAAGTTTGCGTTATAAGTGGTGTCGTTATGGTTCTAACGAGGCAATCTTTCGAATGAACCAAACTTGTGTTTTCTCTTCATGGCTCCTTTAAAACCTTACTATGCAAGATGAGACCTTTTTTATTGTTTGTTCCGACTTTTTTTATTTTATGATCTGGTCGATGCCCTCTTAGAGGGGGGGATAATGCCACGAACCATGTTTTGGGTTTGTTTTGTTTTGTCCAACCGGCTGTGCCAGGGTATTGTCTGTGCTATCCGTGGGCCAAGTGAAGCGGATGTTCCATTCTTTATGCCGCATGTGTTGTGTCATTACATGGGGAGAGTGTTTCAAACTAACGTCACCAGCCTAGAATAATCTTTGATCTACAGTGTTCTGAATGTAATTCAACTATTCGAGAAACCCTTGAGCCAAGTGAAAAATGCCCGCAGAGCAGATGCCGCGGCATTCGACTCTCGGACACTTGCCTGCGCACATCACTTTGTTGACTGCTGCTTTGCCGCCTGTGTATTCTTTGAGGTGTTCGGGAGCAGAATTTAGCTCCAATAAACTTGTTTTCCTTGAAGAAAACTGCGTCGCCTTTGGCTTCGTGACCATTGGCTACACTAAATTACTCACCTCACGAAAGTGGGGAAAAAACTTGAATTGAAAGGTCACCTGCAATTATTTTAATTTGAAGCATTTGGTTTGCAGTATTGCTTACTGACCCCTATGGCACAGGCGTCTGCAGGTAAAGGTTATTAGAGCTTTTAATCCTATTGTGTGCACTGCATTTTAGGATAGCAAAATGTGTTGCAAGGTGCTTAATCTCACTTTGGCCAAATAGCGAGTTGTTTATTGATCCCGCAGTGCAGTTTTCTATGATTCAGCTGTGTATATTGTGCAGTTTTGATACAATGCCGTTTTCCTATGCCAGGCTGCTCCAAAACCATGACAGTTGCAAAAATTGCGCCAAACTGCTGTAAAACAGCCTTATATGCAAGGATTTCCACACTCGTATTACTCTCAGTTGGAAAAATAGGCCGAGTTTACAACATGGTTTTCCATGCTGCCCAAGTGGTGCTATTTTTTGCAAAGAGCAGTGGTCATCTTGGTATCGTTATGTCACCTGTCTTTTGCATTCAGGTCACCGCTCTCATCATCGCTCACTTGTAATGACAAGAAAAGATAGACTGTGAAGTGAAGGAGAGGACAGCTTCTAACGCATTAATTTTGACCACGTGGGGCTCTTTAAAAAGAACATGCGCCGAAATCTCCAACACACGGTTGTTTTGGCTTTTTGCATTCATCAGAAAAGTGGCCAGCATAGCTGGGAATCGAACCAGCATACATTTTGTCAGCTCAGCCCTGGCGATATAAACACCTGGCCCACCCCTCCTTGTTGCTTGGAAAGGAGTTACTACTTTGTACTGCGGCAGCCTTTTATACGTACCCACATTTTCAGCTGTTAGCGGTGGCTTTGTACGTACACACACAGAAAAGAACCCTTTCGAAGGAAATGGGCAAAGCTTACAAAGGGAAGAAAGGCTGCCCAAACAGCGAGCATATGGCTACAAGAGTGGGAGTCGAAGTAAAAAAAGAAAGAAAACGGTCCTTCATCCACTGAAGGTTAGCCTCTAGTCTGTATAATGGGCACCTGCTTCCATAGCTTTCATGTGAAAGAAACAAGTGACGAGAATGGGGCAGGGAGTGATAGGTGAAGGGGACTGCTTCATCCACAAGTTTTTTTGACAGCGAGGTTTTCCCTGCCCCGACTGTTTGATTCACCGTGGCGGCCGCCACGAGGTCCAGTACTGGAAAAACGTCCATTGAACAATCAACTCGCCAGAAGTTGTGGTGCGTGCTGCATTGCCCCGATATGTTCTGGCATTAGCACCTTTAGGCGGACTGCAGGGGTGAGACAGCTGAATCATATTTGGGAGCAGTTTCTGGAGCAGCGAAATCTCGATTTTGGAGCAGAACCTTGATTTGGAGCAGAACGACATTTATTATGTCAACCTAGGAGCCTAACGAATCGCATTTTTCGCAACTCGGGGGGGAAAGTGCAATTTTTGACCGGTTTTGAACGTACATAACATTGAAACAGCCTTTCAATAAAGTTTTTTTCAACCAGGCTATCCCAAGGTACGAACTGCACTACCTTTTTAGAAATTATTTTTAAATTCTTAGGCTCTTTGCATAAATAGCGCATAAAGCCGCTGAAAATATCGAATAGAAAACCTAAGCAATGGTAAGGCATTTAATGCTGAAAGTATCATTTTTGTAATTCCAGACTTGGCTTTACACACAACCATGACAAAAGTTGCGCGAAGCGAGGTGACAGTCGACACAACCCACCAGCCCTCCCATTTCAATTCCCAAGGTGCGCGGTCGAATTTGAGCAACGTTGGTATGTTTAGCCACCTCCCTCTTGACATTAAATTTCACTTCAGATAGATGAACAATTATTACTAGCGTGCAATAATAGCTTGTCCCGCGGACACTGCTCCAACATTTTGCGGCGATGTAGCCTGCGCCGCCACTTCTGCAGTGTCGATCGTCCCATTCCCGCCGCTCGCAAGCTCGCTGTCAAAGGCAGCAATAACTCCGCGTTTTATAACACCACAATGGTTCCGAAATTTCACTTCAAGCACGCACCGCGCCTCACACTCAAGGCCGAAACACGGCGAATTCGCGAGCACCGCGTTGTTTTTGATGAACTCCCGTCTTTCGAGTCGCGCAGCTTCCCGTAACAGATCTAACGACTGAATGTAAACCCAGCCACCCCCAATAGCCAGAACCACGGTAGAAATAGGCAAAGACTCTGCCTGATGAACCACAAGCAACTGCTTCGCCCGGCGGCGCCATGTAATATCGTTCCGGAGATAGTTTGTCGCCTCAGTGCAACACATAAGCATTTTTTCTGCGGGACTTTGCAATGTTTGTCGATGGCAAAACTTTAAAAACTCACAGGATATATAACATGTGCAATCCTACATTGTGACTTTCGAAAAAACTATTTTGGGGACAATTTTATGCGTTTTTTTATTAAATGATCAATCACTTAAACCTTCACAAACAGCATCAGCTTGGGGGTGCTGGAAGATTATGCCGTCAGTAAGCATTTTTCCCCACTGAAACTGACGGGAGCGTTAAAATCCTGGGCTCTCAAGACTGTTCTGGAGCAGTTTGGCGCAATTTTTTCAATTTTCGAGCTTTTGGAGCAGCCTGGCGCAGGAAAACAAATTTGTATCAAAACTGCGCAATATGCGCAGCTGTCTCGCCCCTGCGGACTGATTACACGAGTAATAATAATTGATGTATGTCAAGTGAAATTTATTTCGAAAAGCAAAGTGACTAAACAGCACCAATACCAAAATTATCTGGGTGAACGCACACCGTTAAAATTGTAATGGCGCGACGACCGCCACCTCACTTCGAGGAAATGTGCCGTGGCGCAACACTTCGGCATACAACGCAGGGACACATTGCAAACATAGTAATTGCTGCATTGAAATGGTAAAAAACACCTCTTAATTGCGGTGCTTTTCAATTTCAATTTTTTTACGGCATTTTACGTTGTCTGTGCACACAGCCTCAATAAACTTTAAGAAGTTTGCAAGAAGGTAGTACACTTTGTACTTTGTGATTCTCATCAAAGCACTTTAAAGGTTATTTTAGTCTTGTATATATTCTAAGCTGACTCAAAAGGGTGTGTCTTCCTCAGAGTTGCTACAAAGTTGTTTTCTAAGCTCCTAAGACAATGTATTCAATGTCGTGAACTGCTCCAAATCAAGGGAATTCTATTTCAAAATTGAAATTTTGCTGCACCAAAAACTGCTCCCAACTCTGTTGATGCTGTCTCAGAGCTGATTTTCATGAAACAGACGTTTATTTTTCATCCTTTTGGTACTAAGCCTCTTTGGAATTAAGCCTGCAGGAAGCTTTCAACATTGACGTGTACAATTGTGTTTGAAAGCGCCTGCATTTCGAACAGAGAAGAGACTGAAGAATGCATGCATGGTTATTGAATTTTGTGGCAGGAAAGTGACCTATTAACCATTTATTTATCGGGAAGTAAAAGTATTAAATTACTAACTGGCTTATTCCTGATTCTTTGGTGCTAAATATGATTGTGAAAATGTTCACTGGCTGCCTTTTTTGGTTACAGAAGGCACAAAGTGCCTGCATGCCAAGTGTGTCATCGTCAGTGCCCCAGGGCTGCGTCATGGCAATGTCCAGGGATGCAGAGAGCAACTGGGATGTCTCCTGCTGCCGAGAAACACAGGCAGCCATCACCTCTAGTGCCGCAGGTACCCTTCTCGTTATTGCATCAACAGTAGATTGGGCATGTCGGCAAGATTTTCCTATTGCTTCAGCAATAGAGCTTTTTTTCTTGAGTGGATAACGACAGTTAATGTACCGCATGGAAGGCCTGGGAACACTGGCTGCGTTGCCACGCAGACAAGTAGAAGCATGGGATGCCAGCTGCCACTGCTTTGATAGGTCTTTTGAGTTACGCAACCACTTCTATGCATTTCAAGTCGAGTCTGAAGCCGAAGCAGGTGGCATAAGACGAGTAAACGAGAAAGACGGCGATGAAGGCCTGATACCGGCGAGCAACAAAAGGGCATTTGCCACAGGATTAATGTGGGCGAGTTGGCTGCTGGAGCAGTGAAAGAAATTGAAGCGGTGTTACGAATGAGACCTCAAAAAGGGAGCACATGGGGACTAGTATAAACTATAAACTACAGTGTATAAACTATGTGCAAAAAAGTCTTCTGGAGTTGTGCAGGCCAAAGCAAGGTGCGTGCATTGGGTCAGCCTCGGGTTTCTGCACGACGATGAGATTCTTATGCATTTTTAGATACACTAATGAACCTTCAAATTTTTTCTGTGTAACAGCTATTCTGTATGTATTTACTATTAAATATTTTTCAGGTACACAGTGCGCGCTTGTGTTCCACGTCAGTACAAGCTCCCAAACAGAAAAGGAATTTCTCGGTGAGGTTACAAATCTTTTCTCTATTTATACATTGAAGTAGGTGACAGCAGAATTACAAATTTCATTGGCATATACCTTCTCAATAACTTTTTGTGCAATCTTGATCCAGTATGCTCATGGTGTTGTTTTAAACATTTATAATTTACTAAATGGGGAATTTAAAAAGAGACACTGACATGAGTGGGAAATTGTTTAACCACCTTAATTTTCAGTATATTAGAGTCTTGTGAATACAAATATAGTACTCGCAGCAGCACGGGTTACTTATTATCGCAGAAATTCCAAAGGCATAAAAGCAGGTGTCAACGCCTCATCCACTTTTCCGCACTATGGTTTGTGTAGTCTATACTCGGGGACAACTTTCTGTGGCAGTGCAGTCAAGGCTACGCAGCCGGACCACGCCTTTTCACTGCACACCTGGAAGTAGTTCAACAAAAATAATTGGCTGGCGGTAACCTCAGCAATTCAAGAATATTTAGTTCTTATGTTTTAGACTCGCAGTGATAATGCTACTAAATTACTAGCCAGAATATATAAAACAGAGGGCATTTTTTTTACATTTTCGGATATTTGTGGTTGCGGCGGTCGCCGCTAGCGTCGCAATGGTTCCCTCCCCCCAAAAAAACAAAAACATGGCGTTCTTGTTGACGGCTTTCGGCAGCTCGCCACTTCATTCTCTGCGTAGGATTTATAAGAAGCTTCCCTGTTTAAACAAACGAAGCGAGTGGTTTGCAAAGTGTACACCCAAGTGAGACTGATGCAACCGGGATTCTCTGCTGTTTTCGCAATCTGCTCGGTTAGCCAGTTTCCCGGCATAAGCGAGCGTGTGCGTAAGCATGTGTGCATGCTGCTCATTTGGTATACCGCGATAGGTAAGTACGCCGCACATGCCGGTGGTGCTGCCCAGTAGAACAGTTTACAGATCGGTGCATTCCTTCAAAACTGCAGCGCTTACAAACTTCACTTATTTTCTGAACGATGCAGAGTCCGCAGTCGGTCTGAGTTCTCCACTTCACGGCCGCTCGGGCCGTGTCCAGTCAAAGCCTTGGCCTTTGTTTACAAACAAATGAAGCGTGTGGTAGGAAACGCCAATATGCCTGCATGCTCGGTGATCGTGGTTCAGCGCACTCAACTACGGAGCTTATGCGAAGAAATGAACTGTGTCAAACTCGTATCGGTTACGCCGAAACTGAAACCGAAACCAGTTTATTGGGAACTACTTCGCGCAGTAACACAGAGCAGCTAGCTTCCCTCTCCCCCTCCCTCCGTAGCTTTCGCTCCATTACCACAGAAAGTTGTACCCGAGTATAGTTTGTAGTCTAGAATGTCATGGCCGTGTCATGACTGTGAGATTAAAACAGTCAATCAGATGTAACAAAGAGATAGATACAAGTACATGTGCTGTTTTTGTTGACAAAGCGGGAATGTTGGTCTTTTTTGTTTTTCTCGGCATATTTCCAAGTTGCGACTATTCTACCCTCTGAATTTTTTTCGTTTGGTTTACATGTGTACTGTGACAAAAAAGTAGCTTTGTGTGCACTGCTTATTCTGCATGACTGCTTTGACTTGCTGATGTCTGTTATGATGACGCACTCTTAAATCGAGAATGCTAAACAGCTAATTTCTCGAAATTATGACCTCAACAAACTGTCTTGAAACTAAAAAATTTTTTGGTCATGCAATGGGTGCAAGTCATTGTTCCGAACCATGAGTGCCAATTTTGTTGTAGGCATCCTTAAAGCTACACTGAACTGTAGAAGCAAATTTGCCTTTGTCGGCACATTAGAGTCATGCAAATACAAATATACTACTTGCAGCGGGACGGGTTACTTATTATCGCAGAAAATTGCAAAGGCATAAACACAGGTGTCCATGCCCCATCCACTTTTCCACGCTTCACTTTGTGACACCACAAACGGCTAATGCATGGGAAAACAGTAACGGTGCAGGCCTCCTAAGCATTTTTGTGAAACGAACATAGAGGCAGCAGAGACGCGCAAATCGAAAATAAATGTAGCGGGAACTTTTGATGTTTGCACTCTTTTGATGGGCCCCATACTACATCGAACATACGCCATAAAATACAATGCCTCAGCCTCAGTGGTAGGCTGCGTTCATTTCAATTTCATTGAAATGTCCTGCTTTGCATGCCAGCACAGCGAAACGATGCATGCACGAGGGTACACGCCAAAGGCTACCACTCCTACTGGCCACTGGTGTGCGTATAATGAAACAGCCAGCGGCAAAAGAAGATATTACTAGCACGTTTGACAGAAACAAGAAAGACGTAAATTTGTTGGATCAGCTGCAAATTTTTCAACACATGCTCCCGGCGGCACGACCGCGGCAGACTCGGCGCGCCTTGAGCGCTCACACAAGAACAGCCTGGCCATTCCCGAAGAAAAACTAACCAAGAAGGGAGGGAGCCCATACGTCGCTGCCAGTTGCTAGCTATGCAGTCGGGTGCCTCGTTCCTATCATCCATGGGGCTGCGCAGATCTGTCCGTAGGAGCTGAAATTTTGTCCGTTGCAAACAAAGAAATTTCGCCAGGACTTCTCAGCAATTCGTATCATCCCGAAATTCGAATGACTCAGAATCGTATCATTGAGATTCCACTGTATTTGCAATTAGTTTACAGCTTATGCATTGCCACACGTCATCTGCATGCTGGTCTAAGGATTACAAAAAATAGAGCGTGACTTGGACAACAACGGTAAAGAAGGACGACGGGACAAGCGCGCACTTGCAACTTCTTTGCTAGATCATTTGCTTAATGATCTAAGGATAGTGGCCATGTGCTGTGTCTGGCATCTAGCCAGCAATATTAAAAGCTCGTCGCTTGCCCTGCAAAGCAGCAGATACCAACAGTACTACGAGACATTTGTGTAGTTTCAAGCAGACATTTTTGGAAACCTATTGCAAAACACCAGTTAGCAATATCACATACTGGTTGTGAATACTTATGGCTTTAAAATATTTACAGCAGTTGTCCTATATGGTACTAGTACCAATTAAGTTTGCAGTGTCTCCTAAAATATTTGTCACGAAAAAGAGGAATATGCGACTCATAAAGCAATGAGCACAGTCTAAATGCCACTTTTTTCTTGCACAAAGGCCTATTATATAGTATCTGCTTTTAGTAAAGGTGAAAAGAGACTGGGTAGGCGAAATGCACACCTAATAGAAACAAGCATGTTTCTTTTAGTGTAACTAACCAATTTCAAAGGTAGCGTGAGTTGTTGTCTCATGTACATTGAGTTCAACTTGGACAAGCCTACTAACTTCTTCAAGACCAGTCAGGCACTTACGAGTAGCGTTTTGGCTTTGTCAGATTAATGGCGTTTGGGACTTGATGCTGCATCATGGAAGTCTACCCGAGCGCTGAAAAGATGCTCGAGCCATCAGCAAGTTTTTCTTTGCTTGGGAAAACAAACATGGTGCATTCATCCGTACAGTAAAGATTGGTATAACACCGGTTTCTTTAGATGCTGTCACTTTATTTTTGCAGTGCTGGAGCTGAATGATGCCCAAGCCTTAACACATAACAAAGACTATGCATCACAAGCCAGTGCAGACACTGTGGCAAAAGCTAGCCTTCACGCCTGCTCCGGCTGCCCACATCCTGGCAGCACAGGGTAGGTAAAGGTGCAATGCTTGTAATGCTGTTGCTTGTACATGTACAGCCTCCCTAATTTTTAATAATATAGTGGGAGCGACGACCGACCGGCATGTCAGCACCTTATCACGGTGTTCAGCAGCGAAATAGGCGAGAGTATGCACACTTGCATAGGGCTATCTGCTGAATGAGTGTCATCTGCTATGCTGTTCCCTTGAGAGTGGTACACCCTCTGCCACTGCACCTGAATGACTTTGTGCCCCACGCTGCTTAGCTATCTTTGGCATAGCAAAACGGCCTTGCAAGATAAGAAAAACAGGGCTGTGTTACCCTGAGAAGAACAGCGGAGCAGAGGGCACTCCCACAACAGGTAGTTCTAAGCGCGAGCACGTACCCTTGGCTATTTTGCTGATGAACACCGTGATAAGGCGCTGACATGCAGATCGGTCGTCGCTCCCACTATATTATTATAATTTGGGAGGCTGTACACTGTGCTGAGCCGGGTTTGTCATTTTATTGACTTCATCCTAAGTGAAAGTCCAGGTATTGTTCAGCACATAGACATTCTAAGTAAGGTTCGAAGCAGTGATCATAGGATAGTTAGGTGCAAGGTAAGCCTGAATCTTAAATGAGAAAGAAGATAACTGGTGAAGACTAACAAACCGAGCGTGCAGTCAGTGAGAGCCAAAACGGAGGAGTTTAAAATAACCCCAAAACATGTTTGCGCTCCTAAACGAGTCCGAGAATGGTGTGGACAGGCTATACAACAAAATAACAACGGCAACCACAGAATCTGCAGCAGCTGTGGGAGAAGGAGCATGTAGGAAAGGAACAGCGAAACTGACTAAGATAAGGAAGGCACTAATTGCAAAACCTAATAACATGAACATGTCAATTGCACTGGATCAACTTGAGTTAGCGGAGCTGTCTGAAATGATTAACAGGAGTAAAACAAATGGCATTCGTGCATATAAAATGGCAGTGATAGAGGAAACACTGCAAATAGGAGGAAGTAGGAAAGCAAATTAAAGAAAGCTGGCCATTGGCAAAGACGGAATGTACGCACTCAGAGATGAGCTGGGGTAACATTAAAGGGGCACTGACACAAAATTTTGAAGGCGAGATAACGTCGGAGATAGATTGGTGGGAACACATATACATCATCTGCAAAATATCAGCGGCGAATACAGCCTAGAACATATTTAAAATCACTTTTGAAGTGTGCGAAACGCAACCGAGCAGCCAGCAGAAGACCACGCGCAATTGTAAATAAACAACATCCAAACACGTCACGAGTTTGTGTTTGCCGCTTCCGCACTACCGGCGTTTTACGCGGGCTCGCCCGGCTCGCCGCTCCAATCGGAGGGCCGGAGGGCGGAGCTTCTGTTCTCGAGAACTAACGACCCGTCGTTGGCGGCGGAGGCGCCGTGATTTCGTCAGCTAATCGAGCAGCTGGCCGCGACCAAAGTTCTACAGCGATTCCAGGCACTCTGTTTCTATTACTGTTTATTACCATTGGATGCGAAAACGCGCCGGAGGCACGAAAAGCCCACTGAGCTAGCCGCACGGTCGCTGTGCAGGCGGCGGCCACGGCCGCGAAGTGGCCCAGGCTGGCGCAGGTAGCTCGAGTGATAGCTTGTTACCGCTGCACGAAATTGTCCCCAAGTCCCGACCATAGTGGCTTAAATGAGAAAGGAGTTAATGATGCGATGGCGGGTTGCATTAAAAATTGTCATCTGCACCGCTTACGAGAGCGGCACTCGAATATCCGCCGCAGTGCTGAGCCAAACACATCTGTAGGCGGACCTGTAGGCAGACCGGCCGGCTGCTCCCAGCGCGCGTCTTGCCACCCACCGCCTCGAGCGTCGCGCGTCGTTCTTTAGCCGCAGTAGCATTTGCACTCGCAGCGCCTGCGTCACATCCACGGTCGCTTTTTAATTAAGCGCCTCACGAGATCAGTACGTGGGGGCATTCGCAGAAACTGCCGTCGATGCGGATTCGACAGTGCTACGGCGGTTCTGCTCTGTGATATCCCTCTGACGGTCACGTGGTCAGCTTTGTTCACACAAAATCCACAAAATCCATCGTTTCGCGGCACTCGCTGAAACCGAAACCGCGACTGGCCGCATTTAAAATCCCTCTAATTAAACAACCGTCGCACGCTGAAGCAAATGAGGTTTCTACAGGTTATAAGTAGGTCACTAGCTACTTATCGCAACGAAAAAAACAAGATGCTAAATTTTTGTGTCAGTGCCCCTTTAAGCACAACATGGCCAAGATAAGTGCCCATAAGTTGGTGTGGCAAAACACCAACAATATTCTTATTCATAAAAAGGCAGATACCACAGATCTTAAGAATCATAGACCCAAGAGCCTACTCGCAGTTTGTAAGCTGCTTAATAAAGTTATGACCTCTGTTGTGTACTGTTAGTGTGTTTGCACTAACACTGACCGTTTACTGAAAGAAAAACTGCTTTGTAAGGCCAAGCAGCTTACTTTTCATGTTCCTTGCATTATTGGATTGTAATTTTGTTTAACCTTTTGTCTAATTGTGCCCACTTGTGACTTTCTGATGACAGCCTGGGAATCCAGTTTGAAGAGAAGCCATCTTCCTGCCTGTTCTATCAAGAAAACAACCACCAGAGCACATACATGGAGGTGTGCTCCAGTAAAATGCATGGCGTTAGCACTGTTTGCAAGAAATCTTCTCGTGGTAAACAATGCCATGATAACCATATGACAGTGCAGACCGGCGAGAGTCATTACACGTGCAGCTTCTGTCAAAAGAGCTTCGCTAAAAGATATAGCCTCGTTACTCATGGAAGGATCCACTCTGGTGAGAGGCCTTATGTGTGTACTACCTGTCAAAAGAGCTTCACTCGAAAATGCCACCTGGTTGCTCATGAAAGATTGCACTCTGGTGAGAAGCCCTATGTGTGTAGCATCTGTCAGAAGAGCTTTACTCATAAAGGCAACTTGGTAAAACATGCAAGATTGCACTCTGGTGAGAGGCCCTATCTGTGCAGCATCTGTCAGAAGAGCTTTACTGAAAAAGGCGGCTTGAATAGGCACCAACGATCGCACTCTGGTGAGAGGCCATATGTGTGCAGCATCTGTCAAAAAAGCTATGCTGATAGAGCTGGCCTGGTTGCTCATGAAAGGCTGCACTCTGGTGAGAGGCCCTACCTGTGTAGCATCTGTCAGAAGAGCTTTACCACTCAGAGGGGCCTTGCTGGTCATAAAAGATTGCACTCTGGTGAAAGGAACTTTGCGTGTAGCATTTGCCACCAGAGCTTTAATCGTAAAGCCAACCTGGTTATCCATGCAAGATTGCACTCTGGTGAGAGACCGCATGTGTGTAGAATCTGTCAGCGGAGCTTCAGTCATAAAAGAACCCTGGTTACGCACGAACGACTGCACTCTGGTGAGAGGCCGTATGTGTGTAACATCTGTCAGAAGAGCTTTACTCATAAAGGCAACTTGGTTAGGCACGAACGATCGCACTCTGGTTAGAGCGCGTATGTGTGCAGCATCTGTCAAAAAAGCTATACTGATAGAAGGAACCTGGTTGCTCATGAAAGACTGCACTCTGGCGAGAGGCCCCACCTGTGTAGCATATGTCAGAAGAGCTTTACAACTCATGGGGGCCTTACTGATCATAAAAGATTGCACTCTGGTTAAAGGCACTTTGTGTGTAGCATTTGCCACCAGAGTTTTACTCGCAAAGAACACCTGGTTAGCCATGCAAGAGTGCACTCTTGTGAGAGGCCGTATGTGTGTAGCATCTGTCAGCAGAGCTTTACTCAAAGCAAACCAGGTTACGCATGAAGGATCACACTCTGGATAGAGGCTATATGCGTGCAGCATTTGTCCAAGGAGCTTTACTGATAGAGGGAACCTGTTTGCTCGCGAAAGATTGCACTCTGGGGAGAAGCCCTGTGTGTACGATTTCTCAGGGAAGTTTTAGTGGAAAGAGTTACCTGGTCATTCATGGAAGATTGCATTCTGGCCAGAAGCCCTATGTGTGTAGCATCTTCAGCAAGGATTTACTAAAAACCCCACCTTATTAAGCATGAAATACCGCATTCTAGCGAGAGGCCATACTTTTTTATTTATTTACAGAATACTGCAGGCCCATTTAAGGGCCCCAGCAGGAGGGGCAAGAATATAACACTGCACACAACTGTAAATCAGCAAGAACAATAAAAAGATACAAAACGATACATCATGGGTCATGGTTCGATACGATCAAGTGCTTCTACAGAGCCGGTTAATGACTGCCATCTGTCAGAAGAGCTTTACTCAAAAGCGATACCTGGTTAATCATGAAAGATTGCACTCTAGCAAAGAGCCCTAATGGGTTGCTGGTAAGACGCTCTTTGCTAAAAAAGCCAGGTGATTGGTCATGAAACATTTTTTGGGTTGAAAAACTCTGTTTCGGGAATTTGTCTAAAACTTTGTTGCAAAAGTGCTTTTTTTCGCATTGGTAGGCAACCAAAATGTCATATTTCTGGCCTATACTAAAAGTTTTTCTTGTTAAGGGTAGGTATATATAAATGATATGTTATATGCATAAAAATTTGTGTTGTCGTTTGCTAAATAGAAGGGTGCACAGTGATGGAAGGCCGTTTGCTTTCATTGTCAGAGAAGCTTCACACAGAAGCGGTCATTACTCAACAAGATCACATGGTGGCAAATTGTCGTGTTCAGAGTGTGTCAGAAAAACATTTCCTTGAAAGCGACTTCAGCATGTGACAATGGATAATTGCACACATATAAAAAAATTGCAGACAGATTGCACAGTAGCATATGCATGCATTGCATTCTTACAATCTAAACAATGGAATAGTCAGTGTTTTGTATACATGGCACAAGGTTACTAAATATCACCTTGGCCATTCATCAACCAAGACAAACTCTGGGCACTATGGGTAAGGTACCTCTCAAAGAACTTTGCCGAGAAACTGTGCGCGTCTTTTATCATAGGCAAATACAGTGGCTGTCACACAAAATTGCTCCGGCACCTGTAGAAAGAAGGTATTTGATGTTTTGGTGTGTGAGCGCCTCCCCATTCACTCTACGATATCCGTGTCCTGTATGCCATGCTTTCTTAGCCTGGGTTACGAACCTCAGTGTTGGCTTCTACAGTATTTGCTCACGTGGAAGTGTGCTCAAACGTGTGTGCCTAATAAATGGACGCCTTATACTGATTGTCAAAATATTCTTTTTGTCATTCGTGTGCAATGAACACATCACCCTTTAAACAGGAAAGATGCACCTAAAATGTGCATTTTATTGTATCCATGTCGTGCAGATTGCCTCCAGTTAACGGTTTAAAGAAGCCCCCTCACATATGCAACGTTCTGCACCTGTCCCCACACTTTATGTTCTTCACTTTGGCACAGCGGACCCTGACGTTTGAACTGCAAGGGTACAGTTGGGAAAAATGAGGTAGTGCCTGTCAATTATTCTTTTTGGTCACCTAAGTGATTTTGTATGGTGGTCGATTGCATCAGAGCAGTGGTGAGAGCAAAGGTACGTAGCAACAAAAATAATGGTAAAACATAATTTTGGGAGCAAAAAGAAGCCTAACCTCGCCATTGGTTACTGCGTAATACTGCAGCATTTTCTAATGCCTCAACCTCCTAAGTGAATAAACAGTAAAGTAATATTCTATTGTTTACGTAAAAAATGAATATTCCCACATTCCTATTATAACTTCCACGCCACATAAAAATCGACACTTCCCAAAGATTTAAAATCCATAAATACTATCAGCCTTCTGATGCCAGATGTGTGAACAAAAAGTACTATTTGGGTCTTATTATTTCGAAAATTACGCCAAAAAACTTGAGTATCAAAACTAATTGCAAATCGTACCTTTTTTCAGTTCAAGGAAACTTTTTGGGACTTGTTAATCCGAATGTACAATAAAGGCTTCGTGTTCAACCATGGAATCCATGTATGCAGTGGCATCCAGAGTTGCAAATATGCAGAACTTGTGATGCAGTGCATTGTTGTAAGGAGCGGTTTTCAGGTGTTTGCTGAAGGCAGTCGTCTCAAATTCACTGTAGCTGCTGTAGCCATTCCTGTTCCATCTGCTGAGTTATGAGGAGCGCCGTATTATTTTTGATCACAAACATTGCTTGCAATGTCATCGTCTCATGACTGCAGCCATTCCAAATTGTATGGTATACAGTCAAACCCAGTTATGTCGAACTCGCAAAAAAAACTATTAGTTCGATGTAGGGGATAATTTGATATAAGCAATAAGCAATTGACGTCATAGAAGCACATAGCACGTACAAAAACACTTTATTGATGAAACTGCCTTACTTTCGCAAGAAATAGTCGTTTATCTTCTGATTGGACAACCTTGCTGCCCGAGTCAATAGTAACTTCCCCACGTTGCCTAAAGGGTCGGAGCAGCTGAAATTGAAACCTTTCACATTTGCAAAGAAGCGCCGGGCAAGTGTGAGTGCACCAATCACTTTGGAGGTTGTGGCCAGAGGATTGTCATTGCGTTCCTTTTTGCGCCCGCTTTCGCTTGTGCTCGTACGATGTCGGCAATGTAGTCTTCCAAACTCTCCTGTGGTTGTGACACCATCATCCACGCTCACACACTCACCGACCTTTGATCTGGCAACGGCGTCCAGAAATTCTGGCAGGTGGTTCCACACTTAGGCAACACTGGCGGTGCCTTGGTTGTACTTCTTAGGATTTTAATCTGCACAAGGCAGCAGATTTAAAGCAATTTCGGGCGGTTTCTCTAGTAACATCTGCCCAGAGCGTACATTGACAAGGTGTCCTTGGAAACCTCGTGCCTATCGAGGACGTCAACTCCTCACCAATTTCTACTCGATTTACGATTGCCAGCCTCATGGTAAAAGGTAAATTTGGCCACTTCGCGCTAGCTAGAGCCAGACTAGCGCTAGCCACTACAGCTACATTCCTGAAAAAGGCCACAAAGCGTGAACGATCCAGACACAACGAACAAAAAAACAGCATGGTGGGTGGGCCAAGATCATTGTTTTTTCAAGGGGGGTGCAGACAGGTCGCCCTACACGTCACAGTCACGATAGGGAGAGCGGGGTCGAGGAAGGAGAAAGAGCCGCCCGCTGCCCATGAAGGGCCGGGCTTTGGTGCTAGGGCTGGGCGAATCCACATTGAGGGGTATGCCTGCGGAATTCCTCCACCACCTCGCCGGAAGCCATCTTGGGGGGGGGGGGCATTTTTGCTGCATTTCGCAATCGATATATAGGTTTTCGCTGGTATTTTTGTTCCATATCTTGCGTAGTTTTTGCTATATATTCGCATTGTAAATGTACCGTATCCAGAAATAGTTCGATATAAAGGATAATTCGGTGTAAACGGGTTGAATATAGTCGGGTTCGACTGTAGTTTAAGCTTGTGGCTTTGTATTTGTAGCATACATCACCAACTCAGCAGGGAAGTGCACATTCAAATTTGTTTTCCTATCATGAAAATATATCGACTACCCTTTCTTGACCTGTACGGGTAAGGACGAAATGGTTGCAACTCTTGACGGTAACTCTAACATTACCCAAATGCAGATCTAATTTTTGTCTTTTTTATGGATATTATTAACGTGTACAGGGAATTACCCGGTTTGAAGGTGTTTTAATGCTATGATTTCAGGCCAACAATATAAAACCATACTCGAGAGTGTGTGGCAGCAACGATGGAAAAGTCGTGCTTGGTCATGCAGCTGGGCACGATGTCGGGTTAATTTCATGACCTTACCAATGACGAGGGCTGTTGGCTATGCCTCTGCAGCGAGCCCTGGTGAAACCTCTTTAGCAAGCGATAACGCTGAGTGATTGGCAGGCTCTGGTGGCCAACTGCACTTCCGAGCAAATAGCACTGAATATATTGTGAATGGTCAGTCAAGGCTGGTTAGGCGGGCCTTATGACTTCTGCCACAGGCACGGAGGCCTTTTCCCATGTCTGCCCCAATCAATTCTGGCACTAGCACAGATTGCGTCTTGATTATGTCAGCATCCCAAGTCACCCAGTGGCAGCAAGCTTATCCTGTGCACTAGGAAGGGATATCTGAGCACTTTTAAGGCAGTGCACTTCATGTCAGCCTCTCAAGCTACTGCCACCTTAAGCGACCAAAATATTGATGAAAAGCAGGCCAAAATTTAGGTGCCCCTCGAAAGGGCCCTCACCCGTACTTTACACCTTTCATCTGCACAGATAATTCAAGGCCTCACCAGTCAGATCAATAACAATTACAGGCACCGTTTACAAGGTGGCACAATTTCCTCTCACACTCCTGCCTAATCCCATTGTCAGCGTTCATGCCCGCACACTATCCTGAGACCGTGTAAAGTTGAAAACTCTTGGCTCCCATATTTCAATGTTTGCATGATGGATGGCACAAAGATGTCATTACTCTCTTTACGTGGCAAGGTCATCTCCTGCCCTGTTCCAGTTGTCCACCTTTCACTGCTGCAAAGCCAATTTTTACAGTATCTGTCTTCGCATGGGTCTCGGAGCTGTCTCCCCTGCACCGTCCACCCCTCAGCACCGCGCGCTGTTTACCTGTCGGCCCTAAATGCACCTCAGCCTTGCGCTCAAACTGATATCCTCTACTAAAGGTGACACGACACTTCCCAGGATTTTACTGGCCCCTCTGCTAATCGGGGCCTCATTACTGCCACAGCACTGTCAGAACCGGTTATGTTGATCTGCCAGCCACGTTCTACACAGACCCGAGCCTTGGAAATATGGTCATTCTAACAGTTCTGCTCTGGTAGACGTCACCTTATTGAAGCTGGTGACGGGTCACAAGCACTGTCCGCAACTGCAAAACTCCACCCCCACAATCTTTCCCACTCTGAAGGTGGCGTTTGGTAACACTATCGAGCAATGTCAAGATCGGCCGACCCACAATAGAATGAGCAACGCATTTTCGAGATGCGTGGAACTGCCAGGCTGCAGGCCCCCCACTCCACTGCCCAAAATCTCTCCCTCTCACATCAGCCAGATGTGCAGATAAGATACACAGCTGTGCAGAAAAAGTCATATCCATGGATGATATTTTCACGCAGTGAAAAATGAACCAATGTCCATGTAGAAATAAGCATTTATGGGAGTGAATTTAAGCTTCGGAATAATGAAGCAAACCCAAATGCCGAAGAAGCACTTTCATTAAGGTGGCATAGTGGAGCATGGGCAAATCCAATTCTGCGGCGTTCGTCCTAGACCCATTTATTTCAAGTGGACTTGTTTCTTTTTTGGTTACATCGAACTTGGTAACCTAGCTACAAACATGGTAACCTAAATTTGGTAACCTAGTAGCGTTTGCACATGTGCTGCCTTCTCACCTAACCGTGTATGCATAAACTGAAACCGGTGATGTGTGCAAGTTTAGATGTGAAAGAGCGCCGAGACTATGGCTTCAAAAGCCCTTCAAGGTGAATACAAATATTAGTTCACTTCGGAGTTTTGAACATGCTAGTTGCTCTTGATCCTGCAGGAATTCGCAGCTACTCGACAAGCTTGAACTTGAGGTGGCAACGGCGGTGACTGCATGTTGGCAACGGCTTTTAGTTGTTTCCGCGCTCATTCACGTTCCGGACCTTGCCGACGCTCCTTTGATTTCTGCTAGGCCGGTAGACCAACGTTCGCATCGCTCCCATAGCAAGTTAAAAGTGAAACTGCTGAGAGAGGCGCTAGCACCGTTTTCAGCCGATCACGCAACTTGCAAACGAAGCATCGGCGGTGCAAGGCGTGTCAAACTTGAGAAACAGACCGGCGGTGGCAAGCAAGAGCTACGTTGGCAGAAGGGATGTCGATTTACGTTGCTCCACCGACATGAAAACTGGGGAGAGGTAGCCATACATACAGCTTCGCTGTGAAAACTTGGGCAGTGAGGGCTTGACGTGACTATGTGTTCATGTAGTAGTGAAGCTTCATTCAAAAACAGTAAAAAAATTAAAGATGAAAAGAAGACAGCAAAGCACGAAATGGAAAAAATAATGACATGTATTCCTGCACCGCGTCTAGCTAGGGCTTCGGGTTGTGGAAAGTAAAGATCTGCTCGCTTCGACACCATGCCTGTTCGTTTAACCCAATAAAAATTAATGCGTGCAGTTGCAAGCAAGCATCAGTAGAGGCTGCACCCACTGCAAGGTCTGATGAAACACCACATAAGAATGCTCGACGTTGTTACTTGTGGCGCATACCCACTTGGCTAGGATCGGGCTACTGTGCCCGATTTAGGGGACTAAGATTTGTAGAAAAAAAAATTCATTAGAACGTAACCACCCTGCCACGGCACTAGTGTTCTTTTTTCTTTATGCAGTGTGGCACTAGTCATCCATACTACAGCGGAGACAGTGGCAGTCAAAGAGGCCATATGAGCAACGCACTGACAGCAAAGCCGCGCGTGTTAACCATCATAGAACTGCTCGACGGCACACTTGCCAATTCGCAAGGCGCATAGATGGTGGCGCCGCTCGGCGCCCGATGAGAGAAACGGCGCATGGAGGATCGAGGCGGCGGTCGCCCTGTCTGTAGCGTGCGGAGTGTTTATTCCCGCCTCGTTTTTACGCGATGGCGAAGAAGTTTAACAGCAACCGGATGTGCTGCGTGCCACAGTGCACTAATCGAGCTGTGCCCAGCGAAATAAGTCTGCACTCGTTCCCTGACGATCCGCAAATGAAGAAAGAATGGGTGGTGAAACTGCGAATAGGGAAGCCCGTGACGCCGCCAATGCGGGTGTGCAGTGTGCATTTCGTCGCATCGGATTTCTTCTAGAGCAGTACAGGTAAGCAAACAATCGTTCGATGCTGCTGTTTGCCGTGTTAAAAGACTCTAAATTTTCGCGTAAATAGCTGAGGCCGTCTGTGGTCTGGCTCAAGTGCGGTGTATTGTTAAAACATGGCTGAAGTCGGCGTCATCTCGCATGTAGGAAGGATGGTTGTATTGCGAGATTAAACCACTTGCCATGCGTCCCCTTAGAACCGAGCCGTTCCGAAGGTAGCTTTATTTGTTGTTGCCCTCGTATCTCTGAGGCTTTATTTACGCGTCACCGAAAGAATTTCGGAAACGTTCATTACCGTTTAGGCGTAAACGGACGCTACGTTCACATCTTGTATTTCGTTTAAAACGCTTTAAGCGCTGATAAATAGTAAATCGCTGCCTTCAATCGTTTCCTTAAGCATGTTTACGTTGAATAGTTGCTTAAATATTTTTCAGAATTTAAGCTTTGAATGCTTGAACAGTAAAACAGTGTCACAACAAATTAGAACTGGTGATACAAAAACTCATTGTTTTGTTCTCGCACTGCACAGACCCTGAGGTGTGGACGCCTGTACGAAAGCGATTGAAGAAAACGGCAGTGCCGTCCCAGTGCATTCCTGTGCGGAGCCACGAGCATCCAGACCAGTGCAGGCTGCAAGCAGCAACAGCTCGCGCTGAACGAGCAGCTTCGAGGACTACACATGGTATGCCTTCGTAAACGGTGGCGTTTTTTAATCTGTCATAACTCTTCAATGTGTGTTAAATGCCATTGTCATTCGTGGTACTGAAAGTGGTTTACAAAACGGAGGCAGCAGTTACAACTTTTGTGGTTAATTACCGCATATGAGACACAGTTGTGGTCAGCATCAACTGCATTGTTGTCCACTTAGCATACTGATGCATTTTTCTTTGAATGAATAAAAACAACAGCCACCATAGCCACATTTGAACGAGGTGCATATGCCTTCTCAGGAGGTTGTGAACAAGTGAATAATGGCAGTCTATGCACCTATCTATTTTATCTAAAAGGGACTCTCGGTTTTTTTTTAAATTTGATTCTGCAGGGTTGCCACCTGTGACGGCAGGCCCCATCGGTGGAGCTGCTAGAACTGCACCAGTGCAGGATGGTGGCAGCAGAGATGCTCCAGCTCAAGATGGAGATGATCCAGCTGCTGCAAACGCTCCAGTTCAAGATGAAGAAGGAGATGATCCAGCTGCTGCGAAAGTTCCAGCTGAAGAAGATGAAGTGGCACAAGCTCTTCTTGAACTTTCACTGGGCAGCAGAGGTGTAGAGGATGGTCTTGCTGCACGTCTGCTCGAAAAAGGTGTGCAGGTAAACACACACTCACCTGAGCAGAAAACATCTAAACTTGTTGATCTCCTTGACACCGACAGCAATGTGCTTGCCTTCACTGGCTTACAGTCCATCAGTATATTGCAAACAATTGTTAGTGAGGTGGCTGCAGTCGACCAAACAAACTCAACACTTCCTGTTTATGACCGCGTTGTGCTTGTTCTTGTGCGGTTGAAAACGTGCTTGCCATTCACTTGTTTGGCGGCATTGTTTGGGGTGAGCAGGAAGACTGCCACTAGGCACTTTTATGCCACTCTGCAGAAAATGGCAGCCGTTCTTGAAGCTGCCATACCATGGCCTGACAAGAATGAAATTAGCAGGAATGTACCGCAGTGCTTCACTGATTATAGAGAAGTACGAGTGGTACTTGACTGCACCGAAGTGCAACTCGAGAAGTCGCACTGTGCGTCTTGTCGCATACTGACATATTCGCACTATAAAGGGGTGCATACAGCAAAAGTGCTTGTGGGTGTTTCCCCCGCCGGGCTGATCACGTTCATCAGCAACGGTTTTGGAGGAAGGGCATCCGACAAAGCTTGTGTGGAAAAGTCAGCTGTATTACATAAGCTTGACAGCTTTGAAGACGATGTAATGGTTGATAAGGGATTTAATGTGGATGACAAGTGTGGGCAGCTAGGACTTGGTGTTGTGCAGCCACCTTTCTTGCGAAAGAAAGCCCAGTTTACAGCTGAGGAAGCTGCTAAAACACTGAACATAGCAAGGGCACGGGTGCATGTTGAGAGAGCTATTCAGCGAATGAAGGTGTTCAAGGTGTTGAGGGGACCTGTGCCATGGGAAATGGTAGGTGCCCTTGACGAGGTGTTTCTTGTAATTGCAGCCATTGTCAACCTTTCGACACCAATACTGTGCGAAAAGCGATTTGGTGTCAGCTAGAGGCCTGTGGGTGTGTTGTGTTGGGGCCTTGATTGTGCTGTCCGTGTTTGTTTTTCCATTGTGTGATTACAGGTTCCCCCTTCCCCCTTTTTTCCCTAAATTGTACTCGTTCATTCATGTTGTTCTTTTATGCACAGTTTATTAGCTTTTTACTCCTATAGTGTATTTCCTTGTTTCTCATTGTCCCCTGTCGACTTCAAATTGTGTTAGTGTTGCTAGCCTTTTCGTAAACATTCAAAACTGGGGTTATGGGCTGAAAGATGCAGGCAACACAGGCATGTAATAGTAAAGGGCTGTAGATTAATTTTGTCAATTTTAAGCGGTCACAAAGACAAAATGCAAGCTTGGTTCATTAGGGAGTTTGCCTTGTTCTACTATCTTATTAATTTTACAGTACACTTCAAACGAATGTCGGAAGGGGTAAACTGCGCTAAGAAAGACGCAACACAGAGAGAGGTACACAAAGACAGGCGCAGACTTGCAACTAATGCCCCAACTCGCCCAACAACAAGTCCTTCTAAACTTCAAACAAACGGTCTAGATATTAAGGCACCCACCGCGGTTGCTCAGTGGCTAAGGCATTGCGCTGCTGAGCATGAGGTCGCGGGTTCGATTCCCGACCGCGGCAGTCGCTTTTCTGATGCAGGCAAAAAGCAAAAACGCCCGTGTGTACGAGATTTCGGCGCACGTTAAAGATCCACAGGTGGTCGAAATTAGTCCGGAGTCCTCCACTACGGCGCGCCTAATCGCCTGCGTTGCGTCGGCGCATTAAACCCTACAATCCAAAAAGATATTAAGGAAAACGGGTGAAGCAATGGCGGCGACACCAGCAACTTTCTCGCCCACTCCTTAAGTGTTAGAAGGCTTGTTTGTTCAGTCCGAGTAGCAGCCATCAACCAAAGCTACCACCAAGAAATGAGACTTTGCGATCTTTCTGGCGCATAGTTTTGCTTTATTAATTCAGTGTAATGGTAATGTGCAGTCATGCTGATGACTACGTTGTAGTGTTTCCCCTGTTGTCATTTCTGGTGTGCAGCACGAAATTGAGAAGTTTTTTGGAGTTTGCTTTGTCTTTTGTTAAAAAATTCTTTCGTGACTAGCAGGTGATAGCTTAGCAGGTTATCAAAGGCTAGTTATTTCAAAGTATTTTGTCTTCATTGCCCTTTGAAGCTCCACAACATGCAGTATGGCTCTTCATTGAAGGAAGTCGAGATGGGGGGGGGCAAAGTAGCGTACCTTAACATACGGAGGCAACAAAATCACTTTGCTTTATTGTGGCGTCTTCCAAACAAATCTATCGTTTCTTTGTTGTTGCGGCCTCTTGAAGTGGTACTCCAGCTGGCTACATGCTGCTCACAACAAGCGTTCTTGCTAGAGGATGTACTCGTAAAAGTTGTCACACTTTATGCATAAGTTCAGCTTTACCAGCAGCTCTGCCTAGACAAGTTTGTACTAACTTTGTGTTCTGTAGCGCGATTTGACTTGTTGAGTCTGCGTTACCGCATAAAATTTTCTAACGGGACGATCCAGGACGAATAGCTGTCCCTACAGGAACGGTGCAGGACTTGGGACGTTGTATGAACAGTCGGGACAGTCCCGCAAAGTCCAGGACAGTTGGTAGCCCTACACGTGTTTTTGATTGTGCGTATCGCCTGTGAATCATGAGTGCATGCTTCATGGTGTGCATATTTTAAAGCCGGAAACCCTGAGTAGGTGCCACTTCAAAGGGGCCCCTCCCCCAGTGATTGCTTACTTCGTCTGCTCTACACCAAGTTCATTGTTGTGCAACAAATCTGCCCGTAGAGCACAATCCGGAACTTAATACTTGTGTAGACCCTTGTACATTGCTGTAGGTCATTTTGCAGTCAATGCATTCTTTTTGTATGGCATCTGGCATTTTAACAACTACATTTTGTAGATCTACCACAGTGACTTCATTTCACTGTTCCTATTCCTAAGCAGAAAGATCCAACCCTTTCTAGAGAACATTTTGCTTTAAGACTATGTTCTACGGCTCCCAAGAAAATACTGAAACAGCACCACCAGCAGAACTTGTCAGTACCTGTCCTGGGTTTTTCCTCTTTTACTCAGCCTGTTACACAAGATGTAAAGAAGTGAAATGTGTGTTGCCATGTGCAGTTTATGTAGGCAGAGATATTATTTGCGTCTTGCAGTGTTGTTGCCCTTATTTTTATTGCTGCCCTTCTTTTTATTTTATTCATTGTTAAGTAAATCTACCAATCCAATGCAAATGATGTTGAAACAAATGCGCATGTAGCGCAAGACGTTCAGTTTATTGTGTCTTAGGCATCAATTCAGAAGCCCTCTTAAACTGATGCTGCCAGTTTCGGCAAAAAGTGCTTGAAGTAGACGGCCTGCAGCTTCCGCACAAGCATGTCGATGTGGAGTGGATGCTTGGGCGTGTTGGTAATTCATACTGGAAATAGGGGTTCACAGCGCGGGAGACAAGGACAACGAAAAAAAAACACAAGACGAGCGCTGAACTTCAACAAGCTTTATTGACGATAGCGCCCAGAATATATACAGAAGCGGAGACACAAAAAAGAAGACAAAAAAACAAGATAAACAAGGCGGAGGGCATGAAGTCACACTTATGCATGTGTTTAACACAATCGCGACGCATTCAGATAACGGAGTTCGTTATTGGAAAGTGCAACCGACGGCACACTGATGCACAGCTCACCCAGTCGCTGTATCTGTTCAGCTTCTACGATCTCGCGTGTTAGCTGCTCACGGTGTCTGTAGATGATTTCACATTTGTTAAAGACCGGAACGCAACCACAATCTCGACAATGAATACCCAGATGGCCCTGTACTGCGGTATTGACATTGTAATAGTGCTCCTTTAATCTTTCGTTTAGGCATCTGCCCGTTTGGCCGACATACTTCTTTCCGCAAGTGAGCGAAATGACATAAACAACGCCAGCAGTGCAAGGAACAAAGGGCTTTCTGTGCTTGGTGGTGCAAGTGTTTTTTCGTCCGGCACGGGAATTTACGCGCTTGCAAAGCCCTGATAATTTATCAGGGGCAGAGAACACCACTCTGACATTCGCTTTGTTGCCTATTTTCTTCAAACCGTGCGAAATTTTGTGCAAATATGGCAGCACCGCAAGAGGCTTTTTCTCGTCAGCGCAGTCTGTCGTGGCATTCTCTCCCTGCTTAATTTTCTTTAACAATTTTTCGGCCACGGAAACCAATAGAGACTCCGGGAACCCAGCGCTCCTCAGGCGAGACGCCTGTGTGAGAAGGCTAGGCTCCATAGAGTGGCTACAAGACTTGTGCAGGGCATTGGTGAAACATAAATTTGCGATACCGCGTTTGACAAGTTTAGAATGTGCCGACAGAAAAGGCAGGAGGGGTTTGTTTGCCCGGGGCTCATAGACCCAGCACAGGTGAGCAGTAGAAATGCTAAGCTTCAGATCCAAAAATCTCAACTCCCCATCGACCGGAAGTTCGTGGGTGAGGACAAGAGGTGCTAGGCAGTCTTCAAAAATGCAGAGCACATCGGCAACAGCACACGCCAACTTCACATGCTTCTGACCATCAGAAAAAAGAATGAGAAAGTCATCTACGAAGCGAAAAACTTTAGGAACGACTGCTTGATCAAGGCGGCTAGCAAGGATACGGTCATGGTGGGCCAGAAAAATGTCGCTTAAGATGGGAGCGATGCATGAGCCGATGCACACTCCGCTTTTTTGTATGTAAGTGCTATTGTTCCAAGACGCAAAGGTAGATTTCAAGTACAGGCCCAGAAGTGCTAAAAAGTTTGTCACAGAAATGCCGGTCGCATTCTGGAAAGCAATAGAGCCAAAGTCATCGATGCAGCACTCAACGCAACGTAGCAACGTGTCGTGCGGCAAGGAGTAATATAAGTCTTTGATGTCAATGGAGCAGGCGTTGAAACCTTTGTCACTACTTGAGATAAAAGCAATGATATCATTAGAGTCTCTAACGAGAAAAGGGTCATCAATCGTAAGTAGATTTAGTTTGGATTGTAAAAACAAGGCAACAGCTTTCTGCCACGTCCCATTTTCAGAAACAATGACTCGAAGCGGCCAATCAATTTTATGAGTTTTGACTGTAAAAAATATATCCAAGCTAAGCTTCTTGCAATTGCCAATAGAGCTGGCTAGCCGCTTTTTTGTGTCTCCGCTTCTGTATATATTCTGGGCGCTATCGTCAATAAAGCTTGTTGAAGTTCAGCGCTCGTCTTGTGTTTTTTTTCGTTGTCCTTGTCTCCCGCGCTGTGAACCCCTATTTCCAGTATGTCGATGTGGTTGTCACAGCGTGGAATGGTCAGAATCAATGGTTCCACCTTGGAGTACACAACAAAGTGTGTGAGGTTCAGGTTCAATAAAAACATCCCAAGCTGAACTTGAGAGAAGTACTTGTGTTTTTGGTTGAGAACAAGGTTCTCTCCATCTTTCTTGATGTAGCGGAGCTTTTTATCTGCAGCCAGTTCTGCGGCCTTCTTTTCTTGTCCAGAAACGGGGCTTTTAATTTCAAGGAGAATAGCCGGCTTGCCCTCCTTGAAGATGACACCATCTGGGCTGTATCCAAGCCACGGCAGTAAAGGATGTACGCAAAAACCAACTTGCGTGACCTCATTAGCCATCAGGTTCTCGTACGTTGCGGTGGCCTCTGGTTCACTTTCTTTTCCGTACCGGGTTGCATCATTGCCACGGAAGGTGTCGGCCATCATAGCAGAAATCTTCTCTTCCCATGAACGGTTTTCTTTCGGCACGAACGTGAAGTATTCATGGCACTTGCTGCCTGTTATTCTCACTTTGCGTTCTCTGTGCCACTTCGTGTTTTCTTGTGACCGAGTCTCAGCAAGCATCGTTACCGCCTGCGCCTCACTGACAGCTACGTGTTTGCTGTAGAAACTTTGTTCAGCTTCTGAAAGGTCCTGAGCTGAGAATATGTATATCTTCAGCTTCAGAGCGTCTTGAAATGCTGCATCATGAAAAAGCATCTGTGTGTAGGGATCCATATCCTGCTCTAACATGTGCGCTAGCAAGGCATGTTCCTTAGTTGTCGGAACGAGTGCAGGTGGTGGAGGGCCAGTCGCTTGCTGCATCCTGCCGTGAAAGTGCAGTGCAAGTGCACTTTGAGGGAGAGCTTTGATGAGTCTTTCCCGAATGGCTTGCTGCTCTTCTGCAGAAAAGTGAAGTCTTGGCTGAGGCTGCACGTGACACAGTTCTTGGAGCTCCCGTGCTTGATACATGGGCGATGCTTTCAGTTTCCCCCACGCCTGTTTGACGTCGGTACACGTCAGAAGCTCCAGGTTGGGGATGCCAGTCCTGTTAATCATGCAAAAGAAGTAATTATACTTTAGTTATCTTTTTACTATAGCTAACTGTGCAGTACGTGGGGTTACATGTAATGGTGGCCTTCACACACCCAAAGGTCTATAAAAATCTGCGTATGGCAGTTTGTGACGTGAATCATTTAAGAATATGACGTGCAAGTCAGTTTTGTACCAGGTGACCTGTATACTCTGCTGTTTGAATAAAGAGGTTATTGAAAAAAAAATGTCATGCTTGCCTGTGTACAAAGAGCAGCATTGCGATGAGGTGTTTGCAGCGTTGAGAATTTCCAGCTTTGCATGAACAATGACCCTGCAACACATGAAAAACAGCATATCAAACACTTGTGGGCATTATGCAGCACTCTATCCACTGTGCAGACATAGTAAAAATTGCATCTCGTAAGCAGTGGAAAGGAATCAAGCGGGAAGTTAGATTTAATTGCGTGACATTATTTTGATGAAAGGCATGGCACAGGGTGGGAATACACTGGACGGACGCTATTCCTGTTCACGTGTATTCCCATGGCCGGCCTTTCAGCGCTAATATTCTTCAGCAATTTTCACGCATGTGAACTGTATGCATTTATGAATTCTACGTACTCTAAGACGGGCGTCGTGATATGCGTGCCGTGCTCGTGTAGCTCGGCAACAAAATCAGGCGTCGTTAAATTGCCGCACTCACACGCTCGCAGGCGCGCGGCCCGAACTCTTACCGTTTCCTGCCCGTACATATTATTTTCTCCCCCCTCCAATTTCTAAATTATCATATGTACAACTACGCCTCCTGCGTCCTGATCTCTCACCTACTTTTCGTCCAGCACAACTCCGCCAGCACCCGGTCGACGAGTACGCTGTCGGGGCGCGCACGGAGAGCGAGTACGGCAATTTCCCGGCGCCTGAATTCGTTGCCGAGCTTCTCGAGTACGGGCCGCGAGGCGGACGGTCTCAACGGCGACAGCCGGTATCACGAGCACAACAGCTGCGAAGCGCTAATATTTCACAACGCCTACGAGGCGCCAGCCCAGACCACTCCACTATGCGCGCTTTTACGTCGCTGAGTTGACCCACAATAAAACAGACCATTAGGTGAATACATGCATGTTTGACGCGAATTAAACGTTCTCGCCGCGTCACTTCACAACAACAATGGCACGACCTGACCGGGGCCTCACGACGGCGCTACTTCGCTCTAGATCACATGCCGGATTAAGCACGCTGGTACTACGATAAAACGAAAAATATGCACACATACCTTGATGGAGCTGTCGCGTTCGCAGATGAATTCCAGCTCGTGCGGCTTTTTCTTGACATGGGATGTGTGTACACACAGGCCTTGTATCGTCACAGACTGGGAGCTGCACGCCTTTACGCCGCAACAAATATGATGCGCGTTCAAAACTTCTTCGCCTTCGATGATGCAGCGAATTCTTTTTTCTCTGGCTTTTATGTGCCGCATTATGTCACCTAACGACAGCTGCCGATGAAAGGGGAGCGGCATCGTGGGGTCAAGTTCTCACAAGGATATGACGCGGCCGACGCGGCGCAGATCTGCACACGGGGCGTCTGCTGCTATCCTCCATGGGACAGCCATCTTGAATTGCGTTGGGCGCCCCCTATAGGGCGTGCCCCTTGCGAATTGTGTAAGCATTGTAGCCGTCCCCGACAACGTATCATGCCCGTAGCGGCTACGTTTACGGAAGCTCGGACATCAAACAAAGCGACCCTACCGCAGCTGAAGGGCGTACTTGCGCAATAATAATAATAATAAACACCCTATCACAGTGCAAAGCCTCCCGAAGTTATGCGCGGTGCCTTCGTCAGAAAAGTAAGAAAAAAAAGGCTCACGAGCCATGACAACTGTAAAGGAAGTGACGAGAAGAGCTTTGTTACGTGACTTTTAGCTGTGACGTCCGACCCTTGGTTGATGTTGGCCGGATAGGGCGTCCCGGTTCCTGACGGCGCTCCTATAGCCACATCAAGCCCTCAGTGCACAAGTTTTCACAGCGAAGCTGTATCTGGCTACCTCTCCCCAGTTTTCATGTCGGTGGTGCCACCGCCGGTCTGTTTCTCAAGTTTGACACGCCTTGCACCGCCGATGCTTCGTTTGCAAGTTGCGTGATCAGCTGAAAACGGCATGATAACGGTGCTAACACCCAAGGGTTTCCCCAGGGATCGAATCAAGGGGGGGTGTCTCAATGGCTCTGGGGGGAGGGGGGGGGCAGTAAGGCACACCCCCGAAAATATCTGGGTTTTGGAGAACTCGTGCACAAAATGTTCTCGTCCTGCAGTTGCTCCCGCACCCACCCGTCACCCGTACCATTCATATGAATGTCACGGTAGCAGGCGAAAGTTTCCGTGACTAATCTGCGGCCGTTGAAGCTCTCCTTTTCCTTTACTTCTTTTTTTCATTTTCGCTACTCCCTGGCTGGTAGCAATGTGCTCGCAGCGTGGTCAGCCTCAAACCACTTTGCTCCTTTCTTTTGAAAGCCTTTTTTGTGTGCACATACGAACTTGCCACGAGCTGTCGAAAAAAAGGAAATAAATACGTGCAACGCTAACAGCAAGCTCGGGGGGCGCACTTTTGTTTATTGTGCCCGAGGCTACTGCCAAGAATAGCAGACGGGCAGCCCGCGCATGCGCAGATCGATACTGAAAAAGGTCCATACAAGGACTGACAAGAGTGAAATTCGGGGATTTAAGGGGGGGTGTCCAGAAAAACTAGGGGGGGGGGTGTAGGGAAATCACTGCTAACACCTCTATCAGCAGTTTCCCTTTTAACGTGCTATGAGAAGGATGCGAACGTTGGTCTACCGGCATAGCAGAAATCGAAGGAGCGTCGGCAAGGCCCGGAACGTGAATGAGAGCGGAAACTTCGGAGCCCACGAGAGAGACGACCGACCCGTTCAGCAGCAAGAATGGAACTCCCTTTATTCCAGAAGCGTCGGAGCACGCGCCCCACGTCAGGCGCTCTCGCGCGCTCGCTCACGCGTGTCAGATTGGCCAGCGGCCCCTACATCTCCCCTCTTAGACTATAACAAAGGGGTACACTCGAAACGCTATAAGTTGTCTTTGCGGGGGCCGGACCACTCGGCCAGATCTCGTGCGATAGCTGCCTGGAGACCGCGCCGAATCAGGAACAGAAACTGTCCCAGAAGTTGGCGAAGTTGGCGATCTTCCCGTACTCTCTTCCTCTTCGTGTCCCGTCCACTCTTCTCCCTCGTGTGACGTGGAGTCCTGCGTCGCGTTGGGCTGGAATCGTACCAAGTGGCGGCGGTTTCTTTGCACGACGCCCCTTGGTGTTTCGACCACGAATGAGCGAGGCCTTTGAGCTGGGCTGAGGAGTGTCGCTGGGCAATTTAGATCCTTCACCCATACACGGTCCCCTGCTGTTAAAGGTGGCAACGGACTAGCGCGGTGTCGAGAGTTGAACGCCTTGGCTTGTTGGGCTTTATAGGCAGCATCCCTATTCTTGAACTCCCGACGACTTGGGGTATGAGGACTCAGGCGTTCTGGAAGACACAGAAGCCGCGTCTGAAGATTGCGTCCCATCAGAAGCTGGGCTGGGGAAAATCCGGATGGTCCCGGTGTATCACGATAGGATAGGAGTGCCAGGTACGGGTCATCGTTTTTTTTTCAGAAGGTACTTTACCGTCCGTACCATATGCGTTCCGCCTCGCCATTGCTTTGCGGGTACCGCGGGCTGCTGGTTTCATAGCGAAAACCGTACGCTTGAGCAAACTTGGCAAACTCGTTTGATGAAAATTGGGGTCCATTGTCTGTCCGAACGACATCAGGGATCCCGTGCCGCGCGAAGCAACTCTTGACCGCGTTTATCACTGCTACGCTAGTCGTGGAAGTGAGGGACACTACTTCGGGAAACCGCGAGTAGTAATCTACGACGACAAGATGTTCACGGCTTTTGCATTGGAATAGGTCGATCGCAAGATGTTGCCACGGACGATCCGGTGTCGCTGTAGGCATAAGTGGTTCGGGGTTCACCACTCCGTTGGTTGCGCACTGTTCGCAGCTTGTAACCATGTGTTCAATGTGCATGTTGCATCCAGGCCACCAGACACTTTCTCTTGCTCGTTCCTTGCACCGGCGAAGTCCTTGATGTCCATCATGGAGGAGGGCGAGCAAATTGGCTCGCAACGCCCGAGGGATAACTAGGCGGCGGTCTAAAAGTATAATTCCATTGAAAGTGCTCAATCTTGCCCTTTCCTTCCAAAATGGCACGAGGTGAACTGGAACCTTGCTCTTGTCTGGCCAGCCATTTTCTATGAAACCACTGACTGCGAGGCATTCCTCGTCGTGTAGCTGGGCTTGTCGAATCTCTTCAAGGCGGCTTGCTACTGGTGCTGAGAGGCCTTTGTAGACATCCCCAATAAAGAGTTCAACAGCATTTACTAATTTGGGGGGAGCGTACCGCAGGGAGCCCTGGACAGCGTGTCCGCGGTTGCCAGCAACTTCCCCGGCACGTACTTTACTTGAAATTGGTAGCGCATCAACTTTATGCGCATGCGCTGAATCCTTGGTGGTAGCTGATCGAGGTCTTTATGTCCGAGAAGAGCTACAAGGGGTTGATGGTCAGACTCCACCGTGAAGAAGAGACCACGCAGGTACTGGTCGAACCCCGTTATAGCCCATGTTATCGCCAGTGTCTCCTTCTCTGTCTGGCTGTAGCGGGCTTCTGTTGGAGTCAGATCTCGAAGCGAAAGCGACAGCGCGTCGAGCCCCACAGGGTTGACTTTGGAGAAGCACGGTGCCGATACCATACGAACTTGCATCCGCCGAGACCACGGTTGGAAACGATGGGTCATATAGAGCTATGCAACAGTCTGAGCTGAGCATCTCCTTGACCTTCTTAAGTGCGGTATCTTGATCCACACCCCAGGTCCAGTGACTGTTTTTATTAAGTAAAGCTCGGATGGGCGCAGTCACGCTTGCGAGGTGCGGAAGGAAGCGACCAACGTGATTGACCATACCGAGTAGACTGCGTACTCCGCTGGTATCCGTTGGTGGCGGAAGACTTTGGATTGCCTTGACTTTTTCTGGATCTGGTGACACTCCGTTCTCGTTGACGACAACCCCGAGGAAACGGAGAGACTTGACTCCGAACTCACATTTCTTCGTGTTGAGCGTGACCCAGGCCTCGTCTAGGCGTTTCATGGTGGCTTGAAGTCTTTTGTCATGTTCCTGACGGTCTTTCCCGAATACCAAAATGTCGTCGATCATGTTGACAACTCCCGGAAGACCATCCAGGATTTGAGACATCAGGCGCTGGAAGAATTCCGGAGCGGAAGCGATACCGAAAGGAAGGCGACGATAGCAATACCGACCGAAGGGTGTGATGAAGGTAGTCAGCTCTTCACTTTCAGGGCAAAGCTTCACCTCATGGAATCCTGATGTGGCGTCTAACTTGAAGACGTGTGCGTCCTTCAGCTGACCTAACACAGAGTCCACAGTTGGAAGAACGTAGCGTTCCCGTTGGACATACTGGTTTAGCTTGGTGAGGTCTACACAAATCCTGTAGCACCTGTCGACTTTGGTACAACAACGAGACCGGCGCACCACGGCGTTGGTTTGTGTACCTTGCGGATGACGCCTTGACTCTCCATCTCGTCGAGTTGAGTTTTGACGACCGGCAGTAATGGAATTGGAATCCTCCGCGGGGTGCACAAAGCGAAGGGCTGTGCATCCGGTACAAGGCGGATCTTGTACGGTTCTGGAGTACACCTAACCCTTGAAAGATTCGAGGTTGCTGAGGAGGCATTGTAGAAGATGTCGCGTCGACGAACTTCACGACACCCAGGTCTTCTATGGCGGGAAGCCCAAGTAGCGGGGTGTTCTCACCTTGCATGACGTAAAGTCGTTGAGTGGTCGACTTGTCTTTCCAGTTGATGGTCGCGGAAAACGTCCCGAGCACTGGCAAACGCTGGTTGCTTGGACCGGTGAGCTCCGCTTCTGCTCGATCAAGAACTTTGGGAACGGCAGGAAAAGTTGAAGGGACAACTGTAACTTCGGCGCCAGAGTCTATTTTGAATTTGGCGGGTATGCCATTCACGCGCACGTCAGCGTACCTTGCACAGCGCGTGCCGACCGCGTGGAGTTCCACCGAGCCTAGCTTGGCTTTTCCTTTCTTTGCTCGGCAGACATAGGCGAAGTGACCCTGCGTCTTGCAGTAGCTGCACGTGGCCCGCCGCGCCGGGCACTTTTCTCGAGGGTGAGGCTGGCGACCGCAGTATTCGCAGCTCCCAGAAAGCCGGCGTTCCTCGTGCTGAGCGAGTGAGGAGGGTGTCAAGCGGCGACGATTGGGCTATCCGCCTCTGCTTGGGCCTTCCGAGCACAACTCCGGTGGCGGCGACATACACGGAGGCAGGCTTCTGGCCCATCCAGATGCGGGCCCTGCAGGTGGGTCTCCACCACATCCACCGCCTGCAGGGCACACCTGACGGCGTGGCCATCCTTGAGCGCTACCGCAGCCGGCCCAACTCTCGGATGGGCATGCTACTCAGTACGTACGAGAGCCACATCGCGTTGCCGCAGCGGCCACGCCTGGAGCCACCACCCCCAGGCACGGGGCAGGCTCTACGCATTGTCACCACATTGCCGGGGGTCCGTAGTAAGAGGTCGACTCCACCCCAGGCCGTCCACCAAGAGGTGGCTGCCCTGCTGCAGGGCGACGCTGCCGGACATCTGCAAGTGTACACGGATGGATCTGTACAACAGCCGATGGGCAGAGCCGGAGCCGCCTGCACGGCCCCTGCCTCATCCACCCACGCAGAGCTGGCTGGACTCCACTTGGCTGCAGATCTTCTCAAGCAGGGCACCCAGGCCCGGGGGGCCATCATCCTGACTGACTCACGGTCTGCCCTCCTCCGTCTGCGTGCCGCCGACCAGCCAGCCAGCTCTAGCGGCTACGTTGAGCGGTCGCTGGCGGCCAAGCTTCATGCGGTGGAAGCGCAGGGGTGTCCACTGCGACTTCACTGGCTGCCATCGCACGTGAACATCACGGGCAACGAGGTTGCAGACGCCTTGGCCAAAGGTGCTGCTCGGCAGGCAGGGGTTCCAGCCTCCCGGGATGTGGTGTCATTTGACGCTGCAAGGACTATCCTGGCACGAGTGGTGGAGGCCATGCATCCAGATGCCCGAGTAGTCAGTGGCCAGGCCCCACGGGTCTTGCCCGGACGCATTAGCAGAGACGCCCGGTCGCTCCTTCTTCGCCTGCGGCTCAATTGCTGCAACGTGGGAGCGCGCTTGCACCACCAAGGCCGCCGAGCATCCCCCACCTGCGCTGACTGCCCAGAGCCCGAGACGCTAGAGCACTTGCTGTGCTCTTGCCCGCAGCACGACACCGCAAGGGCACAACTTCGGGCCGAACTCCAGCGACTCGGTGCCCCAAGCCACAAGCTAGAAGACTTCCTGTTCCCCACGGGACCGGACGCCATCCGACGGGAGGTCTTCCAGCACCTAGTCAACTTCCTGGTTACAACAGGACTAGCGCTGCGTTTGTAGCCATCGAGTCATGGACTAAACGAACGCGATATAGACTATCTCCCACTCTCCTACCGCTCTTCTCTTCCCCCTTCTCTCTTCCTATCCTTTGAAGCCCCAATCCCCTTCCCTGGACTGGGTCGTATGAGGGTGAACTTCCCGTTGAGTTCAACAATATCCCAGGCCTTTTCTCTTCCCTCCTTTGTTAATAAATCACCACCACCGCCACCGCCCTTCTTAGCTGCGTCGACATTCAGGTTTTCTGGCGTGCTAAGTGACCGCGCAGCGCGTTCTTTTTGGGCGTCCTCGTGCAAGCGAGCCTGATATAGCGCCTCTTCTGCTGTCAGCTTCGTGCTGCGGCAAAGCTGGTCTGAAAGCTGTTCGTTTAACAGGCCAACAACAAATCTGTCTCGAACCAAGCGGCCTTCCACCTCTGAGTTGCTGTAGCTGCACTGCTTGACCAGGTTCTAAAGCTCCGCGTACAAAGCATCTACTGACTCACCAGGCTGCTGCGTTCGGCGGTGGAAGCGTCTACTCTCGTAGATCTCGTTGACGGGATGAACGAAATGACGGGTCAATGTCTGCTTGACTGTGGCAAAGGGTTGCGACTCCGTTGCCGATAGTCCCAGCGAAGTAAGCAAGGTCCGCGTCTGCGGTCCCAAGACGTAGAGTAACGTTCGAACCTTTCGTTCGTCGCCCGCAGAGTCGAGGCCAGACGCGAAGACATAATCTTCGGATGTGGCGATCCACGTAGGCCATTCTCCCGGATTTGTGAACACAAATGGGGCCGGCGCTTGTAGTCCGGAGGCGCCGACACGGACGACGGGAACATCTGGGTCGCTAGGCATGGCTGAACACTTCTGGCACCATGTTCGGAGCCCACGAGAGAGACGACCGACCCGTTCAGCAGCAAGAATGGAACTCCCCTTATTCCAGAAGCGTCGGAGCACGCGCCCCACGTCAGGCGCTCTCGCGCGCTCGTTCACACGTGTCAGAGTGGCCAGCGGCCCCTACAGAAACAGCGAAAAGCCGTTGCCTTGGAACATGCAATCACTGCCGTTGCCACCTCAAGTTCAAGCTTGTCGAGTAGCTGCGAATTCCTGCAGGATCAAGAGCAACTTGCATGTTCGGAACTCCGATGTGAACCAATATTTGTAGTTCACCTTGAAAGGCTTGTTTCAAAGCCATATTCTCGGCGCTCTTTCACGTTTAAACATGCGACATCACCGGTTTGAGTTTATGCATACATGGATAGGTGAGAAGGCAACGCATGTGCACACGCTGCTAGGTTACCAAATTTAGGTTAAAATGTTTGCTGCCAAGTGTTACCAAGTTTGATGTAACCAAAAAAGAAACAAGACCTCTTGAAATAAATGCGTCGAGAACGAACGCTGCAGAATTGAATTTGCCTATGCTCCACTATGCCACCTTAATGAGAGTGCTTCTTTGGCATTTGAGTTTGCTTCATTATTCTGGATCTTAAATTCACTCCATAAACGCTTATTAAAGACGATAGTCGTTCTTGGGCTACTTAAACCCAGAAATTTTGGTCTGTTTTTTTTTTCTTTATTGCCTGGATTCGACAATTCACAACACGTCACAGATCAACAGCGTAAATAATATACGACAAACACGTGGTGAGGCGGCCCGACTTAGGCTTAGTGATGTCCTTTAAAACTCTTTCAATGACGTAAGCTGCTCTATCTTTGGCAGCCACACAGGCGATACGTCTTGAGATTTAATTACCTCCACATAACGACCTACACTTTCTCTGAAGTACTGCTTTGCGGAACGGGCATCTACGTCGTTGTACAGTCTCGCAGTGCGTGAGCGCCATATGCTGTGGAGGCCCAACGCCATGACTAAGTCATAAGGCATTCCACCCTCTTTGTCTACGGAGAGATACCGTATGCCATGAGGGTTTAGCGGGAAGTCTTTGCAAAGTGTCCTCTGTAAAACATCCCAAAAATATACGCCCTCCCAACAATGCAAAAAAACGTGGTCTATCGTCTCCGGCGATTTGCAGCTAAAGCAATCTGTCCCCCATGGCACAAAAAGCCCCCTTTCTTCCATAAAAGTCCGGACTAATAATGTTCCCGTGTGTAGCCGAAAGAAAAAAGACTTTACTCCAGGCTGTACTTGCGTTCTTTTCACCCTTTTGAGCACATCCTGGCCGGGTCCTCCACAGTACATAGCTCTGTACAAGGGCACAGGGAAGACAACATCCACAATATCATTGTACAAGGTTTTCCGCTTCACTGTGCTTAAATAACCTTTAGAGAAACGTGCACTCAAAAAGTTCACACTCCCAACTACTTCTTTCAAAAATCCAAAAATACCCCCCGACAGGTACTCGGTGGTGACAACATAGTCAGGAAGTACCCTGCCCAGCCTCAGTTGACATACTGTTCGAAGAAAGGGGTCTCTTACATCCCTTAAGAAAAGAAATCTGTTGACCAGCTGGCGCACAAATAAATGCGCCAGCCCCAGTCCCCCATCTTTCACTCTCCTAAACAGGTTGGTGCGGCTGCACCTCCCCCAGGTTGAGTCCCACACAAAAACCGCAAACACCCGATGCAGCTTTTGCACATTCGCACGAGAGCAATGCAGTACCTGCATTACATACCACAATTTACAAATGAAAAACAAATTGCACACCGTTGCCCTAGCAAATGTTGACAAAAAAGCCCCCTTCCACTTATCCGCCTTTGCGCGAATCTCCTGGGTTTGTTCACGCCAATACGGCTCACTGTCCCTATAGAACTGCAAAGGGGCACCGAGGTACTTCACTGGGGTCGTTACCCAGCTGACGTTGGCAAAAGTGCCGGGGGTTGACTGCCATTCGCCGTGCCAAAACCCTAGGCACTTTCCCCAATTGACTGAGCTCCCGGTAACTGCACTAAATAGCTTTGTTATGTACACTACTCTCATAATACTGAACTTGTATTCGCAGAGAACAGCAATGTCGTCTGCATACGCCAAAAGCTTGACTTCTGACTCATGAAGGCGGAACCCCCGAATATCAACATCTTTTAAAACTCGCAAACATAACGTCTCAATGTAAATGCAGAACAATAGTGGACTGAGCGGGCAGCCCTGGCGCACACAGCGTTGCACGTTAATGGGCGCTCCCAATGTCTTGTTCACAATCAACCGCGTACTGCAATTCCGGTACGCGAGCGCCACCCCCTCCTTGATAACAGAACCAACATTAATATGATCCAGAATACTGAACAACAATTCATGTGACACGCAATCAAATGCCTTTTCAAGGTCGAGATGAAGCATAGCGACAGGCACTCGCGTGACGTCACTACACTCAAGCACGCACCTAGCCTTATGAATGTTAGTGCATATGGACCGTCCTCGTATGCCGCATGTTTGATGAGGGCCTACTATTTCATGTATCACACCTTGAAGCCTATTGGCGAGAATTTTCATAAATACTTTATAATCGACATTGGTAAGCGAGATAGGTCTATATGCTGTAACTTTCTTAAGTTTTCCTATATCTTCTGTTTTTGGAATTAAAACTGTTTGAGCTAATCCACAGGACATTGGCAGAGAGTTCAAATCATAAGCCTCGTTGAAAACCGCCGCTAACAACGGCGCTATTTCACTTTTAAACGCCTTGTAGAATGCCTCACTTAAACCATCTGGGCCGGGAGACTTCCCTGGGTTTAGATTCTCGATTGCTTCTTCTACTTCTTTTGATGTTATTGACTGCTCCAATCGTTCCTTCGTCTCATTGTCGAGCCTCGGCATGTTGTCTAAAAATTCTTTCTTAAAGGTTTCACTGTTGACAGGCCGAAAAGAAAAGAGCGTTTGATAATACTCGAAGAAAGCACGTTCGATGTGCTTGTTATCTCCAGATGTTATGCCGTTCCATTCTATTTCGGCTATATGATTTCGCCTAGCATGTGTTTTTTCGAGTCCCAAGGCCCTCTTAGTAGGCCGTTCACCGACTTTCGTTTGGTCAACTCTTGCACGTACGAGTGCTCCGTGATAGCGTTCCTCGTCAATAACCTCCAGTTGTTGTTTAATTTGCCTAAAGTCGTCTTTGAACACACCTGGTGCTGAGCTTTCTTGCTCCGTCAGCTTGTTCAATGTTGCTCGCAGCGTCGTTTCATTCATGTTTTGCTCATACTTTATGCAACTGGCCCGCTCAATAGCTTTAATTTTAATTGCTTGCTTGCCGAGCTCCCATATTTCTGAAAACGTATTGTGGCTCCCTTTTTCTAGTTTGCTAAGCTGGTCCTTTATTACTTCGCTGAAATTTTCGTCATAAATAATGGTCGCGTTAAGCTTCCACAACTCCCATGTAAAAGTGTTACGCCGTTTTTGTACCCTATTCTACATGCTACAAGACAATGATCAGTAAAGGACAGTGGCAAAACCATGTAGTTGTGGCATTTTGGCTCCATGTCTAACGATAAGTATATTCTGTCCAGTCGGGCATGGCTTGTGCCTTGAAAGTGAGTGTATTGCGCACTTCTTCCACCTTCCATGCATTCCGCTACATCCTATAACCCGAATTCCGCAATCTGCCTACACAACAACTCAGTGCTCGCATCCTTAAAAGGCCTGCTGCTTACCTTGTCTCGTGCGGCTAATACGCAATTAAAATCTCCTAATAATACTAACTGCCTATCATTGAAAGGTGCTGTCGTACATAGGCGAAAATGTTGACCCGCTCGTCTTTTGAAGTCGGTGCGTAAATGCACACAATTCGCCACTGGTGACCACCAAAGGAAAAGTCGCAAACCACCAGTCTTCCTGACCAACGCCGCCTGTATAAACACTGCCTAACGCGTGAGCGAAAAATGGCCAAACAGCCACTCTCCTGTTGCTCTCTCCTACCCTTCCCCGCTCCGTAGCCTTCCAGCGTGCTTTCGTGTCCGCCAGCCAGCGCCGCTTCTCGGAAACTATGCAAAATAGTGGAAAGTTTGTTTAGCGTTCCCGAGGCGGCGCTCCTACGCCTTCTTGTTTTTCACCATGCCTGTCTGTCTTGGTCTGTCGCTGATAAAACTTCCTTTGTCACGAAGCAAAATCCCTTGCGCTGCCGCCCCAGTCAAAAAAAACAATTGCAACCAATTAGGTTTTTCAACTGGTGTAATTGTGTTCAGTTGTTTCCAATTGTCACGAGGGGAAGTCCAATTGCTAGCAATTAAAATTTTTTATTCCAACAGGCTTAACCAATTGTGATCGAATGAGCACCACTTGCAGGCAACTGAATTCGTGATCACAATTGTGGTGCCCAACTGTGACCAAGTGAGATCCATTAGCTAAAAACAGGAATTTCACATTTCAGTTTGGGCATCTAGTTGTGAACACGAGCACTTTTTCAAATCAAATTGTATGTTTTGTTCTAACTGTGGTGAAGTGTGTGCCTCAATTGGAAGCGATTGGTTTTTTTTGTTCCAACTGGAGTACCCAATTTCGACCACCTGGGGATCTTTAACATGCACCAAAATCTTGACACAGGTTTTCCGGTTTCCACCATTCATCTACCAATTGAAATTGCCACATAGCACAAGCATATTACATATTTTTATACATTTGCAACTGGAAGTGTGTGCAATCACTTTTTAATTATGATAATGGCTTGGCGGCTGCCCCTTGTAATGGGGGGACACTCCTAGATGGATATACTCACCTGGGCATCCTAGCATCAAGAATTTAGTTTGTCATCCCCCCTGCCCACACTAATAAGCGTGTCTTCACCATTCCTCCATGCTATTTAAATGTTGCCAAGTGAATGTTTCGTAAATGCAAATACAAGTCTGACCTAATGCACAGTGTTGAATGCTTCATATTTATTGCATAACAGTATCAACACCAGCAATTTGTTTCCAGAACATGGCTTTAGAGAACAGCAACTGTTGCAGCAATTATATTTATTATTTGACTTGTGTAAAAACCAATATTCCGCATGCAGACTCTTTACAACGGTTGAAGACTATTTACACACTTAATTATTTCCTAGTAAATGCCACATATCAGTTTTTGAAGGGACACATGTAGAGATGCTCCTAGGGAATGAATGAGGGTCCAACAGCGTAGGTTCACAACTGGTAGTAAAAAATGTATTTCAAGAAACTGACACTCATTCACACATACTGAGTTACAAGATATACACGCACAACAAATTATGATTTTGTACACAAGCACAAATGTAGGAAGGTTCTTCACATCGCGTGCAGCATGCAAACACAATTCGTATGCCACTGGCAGAATAAGTTAATGTATATGAAGCATATATATACACAACACATGGACATGACAACTAATTCAACCAAAGTTGAAAAAAAAATGTATATAAAGCATAATATATACAAACATTACAGCCAAGTAGTTCCACAAAAGTTTAAACAATACGACCACAAATGTTTCAACAAAATGTACACAAGGCATAATACAGTTTAACCTCGATATAACGAACCCCGATCTAACGAAATTCGTGACATAACGAATTTTTTCAAATTTTTAAAGGAGCACTGACACGAAAATTTTATGTTACGCTTTTATTGCTTTTATCGATGCTTAATGGTCTGGCGAACCTGCAACAGCACTTCAAATACTTCAGCGCGGGATAGTTAATTACATTGAACGGCCTGAAAATCGTTTGTTTCAAATTCCCGCGCTTTCATCCCGAACGGCGCATATGGCAGCCTCCCGGTTTGACCTCACCGCTTTGTGCGGACGTCACAGGCGCCCGCTTGAGAGGGTGTTGCGCCCGCTCGCCGCTCGTGGGGCCGCGCGCGTGAAGTGACGTCACGAGTTTTTGGCGAGCGCTGCGCGTCATTTTTTTCCTCTCCTGGAGTGATGTCACGCTGATGTCCATTTGCTGAGTGCCGCTCTGCGCGCTGCTCCGTCGGCGCGATAAACGCGATCCAATTCAACTATGTTCTTCGCGTCGCAGGCTGCTCATATTTCAGCCAGGGTATTCTGTTGAGTGAAGGAAGCGAACTGTGCAATAATATTAACGCCGAAAATTGGTGTCAGTGCTCCTTTAACGAACAATTTTCTAAATGCATGTATTTTAATCTCGATTTTACGAAGTAATTTCATGTGCCACTTCCAATTTAACGAAGTCACACCAAGAAACGAATAACGAGATTCCGGTTGAGGCACGTTTTAATTTGCCTCTGCCACCTTGGATTTCAGTCAAGTACTCGCTATAACACTTGAAAGGCTAAAACAAAAAGAAAAACTCTGAAAGCTACGAATGATAACAATTAAAAGTGATAAAATTGGCTGACCGCGAGCAGCCATAGACGGCTGAATACCGCGTCCGCCATTTTGACGTTTCCAACAATTACAACAGTTAAGACAGTCCACACTAGACTAAAGACGTTTTCCTCTGCACAATACCAGTGTGCACATTCATTCAAAAATACATCGTTACATCGTGAAGCAGCTTGGTACAGGGGACACATACCTTTTTTTACCAACCTTCATGCACACGCAAACCGTCAAAATGTCTGAAGGCGGCAGAACTCTCACAGTTTTTGCTTCTCGCACAACCTTCAGCAGGTGTTTCATCCTCACAGAAGCATACTTCACAGGCATGCACTGCAGACGCTTCACTATAATATGCGCTGTTGCATTGTTTGAGCAGACTATATTCTCTATGACTGCATAAGAATGATCATGCAGTTGAACTACTGAACTATTAGTAGTTTTTCCTTCGGCATATTTGCTGCTGGTTAAAACAACCTTTCCGTTTAGCATGCGAGCATACTGCACACAATTGAGAAGCTGTTCATCACAGCTACTTGGCAGTGCGTACGGAACCCCACGGCCGAAGAAACGGATGCCACCTGATACTTGCAGTGTTTTTTGAGTGATGCGAGTGTCTAGCGAAGCACAAAACTGTAGAACTTTTGGCTGGTCAGCTAGCTCTAAAAGCTCCTCAGTCACTCCTTCCATCTGTATAACTCTACAGATTTGGTGAGGGATCCCATTTGCAGCTTTGACGGCATCTTTCAAGCCGCCATTCCCTGCTTCAAAAGGGAAGGCCGAGTGTGCCCAAAGTGGCCCCCACTGACGCACGCTCTTAAGAAGGTGGGTCAGCTGATGCATGTTATATGTCATGCACCTTTTCTTGTACAACAACTGAGCACGTACATGAAAATCTAGCAGTAGTTCTTCTGCCCGGGCAATGCCTGCGACTGTCAAAGTCCGTCCCAACATTATGTGCAGTGCCTCAACAAGGCAAGCCCAATGCTCAATTTTGGACCTGTCTAGGATCCCCTCAAGCACTGGTACACTGTAGTACAGCAGCCAATTTTCCCACTCTTTGGCCTTCCACCATTTCCGTTCTTTGGCGGGCCTAGGCATTCGCTTTACTTCTCGTGGTGGTGAAATTCCCACTAGCCTTCCACTGATCAATGCCTCCCGCTTAGTGAGAGATTTGCAACTGGGGTCACTCAGCCAGATTTCTAGAAACTGCCTTGCCACTCCAAGTAGAACACAATGCATGTAGTCGGGGACGAAGCCCCAGACTATGTGAAATTGCTGCAAGTTTACTAGAGGTGAGGCAGTCGCTACACCATTCACTGGCTCATTCGTTGTCACAGCAGCCTCCATATCTAAAATCATCTGCTCTTCAGTCCTTTCCATGGGCTCCTCCAACTGCACCAAGTATTTCATAGACTTCGCAACCCTCTTTCCTACTTGAAGGCACCAATTGCAGCCTTGGTAGCTGTTAAACTGTTTAGTGCCTTGCATAGGCGCTCTGGCTACTGAATCAACTGCGCAACATATGCAGAACGCTTTGAAGTTTCTTTGTGCCCCTTCGTGCTCAAGCATGAAGCCTTTCTCGGACAAGTCATTCATAGCATTAACAAATGCTCCCTGAAAAAGAGCCATGTCTGGTTTTTTTTTTCCAAACCAGAGCGCAGCTAGGACAAGCTTTTTCCCTCTCTCTGCAGCAGGAACCTCATTTACTTGAAGCTGTATAGGCCAGATTCCTGTGCCACTTGATCGAAAGAGCGGAGTGCCATCAGCATTCAGAGTAAAGCTTATTCTATGCCCGACTTCTGCTGTTGATGCAACAAACTTTCTGTACAGTTCACCGTCACAGATGTCTGGCAGACAGTTGTTTTGGTTGAGGGGCTTCGTAACATCAAGGATGTTACACCCTTTCAATACTTTTTGTAGTTGCGACGGTACATCTAGCAAAACAAAAAATGAAGAGTCCCCTATTGAGGAAGCATTGAGTGCACGATGACACTTTGAACACTCAACAGAGCTGCCTTGTTTCAGCTGAATGACTGTGGTGTGACAAGCTGGACAGTAAAAATGAAAAATCATTTTTGTGCCACCACCTTCAAGTACCTTACCAAGCATATACTTGGAGTGGGGGAGAACTGGACTGCTAAAAAACAAGTTAATCATTTCCATTAGGCTCGTAAGAGCTGTCAAAGACAATTTGTTTTTTAGAGCATGTTTTAGAACCATGAGCAACATGTCACCTTTTGAGACAACTACCTTTTCTGTGATAATGTTATCGAAAAGTTCACCAAGCCTTGACTCCATGCGAGAAGAATCTGGTGTGACAGTGGCATGAGGTTGGGATGGCACATCATCTCTGTCTGTTGCCGCTGTAGTCAAATGGCTTGGTTCAGTGGGGTGGTGAGGCACTTGTTCACATCCAGTCACTGGCTGGTCATTCAAAATGCCCTGTGGATAAAAATTTACATATCAAATTTGGTTTCACTAAGCAACTAGTTCCTACTGCAAGCAACACAAGTAGTGGTGAATGCGCTCACCACTACAGTTACTGGGTGCCACTTACCACTAAACTTGCCTATCCTCCAATAAGAGAAATTCAATTAGATCGAGGCAATCGTTACACAACACTTCAGAGATTATCAGCCATGAAAGGGTTATGAATAGTACTGGAAATCACTTTAACCAATCTATCATTGAAATGCGCCAAGCTAGCAAATGTAGACGCTAGTAGCGATATTTATGGAGATTACAACTGGAACAGTGCGGTCATCGTATGATATAAAACCTCGAATTATTTACGGATACTTTTGAAGTTGTGTAACATGTCCTTACACTGGAAGTCTCCGGCACAGCAACTGCCTCAACATTCTCCCGCACATTCGCGTCTTCAGCACGAGCGTCATTCTCATCACTTCCACTTCCATCCCTGTGGGCCACGGCAGGCGAGTGTTTCTCCCGCACATTCGCGTCTTCAGCACGAGCGTCATTCTCATCACTTCCATCGCTGTGGGCCACGGCAGGCGAGTGTTCCTGCAGAAAATAGCCGCAGTCACCATCAAGAAAGGGCGCCGACACGTGGTGTAGTCAGCGCGCCGTGTCACGTACGAAGCAGTTACACGGGCGAGAGTACGAACCGCACACAAGGCACATTTCTGATTACAGCCAAATCATCATCAACTGACACGCTTGTTTTCTTTGCACCGACTTTACATACTCCCGACCGTGTCCGCATCGCTCCCTGACACGGCGCGCGGATCGGCTCACAAAGCGACGCTTTCGTAATCATTGTGAATTACTGGACACTACAGCATAAAAGCTTTGAGATGAAATAACTTACAGCATTGCAGAGTCTCCGTCGTTCAGATGAGAGTGTTTGCTTCGGCACGCGGAATGAATTACCTGGATTTAGGTACGCTTTGTACTTTCCGCGTTTTCTTCTTTTTTGTTTCCCATCCATGACAGTTTAAGCAAGCGTGGGCCCACAGCAAGAGTGCGCACCTGTAACCAACTGCGCAAACAATTAAGCCACAACTCTGACGGGGAAGTAAGCACGGAAGGAAGCTCGACCGTAATCACATGCCCCGATCCAAACAGACGCCATTTTGTTTATTTTTTTTTTCTGTGACCAGTGGTTCGCCGATGCTGCGTATTTAGTATGTATGCCCGAAACATTATTATCAACTTTCAATATGCTCTATTCACTTCGCAAAACTTAAAACATATAAAGTACAAAAAATTACATTTAATGTAAGTTTTAGTAAGAACGATCACTTGCTCACTTCATTTTCAGCCCGAAACAGCGCACTGGTGCGACTGGGAGGCAACAATGGGAACTGAAATGGTCGCATCAACATGGCTTCCTCCGTGTATATAAACACGCGAAGCATGCCGAGGAATTTTATACTCGGCAGACTGTTCGGAAGCTACGTTTCCGTGAAGGCACCATGATAACGCACGCCTATGTTAGATATGAGGACGACAAGCGTTTCGCGATTGTAGAGGTGGACGACATTAAGGGATTTAATCCGGAAGATGACTTTGAAGGCACCTTCTACAATACAAAATGGACCGACGACTCCGGCGCATCAGACTACTACCGGTCCAGGATTCTTCTGGTAGCGGGTGAGTGGGTGCTGTTAAAGTGTTACTCCTTATTTGCTATCCCTATCGTCTGTACGGCATTCAAAGTTCACTTCTAGATGCTGGCCACGTGCTGCATGCTTTCTGCACTGAGCGGCATGTATGAACTGCGCTGTTTGCTCTTTGTGCATTGTGTGCCCATGCGCAGATGTAAAAGAAGGGTTCGCAGTTTTCTAGGAGATAAAATCACTGAAGTGCAGCCGGTGAACGAGGGTTATTTGAGCAGCGTAACAAAATATCAGTGATCTTTGTTGCGCAGATTTTCGGACTGCATGATTAATCGGCTATCACCGTCCTAGCAAGTCTGTAAACGCATATACATTTCGCTACACACTGTCGTGTGAATTGAATAGCCTTTGCGATTGTGAACTCATGTGAAATCGGAAGCGTAGTCACTTTTACTTTCCTGTAAGCGACTGGGCTTTGCTCCAGGCTTTCTGAACTAGGGAACGTGCATAGAGTCGCTTTTTTTTCTGGCTTTACTTCTACTTCGCTCTAAGGACATATTTGCTTTCAGTGATGTTCTCCAGCATCCGATGACCATTTTATGCGTGTTACTCATGCCTTTCCAGATTCGGAAGCACGCTTAAAAGCAAAAATTGCAGGCAGACGCGTGCGCGTCAGACGCCTCCCCTCAAGCGATAGTGACTCGGATGACGAGATAGTTGAGGTACGTATACTGTGTATAGACTTTCTTCATTGCTGTGAATAATGCAGCCATTATAGAAGGTGCATGTATTTTCGCAGGGACCAAAAAGAAAAAAAGGATCTCCTCGCGAGGACTTACTCGACATCCTGGCCAAAAAAAGAAGGGCTCTTGGCCTGAACAACAGGCCCAAAAACACAGCCTCTCACGACGAATTGGCGAAAGCCAAAGATGAATTGGCGAAAGCCAAAGAGGAGTGCGCCCAGCTCCATCAGCTAGTGGCCAAGCAAGCTCAGGAGTTAGAAGACATGGAAGGTTTAAAAGCTCAAATCCTCCACCTCCGCGGGACATTGGCGACACAAGGCCAAGAATTAGATGAGCTTCGGCGGCTGAACAGACGCATTCAGTGGCGGCTTGTTGGGGGTGATGATACAGGTATGTACTACTCTGTGCACCTACTACACAAGTGAAAAAGGTGCATGTCATTCTCCTCAAGAACTGTATAAACAATTTCTGGCTCGAGTTTTTTCCTCGACACATTTTTTTACCCATTTATGCTGGAAATTCTTCAGATTCGTGTAAAATTCCGTTTTTTCTCAGATGGACCTTCCACAACACGAAGGCCACCACAACAACCCGCAAGCACGCTTCCCCAGCCTGCCGACGCGCTCCTGCAACCTGGCCCGCTGCCTCAGCCTGCCGACGCACTCCCGGAACCTGCTGACCCACTCCCTCAACCTGAAGGCCAGCTGCTACCAATTCTGCCCACTGCCCCAGAAAGAAAGGCAAGTTTGTTAATGCTTTGTACAGAGTACAACTCGATCTACGGGGAAATTTGCCTGACCGTGTTGGGTATTCTGGACATGCATTTTCTTAAGTGTGAAATAGAGCAAGGAATTTGTGCTATGTGCAACTGACAGTGAACTTGCTCTACTTTAAATGTGTTCATACACTCGGTAGTACCGGGAATAGTTTCTGCTTGCGTTATGTCATGAGCACAATTGACACACATGGTGCACAAGTAACTGCCCAGGAATATAAGTGTTTAAGAAATGTATTCTTTACTAGTTGTGTGTCTTTGTACATGTTAGTATTTCATTTCGTTCTGCAATAGTCTGAAGGCACGTGCTGGAATTCCACTTGTTTTCTAGTTGTTTCATCTGGCTTGCTTTTCACCCAGGTGGACATTGGTAAAGGCCTGCTCGTTCCGTGTGGGGCTTGGCAGCGGATTCAAACAAGGGAAAAGGATTCCCTCTTCGTCAAGGACCTCCTGGTGACGGTCTGGGATCCAGCGGTGCTGAAGAGTCGATCTCTGAACGGTATTAACCTATACCCATTTTTGTTTTTATCGCGATTCTCCACTTCCAATTTCTGTTCCACATAAACATTCCTTCCTCCCTTGCAGGCAGACCTTGCCCCCGCTTCCCAGACCGTCCCAAAAAACAGGCCTTGACACCGTGGAAGCTGGCCGTGATTCGAGGTAACTATCATTACAACTTCCTTCAAGCTGCTTTTGGGCGAACTTTCTTGAGTATTTCTGTTGTCCGCACCTTGTGGCGAGCAAGCAAGATTTTGAAGAGACTGGTGGAAATTTGCAGTGCGTTTAAAGCTGCCTTGTTACAGTTGTATAGAACCATTCTTGACTTGTGCATTTTTTTTTGTCTTTCACTTCTATAGACTGCTACAAGCAGCGGCTCCAACAGAGAGGTGTCCCCCCTGAGGTGATGCCTGCAATGCTTAAACAAGTGAACCACTTCCTCGTGGAGAAGATCGCAGATGTTGAGAGGACTGCCAGGAAGTAAGTCTCTGGTTTCTCGTGATGTTTTTCTTAATTTTGGTTAGTTCAAAGCCGTGAGGTGCATACAGCTGTAGCTGACAAAATGTACTAAACCTTGCAATGAAACTAGTGCACAGTTGGGCATTGATGCCTTTTGAAAGGATGCAGGCAGCTGAAACATTTGGGACGGTTGCTTAAAACTTGAATTTATACTTGTACCTCAATATTGCTAGGTACATTGAAAGCTTCTTACCTCCTCGCATCCAGTAGTAAGGGGCCAGCATCCAGTAGCAAGGGGCCAGCAAAGGTGAAGCTGGCAAAATGGAATGCAAAAGTGCCACAAGTCCTACCAGGATTTTTTGAAATTTTTTCCGTGCCCTTGGTCTTCTGGTTCTTAGCGGCTGTTCTCTTTTCTAGCAACACAGGCCTGACCACTTCATACTTCTGCCACTTGCGAGTTTTGGTGGCACAGGGTCTGTCCTGTTCTAGAACACCTCATCTGAAATTTCGTGGCATGTTGACACCATGGCACGTGGTATATTTTTTTAACTACGTCCTTGTAGTAATGTTTGATGGCTGCACCTGCAAGCACCTTCAAGAGGCAAATTGCATACTAGGCATTTTTGTAGCTACTCCTTCAAAAGGGATTGTATCGCACGCAGATCTAGCTGGCTGTTGAAGCACCTGCAGCTCCGTTCTGTACTACATTTTCAACACAAATCACTATTCAATATACTTTTGCTGCATTTCTTCTTGTTGTGCAGGCTCGAGATGAAGTGAGGCCAATCCCCTGTTGGAGCAGAGACCTACCATGTTTCAAGCAACTTGCGTTAAGCTTGCGATGTTGCTTTCCTTTTTTCTTTTCAAGTGAATAAATGTGTGTAAAGGTATGTGCCTTGTGTTGCGTTTTTACAGAAGCAGGTGCAGGCAGCTCTTGCCTTCATGCGTACTGGATTGAACTGCTTTACTGCCAGCATATGCCATTTTAGAATTACTTCAGTCGCCACGGTTTACTAGACTATTGGTTTGAACTGGTGATTCCCATTGAACGCAATCTGAAACAATACCTATTGAACACAATTGAAAGACCAACACAATTGGTTCAACTTGTTGGAAAACACAATTGGTTCAACTTGTTGGAAGCAATTGGTTTGGCCCAATAGGTTTCAATTGGATACTAAAACACAACTGGTGTACAGAATTGGTAATTTTACAATTGGTTGCAATTGTTTTTTTTGACTGGGGCAGGCTGATGCCGGCTTTGCGCGCTTATCTACTCGGATCACAGGCCCTGAAATTTTCTGAGTGGGGCATCTCACCTCTATCCCCTCCGCATTTAGGTATTGTTTTGACCCCGCTGTTCACACTCCGCATCGGTACGCACTTCTAAATTGAGGACTACTGTAGATGCGCCCGGACAGCGTGGCGGGATCCCAGCTGCTTATCCTTTTGTTTCCTATTATTTTCTGAAGTTTAAAAGCACGTGATATTATTGGAAAGTAATCGTAGAAGTGAGCGCCTGACCCAAAAACGTGCACGCAATTTTTTCTTCTCTAAATACTCCAGAAAGAAAAATATCAGTAAAATAATGGCTGCCCCATCCCAAAATATCGTTTTTCTGTTAGCTATATGTCTACCCGACAATCAGTACCTTCTGAAAATATTTCAGCCCGCCTCCGTCTTTATCTTTGGAAAAATGCAGTAAGTATGAAGCGAGCGACACGTTGAACGACATCCCCAGTGGGCCACAGAACTAGCGCCCCGTCGCGGCTAAGATGCAAGCGAAACGGCCCTTGAAGCCCAACAGGCAAGCTGACAGACACACGTCGTAGAAGTGGGTGCAGCGTTCGCGACTCGCGAGCAGTGACGTAAGGCGAGATGTCCGCCGGCACGCGCCACATAGCGGATCAGTGCCTGAACTAAGCGTCCCTACCCTTCCCATTGAAAAGCGCGCGACACGTCAGGCAATGTTAATACAGGCGGCGTTGTCCTGACACACACGACGTTACGGTTTGGACGATCAAACCCGGCACCTTTCGCACAAGAAGCACGCACCCCGCCGAAGTACCGACTGCATGGCTAACACACGCGTGGTACCTCGACTTGAAACGCCGCACCATGCTCTCAGCCTCTTCCTCCCCATGAACTTTAGTTTCCTGAACTGCCAACACATCAACGTCACTCTCCGTTATCAATCGGTGCACTTGGCTTTGTTTCCTTTTCCCCGACAAACCCCTGACGTTGAGTGTAGCTACGTTCAGTGTGGGTTCCTCAGAAATTTTAAATCACATAGAGGACGAGAGCGTGGCGCTTACATTTCGCGTCTATCGCCCGGCTAGGCGCTCCTGCCCGCCACTGCGCTGTCCCCTGCGTTCCGCGTCTGGGAGAGAGAGAGAGAGAGAGCAACTTTTATTTAGCGTATTTATGCGTGGGAGTGGCTTCTCAGTCCAGAAGTCCAAACGCTGTCTTCGCACGTTCAGCCCTCTCCGTCAGCATGACCTGGTCGGCGAGGTGTGCGCTGGACAACGCAGTCTCCCACTGCTCGAGGTTTGGGCTAGAAAAAGGGGGTGGCAAGTCTGGGTTTTGACTGCATTCCCAAATTATGTGATACAGGGAACCTGTTTGTCCGCAGAACTTGCAATGCGGTGAATGCTGGTGAGGGTATTGCTTATGAAGTCGAACCGGATAAGGGAACGTGTTGGTTTGTAGCAGTCGAAGCGTGGATCCTTGGTGTTTACTTAACTGGGGGTGTGGCGGTGAATAGATCCTTCGTTCGAGCCTGTAGTGCTGAGTAATGTCTCGGTAGGAAACAACGGGGGTGGGCTCAGGATCTCCTTCCGTGGCCTGGTTGGCGAGTGCGCAGGCCGTCTCGTGGGCGAAATCGTTGCCCGCGAGAGAGGAGTGTGCCGGGGCCCATACTATCATGACCTTCCGGTTTGGGGGGTTTGCGCTCAGGAGGTGGTGTGCTGTTGGAGTCACCATTCCCGCAATGTATCTTCTGCAAGTCTGCTGTGAGTCAGAGATGATTGTAGTTGCCTTGGTTTGAGTAATAGCCAGCACTATGGCCACTTCTTCCGCCTCTTGACTCGATGCTTTTGGAATGGTTGCGCTGGTGAGGCATTTGTCTCTTGTCGTCACCACCGCCACCATTGCTCTCTTCTGTTTGCAGCTTGCTGCGTCTGTATACACTGTTCCCTCATCACTGCCATAAGTCTTATCTAGGGCTTTGGCCCTGGCCTGTCGTCTTCCTTCGTGATGTTTGGGATGCATGTTCCGAGGGATTGACCTGATTTGTATGCACTGCCTCGTATTTGACACAAGAGCTCTGGGTTGTAGCTGACCCTGGGGGGTCCACTGAAGTTTCCCCATGAGCTTTCTGCCAGCGGGTGTCAGTTCAAGCCTTAATTTGTGGCTTGAGAGGTGACCTTCGATTAGTTCGGATGTGGTGTTGTGGAGGCCTAACTTTAGCAGTAGAGCTGTCGAAGCGCTGATGGGGATTCCTAGTGTCTGTTTGTAGGCTTTGCGTATGATGACGTCGATTTGTTCCTCTTCACTCTTGGTCAGAATTACGTACGGTGCAGTATAAGTAATGCGTGAGAGTATGAAGGCCTGGACCAATCTGGTGGTGTCTTGCTCTTTCAGTCCCCTCTGTCTGTTGGCCACCCTGCGTAGCATCTGAGTGACTTGTTCTGTGGTTGTCTTGAGTTTTTTAATCAGGCCGGTGTTCCTTGTGTCCGCCTGAATGTCTAATCCAAGAATTCGCATCGCTTTTGTAGGCCTGATGGGATGACCTTCCAGCATGATTTGTATATTGTCCTTGTCTGTCTTTCGGCCTCGCCTGCGCACGACCAGAAGTTCCGATTTTTGCGGTGCACATGTTAGTCCGCACTCTTTAGCATACTCATTGACAGTATCGGCTGCTTGCTGGAGCGTGTCTTGGAGGCCGCCAATGGAATCTGTGCCCGTCCAGATAGTAATATCGTCGGCGTAGAGGCCGTGTTTTATGTTGGGAATTTGGTTTAATCGGTTCGGCAGCTCAAGAAGGGCAATGTTGAAGAGAATGGGGGATAGGACAGATCCTTGCGGGGTGCCCGTGTCTCCGAGGGTAATTGGGTCCGAGGAGACATCCCCTATCTTTATGATGGCTTGGCGGTACGACAGGAAGTCGGCAATATAATTGTACATCCTTTCCCCGCAGCCTGTATTTGCCAGTTTATGAAGAATGGCCCTGTGTGACACGTTATCAAACGCCCCTTTAAGGTCGAGGGCCAGTATGGCACGGGGCGAGTGTCTGGTGGCAGGGGCGAGTATGTCCTCCTTGATTTGAACGAGGATGTCCTGGGTTCCCAAGTGCCTTCTGAAACCGAACATGGAGTCAGGCATTTGCTGCGTGTCATCAAGGTGTTGCTGAAGCCGCAGAAGAATAATTCGCTCCATTATTTTTCCCACGCAGGAGGTCAACGATATCGGCCGGAGATTATCTATGTGGGGTGATTTTCCTGGTTTTGGAATAAATCGCACCTCCGCTGTTTTCCACGAGATGGGAAGTTTGCCTGTGCGCCAAAAGACGTTGAAATACTCCGTGAGATCTTCTAGAGCCTTGTCGTCCAGGTTAGCCAATATCTTGTTGGTGATTTGGTCTTGTCCAGGTGAGCTGGAGCGTTTGCTGGCAGTAATGGCTGCACGGACCTCGTACATTTCGATGTCTTTGTCCAACTCAAGGTTAGGTGTGCATTCATAGAGAGGAGGAGGGTCTGCCTTTCCAGGACGTAGGTATTTGTTCCTCAGATCTTGGATGAGGTCATCGGTCGTTCCTGGGTACAAGTGCATGGTGCGCGCCAGGCTTTTACTGGTTTCTCCCTTGTTCTTAAGGGGGTCGATGAGATGTCTCAGCAGTTGCCACGTTTCCTGAAGGCCGTCGCACAACGTGAGCCAATTTTCCTTGCACAGGTGGGCAGCGTACTCAGCCGCCTGTTTACTTAGTTGCGCTATGCGCTTCTTGAGTCGGCGGTTATGCCTCTGCCTTTTCCAACGTCTTGAGAGGCTGTGCCTGGCTTCCCAGATGTGCAAGAGTTTGGTATCAACGTGTGGCACTTGGTATGTCATGGAAATCGTTTTCGTGTGGGCTTTTGCATCTCTCATGACACTTTCCGCCCACTGTTCGTAGGATTGTTCTTGCGAGGGGTCGCGATCTTTCCTTTCTTTTCTGAACTTGTCCCAGTCAGTAAATTTGACCATACCTATGTGTGACCTGTAGTTCACACCTTTGATTAGGATGTTTATAATGTCGTGATCGGATCCCAAATTCTCCATTGTGTTGGTCCACGTGATGTCAAGAGAGCCTCGGAGAAGGGACAAGTCTGGGCATGTGTCCCTATTGACGCTATTTCCTGTGCGCGTTGGGGTCTGCGGGTCATTTAGGAGAGTGAGATTGTGTATTTCTATGACGTTGAGCGGATCTTTACCTCTTCTGTTGTTGTATACGTGTAGCCCCAAAGTTGGTGTGCTGCATTAAGGTCTCCCACTATGAGAAGAGGAGCGTTGCCGGCGAGTTGGAGGGCTTCTCGTACAGTTTCTTCAATGCCTGGTCGCTTTTTGGAGGGTCGGCAGTAAATGTTAAGAATGAAGAAGCTGTTTTTGCAGTGTGATGTGCGTGGAACGAGCTCTACCAATGTGTGCTCACAATCTCTTTGCGGAGTGAGGTGCTGAATGGCTGCTATGTTGCTCTTAACCAAGGTTGCTGTAGATCGTCCAGAGGGATCTGTGTAGGTAATGTATCCTGGAAGCTTACTTGGACTGTTCGTTTCTTGAATTGCAATGATTTCAGGCGTTGGCGTGAGTGTGGCGAGGTACTGTTGTAGCGCTGCTGATTTCTCTTTAATTCCACGGCAATTCCATTGGAGCAGCGCAGTGATGTCTTGCCTATTTGGTTGTGTAGTCATCAGGGAAGGAGACGGAATCCTTGCTTTCACACGTGGGTGGGCGGGAGTAGGGAGCCTGCCTTCTGCGGAGAGTAGTGTTTTCTACCGTCTCCAGTCTCTCTTCTATCCGGTCGATGCGAGTTCCGAGTTGGTCGACCCGAGCTACTACTTGATCAATTCGGACGCCGTTCTCCGCTACCTTAGTGGTTAGCGCCTGTAGAAGCTGGTTAATTTGGTCAGACTGAGTTTTCAGCTGGGCCTTGAGTGCCCGGCCTAACTCATCGAGTTGGCTGTTCTGCTCGTCTGAGAACGCTTTGAGCACGTCTTCGAAGGAGGCTCGGTGTCCTTGCGATTGAACAGATGGCGAGAAGGCTTTAGTGGTGTCCTGTGGTCTTGTCTTGTTCTGCCTCATTGTTTTTTCCTCAGCTAGCGACGGGGGATTTGTGCATGTCACTGGAGTGGGAGAGGTGGTTGTGTTCATGGCCACATCATTTTCTGCGGCATTACGTGATGGTCGTTTGCGTTTGTCTGTGACCGAGTCCTCGCGGGATTTCTCCAGTTCTGCTAGGCGGCTTTCTAATGACGCAATAATCGACTGTTGTTGCGCCAACTGTGATCTAAGGGTTGTGCATTCCTGACACGAATGTGGATCTGCGTGTTTTGGTGCCGTGGGTGTGGGATCTCCTCGAGCAGTGAGAGACAACACGCCAGCCCAGCTCACCTGTTTCTCGTCATTTCCGGTCCCCACTGCCTGGTTTCGGGACCCGGATCTGGATCTGGTGCTTGATCTCACGGACGCTGTTCTGGTTTGGTGTCTGGCCCGGCCTCGCGGTGGCTCCTGGTCCGCTCGCGAGGCTCGCTGATCCGCTTGCAAAGCTGGCTGGTCCGCTCGCGCTGCTCGTTCTTCCGCCTTCTTCCGCACCAACTCCCGTTGACGGAGGACGAAAGGCTCCAGAAAACGTTTCGGGCAGCCCTTGGTAGCCGTGATATGGGCCCCGCCGCATAGCGAGCAAAGGGCCTTGCAGTCGTGTTGGGGTTGCGGTTCCTTGGCGCCACATTGATGGCACACACGTGTATTTGGCTGAGGGCATGCGGTCTCCCTATGTCCGAGTTCATGGCACTTGTCACACACAGGCACTGTCTTTTTGTACAAGGAGCACGGGTACTCTGATCCGAAGAGGTTAACGTAATAAGGGACTTTGTATCCTGCGAACGTGATTACAACAATATTTGAATTTCCCAGTCTTCTACATGCGTAGATCTCGTGTTTTGGTACGTACATATTTTCCAGCAATTCGCGCTCCGAGAAGCGGAGGGGAGCTCCTCTTATAATGCCCTTGACGGAGTCATCAGGCGCGAGTCCGTAGAGTTGCACTGGATAGGTCACGTTGCTAATTTGGATCTGCCTGACCTGGCTCAAGGCTTTTGCAGCGTCCGCCGATGGGGTGCTGACCGTAGCGATGTTCTGCACCGTGTCGTAGCGAACGCGCATGTTGGTTTGGCGCCACGTTGAATGTATTGCGTTCAGCAAGGCGATCGACACCTCGGCTAAGTCCAGTTGCGCTATTTTGAGGCCACCTTGTGGTCGCAGCACGAGTTTGTAATCGTCCCTGGGAAGGGGAGCTGGCCTGGGAGCAGTCTTGGGTCTAGTCGAAGGATTTGAAGTAGTCGACGGCGGCGTTAGGCCTACCGCTGGCGTGGTTTTCCGCTCTCGTCGCCGCTGAGCTCGGGAGACGACATCAATCCATTCTGCGTTGAAGTTTGAGTCCGCAAGTTCATCATAGTTGCCTTCACTTGGGTCTTGTAGCATTGCGTTGTCTTCAGTTTGACTTGCGTCACTGCTCGGGAGCACCGCGGAGCGGTCTCCTGGGTCGACGGTCGAGCCCGGCATTGGCCGTGCTCGTTGCTAGGCCTACCCCGCTGGACGAGGCCTAGCTCGGGCCGTGGTAAACAACTGCCGTAGATTGGCTGAAACAGCACTCACAGAGAAGTGAAAGGTGTCCTCCGGTGCACAGAAAGTAGCTCTCGATGGCGGTGGTACCAGTTTTGAAGCACGACACGAATTTACGGCACTTTTGTGTGAAAACTGTGGAGCCCATGCATGGAACGTCCGCTCGGTGTAGGACCCCTGGTGGCGACCTCCGCGTCTGGGGTGGCGTTTCCGATGGGCGCCGCTCAGGAGGCCGGCTCCTCGGCGCCGACCGCCGCGTCTGCGTTGCTTTCACTGGTGGCTCTCCGATGTTGGCGTCCCCAGCTGCGTTGTCTTTTCCTTCTTCCGAATCGACGTGTGGGCGTTTGGCGGACCCCGTCGCAGCCTCAGTTCGGTTGGTTTCCATTGCTTCTGTTTGTCTTTCCAACGATGCTCCCGCGGCCTCGGCTTCAGAGCGATTTTCGGCGCTTTTTTCGGAGTTCTCTGTCATGGTTACCGCGTCTGCTGGAGCGACCTCGTCATTTTCCCCCTCCTGGCTGAGTCCTACTTCTTTTGGTGTGCTGGGGCTAGCTTCCACGGGATCGCTACCACCAGCTCCTTGAGCAGCTTCCTCGGCTTCCGTTACGTCCATAAGGTGCTCGGGCGCTCCTTCGATGTCCGCGGGCCCCGTCACCGACGCGTATGAAGGCACAAACTGCGCCTCGCCATGCCCGAAACGCCGGCACTTGGCACACCGAGGCACTTTACACTCACGCCGCACATGGCCTTGGCCGTTGCAGCGAAGACACTGTATGGGCCGGCCAGGAGCCACCACAAGAGCGAGCTCCCCAGCTACCCTTACCTGGTGCGGGAGCTCCTCCAACTTGACGCCCTTTTTCAGTTTCAACAGCACTGACCTAGTCGTGGACCCTTTGTCAGCGACGCCTTGGACGCGCCAGCGTTCCCTATTCACCTCAGTCACTTTGCCATACGGCGCGAACGCTGCTCGGATGTCTTCGTCGGCGACGCCGTGCAACAGCCAGTGCAGCTTGAGTCTGACCTGATGGTCTTGCGGGTCGATTACGAGGCACCGCCGGCCCTTGACTTGAAACTCGTTGACAGCCAACATCTTCTTCGTCGCCTCGGCAGTGTTGAAAGTTATCGCCCACACATGGTTGATTTGGTAGGCCCCCAAGGCGACAACCTCGGAGAGTAAACCAGTCCGTGTGAGAGCGTCCCTGAAAACCTCGACCTTGAACGGTCTAGCCTTCACGTCGCCGTGCAAAAACAACGTGTTCAGAACGATGCGTCCGGTGGGCAGTTGTGGCAGTATTACCTGATAATCTTCACTGTCGCTTCCGTTAGGCCTGTTTCCGCGGCTCAACCGAGCCGCCATTACCGCTCCGCTGGAACTCATGATTCTCACGTCCGAACGCTAGCGTGACCGGAAATTTTGGTCTGTCTGTCTGTCTGTCTGTATGTGACTCGATTCAGCCACCCGGCCAAAGTAAAACAATGCCTGCGCAATAGTCTTATATAGTCACAGCTAAATCTACCCGTCTAAGTCCGGTGTAATGTTCGTAGTTGTCAACATTGTTGAAGAACAACATGACATTACACAAATATAAGACAGAAAATTAATACAGAAATTATATTTGCAGTGTTCCTTTATAAAAAATCATACATGCTTGATTTTCGCGAAATTCAATACTTCATCAACCTCAGAAAAGAAATTCACTCCGCCGTCGCTTGCTGTCTCCCGCGTCACTATAGCTTCTGGTGGCATTTTAAGAAATCAACTGGCAACAGTTACGAAAGGTTCCAGTATATAGGTTCCACGTTCTGCTGCAACGCACGTGGAGTAAGGAAACACAGTTCTATAAACGTTGAAGTAGGGCGCCTCGATTAACGCGCGTCTTTGCCTTACGGCAGCGTTGGCATAGGGACACCCGGCCTGAAGCAGTGGAACGCGGTAAATTTAAAATGATTACTTGGGAGGAGCGCGACGCAAGAGGAACAACATGAGGTAAGCGGGAAAGCGAAGGGAGGGATTTACTTGGCAAATGTCGATAAAGACTATCGTCTTTTGTCGACATTTGCAACGGGAGGAGCAGATACGCGGCCAATTTTTTTTCTAGATGGAAATTGGTTCATTTTTCACTGCGTGAAAATATCCATGGATATCACTTTTTCTGCACAGCTGTGTGTCTTATCTGCACATTTGGCTGATGTGAGAGGGAGGAATTTCGGGCAGTGGAGTGGCGGGGCCTGCAACCTGGCGGTTCTCCCCATATTAAAGGAGCCATGAAGAGAAAATACAACATCGTTTAATTTGAAAGAACTAGGATTCAGTATCTCACTCAGCTCCATTACAGCCACAAAAGATGTTTTTTAACAAAAAAAAGCAAGAAGTATTTAAAAACTTTCAAATTTTGCGCCACAGGGACGTGTTATGAGCAAGAATGACGTCATACGGGCCAACAATAAAACATAATTTTCGGTGCGTTAACTGGACGTTAGCATTCAAGTGATGCGGTCAAATGGAACTAGAGGCCCCATTACAGACGTCCAGTCATGTGTCGTCGCGACAGGTCAGTTAGGCGGCCGCCAATTGGACAAACAAGGTTCCGTGACGTCATAGAAAAGTTGCGGGAAATTGGCTAGGGGGTCGCGACTGCTTCACACGTTTTCTTTAATATCTCCGTTATTTGTTCGATGATTGCGATGATATTGCTATCATTGTTATCGGGTCTAAGCAGTCTTTCTAATAAACCCAACTTGTAGTTTGTCTTCATGGCTCCTTTAAAAATGCATAGCTCATTCTATCGCTTATTCTATCGTAGGTTGGCCGATCTTGACACTGCTCGGCCCGCTCGGGGTGTTCGAATGAGCGTCACGTCGGCTCCAGTGAAATCGTTCAATTTTATTGGGAAATCACCCCCGGCGACTGCAGCTGACCACCGAGCGTGCTTCCTAACGTCACCAGGAACACCAGGATACCATCCACATCTTTGTGAGTCCAGAATTCGCAATTTGACAAGCATCTAAAGAGGACAGGCGCGCTAAGCCTAACGCCTCGCCGGCGAGGCAACCACGCCGTCGGTTCCTTTGCCGGCAAGCATGGCGTCAGCGCGCCCCCCCACCAACGACCCAGTTGCAAGTTTGTCACCTCCTACAGACCCACCTGAGGAAATTGTAGAAGCGAATGACACAGACACTACATCCCCGGCTACCACGGAAACCGAGGAAGAAATCTCCAGCCCATGGATTGAAGTAGTACGCCGCTCGCTTCGACGACGTACTCCTCCCCCGTCCAAGCCTGCTCCCGAATCGCCGCTGCCACCACCGCTCCGCCATCGCCCATCAACGCGTCAACCCAGGCAACCACCTCTACCCACGGACGACTTTAAAATACTCATCCGCCCAAGCAACGGCCTACAGCTTTCCCGTACAGACCAGATTTCTCTCACTGCGTCAATCGCTCGGGAGATCGGGCTCCCCACTTCACCAGCACCTTTCCCGCTCCGCATTGGCGCAGAGCAGAACGTCCTAGTGGTCAGCACACCTTCCCCAGCAGCTGCGCGAGCGCTCGAGAGCCTCCAGAAGATTGTGGTCTTCGGCAACAGACACGAGGTATCAGTCTACCCGATCACTCCGGACAACTCCTGCCGTGGCGTCATACACAACATCGCACAAGGACATCCAGAAGAGTACGTCAAGTCGCTCATTACTGCTCCCGGCTACGGGGTGCTCACAGCTTGTCGACTCGGAGACTCCAAAGCCTTCGTCATTACATTTCGAGGCAAGCGAGTACCGTACTACGTCTATGTCAATCAAGCCATCCTCCGATGCTACCCCTATCGCCGCACGGTCGCCTTTTGCACCCTCTGCCATCAAACGGGCCACCGAGCGGACGTTTGCCCCTGGCCTCCCGCCACGCCCAAGTACAAGCAATGCGGCGCCTCCCTCAACGAGCTTCAGCACATCTGCACACCGCGGTGTGGGCTATGTAAAGGCCCACACACAACCGCATCTAAAGACTGCCCCAAACGGTACTTGCCCACCGTGTACAAGGCCAAGAAAACGGCAAACAAGTCCACATCGAACGAGTCCTGCCGGTCGCACTCCCCCTCTCCTGGCTCGCGGCGCAACCGGGGACCTCATCGTTCGAGCTCAAGACCGAGCCGTGACAAGGGTCACGGGCCACAAACACGGGCGTTCAGCAACCAGGGAGCGTTCAACCACCAGGGAACGCCCGCCCAGCCAGTCACGCAATCGAGGTACGACGCCAGTGACGCAGCGCAAGCCACCCAGGACCAACGCTCGACAAGCTGCTCAGTCAACACGGGCACCAGGCACAAAGAACCACGCCAGGAAGACTCTCCCAAGGTGAGCTGGGCAGGGGTAGCGTCCTCCAGAACACAACTGCAAGCTGAAAACGCGGCTTTAAGACAGGAGCTCGCAGAACTGCGGGCCTTGTTAACAAAAACAACAGCCAACTCCCATTCATCTTCTCCGCAACAACTCTCCCCCGCTATCAAGCGCCCTCGCACTTCCCTCCCACCAGGCGGTGGTGAACCCCCCCCCCCCTCTTCCCACAACCTTCCCCCCTATGTCGGGCCAGGTAACGCCAGCAAATCCCACGCCATTTATCACTCGAGACGAGGTGATGGGTATACGTTCTTTCGTGCAGCAGCTGACCTCCTCGCAACAAACGATTACGGAGCAACTCAATCAGACCATGCAAACCCTCAAAGATATGCATGCCAATTTCGAGGAATGACTCGCGAAAATTGAAGCTTCTCCCAGACAGTGCACTCGCGTCACTAACTCCCTTCCTCCTCCACCCAAAGATGCCATGGAAGAAGATGGGTCCTCCCAATAAAAATAGACGGAACCGCGGCAAAACAGTAGTTTGGTAGTGGAACTGCCGCGGTTTCCGCGAAAAACGCGCAGAACTTATCCAGTACATTACAACTCAAGAAAAACCCCCGCACGTTATCGCCTTACAAGAAACCAACCCATACGCTTCGCTACCTGGATATATCACCTTTCATGCTGATGGCACTCGAGTGTTACACACGCTGGTACCCAGGTCAGTCACCCACTGATCTCCACTAGGGTTGCTGGATGGCGCTTCGCCGCTGTCGCGGCCGGGCGCACGCACGGCCACCGGAAGTTCAACGGCTCGTCCCGGAAGTCGGGCGTCTGCTACGCTTTTCAACCGCCGATAAGCGTACCCATTGGCGCGTTTTGGCATTTTGTTCTCACTTTACTGCATTTCGGCGATAAACATCGCGTTCAGATCGCAACTTATGCTATACCGAAACATGCTACGTTAATATGAATCAGAATTTAATTGCGAAGGAGAACGAAAATGTCATTGGGTCTTGGTTTGAGAGGAGACGACGCAGCTCGAACGGGATTTATGCTGGCGAGTGGACTTTATGATTCGTGTTAAGATGCACGTCTTACAATAAATGAACAGTCGTGAAGGGACTTGTATTAGTCGAAAACAATACATTAACAGCCGTGAAAGGACTTGGATTATCCGAAAATCAACTAGCTAAGCGAGTTCGATATCAACGCGGAGGAAGCTGCCTGAAACAGAAGAACCGATTTGAGGTTTGCTACGTGCCGACAAAAAAAAAACCTGAAAATGAATGTGAACTGTTTCATTAGGATTGAGAGGCCTGCAATTGTACGAAAAAATCAAGAATTACTCAGAACGTTTGTGCACATGTCCTTGTTACTGACAACGCAGTGCCCGGAGATGGTTGGCAATAGTGCATGCACGTTATTTTTAATTATTCTTCCCGCCTCGTCACAGGAAAAAAAAAAAACAGGCATACATCCACAAAGATGAATTTCGCGTGTTTATTGTACTGGAAGAATCTAAGAACTGCGATAGATAAGACCGTTTCAATGCATTTTATAGTAGTTGAAAATTCAAAAAGAAATGCAGTTTCTTGCAAATGTTGAGTTCATAGATTTGCATGCAGCACTTAAAGGGAAGGTGAAGCGGTTTTAGAATTAAAAGAAAAGTGGACTAGCAGCAAGTACACATTGAATAGTTCATGTGCACGAAATATTTTCGGAATACATGCAATAGAAGCGGCGCAATGAGCAAACAAAATTGGCCCGATGCCCCGCCCCCATCTCGCCGCGCGATTGCGGAAGACCGAAGAGCGCGGGCGAAAACCGGCTGAAAAACGTCATACCTGGACTTCCGGCCGGATCGGCCGCCTCGGCCATGCTCTTTTCGCCGTGTTTCCTTGTGAATGATACTTGTTGCTGTTGTGGTTGATAGCACTCATTCGTACAATTTTCGTGTTCAAAAAGTATGCACGAGCGCCAAACGAGGCATGCGTTATCATGCCGTATTCCTAAGCAGAATAATGCCACGCCGGGATGCTTGATAACATACGGAAGCGACGGCCGAAGTCGTTGTGCTTGATGACAGAGAATATACTACACTACGTTAAATACTTTGTAAACCGCTCCAATGCGGGTTTTTTTTTTTTTTTGATCCGATGATAATGTGAATGTTCACATTAGATTCTAATTTAGGCAGGATGGGGAATACTGCTGTACTTTGGCCGGGGATGTTTCGTTCCATTCCAGAAACCAAGTCACGTTTGTCCTGGAAATACTTGTTTCGTTAAACGCGTCGGTTTTCTTTCCCTATGGGCTCAGGACAGTGTTAAAAAAACAATTTTTTGGCGAAACTAAAACAAGGGGCCAATCCTGATAGAAGTTCTCTCCCGGCTAAGAGGTAAACAGTATTCCTACAAAGTAAAAGAACCAAGACAACCAGATTACTTATTTTGCAAGTATACATGTCACGATAAGATGATGTTTGTCTGGAATTAAGAAAAAAAACACCACTCCGAACCACCACCGTGCCATAATTTGTGTTGACTGCAGGGGCCTAATTTTTTGCCCAAGATTCCGTGTGGCTGCATATTATAACCTGGCAAGCACTTGTTGTCACTGAACCTCAAGTGTGCTCCAGTGATAGTTGGTGATATATATAATGATGATACTAAAAAAATTAAGAGCGAATAGTAAATATACGGCGTCTGTCCGACTAGCGCGGTAAATGCTTAAATCTAGAAATGCTGAAACAGGCCAACGATTCATTATTACAAATGTTTGGTGATTGTTACCTAAAGTAACGTAACTACAACGTAACTGCCTTGTCCGACTTGTCTGTTAATTATAACGAGGTGGCCGTAATATTGTAGCAGAATGCGCAACAAACAAGCGAAAATCAAGCCCTACTACAGCCGATAATGCAGAGCAGGCACTAGTATGCTGCAGTGTTTTCAGAATAAATGCATGTGAAGCAGTAAGACGCCGCTCATCGAAGTGCAGCTAGCAATCGCGGAGGCGCCTTAGCGCACCAGCCGAAATGGCGCGCGCGTGTGGGTCTGTGTACGGGGATGAGTAACCGGGCTGGGGTGGGCGACAACGAACAAAGGAAATGCGGAAGCAGAGTCTGCTTGTTGGTTTATGCGTGTATTGGCAAGATGTGTCTCGCATATACGTTTACAGCGCATGAACGCTATTTTTTCGCGCAGTGCACGTACGTGCTGTTCGCTGGTAGATTGTTTATAAAACGCCCATTAATCTTCGGCATAAATGGTTTTGTGTATAATAAGAAACAGTTAAGGCAGTACCTAATATTAACATAAGGTATAAAATCCCCCTATGCTGGTTTCCTAATTCAAAAATATTTTGATGGAACCCACTAGTCGACGTCACAGTCACTGCTTTGGGGTTCTCTATCGTGTAAAGCAAATTTAAGCTGCAAGATAATTGAGCCAACAGCACGGGAAATTATAAAACAAACTTCCAGTCATGTGCGAAAATTAATCTGCAAGCTAAATTGCCGCAAAGGCAACCGTGCGATCGTTCGCAATGCTTCCGACAACCCGCGCGGCCGAAGGGTGTCCTCCTTTGACGTCATGACATGCGCAACCAATCAGGGGCGTCAAAAGACGAAAAGCGCGCGTCTTTCAAACGGGGCCGCGGTTTTTGCAAGATAAATGCCACTTGGACTCATTTACGATAAATTTCAATGTGTTATTCGGAATCAGCGCGCAAGAAACTATATAACTGTTAATCTAACTCAAATTTCTTTGATAGCGCTTCAGCTTCCCTTTAAGTCACACAATTATTGTCACATATGAACTGATTGCAATAGCGTGAAGATTAGATCACATGTTCCGGCAGTTCGTGACTGAGGTAGTTCGATTGCCAGCAAGTTCTCATCCCCGTGGGTACCGGAGCATCACTTCCATTGTCATTTCACTTCACTGGTGGCTGAAAATAATCAACTTTGCTAATCGCTTGCGGATGTTAGGTCCAGTGATCTTTGCAGTAGCTTGCTTCGCGGCATGGTGCATCCTGATCTTCACGTAGCAGCCAATGACACATTTAACGAGACGCACAAAGTGGTTAGAGTCAACTGCTGATTCAAACATGTGGTCATGCAGTTCCGGGTAGAGCTTGTTCATGCTCAGCACTCCCGAAAGTTCTGCCATAACCTTGGCTGTCACTGTGTCAGCTGCATTTTTTTTGGAAGGCCTCCGCCGTAAACCTTCTCCTGCAATCGAACAGCTTTTTCGGTCAGCTGACAGATGTATGTTGTCGATGACGACGGCTTGGGAAGACCCCCACGGTTTTTTCTGTTCAGGAGTGCCGAACCACATGTCTCGGCAATGGTGGCCGAGTAGCATACTGCGAAAGGTATTTTACGTTTAACCATTCGGCAAACAAACCCTGCGATGTAACCAACGACGTTTCCAAGGTACAGAGACAGTGCAGGGAGATCCTCAACTATGACATCCAGCTCGCTGTCATCGGGCAGGTCAATGCCTTGCACGAGGTCTTCTGTGCCGCTTCGCTTTGCTGTGGCCATGTCGAGCTCATCGTTGGAGGAAAACTGACTGCTCACGTACAGTATGCTCCTCTTGTCAAGAGATTCACAATTTCCTCGCCCACCCTTCACATGGTTGTGTGTGACTAGTCGCTTGTATGCAGCCACAAATTGAGAGACTGTGGGATTGTTATTCCAGCCCCCTTTAGAACGCACAGCGGCAAAGAAGAGTTCGATGTGATCTTGTGAGAGTTTGTAGGTAAGCAAGTAACAGAGTGGAGAATTGTCCGAGAGGAGGAGTGCGGATGCCAGACCGATGACACTTTCAATGGTCACGAGAAATCCTAGGAACGGAGTTTTTCTGGGCGTCCTGAAAATGGGAACACCTGATCCGTCAGTGAGTCCCTTAATGTACTGCTTGGCTTCTTCGAAGAAGTTCATCCAGGTTCCCTTGTTGCTAGGTCGGAGCGGAGCTTTGAAACCCTTGGCCACTGGATTGCGTGAATTCAGAAAATCAAACAGTTTATCAAACATGCGAATAAATTTCACGGTTTCTTCTGAATTTTTGAACTGTGGGAGTTCTAAGTCTTCACGACAAAAATCTATGGCGTCAGCCACACTAGCGCTTAAAGTCTGTACAGCAAGGTTGACTTTCATCTTTTGTTTCTGCCGCTGAATGTGTGCAGCGCGTAGTTTTGTTGTAGCATGCAGGCCTTCTTTTTCTTGAAGTTCTTGTAGCTGCACAATGTAGTGCCAGCTCACCGATGCACCTGATGCGTCCTTGAGGCATCCAAGAGCAGAAAGACCATTTCTAACTAACTTTACCATGCGGCATGCATCTAAAAAGCAGTACACCTTGTCTTGTGTTACAGGGTGAGGTAATGATGTTGACATCGCTGATGCTTCTTCAACGGAAGTCCCCAGGTCTTTGAACATTGTAAAGTCACAACAGAGGCCATCACATGTCAATGATGTCACGTGCACTCCTGTCTCATGCAACTTCGTCAGACAAAGCTTCACAATGTTCGCACGCTCTTTTCCTGAAAGGCCATTGATCAAAAAGTAGCCACACGGTACCTTCCAGTGGGAGTCCAGAGATACGAGTATAAAAACAAGGGCTTCAGACGCCACTGCATTACTATCATCGTCCATTTCATTGCCAATATCCACGTAGCCTCAAAATTTTTTTGCCATCCCATTCAAGGTGCTTTCTAATGGCCATTTCATCAACAACAAGGTTGCAGAGAAGCTGTTTGTTATTCGTCTTGGCCTCATTGGCTTTTGCTCGGATGGCGTTCATTGCTTCGCCTGTGAATCCAGGTTCTCCGTTAATGGAACTATACCACTTAGTTATAGTTGATGGATGTGGCAAGGCACATTCAAATGTCTCTCTGACATAGTTATATGCCTTTGTCGAGTAAAACTGTAGCGTGAGTGCAAACATACGCAGTGCAGGAGAATATTTGTCTCGGCTTAGCTTAGCAGACGACTTGTCGCCTTCAGTGGATGTTTGCTTGAGCAAACGTTTCGTAACTTCCAAGGGAATCCCCGTGAAGCACCTTTCAAGCATTGCCGAGGCATCTTCTGAAATGAGCTGCTTGTGCTTGAGGTCATCAATTATTTCATTAAATGAGTTGACCTTCCTTCTTAACCGACGTTCTCGTTCAAGGCTGAGTTTCAGCTTTCTTTTCACTGTAGCTGCTGAATCTGTGCAAGCATCCAGTTTCCTCTTCAGCGTTTTTGGCGTGTCAAGGACCGCATAGTTGTGCTCGCCGACCTGAAAACAAAACACTGAAAGTTGAAGCTGTTGAAAGAGACACATTTCACGAAAACCACTCATCATATGACAGTCTTAGTAAAGCAGGCATCTGTTAGTAGCTTACGTGGTTTAACACAGAAACTAAGCAACCAGGTGCACAGTGGAGTTTAGAAATTAACTTTGTCCCCTTCATTTACCGGTGCACTCGAAAATGCCACATCATACAGGAATTTTATTATTTTCCCTTGATTAGAAAAACTGGTGCTGCAGCCATGAAAAAAGCAATGTTCTGATCAGCCGCACGCTTAAGACACTGGGCAAGCATAGCGAGTCTCACTGATTCCTTCCGCCATATTTAATGTCCATATAAATGGGTGAGACGTTCTATACCGCAGTGTATATACTACTATTAGCAAAAAACTAGTTATTATCAGATTAAAAAACCTGGCTGTATTATTTTGCTCATACACACTTCTATATATATATACAAGGCAGTGTTTAAGAGTTGTGGGTAGATGAGTAGCATGACTGCTAACTTGATTCAAATTGGATGCTAGCTTTGGTGTGCATGTTGGTTACCACAAGATTGCAAGAATGTGGCCTGACTAACACTGGACTAATCATATTAACAGAGGACGGACCGAGCAGCTGCACTGGGGCAGCGTAATATAGAAAAGGCAAGTTGCATAGGCTGAGTTCTCTTGCGTCGTTGTTGGAGTGCTGTCGTTAGGCTGTTCAACTGGGGTCGCATCCACAATGGCAGTTCTCTGCTTAGGCGGCTTCCTCTCAGCAGTCCTCTGAAACGACCGTGGTTCATTCACAGTTATGCTTAGTTATTACTGCGAGTGCAAAATGGCGTAAGTAAAAAAATATGCTGGCGTCAAGCATATTATAACAGTCTAGCAGTTTGGGAATTATACCACTAGCATCTTAGACAGCTATTATAGCACCACAGATATACATGCGTTTAAAAAATTGAAAGAAAAAATTGGGTACTTAAAATTCAAGACCTGGCGCTTTGTATCGTAATGGAAATGTTTTTTCGCAGTGTCTAGAGTTACGTCCGACGGAACCCAAAATTGAAAACTACAGTTACGTCCGACGTAACCCAAAATTGAAAACTAAAGTTACGTCCGACGGAACTATAAGCCAGTTTCTAGAGTAACGTCCGACGTAACCCAAAATTGAAAACTAAAGTTACGTCCGACGGAACCAAACATTTAAAACTAGAGCGACGTCCGACGTAACTTTAAGCCAGTTTCTAGAGTTACGTCCGACGGAACTTTAGGCCAATGTTTTGAGTTACGTCCGGCGAACGTAAAGTATTAAAGAAAAATTACAGCTAACGGCACCAAATACCATGACCATAGGTGTAATCTGTCACTTGTACGATACACGACGTACGATGTACAATGCAGCGCTGTGGGTTCGAATCCCAGCTGGGTTGATGGATTTTTCAATTAAATAATTCAAAAATTTTCTGTACTAGTCCTTTTAGACTTCTTTCCATATCAAACACATGCAAGGAAAGGAGAAGGCAGGAATTGACAAAAATAGAATGTCTTTCCCTGGGCGCAGTGCCAGTTTGTAGGGTCTGCAGTTTGTGCCGAGAATGAATTTGCATGGGTCAAGAGTCTTTTAACACATGTAATTAAATAGGCTGGGCGTCGATTAATATTTTACCCGTATTAATCGGCATCGATCAATGCGATTATGCATAGATGTTGTGTTGGTTTGGCAAAAAAAAGACCAAAAATAATTATTGATTAATATGCTCACATGCTTTTCAGACACATTCCAAATGAGGTAAGTACGTCATCATCACGACTCATGATGCGGGCGACACGCTTGTCAGCTCGTTCTTCACTCACACTTTTCTAGAATCAGGAACATCAGCACCCGCCGTGAGTGCCGATGGCGCCGATTAATCGTGCTTTTCTTAATACAGAAATAGTTTATACAATGGGTTTTTTGTACCGTGTATATTTGTAGTTCTTATTTGAAATTTGGCCTGTGGCATGAAAATACACGAGTTTAGAGGTACAGTCTAAGAGTTGTCGATGAAATATTAGAGTTTTAGCAGTCCGTCTGTTCCACCGTGTACGTACTTACCGTGTTGACCGGGACCCGTCTGGGCACTTGTGCATTTGTCGCGGTAGGGGGAATAGTTGGGGGGGCCGGCCTTCGCCATGTCCGCGCATTCGTCACGGCGGGGTGCGCCTCCTCGCCCTTCGATCCGCGCGATGTCATGTTGAAATTATACGCAAGCATGTCGAGTATCATATTGCCGCGAACCATACATTGGGTTTGTTTATTTGTGTTTTGCTTTTACCGCCCGGCTGCGCCGGTCTGTGTTATCTCTGCGCCAAGGGAAGCGCGTGTTCCATTCTTTCTTTCTGTGCCGCATGTGTTATCTGTCGTGATAGGGAGAGCATTCCGATCTAACGTGAACAGCCCAGAATAATCTTCTTGGATCTACTATGTTCTCGATGTGAATCGACGTTTCGAGAACCACGCGCGCCGAAAGATAAAAAGCCTGCAGTGCGGACGCCGGAGCATTCGATTCGACGACACTCGCCCGTGCAAGTCACTTTGTTGACCGCTGCTTCGACGCCTCTGTATTCTTTTGAGTTGTTAGGGGAGCACAAGTTCGCTCCAATAAACGTGTTTCTCATTCAAGACAACTGCATCGTCGTTGTCTTCGCGACATCTGGTGGAGGTGCGGGGTACTAAGCCTTTATGCTCTCTACGACATCTCGAAGCCGCCAAGCCAGTCCAACCAGAGAAAGCCCCCGACTGCAAGGATTGCTACCCGAGTTCGGTCTTCTGCCAGAAGGGCCCAAGAGAAGGAACGCTGCAACCAACACCATGGTGCAAGAAACAACGTCGCCAATCATCCTGCAGCAGCCCCGAGAACCGCCATCGTTCCTGGGAGCCCCCGCTGAAGACCCCGAAGAATGGTTGGAGAAGCTGGAGCGCGTCCGCATCTTCAACAGGTGGGACGACGAAGAAACTTTCCGGCGTGTCTTCTTTTACTTAGAAGATGCTGCTCGAACTTGGTTCGAGAACCATGAGAGCTCTTTGACCGACTGGACTCAATTCAAGAGGGAGTTCCTTAAGACCTTCACTACCGTGGTGAGAAAAGAGCGAGCTGCGCTTTTGCTTGAAACTCGAACGCAGCACCCCAACGAAGGAGTCGTGATTTTCGTTGAGGAGATGAAGCGACTTTTTCGTCGTGCGGACCCTGAAATGACCGAGGAAAAGAAGCTCAGGTTTCTAATGCGAGGAGTGAAGCAATAGCTTTTTGCTTGTCTAGTCCGTAACCCTCCGAAGACAGTGGCGGAATTCGCGTCTGAGGCGGCCGCGATGGAGAAGACGCTAAAAATTCGAACGAGGCAGTACGACCGCCCTGTCAACGCGCTGTTCTCGGAGACCATCGGTGCCGCAAATGGAAGCTCCGATACATTGCGAGAGACCATCCGAGCAGTGGTCAGGGAGGAGCTTCGGAAGCTTTTTCCAACGACGCCGCAACCTCAAGTGGCTTCCCTGACCCGACGTAATCCGAGAAGAAGTCCAAAACGCACTGGGAACTTCTACGCCGTCGGAAGCACCCCGCGAACCACAAGCCATGACCTACTCCTCGGCTGTTCGTCAACCCCGCCCGGCTCCAACCCGTCGTCAAGAGGCCGAGCCATACCGCCGTCCAACGCCGCCCGCCCGACGCCCTGTAGACCAATACCAGACGCCAAGACCGACGTGTGGCGAACGCCCGATAATCGCCCGCTGTGCTACCACTGCGGAGAGGCCGACCACATCTACCGTCGCTGTCCCTACAAGAGGCTCGGTTTGCGAGGGTTCCCCGTCGACGCCCCACGCCCCCGATACGGCCAGCGCCCTGCTGAAATCGAAGAATACCTCTCCAACACCAACCGAGGACCAGCCCGCTTCAACCGTTCACCATCGCCCTACCCGTCTCAGTCACCGAACCGCTGCAGCACTTCTGACTTCTCACGTGGAAGGTCCCCCAGCCCACGCGGGGGAAACTAAAAGCAGCAACTTCGGGAGGTAAAGTTGCACAACGGCGGAAAAATGAAAACCCTCCAACGACGCAGCGACTCGCTGAAGACCATCATTCACGACATGCCCTCATCCCGACGACCCGACCTAGCCCTAACGAGACTCCTGAACACGACGACAGCTACACGGCGCGACGCGTACCCGACCTGACCGAGACGTCCGTTGAGAAGACGACGACAACGACGATGCACACTGCCCGACCGTCAACACGTACAAGCAGAGATACGACGCCCCGACGAACCCGGAACTCGAGGAAGACTGCATCTGACGTCAAGGTGTCCATCGACGGCTTTGACGTAGTCGCCCTCGTAGACACGGGAGTTGACTATTCGGTAATGAGCGGACCATTTGCGTCTAAACTGAAGAAAGTTATGACCAGATGGGACGGTCCGCACATACGCACAGCAGGAGGCCACCTCGTGACGCCAAGTGGAACGTGCACATCGCGCGTCACCATAGACGGCACAACGTACCCTGCGGCGTTCGTCATTCTGCCTAACTGCTCCCGCGACGTAATTCTTGGAATGGACTTTTCGATGGACAACGGTGCAATAATCGATCTGCAGACCAAGTCAATAACTTTTTCCCCCAATCACTCCATGACGCCGGAACCGAACCCCGAACGACGGGCTGCTGTAAGGATTGCCGATGATCATGTCACCCTGCCACCCCGCGCAAGCTTGATGGTCGCAGTCTACTGTGAAGATGCTGCTCCTGACGTCGACGCTATCGTAGACACTGATCAAAGGGTGCTTCTCGACCGTGGTGTGTCGGTCGCAAGAGGCATTGCGCGCTTCAAGGAACACCAATCCCACATTCTGGTTACTAATTTCACCGAGGAGTACCAGCATTTAAACAAGGGCGCGGCAATTGCATTCCTCGAAGAAGCGCAAGAAGCAAGTGACGTGATCGCGGTCGCCGACTTTGAACGCACACCCGTAGAAACCTTCAAGCTCCCGCAGCCCTTCGACGTGAATCCGGCGCTACCGCAAGAACAACGGAACAAATTATTGGCTTTGCTGCGTCGTTATAGCGAATGTTTTTCGTCGAGCGCTAAACTACGTCAGACCCCTCTAGCGAAGCACCGAATAATAACCGAAGATGGAGCCCGACCTACCCGACAGTCACCGTACCGCGTCTCTTCACACGAACGGGAAGCCATCCGGACTCAAGTCGACGACATGCTCAGCGACATTATACAGCCATCGAAAAGCCCCTGGGCTGCGCCCGTCGTACTTGTAAAGAAAAAAGACGGCACATTAAGGTTTTGTGTTGACTACCGGCGACTGAACAAAATCACGAAAAAGGACGTGTACCCCCTCCCCCGAATCGACGACGCCCTCGACCACCTCTGCCACGCGAAGTACTTCTCATCGATGGACCTGAAGACCGGCTACTGGCAAATTGAAGTGGACGAGAGAGACCGAGAGAAGACTGCATTTATAACCCCGGACGGCCTATACGAGTTCAAGGTGATGCCGTTTGGGCTGTGCACAGCACCAGCGACGTTTCAAAGAGTCATGGACACTGTGCTAGCTGGCCTTAAGTGGCACACCTGCCTCGTATACCTCGACGACGTAGTGGTATTCGCCCGGACTTTCGACGAACACCTTGCAAGGTTGGAGTCTGTACTCGAGGCCATTCGTACGTCGGGGTTGACGCTGAAGCCTGAAAAGTGCCGTTTCGCATACGGGGAACTCAAGTTCTTGGGCCACGTCGTCAACGCCGCGGGAGTCCTACCTGACCCGGCAAAAACTTCAGCCATTGCGAACTTCCCAAGGCCGAAAGACAAGAAGGGCGTGCGAAGATTTCTCGGGCTGTGCGCATACTACCGGCGCTTCGTCGCAAACTTCGCACGCATTGCAGAGCCACTCACGCGCTTGACGAAAGATAGCACCCCTTTCAGCTGGGAAAACGACCAAGAAAAAGCATTCTGCGAGCTGCAAAAACGCCTGCAAAGCCCGCCCGTGCTCGCTCATTTCGACGAAAATGCCGAAACGGAAATGCACACGGACGCCAGTGATATAGGCTTGGGTGCCGTCCTTGTCCAAAAGCAAAGCGGCTGCGAAAGGGTAATCGCCTATGCCAGCCGTGGTCTGTCGAAGGAGGAGAAAAACTATTCTGCCTCTGAGAAAGAGTGCCTGGCTATTATATGGGCGACTTCAAAATTTCGCCCATACGTGTATGGAAGGCCATTCAAGGTTGTAACAGACCACCATGCGCTGTGTTGGCTCGCCAATTTGAAGGACCCCTCCGGCCGTCTTGGGCGGTGGAGCTTGCGCCTGCAGGAGTTCGACGTTACAGTCGTTTATAAATCCGGCAGGAAACACTCCGACGCCGACTGCCTGTCCCGCGCCCCCGTCGACCCACCACCACAAGACGCTGATGAAGACAGCGCGTTCTTCGGGATCGTGACGGAGAGCGACCTAGCCGCCCAGCAGCGTGCCGACCCCGACTTACGCGTCATAATCGAGTACCTCGAGGGATGCAACGTTGCCGTTCCTAGGACCTTCAAACGCAGCTTACCAGCATTCAGCCTCAGAAACTCCGTCCTCGTGAAGAAGAATTTCAGCCCCGGAACAAGAGCGAATTACCTTCTCGTCATCCCCGCGGACCTTCATGACGAAATTTTGGAAGCGTGCCACGACGACCCGTCTTCCGGACATCTCGGCACAGCCCGCACTATTGGAAAAATCAAGGCGAGGTACTACTGGCCCGACCTTACCTCTGACGTGACCTACTACGTTCGGAGCTGCCGTGACTGCCAGCGACGAAAAACGCCGCCGACAAGACCCGCCGGACTACTGCAACCGATCGCCGTCCCTTCGAGACCATTTCAACAGATTGGAATGGACCTTTTAGGCCCGTTCCCTACGTCACGATCACAGAACAAGTGGATTGTCGTAGCGACAGACTACATGACGCGCTACGCAGAGACCGCCGCTCTTCCGAGGGGGACTGCACAAGAAGTGGCAAAGTTCTTTATAAGCCAAGTTGTGCTGCGACATGGAGCCCCGGAAGTCCTAATCACCGACTGCGGAACGGCATTTACTGCGGAGCTGATGCAAGGAGTATTACGCTACAGCAACACGGATCACCGAAGAACGACGGCGTACCACCCCCAAACGAACGGACTAACAGAACGTCTGAACAAGACAATCGCAGATATGCTGTCAATGTACGTTGACGTTGAACATAAGACTTGGGAAGAAGTGCTCCCGTATGTCACGTTTGCGTACAACACGGCTATCCAGGAGACGACGCAGCTGACGCCGTTCGAGCTTGTCTACGGTAGAAGGCCGACTACGATGCTCGACGCCATGCTTCCGCATGTAGAAGACGACTACCTCAACGCCGACGTCCACGGATATCTTCAACGTGCGGAGGAGGCCCGCCAGCTCGCTCGAGTTCGTATAACAGACCAGCAGCTGGTGGATGCGGGCCGCTACAACCTCCGACGCCGAGACGCCGAGTACCAACCAGGGGATCGTGTGTGGGTTTGGACTCCCATCCGACGACGCGGACTCAGTGAGAAGCTCCTGCGACGGTATTTCGGACCCTACCAGATTCTACGACGTGTCGGCCAACTTACCTACGAGGTGATCCCCGATGGTGATTCCGGAACATCTCGACGACGCACGCGGCGCGAAGTCGTCCACGTGGTTCGCTTAAAACCTTTCTACGGTCGATAACGAATTTTATTTTTATTTTCGGACTGTCGCTTATGTTAGCATCGGGTCGATGCACTCTTAGAGGGGGGGTAATGCCGCGAACCATACATTGGGTTTGTCTATTTGTGTTTTGCTTTTACCGCCCGGCTGCGCCGGTCTGTGTTATCTCTGCGCCAAGGGAAGCGCGTGTTCCATTCTTTCTTTCTGTGCCGCATGTGTTATCTGTCGTGATAGGGAGCATTCCGATCTAACGTGAACAGCCCAGAATAATCTTCTTGGATCTACTATGTTCTCGATGCGAATCGACGTTTCGAGAACCACGCGCGCCGAAAGATAAAAAGCCTGCAGTGCGGACGCCGGAGCATTCGATTCGACGACACTCGCCCGTGCAAGTCACTTTGTTGACCGCTGCTTCGACGCCTCTGTATTCTTTTGAGTTGTTAGGGGAGCACAAGTTCGCTCCAATAAACGTGTTTCTCATTCAAGACAACTGCATCGTCCTTGTCTTCGCGACAATATTCGTGATCAAATAACCCGCCTTACGTCAAGACAGAAAACGATGCCAGTATGCGAAAAGATGACAGTGATTAAAACCGAAAACAGACCGGAAAATGGCTACTCAATAATATTTCATGGACAACTCTTATCTCAACTCGTGTATCTTCATGCCACAGGGCAAAATTTCAAATAAAAACTACAAATATACACGGTACAAAAAACGACCAGTGGGCAATTATACATACCGTTTTGCCGTTGTATAAACTATTTCTGTAGTAAGAAAAGCGCGATTAATTGGCGCCATCGGCACTCATGGCGGGCGCTGATGTTCCTGTTTCTAGAAAAAATGTGAGTGACGAACGAGCTGATAACCGTCGCGTTCGCATCATGCGCCGTGATGATGACGTACTTACCTCATCCGGAATGTGTCTGAACAAGTGTATGAGCATATTGATCTGATATGTACTACTACATAATTATTTTTGGTCATTTTTTTTCTAAAAAAACCACACAACCGAATAATACATGCATAATCAAATTAATCGATGCCAATTAATCGGGTTGAAATATTAACTGACACCCAACCCTATTAATTACTCTTGAACCATGTAAATTGGTTTCAAGAGTCTTCAAGAGCTGCAGATTTTTTGTGCTTTACGTTATGCCGGACGTAACTCAAAACATTGGTCTAAAGTTCTGCCGGACGTAACTTTAGTTTTCAATTTGGTGTTCCGTCGGAAGTAACTCTAGAAACGGGCCTAAAGTTCCGTCGGACGTAACCCTAGTTTTCAATTTTGGGTTACGTCGGACGTAACTCTAGAAACTGGCTTAAAGTTACGTCGGACGTAACCCTAGTTTTCAATTCTGAGTTCCGTCGGACGTAACTTTAGAAACTGGTCTAAAGTTCCGTCGGACGTAACTCTAGACACTGCGATGTTTTTTTCCAATTACATTTTATTGCTTACAGTACATGGTTTTCTTAGTAAGCTTGCAAAATAATTCTTCCTCAACCACAGCTTTCCACAGTTCCATGTAGATTTTATTGTGCTCCGAGCTAATTTGTTGGGCGTCATTTTTAAAGCGACTCTGGAAATACACTACGAAAGAAGGTAGCGCCCATTCAGGCGATTTCAGTGTCTAAAAAACGTAGCATCAGCTGCAGGGGAAATTATACGAACGCTAAACGAGCGAACGGCGATGGCTGAACAGTATTCTTTTTTTTTCAGGGCTGCTATACCATAATGCCAAGCCATGTAATATACCTTTGTCAGTGAAGTGGTCACTGCACAGCCTGCTACCTGGGGATGGAGTCCATTTGTCCCTTCTTAAGTTTGCCACCCAACGCTGGTATAAATCGGGCTTAGAGCGAGGGAACCTGCGTAACAAGAGCCACAGCTTAAAAACGAAACTTATATGACATTTGCGTTTCGCTGCGTATCACGCACGTCGTAGAGAATATTGCAATACTTACAAGTGGAACGTCTTCCCAGACGACTTTTCTGGTCTGCTTGTGCAGTTGACGGCGCAGCAAGCAGGCATTTTTGGCGGAATGCGCGCGAAACCAGCCCATACGTAGCGTGCGCTATGCTGGAACGGCGGCAATTTGCCCGACTTCCGGGACGAGCGCTCGAACTTCCGGTGGCCGCGCGCCGGAGAGCTCGAAGCGCCATCCAGCAACCCTAGTGGAGATCAGTGCAGTCACCGCTATACAGCACCCCCTCCCCCGCGCAGGAGCCCCAGGCATACTCCTAGAACTACTGCCCGCCAAAGGCTCAAAGAACTCCTTACCCATGTTCCATCTCAACGTATACTGCAGACCCAAATGTTCCCCACAGGCCCTAAATGACACGCTAGAAGTGGCTAGAAAGAAAGCAAGCAGCCATCATATCGTCAGTGGAGACTTCAACGCGGCGTACCCGCTTTGGGGTTACGCTTACGCGAATCCAAGGGGCAACTATCTTCACAAGTATATAGACGATAAAGCTTGGGTGATACTTAACGAGCTCAACATACCCACTCGCACGGGCACAAGCACCTGCCGTGATACAACAGCAGAACTTTCCCTGAGCAACAAGCAGGTGACGTGCATATGGCAAAACAAGCAAGAGGCACTGGGCAGTGATCATTCTATTATTGAGAATGTCATTTCAAGCCCTGAGCTGGTCCGCACAGTGGGACGTGCCTCCTTAACAGACTGGGTTGGTTTTAGGAAAATGAGGTAATCACGGCATACAGAGGACATCCCAGATCCGATGGAGGGAGACCAGTATTCCGCGTGGATAACCCAACTTATTCAGGACCAGGCCACTTGCACTACGAAGTTACATACAAGTACCGACAATCCCTGCTTGGACACACACTTTCTACACATATGGGAAGCTAGACGCAGCCTTCAAAAGCGCTGGAAAAAACAACGACACAATAGAAAACTCCGAAAGCGCATTGCGCAGCTCACTGAAAAGGCGGCAAAATACGCACGTGAACTTTGCCGTGAGAGTTGGCTCTCCCTTTGTGACGCCATGGGTAATCATGTGAGCACGTCAAAAACCTGGAAAATTCTTCGCTACCTCCTGGACCCCACCTCGAAGACAACGTCACTGAACCAACTACGGTCCCTCCTACACAAGCACTCAACAGACACACTTCTGACGAACTTTGAGGCAAAATTCTTCCCACCTGGTCCTCAACAGCGCAACATAGACTACGATGGCGAGCCAAACCCCACACTGGACCAAGACATCCTCATCTCGGAGGTACGAGCGGCACTGGCTCGCTTACGGAAAAACACTGCACCGGGTCCCGATGGAGTTTCCAACAGGCTACTAGCCAACCCCGATGACGACTCCCTCGTGTCCCTCACCGCGTGCCTCAATAGAGTGTGGCGAGAGGGCAACATTCCTGCCGAATGGAAGCTCGCCAACGTTCACCTCATTCCAAAACCGAACAAGCCCCCCTCCATTGACAACCTCCGACCTATCTCGTTAACATCCTGTGTCAGAAAACTCATGGAGCATATCGTCCTCGCTCGCCTCCAGCGTCACATAGACGATCGGGATCTCATGCCGGCCTTTATGTTTGGCTTCAGATCTCACCTCGCCACCCAGGACATCCTCCTCCAGATCAAAGAACAGGTCATGACCCCGGCCACCCGGCACTCCCCCAAAGCGATGCTGGCATTGGACTTCAAGGGGGCATTTGACAATGTGTCTCACTCAGTCATTTTGGCCCACCTGCGAGAGATGCATTGCGGGGAACGCACGTATGCATACGTGCGAAACTTCCTCACAAACAGGCAAGCAGTGATCCATGTCGGTGAAGCAAAGTCCCACCCCATCAACCTGGCGAGCAGAGGCACTCCACAAGGAGCAGTATTCTCACCAATGCTCTTTAATAACGCCCTAATCAAACTGCCACAACGCCTTGCGGCTCTTCCAAAAATTAAGCATGGTATCTGTAATAGACCTCGACGTCCTCCGGCTGCCTAGCCGTCGAGAGAGAGCGGAGAGCGCACGTCAGATGATAATGAGGGCTTTAATCGAACTGGAGCGCGTGCCACCGCTCGGTCCGTGCTGGTGAGATTGATGATGATGAGTGTCATCTGCTACAGCGAAGAGAAAGAAGTTCCAACAGTATCTATGCCGACGATGTGACAGTCTGGACAGGCACAGGCTCATGGGGGGACATGGAAGCTCGCCTTCAAGAAGCAGCCAATGTGGTCACCGAGTACGCCAAATACTGCGGACTCTCTTGCGCCCCGCAAAAGTCGGAACTCCTCGTGGTCCAACCAGGGAGACCCAAACGGGACCCACTCCCACCGGTCGAAATACACCTAGAGGGCCACACTATTCGCCCCACACCTGAAATCAAGATCCTTCGAATGATCTTCCAGCACGACAAACGAAACTCCACTCTCGTAACTCGCCTCAAACACACTACGGACCAGGTGTCTCATATGCTGCGCAGGATCATCACGAAGAGGCGTGGCTTTGGGGAGCATGCGGCGCTACGTCTCGTGCAGGCCTTCATTATTTTCATTATTTCTCGCATCACCTACGCAGTCCCATATGCTTTGCTCAACAAGCACGAAGAAGAATGCGTGAATACAATAATCCGAAGATCATACAAGCGCGCACTGTGCCTTCCCCCGAACACATCCACCTCGCTCCTCCTTCAACTCGGCATCCATAATACGTCGTCGGAGCTAGTTGAAGGACATCTGCTACAGCAATACCAACGGCTCTCTCTCACCAAGGCTGGCCGCCATGTCCTGTCAGAATTAGGAATAAATACACCAGGCTACAACGGCCCACTTCCAGAGCCCCTACCCCGACATATTCAAGAACGCATTCAAGTCCGACCGTTACACCGTAACATGCACCCGGAACACCACAGTGGACGACGCAAGGCTCGTGCGGAGGCCATCTCACGGCAGTACAGTCAAGATGGTGATGCCATCTTCACAGACGCGGCGGCATACCCCTCCTACCCAGCGTTCGCCCTGGCAGTAAGCCCTGCCCAAGGCGGAACAACTATCACTGCCTCTATAAAAACACGCTCACCAGCTGAAGCTGAACAGGCGGCAATCGCGCTTGCCATCTCCTCAACCAAGGCTACTACTGTAGTGACGGACAGCCAACAGGCCTGCCGGCACTTCCAGGCCGGAACGGTGCACGCTGCGGCCTGCGCAATACTACTACGCCACCCCCCGCAGCGACAGATCCAGATTGTATGGACTCCAGCCCATCTGGGAGTGAGAGGGAACGAGACGGCCCACGACCTTGCGCGAGAAATGACACGCCGCACGAGGAGTGAAGACGCCGCCTTGGAGAGATTTACTCCCCTTCTGGCATACAGAGAAATGACCCAACATCTATGCCTGGCCCGGCGCACCCTTCCCCCACCCCACCGACACCTATCGGTGATGAGATGTTTGAGTGGCGCCCCCTGGCTCTGACGTCGGCTTAGGGATTCGCGCCGCTGTCGTCTGCTATACTCCACTTGTGAGGGGCAACAGTGCCTGGGCTAGAAATCGCCCGCTTCGTTGCTGTAGTGCGTTAAAAAGCGTATTTCTAGCGACTCAGTTATTTTGCCAGCTTCTGACACATCTGAATAATTTGAAGCTGTATCCCCCACAAGTTTGCAACACACGAAGAGATAGAGAACAACTTTCTTCAGAGTATCGGTCAGAAGATCGTGTGTAACTCCTCCTTTCTTGCTTATTCGCGAGGATCAGCGATCAGAGCTTCTCGATAAGTATTCAAAATGCGTATGCTTCCCTCCAGTATTTCTGAGATGCTCCTATGAAGACTCAACAGTCTAATGCTATGTACCAAGTAGCGGCCTCTACACGCTCATCGCACAGCAGGAAATAAAACGGCTTTCTTCTGTTTCTTTCGTTGTTGTCTTGTATCGGATTAATGTTTCTTGCTTTTTTTTCCTGCCCAACGCATTAATTTTTCTGCGCCGTCACCAACTTCTTATTAGGAGGTTTCGGGATGTTTGGGAGCCTTACAAACGTTGTGTGGATATTTCCTTCATTTTCTATGCATACATTCCCTTCTTCACAAATTGGCTTTCATTACGGCTGCGTGCAAGAAGGTGCATATCCGCAGCGTGCTTTGTTTATTCACATGCAAATACAATGAGAAGGTTTGTGCTATGCCACCGCGATCGCGCCCTAAACAACGTGGTCCACAGTACTCGAAGGTGGCTTTTGTGCTCCGAATTTCTATCGTAATTATATCGTTATCATAACGAACTGCCTCTCAGCTCTAACAATGATGGCATAATTATGGTGTTGAAGGCATGGTATACTCGCTAACTAACGTAATAAATAGTATACCTGCATATATTACAAGACTCTAAACCGAAGAATTCCAAGTAGCTCTTTATTGCTTTTCAACCCTTCCAGGCGCGAAGAACAAATCCTATTCTACTCGGGATGGCATTTTATGATTTGAAGAAAATTACTTTTACTCTCTTGTCCTCGACTGAGGACCCGGCCCACTAACCATATCGATTTAATTGTTAAACAAAGTTTTCCCCTCCTCCCCTTCCAGCTCCCACTCCTCTTGAGTGCAGTTTTCCTATAACGCATATCCGAATATCGGGAAGATATGGCTGTGCAACATGTTCCGAAATATCCCTCCAGGTCTTAACAAACATATATGTGTTACTATAAATTTAACGAAGACGTGACTCGTTTTGCTCAATAAACCTCCATACTCGTTAGATGCCTGGTATAGAATCAGCACGCGCGTATATACACACTGGGTTATTGGGAACTCAACCTAAAGTTTTTGCAGTCTATAGTGCATGTCGGCAAACTTTCATGCCTTGACAACGTAAAGTGATGTGACAAAACAAGTTCGAGCGTTCGGCAAGGTTGCAAAAACTGTTTTACCTTACATATGATTACCGGGAATCGTGATGCCTTCTGCCAAAGCCGACAGCCCTGAAGGCCTAGAATTTGTTTTGGTCTTCCATTTTCGCTGTTATCGGTTATAGCAGCTGACTGTTCCTTTTGTTCGAATGCTTACATGAGAAGCTGACGCCTAGCTCCGACTCTTCGCACTCCGCACAGGACCGGCTTCGCAAGGAATGGCGTGGCGCCGGCAATGTTTCTCCCGTAGCGGTATCCAAAACTATACTTTAATCGACACCATGAGGTAGTGTATGCGATTTTAAGCCTATAATTATGATAAAAAGTTACCCACACGCCAATTCTGGTGCGGACAAGCATCAGACGTTGACCGAGCGCGAAGAAACAACAGGGAGAGCGATCCTGAGTGAAGCAGACGACAAATGCGAGAATCCCTAAGCTGACGTCACGGAGGCGCGCTTCGCAGCGCCGCCTGTGTTCGCGCTCACCGCCAATAGAGCAGGTACACCACTACCATGCCTTGCAAACAAACACCTTTCCCCACCCAAAAAGAGTCTGCCACTACTCCGAACACATTACGTCCCCTAGGTGTCCCTTCTGTGGAGCAGACTGTACTCTTTTCCACATGGTTGGTGGATGCCCCTCCCACCCTCTTTCCAAACCGAATCCGTACAACTTTCCCAAGCTCTAGGGTGCGCCCTGTCCAGCTCATGCCTGCCCGACCAGCTTCGACTGGTGGAGCGGGCTGTAGCGGCTGGCAAAGCATATTGGGTCCTGGACTGAGGACTCCACCTCCTGAAGACGTCACACAAATTCATTACACAATAAAGATGTTTATCCTCCTCCTCCTCCTTGACATTGCTCAATAGTGTTACCAAATGCCGTGTTCAGAGTGGGAACGATTGTGGCGCTGGAGTTATGCAGTTGCGGACAGTGCTTGTGACCCGTGACCAGCTTCAATAAGGCGACATCTACCAGAGCAGAACTGTTAGAATGACCATATTTCCAAGGCTCGGGTCTGTGTAGACGCGGCTGGCAGATAAACAGAACCGGTTCTAACAGCGGTGTGGCAGCAATGAGGGCTCAATTGACAGAGGGGCCATTGAGGTTCGGGGACGTGTCGTGGCACCTTTAGTAGATCAGTACGGGAAGAAGGCTGAGGTGCATTTAGGGCCGACCGGTAAACAGCGCGCGGTGCTGAGGGGTGGATGGTGCAGGGGAGACAGCTCCGTGACCCATGCGAAGACAGGTGCTGTAAAAATTGGCTTTGCAGCAGAGGAATGGACAGCCGGAACAGTGCAGGAGATGACCTTGCCGTGCAAAAAAAGTAATGACATCTTTGTGCCATCCATCATGCAAACATTGAAATATGGAAGCAAGATTTCAACTTGATCTACACGGTCTCGGGTAAGTGTGCCCAGCATGATCGCTGACAATGGCATTAGGCAGGAGTCTGACAGGAAATTGTGCCACTTTGTAAACGGTGCCTATAAAAGTTATTGATCTGACTGATGAGGCCTTGAATTATCTGTGCGGAGGAACTACGTGAAGTACGGGTGATGTCCCTTCCAAGGGGCACCTAAATTTTGGCCTGCTTTTCGTCAATATTTTGGTCGCTTAAGGTGGCAGCAGCTTGAGGGGCTGACACGAAGTGCACTGCCTTAAAAGTGCTCAAATGTCCCTAGTGCACAGGAGAAGCTTGCTGCCACTGCGTGACTTGGGTTGCTGGCATAATCAAGATGCACTCTGTGCTGGTGCCAGAATTGACTGGGGTAGACATGGGAAAAGCCCTCCGTGCCAGTGGCAGAAGTCATAAGGCCCGCCTAACCAGCCTTGACCGACCATTCGCAATGTATTCAGTGCAATTGCTGGGAAGTGCAGTTGGCCACCAGAGCCTGCCAATCAATCAGCGTTATTGCTTGCTAAAGAGGTTTCACTAGGGCTCGCTGCAGAGGCATAGCCAACAGCTCATGTCACTAATAAGGTCATGAAATTAACTCAACATCGTGCCCAGCTGCACGACCAAGCAGACCTAACCATCCTTGCTGCCACACAAACTCTCGACTGTAGGCTTTATATTGCTGGCTTCAAATCATAGCATCGAAACACCCTCAAACGGGGTAATTCCCATATACCTTAACAATATCAGTAAAAAAGACCAAAATTAGATCTGCATTTGTGTAACGGTAAAGTTATCGCCAAGAGTTAAAAACGTTTCGCCCTTACATGTAATGGTCAAGAAAGGGTAGTCGATATATTTTCTCGATGGGAAAAAAAATTTGAATGTGCACTTCCCTGCTGAGTTGGTGATGTATGCTACAAATACAAAGTCACAAGCTTTAAGTACAGTCGAACCCGACTATATGGAACCCGTTTACATCGAATTATCCTGTACATCGAACTATTTCTAGTCACGGTACATTTACAATGCGAATATATAGCAAAAACTACGCTTATATCGAACAAAAATACCGGCGACAACCTATATATCGAATGCGAAATGCTGCAAACATGCTTCCCCAAGATGGTTTTCCCACGAAGTGGTGGAGGAATTCCGCAGGCACATCCCTCAATGTGGATTCGCCCAGCCCCAGCATCAAAGCCCGGACCCTCATGGGCAGCGGGCAGACCTTTTTCCTCCCTCACCCCGCTCTCCCTATTGTGACTGTGCAGTGTAGGGCGAGCTGTCTGCACCCCGCCCCCACCCCGTTGAAAAAAAATGATCCTGACCCGCCCGCCATGTTTTTTTTGTTCATTGCGTCTGGATCATTCACGCTTTGTGGGCTTTTTTAGGAGTGTAGCTGTAGTGGCTAGCGCTAGTGTGGCTCTACCTCGCATGAAGCGGCCAAATTTACCTTTTACCATGAAGCTGGCAATCGTAAATTGAGTTGCAATTGGTCAGGAGTCGCACGTCCCCGATAGGCACGAGGTTCCCAAGAACACCTTGTCGATGTAGGTTCTGGGCAGATGTTACTAAAGAAACCGCCCGAAATTGCTTTATATCTGCTGGCTTGTGCAGATTGAAAATCCTGAGGAGCACACTCAAACCTCATTGTAACGAAGTTGAAGTGGAGCCGCAATTGCTTCGTTATATCCATTATTTCGTTTTATCAATTGCAACCGTTTACGGCAATGTATGATCAGTTGGGTGAACAACTGTAAGCATGGAAAGAAGGGAACCGCCTCGTGGCCCACTGTACAACTATAAGACTTTGTATGCAATGGAAAATGAATAAAACAAATATTTTGCTTGCTCAACGTGAACACTGCCTTTGTATTGTCCGCTAGACATAGATAGCAAAATGTTGGTCATGCTCCTTTGTTTTGGATATCACAAACGAAAGACGTGCTTTTCAGTGGTGGCCACAACGTTGATGCCATTTGCACCGTTGCCATGGGCGCCTAAGAAACGACGTATAACGTCAATTGCATCAAGTTCCTGCGACGACCTCTGCATGTCAAAGGTGCATGCACGGGAGACCATGGCATCTTCGTTGTCGCTTGGGGTGGTTTGTCCAATCACATCTGCGACAATAGCATCGTCGGTCGGTTCCTCCATCGTTTACCGTGTCTGCACAAGCTTTGACGGAAACCCCTTTGCACCGCTACTCACTGCGTCACATCGCCCGCGCGGCCGCTCGCTCCACCCCCTGGAAGGCCGAGTAAGGAGACTCGCTTGGCCGCACGTGGCATGGCTGTTTATGGCCGCGAGGTCGACGTGAGAATATTGAAGCAGCCGCACGAAACGACCGTTGAACTCCACAGAATACTTCATGCACCCTGGTCGGGGTTTTTTTTGCGGGGGGAGGCTAATATAGTTGTTCATATCCATTACCAGGTCAATATTACTTTGTACGAGGTTTCAAATGTATTGTTCTCTATGGAGATTTCAAGGGCAATTTTATTTAGTTTGCTATATCGATTATTTCGTTTTACCCCGTTACATTACCACGAGGTTGAAGTGTACAACCAAGACACCACCGGTGTTGCCGAAGTGTGGAACCACCTGGAGAATTTCTGGACGCCGTTGCCAGATCAACGGTCGGTGAGTGTGTGAGTGTGGCTGATGGCGTCACTACCATAGGAGACTTTGCAAGACTAGATTGCCGACATCGTACGAGCACAAGTGAAAGCGGGAGCAATGAGGAACACAACGACGATCCTCTGCCCACAACCTCCAAAGTGATTGGTGCACTTGCACTAGTCAGGCGCTTCTTTGCAAATGTGAAAGGTTGCGATTTCAGCTGCTTTGACCTTTAGGCAATGTGGGGAAGTTTCTATACACTCAGGCAGCAAGGTTGTCCAATCGGAAGATAAATGACTATGCACTCGGGCAGCAAGGTTGTCCAATCAGAAGATAAACGACTATTTCTTGCGACAGTAAGGCAGTTTCATCAATAGTGTTTTTATACGTGCTATGTCTTATGACATCCAATTCCTTAGCTTGCTTATATCAAATTATCCCCTACATCGAACTAATAGGTTTTTTTTGCGAGTTCGACATAACCGGGATTGACTGTGTACTGTACAACAATTTCGAATGGCTGCAGTCATGAGACGGACATTGCAAGCAACGTTCGTGATCAAAAGTAATACGGCGCTCCTCATAACTCAGCAGATAGAACAGGAATGGCTACAGCAGAAACAGTGAATTAGAGGTGACTGCCTTCAGCAAACACCTGAAAACCGCTACCTACAACAATGTACTGCATTACAAGTTCTGCATATTTGCAACTCTGGATGCCACTGCCTACATGCATTCCACGGCTGAACATGAAGCCTTTATTGTACATTTGGATTAAAAAGCCCCAAAGTTTCTTTAAGCTAAAAAAAGCTGTAATTTAGAAAATTAGATTTGATACTCCAGTTTTTTTTGCGTAACTTCTAAAATAATATGACCCAAATAGTACTTTTTGTTCACACACCTGGCATCAGAAGGCTGATAGTATTTATGGATTTCGAATCTTTGGGAAGTGTAGATTTTTATGTGGCCTGGCAGTTGTAATAGGAATGGGGAATATTCATTTTTCCCATAAAATATAGAATATTACTTTACTGTTTATCCACGTAGAAGTTTGAGGCATGGAAAACGTTGCAGTATTACGCAGTAACCAATGGTGAGGTTAGGCTGCTTTTTGGTCCGAAAATTACATTTCACCATTATTTTTGTAGCTACGTACTTTGCCCTCACCACTGCTTCGATGCAATCGACCGCCATACAAAATCACTTAGGTGACCAATAATAATTGAGAGGCTCTACCTTATTTTTCCCAACTGTACCCTGGCTGTGCTATTAACACACCCTTGCAGTTCAAACGTCGGGGTCGGGTCTGCTGTGCCAAACTGAAGAACATTGAGTGTGGTGACAGGTACAGAACGTTGCATACGTTAACTGGAGGCAATCTGCATGAGATGGATACAATAAAGTGCACATTTTAGGTGCATCTTGTTAACAGGGTGATGTCTTCATTGCACACGAATGAAAAAAACAATGTTTGACAATCAGTATAAGGCGTCCATTTATTATGCACACACGTTTCAGCACACTAGCACATGAGCAAATACTGTAGACACTAACACTGAGGTTCGTAACACAGACTAAGAAAGCATGGCGTACAGGAGACAGATATAGTAGTGAATGGGCAGGAGCTCACAGACCAAAACATATGGAACACCTTATTTCTACAGGTCCAGGAGCAATTTTGTGTGACAGCCACTCTATTTGCCTATGATAAAAGATGCGTACAGTTTCTCAGCAAAGTTCTTCGAGAGGTACCGTACCCATAGTGCCCCGAGTTTTCCTTGGTTGATGAAGGGCGAAGGTATATGTAGTAACCTTTTGCCATGTACGTAAAACAATGACTTTATTCCAGTGTTTAGATTGTAAGAATGCAATGCATGTGCTGGTGTGCAATCTGTCTGCAATCTTTTCATATGTGTGCAATTATCCATCGCAGATCCTGAAGTTGCTTTCAAGGCAATGTTTTTCTGACACACTCTGAACACGAAAATTTGCCACCATGTGATCTTGTTGAGTAATGACCGTTTCTGTGTGAAGCTTCTTTGACACTGGAGGCAAACAGCCTTCCATCACTGTGCACCCTTCTATTTAGCAAACGTCCTGGAAAACAATGAGTTTTTTACAAATGTTCTATACAACAAAAAGTTTTATGCATGCAACATCTCATTTACATATACCAACCCTTAACAAGAAAATCTTTTAGTATAGGCCAGAAATATGACATTTTGGTTGCATAACAATGCAAAAAAACACAACAAAGTTTCAGACATAAATTTCCGAAACAGAGTTTTTCAACCCAACAAAAATGTTTCATGACCAATCACCTGGGTTAAAATTTTTAGCAAGGCACGTCTGACCTGCAACCCATTAGGGCTCCTTGCTAGAGGGCAATCTTTCATGATTAACCAGGTATTGCTTTTGAGTAAAGCTCTTCTGATAGATGGCACACGAGTTTGGCCTCTCGCCAGAATGCGATCTTCCATGCTTAACAAGGTGGGGTTTTTGAGTAAACCATTGCTGACAGATGCTACACACATAGGGCTTCTGGCCAGAATGCAAGCTTTCATGAATGACCAGGTAACTCTTTCCACTAAAACTTCTCTGACAAATCGTAAACACATACAGCTTCTCTCCAGAGTGCAATCTTTCGTGCGCAACCAGGTTCCCTCTATCAGTAAAAGCTCTTTGGACAGATGCTGCACGCATATGGCCTCTCTCCAGAGTGCGATCGTTCATGCCTAACCAGGTTTGCTTTATGAGTAAAGTTCTGCTGACAGATGCTGCACACATATGGCCTCTCACCAGAGTGCAATCTTGCGTGGATAACCAGGTTGGCTTTTCGAATAAACCTCTGGTGGTAAATCCTACACACAAAGTGCCTTTAACCAGAGTGCAATCTTTTATGAGCAGTAAGGCCCCCATGAGTTGTAAAGCTCTTCTGACAGATGCTACACAGGTAGGGCCTCTCGCCAGAGTGCAGTCTTTCATGAGCAACCAGGGCAGCTCTACCGGTATAGCTTTTTTGACAGATGCTGCACACATATGGCCTCTCACCAGAGTGCGATCGTTCGTGCCTAACCAAGTTGGCTTTTTCAGTAAAGCTCTGCTGACAAACGCCACACACATACGGCCTCTCACCAGAGTGCAATCTTGCATGTTTTACCAAGTTGCCTTTATGAGTAAAGCTCTTCTGACAGATGCTACACACATACGGCCTCTCACCAGAGTGAAGTCGTTCGTGCCTAACCAGGGTTATTTTATGACTGAAGCTCTGTTGACAAATGCTACACATATACGGCCTCTCACAAGAGTGCACTCTTGCGTGGCTAACCAGGTGTTCTTTACGAATAAAGCGCTGGTGACAAATGTTACACACAAAGTGCTTCTCACCAGAGTGCAATCTTTTATGAACAGTAAGGCTGCCATTACATGTAAAGCTCTTCTGACAGATGCTACACAGGTAGGGCCTCTCACCAGAGTGCAGTCTTTTATGATAAACCAGGCCACTTCTATTAGTATAGGTTTTTTGACAGATGCTGCACACATACGGCCTCTCACTAGAGTGCGATCGTTTGTGCGTAACAAAGTTAGATTTGTCAGTAAAGCTCTTCTGACAGATGCTGCACAGATAGGGCCTCTCACCAGAGTGCAATCTTTCATGAGCAACCAAAATGCCTTTTTGAGTGAAGGTCTTTTGACAGGTAGTGCACAAATAAGGCCTCTCACCAGAGTGTATCCTTTCATGAGCAACCAGGTTGCTTTTTTGAGTGAAGCTCTTTTGACAGGTAGTGCACACATAAGGCCTCTCACCAGAGTGGATCCTTCCATGAGTAACGAGGCTATTTCTTTTAGTGAAGCTCTTCTGACAGATGCTGCAAGTGTAGGGACTCTCGCCGGTCTGCACTCTCATATGGTTATCCTGGCATTGTTTACCATGACAAGATTTCTTGCAAACAGTGCAAACGCCATGCATTTTACTGGAGCACACCTCCATGTATGTGCTCTGGTGCTTGCTTTCTTGATAGAACAGGCAGGATGATGTCTTCTCTTCAAACTGGATTGCCAGACTGTCATCAGAAAGTCACAAGTGGGCAAAATTGCACACAAGCCTAAGTAGAATTGCAATAAAATACAGTTGAACCCTTTTATAAGAGACGAGTACTGGGGAGCAGTTTCTGTCTCTTATACGAGATGGCTCTTATGAGCAGGGAACCATGTTCTCACTTACTAATCAGACCCTAGTTCAATGTGGGCACCGTATGACTAGAATAAGCTCAAAAGAATGGTACAGCATGTAGCGAAAGATTTATTCTAATTTATGTTTTGCTCCCAGAAATTATAAAACAGTTCTGAATCTTTGTTTGCTTCATGACTGTATTTACACTGTTTTTTACAACCGATTCTACAAGCTTTTTTCCCTTTCACTGTTTGTGGAAGATAAATCGTAGATGTTGAGTTCACAAGCCTGATGAGTAGCCAGAGCGCACCACTTCTTCCACTGTGTGCTCAGGCTATTCATTATGCTTGCAGGACACAACATCTGCGATGCTTCTTGATGGGAGCTACGCGAGTGGGAGAGCCCGCATGTGCGGTCGCGCTCCAAGGGATGGCAGTAAACTTCGACCACTTCTGTAAGTTGAATTTCCATTGGCAGGGCATCTCACCGTCATTTCATAGCTGTGTGTTTGCTGAAGTTATAATGAATAGCGACTGCAGGCGTCTGTCGTCCACCTGCGTTTCCACAATGGAAGCAACTGCACTTAGTGACTGGTGGCACTGCACCTGAAGTTAGTGTCTGTTACAAGCGAGATTACTGGTTAAAGTTCAAGGATGACTTGTCCCTTATAACCAACTGTCTCTACATCCGATGTTATAAAAGAGGTCAATTTAATGGGAAAGATAGGGCAGCCAGCCATGTGGGCGAATAGCATCTCTTATACCCATTTTTCTCTTACATCCATGTCTCTTATAACGAGGTTCAACTGTAATGCAAGAAACGTGAACAGTAAGCTGCTGGGCCTAACAAAGCAGTTGATCCACCTACAAATGCTCGGTGTTAGTGCAAACATACAGTACACAAAAGTGAAGGTCATAACTTTAGTGAACAGCTAGCAAACTGCGGGTAGGCTGTTGGGTTTGTAATTCTTAAGGTCCTTGGTGTCTCCCTTTTTTTTAATCGAATAATGTTGGCGTTTTTTCAGGCTATTGGCACTTTTTGTGTGTTTAATAGGCATTTAAAAATCGTGCAGCAGGCTTTTCCACTAGTATATCTCCTCCTCCCTTCAAAAGATCTACAGGTTATGCTGTCGTCACCTCCAGCTTTCGCTCTTCTCATGTCCTTGAGAGCCTTTCCTACTTCCTCTTTAGTAAAGAGAGAGACATTGCAAATTAGGCTTGTACTCTCAGTGGTTTCTCCAGATCTAATGTTGCTGGCATACAGTCTGGTGTAGAATCATTCTGCTACCTTTATTGTTACACAGCTGTAATGTTATTCAGCTCTTCTCTGAGTAAGTACATTCTGTCTGTCGATGTGAAGGCTCCTCTAAGTTGGTTTCCTACTTCCCCCTATTTGCAGCATTTCCTCTAGCACTGCCATTTTATACGCACGAATGTCATTTGTTTTACTTCTGTTAAAGGAGCCATGAAGAGAAAACACAAGTTTGGCTCATTCAAAAGATTGTGTCGTTAGAATCATACTGACACTACTTTTAATGTAAACTTCGCTCGAATAAGCTACATAATTAGGAAAAACGGGAATGGTCATGCGACCCACCAGCTCATTTCCCGCAACAGAACCTGTGATGTCACATGGGCTAAGCTCTGCGATTGGCGGAGGCTGGCAGAAGCAGACGCAAATTAGGTAGAGCTTACAAACTAGACGAACGAGCGATTTGCGCTTAAATTTAGGTCACATTCTTTACAAAGCAATAAGAATGATGGGACAAAAAATGGAAGTTACAAAAGCACACGTAAACATAGAAGTACTGATGCGTTCTGCTGTTCGTACTGCGCACAGCATGCTTTGGTTTAGCTGCACAGCACTACGGGGCTTGGGGTTGTCTCAGACGACACTGGCCGATTGACGCAAGCAACGGTGTCTTACGTGACCCCATTTGTCGAGCGAGCACTGTTTCAGGGAACGAATATTTTCTCCCAGAACAAAAACAAGCCAGGTTTAAATGCGGGCAAAAACAAACCAAACGCTTGCCACGGTATGGTGGCGCCATCTAGGTTACGGAACGTAAAGAAACGCGGGAACAAACCAACACCGCTGTACAGGGTGGAGACAACCTTTCAACGGTCCCGTGCCGCCGCAATTGGGCCAACGGGCTCAACGCGTTATTCTTTTCGTTTCCCACGAGACCTAGCAACGCGAAACAGACAATATGATTCAAACTTCTTCAGTAAACCGCGTTGCGGCGATAATTTTAGCGCGGTTTTGACACAATGACTTGCTTCGGCGGCGAGCGAGCAACCGAACATGGCGGCGCCAGCGTTACGTGTCTCTACCCTGTACGGCGGATGCGTGAATGAAGGTACTCTAGGCTGCAGAGCGGTCGGTTCCCGTGATGTCACTTGGGACCACGAAAACGCACGATTGAGCGGGAAAATCGAAATTTTAACCTAAATTGTTTAATTTCTCAGTGAATAAAGCACCGTTTGTATCCGGACAAGCGCTGGGGGCACTATAAACCACAAAATCTTCCGAATAAAACCAACTTGCATTTTCTCTTCATGGCTCCTTTAAAGAACCAGACAACCGATTTATGTCGCGTATATGTTCTCTAGCTCATATGAAAGCCAGCGTTTTATACAGCCCGGTAACCACAAGCAATTTCTAAACAAAGTTCGCGGAAATAATTTTAATTTGGCAGCAAACTTCCTGAAATCGAAAGTGTGGCGGTTCGTAGTGTCGAAACTTGATACTACAATATGTGTCCCTGTCACGTGACCTGCAAACCTACCAGCTACTGTAAATGCTGAAATGTTTATTTATGTATTGACAACCTTTTAACACAAGTATTTGTACAAGGTTAGATTGTATAGGTATTTCTAAACATTATTTTCAAAATTTTAAAGACATGCCCCCCACCTTCACTGGGTTGCTCTCAGTGTGGCTAACTGAGTCTCCATGCCCAAAATCAACGGCAGCATTCAGTAAACAGACTCAGTGAAGGAGCTTTGACAATTCTGCCTGAGTCAGGGGCGTTTGTTCTGCCAAAATATTTGATTTCGGTTTCCAAATATGCCAACGGCAGCTTAAAAAAAAAAACGTCGCGCCCGGGGAGAATCGATCTTCCCACCTCCACAACGTGAAGCGAGATTCTACCTATCGTCTATCCCAACAGATGGCGCATTCGTGCAAAATAGACCGTTGCATTAAAAAGACACACAAAGGAACAGGAAAGCCTGCGATTCAAACTTTTTTAGCTGGGGACAAGTTTTTTAATATTGTTCTTCATTTCACTTACAGACAAAAGTATGTTGCCAAGCTACTCTGTCATGGTTGCCAGCATTATTTTTGGGACACATACGGCTCTTAGATCGAAATATTTCGATTTAAAAAGTTCTAGGGCGTTATCAGCAAAACCGTTTCTCATCAAGGTGCTTTAAGTGATGCCCTATAATTTGGGATAGAGAATATATACTCGACAAAAATCGGTTGTCTATCCCTGTAATATATTTAGACAGCTCTGCTAACTCAATTTGGTCCACTGCACTTTTCATGTTCCTGTTCTTAGGTTCCGCAATTAGCTCCTTCATTATCTTGGTCAGTTTCCCCCTTTCTTTCCTACATGCTACTTCTCCCACAGCTGCTGATTCTGTGGTTGCTGTTATGTTGTTGTTTAGCTTGTCTACTCTATTTTCGTTCTCATTTAGAAGCGAAAATATGTTTTGGAGTTATTTAAACTCCTCCGTTTTGTCTCTCACTGCGTGTTGGGTTGGTTAGCTTTCACAAGTTTCTTTTTTTCTCTCGAGATTCAGGCTTACCTTGCACATAACCATCCCATGATTACTGCTTCGAACCTTACTCAGAACCTCTGTGTCCTGCACAATACCTGGACTGTCACTTAAGATGAAGTCAATAAAATGATAAGTCAGGCTCTGTACTGTGTGCATGTACAAGCAACAGCATTACAAGGATTGCGCCTTTCCTTACCTTGTGTTGCCAGGATGTGGGCGGCAGGAGCAGGCGTCAAGGCTAGCTTTTCCCACAGTGTCTGCGCTGGCTTGTGAAGCACGGTCTTTGTTAGGTACTAAGGCATGGGCATCGTTCCCCTGTGGCACTGAAAAAATAGAGTGACAGCATCTAAGAAAACCGGTGTTATGCCAACCCTTAGTGTACATCTGAGTACACCGTGCGTGTTTGCCAAGTCCAAGTGAAATTTGCGGATGCCTGGCGCATCTTGTGAGCCCTCAGGTAAGCTTCCATGGTGCAGCATTAGGTCCCGCACTTTATTACACTGACAAAGGCATAAACGCTACCCATAAGTGCCTGAACGGTCTAGAAAAATTTAGCAGGCTTGGTAAACTCAATAAATATGACATATGACACAACTCCTCATGCTACCTTTGAAATTGGTGAATTACACTAAAGAAACATGCTTGTTTCTATTGGGTGTGCATTTGACCTACCCAGCCTCTTTTGACCTTTACTACAAATACTTTTTAATAGGCCTTTGTGCAAGAACTATCCCAAGCAGCAGAAATTGCCAAGCCCAAGCATGACAAATTATCAGTGGCCAATGTGCCCGAGCTTGGCAATACCTCGGCCGCCTTTATTGGTTGGCGCTTCGGAAAGGTGACAATCCAACAATTGGCCAAGCTCTGGAAGGCCAATATTGGACAACGGTTGGCAAAGTACGTTGCCATGATAATGCCTATGGGTGGACCGCACGCCATTTTCATGCACATTTTTGGTCTTTTGGCCAGTCCTTATGACCATTGCCTATTTTACGAGTTGCCTCACGGCCTGATTTTCGCTTTATACATGCCATTATACGTGAAATAATTTGATGAGTGCGCACTGATTATTTAATGCGCACTCGTTAGATAACTTCCTGTACAATGGCATGTATAAAACAGAAATCGGACTGCGAGGCACAATAAACAAACTGCATCAACTTTCGAAGCAATTGTGCGACTTGCCAAAAACAATTGAGCAACACAACACACCGGGTCTCTCTGTGTAGTTTTTATTATGCACATCAAATTTACGAGGAACCTGGCTTAACAGTGGCAAGAATACGAACACCAACACGAAAGCAAACACAATAGTCAAGAAAAAAATTTAAAAAAAAGTGCTCCTCATGAAGCGCGAACCGATTATGCTTCGTTTAACTGCCACAGATTCCTACAAAACAGAAGCATTCAGGTAAATGAAAACAAGATCCTCCTTCTCGGTAATTCGCCAACCTGCCAAGATCACAATATGTTGTTCAGCAGCACTATTGTAGAATAGCCCAGCTTGGAAGGCTTGTCTCAGCTGCATCCGCCACTTGTCCATGGGAAACACCTTTACGTCGTAGCGCCTGTAATAAGTAAAAAAATAGCTCACTATAATGCTAAATGCACGCTGCTTACTAAATACAACACCTAGCACCAGCCTTAACACATGTACGTGTGAAAATATTCAGCCTAAACTTCTAGCTTGTTAACACTCGCTGTGGAACATGAAACATACTGCACTATTCATTTTTGAATACTGCGTTTTATGGTAGCAGTTACTTGGCTCGTTCTTGAGAAAACAGTCCGGAATTTCACCGAAAATGGGCTTCACTCTTATTGCCGTCGCGTTAGGTAATATTAAAAAAGTCCAATAGACAAAGCAATACGCCAGCGGTCCTGTGAAATTTTGTTGTGGCTAATGTAGCCGCATAAACAACTAATCACGACTGCAATGTCGTACTGTCAACGTTTTATTAGCGTAATTTCGTTTTCTAACCATGCAGGATCAGAGACAAGGCAATGCACTACACAATGGGTTCGGAATGCACGAACATTCAGGTTTTTTTTTTGCAAGACATCTATGCCAACTTGGGGGTAGAAGAGAAACATTGTGACCTTTGAATGCCTTATATTTTAAGGGGTAACCAAATAAAGCGACAATTAAAGCTACGCTACAAACCTAACAGATTGGGTATTAAACTGGTTATGGTGTTACTGTCGTAGTTGCTCACTTCTTCCTCATCAGGCGCGCCAGATGCGGACGGAATCGACGGAGAAGTCCAGCGGCAGTGTAATTACTTTGTCGCTCAACAATATCTTTACGTTGCTCAAGAAAATAATGAAATGAAAGCTTCACTTCTTGAGTTTAATGAAGCCAGCTTGTACATCCGCAACTTTTATACTGCACACGTCTTGCTTCAACGCATGCTGAACGTCGTGAACCTGCAGTGGGAGCACAGCCGCTTGTTCGGAAGCACAAAGCCAGAAAAAGGATAGATGGAACTGGCGCCACACAAATGGAAGCACATGTATGGGACCACTTAATTCTTCACAAGAACCAACAACGCTGAGCAGCACTCATGAGCGCCAGTTGTTATAATTGACAGCTGAAGTTTAGGTGGGAACGAGCGCGAGCTTTCCCGTATCGCACAAGGAAAAATGAAATGGTGACTTACACTTTCAGCGGCGGCCGCAGCAGGCAAACGATGTTATTCCACCAGTCAGGTATATTTCAAACACAGCCACCGACACCAAAACGCACCTCACTGGCAAGCACAGGCGTACTACGGCGGTTTCAATTCCACAAAACTGGTGACAAAAGAGACGTAGACGTCGGAGTGACGCGTCCGTCCCCCAGTACCGCCGCGGAGAAAAACAACACGCAAAGGCACAACGCTCAAATAGTCCGCCAGACACCATTGCGTTATCACACACAAATGACTCATTCCTACTGAACATGTAACACTATCGCTCACCCTCCTTTGAACGCGCTGCACTTTAGTTTAAGTACGCTTGGTTTCGTGCACGGTGCTGTGGATCTTTAGGTAACTACTTTTTGTTGCGTTGTGGCCTGTTCTTCATCGCGCTATAACCGTTATCATCCATCATGTTGGGACACGCAACACGCACGGCAAGCGCGAGGAAAAAATGCGCTTTTATCCGTCAGCTGAAGCTCGGCCTCTGATGGGCTTTCTGTTTGACGTTACTTCAGGTCGCCATGTGCTTGGCGCTCAATCAACCTTTCAGCCGAGTTACCGATGAACTGCTGGGGGAGAATGCCGAATGCCGATGCCGAGTTACCGATGCTGCTGGGGGAGAATGATTTGATGGCCTTGGGTAAGCAGTAACGTAGCTCAGTTGGTGGCATATCATTGGTCTTGGGTGAGAGACCGCCCCTTCAGAATGTGCAGCTCCTCACCATTGCTGCTGCCTGCTCACGGTAAATTTTTGGTTGCTGAGACGTGTGTGCAAGGTTTTAACTGTGAATGGGCTTCTCCCAACCAAATCAACCATGTCGCATAAGAGGAAAGCCCTTTCCTTCAAGGAGGAGCTGGAGATTCCGAATAAAGCCGACAGTGAATCGAAAAGGAAGCGCAGCAACGTGGCAAAAGAGCTTTCGCTGCCGCTGTCACGTTGTGCACCATTGTTGTAAAACGTGCAGCACTCCCGCGTGAATGTCAAGCAGGCCAAGACAGCCCAGCATGTCAAGTTTGAAGATGTCCTTTTGTGGTTTAAGGAAGTAATTGCGACTGGAGCGAACATTGACGCAAAAGTGCTCGTGAAGAAAGCAAATGACGTTGCCCTTTCGCTTAGAATTGAACGCTTTCAGACCTCTGGCAGGCGGGCTCACTGTGTCAAGCAGTGGCATGGTCCTGTATGCAAAACCATGTGCAATTTTTGGTCTATGTTGGAATTTCGGATGATACCAATATTTCTCACGGTCCCGCGAGATTCGTATCGAGGGTCCACTGTAACAGTTCAAGGAACCCTGCAGCACTCACCACCGACTATTCAGAATGGATTTTGAGACAGTCTGTAGTGCCAGAAATTTCCTCCAACAAGCATTATAAAAATCTGTTCAGTGTCACTGTAGCTACATGAGATGAAAATTGATGCATAACTGTTCCCTCTCAACACGATTGCAGACTATGCGGCGAATGCTGCGTGCTCCCTTCCCACAGGGGGGGGTCATGATATTTTCTTTAGCGGCCATCGATGTTGGCGGCCATCGACGATCACAGGCTGGACAGTTTTTTTTCTTTTTCTCGGCAACATGTAGTAGTCAATTTCTTGTGTGGTGCGAAAATAAGAAGGCACTTTTGCTTGATTGCTAGCAGGCAAGCATGCTAGTAGGGCGTTTTTGAAGGAATAAATGCTTCTTGGCAAGTGGTCTCATTGAAAGTAAATTATTAAGTTTGTCGCTCATACTCTGCACATACTTGAAAAAAAAAATGCCAAAGGTGTACATACACCTTGGGGCATAGAAGAGGTCATTGCACAGCACTGATGGCGACGAATTGTCACCGGAAACATGAGAAATAAACCGTGACATTGACCAGCAAGAGCCAAAAGGACAGCTGCTGCTGTAATTATGTAATTAAAACAGTGCATAATGATGGAAATGCTGAAACACAAGTTGCTGTTCTGGAATCTTTTGCAAAGATTTGCGAGCACACTGTTCACATGCACATTTAATATTTGGCTCAGGTATTCTTGACAGTTTAATTTAAATGTTGTGCAGGTTTATTGTCACTGCTCAAAGTATGCTGCAGGGTCCTTTTAAAGTGTCCCACGTTGCCAAGGCAACACCTGTGTGCACACTAAAACCTTGAGTTTATTTTCTATCCCAAATTGGAAAATCGGAATCTCCTTATGTTGGCAGATGCCGCAGATGAACAGCCGGACATGTTACTTTAGTTGAAAGGCATACACCGAAAAAAATACTGAATACCCAAAGTTCGTTACTTCTACCCTTTTTCAACCCAGGATCACGAGTCAGACCTATACTCGAGTCCAAGTGGCTTGAGCTAACTGCCTTTCTAAAAAAATGTTTTTAAATATTCGCTTTCCACTCAGCGGACACCCATAATGTTTAGGAAGGTTCTTATGTCAGCCAATGTGAAAGCACAGTATTTGTTTTTTGTTTTTTTGAAAACGAAACAAATTATTTATAGGTCATGGTGTCGTGTGGGAAAAGGCAGCATCTGCAGAGTATCAGGGAATCGACAAGCTATCCTGGTATGGAATTAGACACGCAAGTGTCTAACTCATGCGAATCGTGTGCAAAATGTAACCTGTGAACTGACCTTTGTGTAGAAATCATAAAAGCATCTGCAGACACGAGCTGACAATTCAGCTGCTTGGGAGGTGGAAAAAAAAAGTGGTTGTTTCCTCTTCCATATGAACCGGTAAAACAAGAAAGTGAAATGTGCATTCACAGGACCAGCTGAATGTTTACTGTGCATCGATATGAACTTGCAAGCCGCTATTTGTATTTCATCGGTATGACACCGTTAGACGCATCAACGTTAGACACTGGATTGCACGCGCCGGAGCATTGCGCAAATCCGACTGAAACCACAGCTGCTTGCAAACCGTCCTTGCGAACGAAAAGAAATGGGTTGTCAGCAAATCGTTTGGTGAACACACGGTTCGCTGCAGCAAAGGAGCAATAGAGCAGCGGACCGGCACGCCGCCGGCAACAGATCTTGGAGGCCATGCAGCACCATCTGAAAGGAAGACTATAAGGCGCGTTTGTCATCTCATTCGCGCGTTGTTTCGTAGCGCAGGGGAAGAGTGCCACGCACCTCTTGTTGCGGCCAGAGTCGTGGTATTGAAACCGGACGCCGCCGTGTCCATGGCACTTTTTCTGGCGACGTCACTTCCGTGACGGATATCACGTCACCAAAATCTTTGTGTAGCCGGGCATAAAACACTTTTGTGTTAAAAAGCAAATGAACGCGGGCTCGATTGCCGGACGCGCGGCCGCTTTTTAGATGGAGGCGGAAAGCAAAAATGCCCGTGTACGAGATTTCGGCGCACCTGATTGATCCCCAGGTGTTCAAAATTAATTCGGAGCCCTCCACTATGGTGCGCCTCATCGCCTGCATTGCGACGGCACGTTAGACCCTACAATCAATCAAATAAATAAAAAAAGCAATAAGTGGACGTGATAGTGGCTTTTGCCTACTTAGTTTTTAGGTCTTCCAAGAGTAAAATGAGTCACTGACCAAGTCAAAAATAAGGATTGACATTTCGTAACCCATGAACAAGACTGCTGTGTACAAGGGCCCTGTTTGGGTTATAAGAAGTCACACAGGTTGTTTTTTTACTTGGTCAGCTACTGTGATTTTACACGTCAAATATCAAACATTCTCTAGAGTCCTGAGTCTGATCAGAAGTGTCTACAGGATAACTGAAAGGACAGGACAGAAAAAGCAACAATGGGACGGAAGTAACCGAGTATAGTGCAAGTTATTCACTCAAGACACTTCTGTACAGTCTTTTTCAAGCTGTTAGTGCTTGCAAAAATGTTTGAGGGCCACAGAGAATTTGGAGAACAAGGTCAAATAAAGTGCAGCTGAAATATTTTATGCCAGTAAGAAAAAAGTGATTTCCTCACTTTCTGGCACAAGTCCCTTGCTGGCATAAGCTCCCTTGCTGAAATTTCAGTGTATCAATTTTTGGCATTGCCAAGAAAATTTTCACAGACTGCCTTTTACACAACCTTAAGGTGCACTTCCTAAGGTATGCTTTCTAGGCATATTGCATGCTTTAGTATATGATTCCAAAAGACATCCAGAACAAACCGTTTTTTTTATATCTTGATAACTCACTGCTACCTTTCACCCAGACTGCTCATTCTCGTATAAGGCCTCAGCAAATCTGAACTGATCGTCAGTGCAAGTAAAGGGACACTAAAGACAGAGTAACTTTTTGATTCAACTGAAAGATCACACATTCCTCAGCCCTCTCAGCTTCTGTTCGACAGCGAACGATACCTTGTTTGCTGAGAAAGAAATACTTAGAGGTGGCATTTCGTTCTACTGTTTCCTTTTCATTTTCTCATGATGTTTCAAAGCAAGTCACAAAACAGCCAGAGCAAGTCGACCCCAGTATTACTCTATCATCACCTTTTTTCAGAAAAACTGTCCTCATTGGCTTTAAATTTCCTTGCAATCAACTCAAACGAGTGTATTCGATGCCATCTTGGTGTGGCAGTGTACAGATAAATCGGTCACCAAGCGCCCGCTCTTTATTGGTAAGGAAGGATGACGTCGACCAAGTTTTGCAAGTATCGTGCAGCTTTCCCGCTCATGGCAGTCCTTTCAACAGTGATTACTTTGTATTCATAAAGCGAAATGTAGTTTTTTCGCGCACCTAATATTGGGGCTGGAAACATGCTTTGTGCACAGTTTCAAGTCTTGCACGTTGCGCAATTAAGTTCCGGGGCCATGGAAATCATCCCTTAGAAACGCATGGGCAGTAAGATTTGACAGCGAATTACAAAAAAAATAATCTGAATCCTGGAAAGTTCTTGTAGTGCTTTCATCTTCACGTTGACTTTTTGCTTTATGCCAAATATCACTTTCCTGAAGTGGTTTTACTAGGTTCTTGAGACGTCGGAATTTTGAGCGAGAAAGCTGGATATGTGCCAAGGACATCGTGGCCCCTGGGAGGAGGTGTTGAAAATACATTTGCAGCTGATCCAACAAATTTACGACTGTCTCATTTCTGCCGAACGTGCTAGTAATACCTGCTTCTGCCGCTGGCTGTTTCATTATACATACGCCAGTGGCCAGTAGGAGTAGTACGCTCTTGCGTTTACCCGCGTGCATGCATCGTTTCACTGTGCTGGCATGCAAAGCAGGACATTTCAGATAAATTGAAATGAACATAGCCTACCGCGGGGGCTGGGGCATTGTATTTTATGGTGTATGTTTGATGTGGTATGGGGCCCTTCAAAAGTGTGCAAACATCAAAAGTTCCCGCATACATTTATTTTCCATTTGCACGTCTGCTGCCTACACGTTTGTTTCAGAAAAATGCTTAGGAGGCCTCTACCAATACTGTTTCCCCGTGCATTAGCCGTTTGTGATGTCACAAAGTGTAGCACGGATAAGTGGATGGGGCGTTGACAGCTGTGTTTATGCCTTTGCAATTTTCTGCGATAAATAAATTGTGCCGCCGCGAGTAGCATATTCATATTCGCAAGGCTCTAATGTTCGGACGAAGGCAAATTTGCTTTTACAGTTCAGGGTGGCTTTAAAGGGACCCATAGAAGCCTTTTGTAAAAGTTATAAAAGGCCTGTATTGTCACGTAGCCCCAATATAGCGATGCAATGCCGTTGGAATTATTCATCTACATTCAGTATTAGCTGCGCAAGAAGCAATTAAATGCACCTCTCCCTCCTAGCCGATCCATTCCTCCTCCCTCTCTGCTTCTTTCAAAGCAGCTGGAAACACTGGTAATAGCCACGTGACATCGCGACGCTCGACTTGCGTTCTGCGCTAGCTACATTCCTGCGCCGAGGCCGCGCCAATCGCTGCGGACCCGCCTTTGCACAGTCTGCAATCGTCTGTATCATTCAATTGATGGATCCAGACCTCAAACAGCGTCTCCTCGCAATGAGCGCGGATATGCGCTGTGACACCCCGCCTCTGAAAATTGACCAGGAGCCTAACGGCAGCAGCAACTCGTCACCTTACCCAGGATGCCCGCAAGCATCCCCCGACGCAGAGGGTGCGTCATTAGAGTTATAGCGGAACGAAAAACGGTTTGGTACGGTACGCGGCACCCGTTACCGGATTGTACCCGAAAGGCTTGTTTTAAGAGTTATAGCAGACCGTAACTACCGGACATTCTACCGTGACTGGGAGCGACTTGGGTTTTAGGCCATTTGGCAATTCTTCGTGAGTCTGTGGCGTTTCCTGTGCTGAAATATTAGTTTTCATTTCTCAAAAGTGCTAAAGGCAGTATTAAAACTGAACAAACAGATTCAGATTCAAACTGAAGCGGGCATTTTACTTCTATGCCATCTCAACAGGTGGTGCCAGCTGGTCAAGCTGGGGTCTCAGTACGTACGGCTGGCTGCTTCTAGAGTCCCACACACTGATACCGCCTGTTCGTCACTCGCCGATTAGTAGACGGGCCCCATGTTGCTGTTAATACTACTTATGTAGCCGGATCGCCTTTATTTAACTAAAAGAAGCTATCGTACATGCATCACTCGACGACACAAGCCACAGCAGTTGGGTCGGGACCATGTTTCGCTTGCTGCTTGAGCTGTCAGAATCGCGCGGATTTCACTTGTTGCAACCTCATTTTTCTTAAATGATCTCATATTTTCAATCCGTTCGACTAGGCGTGAGCCAAGCATACTTCTACCTCTTCCAAAGCGGCAGTCTGATTTGGAACGACGGACAGGCTACGTCTCGGTACCGTCCGCCCAAGTCGATCCAGTTTACGGTAGGGTTGTGCGAATGCGCGATGGTATCCAGACGGCAGATGTTACCGTACCGGAAACGTTTTTCCGATCTGCTATAACTCTGTATTTTGACATCACTCCAGTCGCTCGCTTTGCAGCCAACGACGTGGCATGGATAACTCATCTTTATCCAGATCCAGGGGACGCGGAGCGTTCGTATCGGAACTTCGCTGCAGAAATCCGGCACTCTACGCCACGGCCGGGCTAGAGCGGTGCTGTGCATGCGCGCTGCCGCTCCAGCCTGGCCGTGTCTACGCCTACACGGGATCGCGCAGGAAGCAGGAAGAGCAGCTGGAGGCCAATGGCAGTGACGTTGCCGGCGGCCGACCTCGTTGGCGATTGGGCGAATAAGGGGGCGCCTCGCCGTTGCGTCAGCCGCGATCTCCGTTGCGTCAGCAGCGATCGGCTGAGAAGGGCTATCTCAAAAATTGTTTACAAATTATCCGTACAACGTATGGGGCTCATACTTGGCTCAAAAAATTGGCCACGTATCTGCTCGTTTCATAGCAAATGTCATCAAAAGACGATAGTCTGTAGACATTTGCCAAGGAAATGCCCCCTTTTGCTTTCCCCCTCACCTCTCATGCTGTTCCTGTACCGTCGCACTCATCCCAAGGTAAACACACCAAGGGTTTGCTCAAGGCAATTTGAATTTACCGCGTTCCACTGCTACAGGCTGGGTTCCTCGATGCCAGCACTGCAGTACTGCAGTGACGTGCGTGAATCGAGGCAGCTGATTTCAACGTTTATAGAACAGTGTGGCCGTGCTCCACGTGCATTCTAAGCAGAATGTGGAGTGGAACAACCGATTTAGCCCTGGCCAATCCCCCATTGTGGGCGCCTGCCAAGATCTTTGAGTACATCATCATCATCATCTTTCGTTGCTGTTGTCGCGTGATTTTTCATATTCTGCAGTAGATGTAGAACATCATTTGCTATCGAAAAACCAAGCATCCATGAATTTTTTAATAAAGGAACGAACACTGTAATTATCCCTTGCGTACTGATTTCCTGTCTTATATTAGTGTAATGTTTTGTTCTTGTTCAACAAAGTTTACAAGTATGAACGTATAAACTGGGCTTAGACGTTTACCTTGGGCTGTGAGCATATAAGACTATTGCGCAATATCTACTTTGCTTTGGCTGGGAGGCTGAATCGAGTCACAGACAGACAGACCAAAATTTCTGGACTTAAGTAGCCAAAGAAAGACTATCATCTTTAAAATCCCCCGTTATGTGTTCTACCACCTGAATGCATTTGATTGCCACCTTCACAAAGCTTTTCTGGGTACCTTAGGATGCGTATAACCATACTGGCACTCGTTGCTCGAAACAATGACTTGCATACATTGCATGACCGAAGCATTTTTTAGTTTCAAGACAGTTTGTTGAGGTCATAATTTCAAGAAATCTGCTGTTTAGCCTGGTCGACTTAACAGTGTGTCATCATAGCAGACATCACCAAGTCAACAAGCAGAGTAGTGCAGAATAAGCAGTGCATTGAAAGCTACTTTTTTTATCACAGTACACATGTAAACTAAACGAAAAAAAAATTCAGGGCGCAGAAGAGTCATAACTTGGAAATATGCCACGAAAAACAAAAAAGGCCAAAATTTCTGCTCTTTGTCAACAAAAACAGCACATGTACTTGTATCTATCTCTTTGTTCCGTCTGACTGACCGTTTTCATCTCATAGTCAGAACACGGCCTCGACATCCTAGACTACGAACTAGAAAGGTGGTTAAATGATTTCCCACTCACATCAATGTCTCTTTTTAAATTCCCCACGTAGATGAATTCTTATGGTTTAAAACAACACCATGAGCATACTGGAATAAGATTGCACAAAATGTTATTGACAAGGTATGTGCCAATGAAATTTGTAATTATGCTGTCACCTACTTGAATGTATAAATGGAGAAAGGATTTCGTAATCTCACCGAGAAATTCCTCTTCCGTTTGGGAGCTTGTGCTGACGTGGAACACAAGGGCGCACTGTGTACCTGAAAAATATTTAATAGTAAATACATACAGAATAGCCGTTTCACAGAAAAAATTTGAAGGTTCATTGGTGTAACGACAAATGCCTAAGAATCTCATCCCCGTGCAGAAACCTGAGGCTGACCCAATGCGCGCACCTTGCTCTGGCCTGCACAACTCAAGAAGACTTTTGCACATACTTTATACACTGTGCGAACTATGCCTAATACTCTGTTTCAGTGGTCACGTTTGTCTGCACTGAAGTGGCATTGCCCACCTGTCGCTTCTTTTGTTGCAGCAGTAAAACATTAAAATCGCATGCTACGATTGAGTCTTATAGAAGAGAGCACACAGGACTAGTGCTGGAGTCCAGTGCTCAGTCCAGGAGGTCCACCGCTAGACCCCATGTGCTCTATTTTTGAGGTCTCCTCCATAACACCGCTTCGATTTCTTTCACTGCTCCAGCAGCCAACTCGCCCACATTAATCCTGTGGCAAAGGCCCTTTTGTTGCCCAACGGTATTAGGCCTTCATCGCCGTCTTTCTCGTTTACTCCTCTTATGAAACCTGCATCGGCTTCAGATTCAATTTCAAATGCCTAGAAGTGGTTGCGTAACTCAAAAGACCTATCAAAGTAGTGGCAGCTGGCATCCCATGCTTCCACTTGTCTGCGTGGCAACACAGCCAGTGTTCCCAGGCGTTCCATGCGCTACATTCACTGTCGTTATCTGCCCCCCTATCTCTCGCTCTGTTGATAAAGAAAAAAGGCTCTATTGCTGAAGCAATGGGAAAATCTTGCCGACATGCCCAATCTATTGTTGATGCAATAACGAGAAGGGTACCTGTGGCACTAGAAGTGATGGTTGCCTGTGTTTTTCGGCAGCAGGACACATCCCAGTTGCGGTCTGCATCCCTGGACATTGCCATGACGCAGCTCTCGGGCACTGATGCTGACACACGTGGCATGAGGGCACTTTGTGCCTTCTGTAACCAAAAAATGCAGCCAGTGAAAATTTTCACAATCATATTTAGCACCAAGAGAACCAGGAATAAGCCAGTTAGTAATTTAATACTTTTACTTCCCGAGAAGTAAATGGTTAACAGGCCACTTTCCTGCTACAAAATTCAATAACCATGCATGCATTCTTCAGTCCCTTCTGTGTTCGAAATGCAGGCGCTGTCACACACCATTGTACGCGTCAATGTTGAAAGCTTCCTGCAGGCTCAATTCCCAAGAGGTTTAGTACCAGAAGGATGACAAATGAACCTGTTTCGTCAAAATCAGCGATGAGACAGCGTAAACAAGAGTTCAGAGCAGATTTGGGAACAGCAAAATTTCAATTTTGGAATAGAATTACCTTAAATTGGAGCAGTTCACGACACTGAATACATTGTCTTAGGAGCTTAGAAAAAACTTTGTAGCAACTATGAGGAAGAAACACCCTTTTGAGTCAGTTTAGAATACATATAAGACTGAAATAACCTTTAAAGACTGTTTTGCTGAGTATCACAAAGTACAAAGTATACTACCTTCTTGCAAATTTCTTAAAGTTTATTGAGGCTGTGTGCACAGACAACGTAAAATGCCGTAAAAAAATTAAAATTGAAAAGCACTGCAATTAGGATGTGTTTTGTACCATTTCAATGCAGCAATTACTATGTTTGCAATCTGTCCATGCATTGTATGCAGAAGTGTTGCGCCACGGCACATTTCCTGGAAGCGAGGTGGCGATTGTCGCACCACTACAATTCTCACAGCGCACGTTCACCCAGATAATTTTGGTATCGGTAGTGTTTAGCCACTTTGTTTTTCGAAATAAATTTCACTTGACATACATCAATTATTATTACTTGTGTAACCAGTCTGCCTAAAGGTGCTAATGCCCAAACATATCGGGGCAATGCAGCACGCACCACAACTTCTGGCGCGTTGATTGTTGAATGGACGTTTTTCCAGTGCTGGACCTCATGGCGGCCACCACGGTGAATCAAGCAGTCGGGGCAGGGAAAACCTCGCTGTCAAAAAAATCTTGTGGATGAAGCAATCCCCTTCACCTAATCACTCTCTGCCCCATTCTCGCCACTTGTTTCTTTCACATGAAAGCTACGGAAGCAGGTGCCCATTATACAGACTAGAGAATAACCTGCAGTGGATGAAGGACCGTTTTCGTTCTTTTTTTACTTTGTGGCTCACTCTTGTAACCATGTGCTCATTGTTCGGGCAGCCTTTCTTCCCTTTGTAAGCTTTGCCCATTTCCTTGAAAAGGGTTCTTTTCTGTGTGTGTATGTACAAAGCCACCGCTAACAGCTGAAAATGTGGGTACGTATAAAAGGCTGCCGCAGTACAAAGTAGTAACTCCTTTCCAAGCAACAAGGAGGGGTGGGCCAGGTGTTTATAATGCCAGGGCTGAGCTGACAAAATGGACGCTGGTTCGGTTCCCAGCTATGCTGGCCACTTTTCTGATGAATGCAAAAAGCCAAAACACCCGTGTATTCGAGATTTCGGCGCATGTTCTTTATAAAGAGCCCCATGTGGTCAAAATTAACGCGTTAGAAGCTGTCGTCTCCTTCACTTCAAGTCTACCTTTTCTTGTCATATGTGCATTTACACGTGAGCGATGATGAGAGTGGTAACCTGAATGCAAAAGACAGGTGACATAACAATACCAAGATGACCACTGCTCTTTGCAAAAAATAGCAATACTTGGGCTGCAAGGAAAACTATGTTGTCAACTCGGCCTATTTTTCCAGCTGAGAGTAATACGAGTGTGGAAATCTTTGCAAATAAGGCTGTTTTACAGCAGTATGGCGCAATTTTCGCAACTTTCATGGTTTTGGAGAAGCCTGGCATAGGAAAACGGCATTGTATCAAAACTGCACAATATACGGAGCTGTCTCAGCCCTGGAAAACTGCACTGCTGGATCAATAAACACCTCGCTATTCGGCCAAAGTGAGATCGAGCACTTTGCAACACTTTTTGCTATCCTAAAATGCACAGTGCACACAATAGGATTAAAAGCTCTAATAACCTTTACCTGCAGGTGCCTGTGCCGTAGGGGTCAGTAAGCAATACTGCGAACCAAAGAATGCTTCAAATTAAAATAAAATAATTGGAGGTGACCTTGGAATACAAGTTTTTTCCTCACTTTCATGAGGTGGGTAATTTAGCATAGTCAACGTGCAAGTTCATACAATAATGCTCATTTCAAAGTGCCAGACAGACAGCCTGAACTTGCAGCTTTTGCCTTATTTTGGTGTTTTTTCTAGTTGGTGACGTCAGCGGAACTTCCTGGCTTACGCAAGACGCAATCACGCCAGCCGCAACCTTTTCTACCCATACTCAGAGCCAAACAAGCATATTGTCACAAAGCCAAAGGCGATGCAGTTTTCTTCAAGAAAACAAGTTTACTGGAGCGAACTTCTGCTCCCCAAACTCAAAGAATACACAGGCGGCGAAGCAGCAGTCAACAAAGTGACGTGCGCAGGCGAGCGTCCGACGCTCGCGAATCGAATGCCGCGGCATCTGCTCTGCGGGCATTTATCACTTGGCTCAAAGGTTTTTCGAATTGCGAAATACATTCAGAATACTGTAGATCAAAGATTATTCTAGGCTGGTGACGTTAGTTTGAAACACTGTCCCCATAAAACGAGATAACATGTGCGGCATAACGAATGGAACATCCGCTTCATTTGGCCCACGGATAACACAGATAACAGCCCGGTGCAGCCGGTTGGCAAAAACAAAACATAAACAAACAAACCCAAAACATGGTTCGTGGCATTATCCCCCCTAACAGGGCATCGACCAGATCATAAAATAAAATAAAAGTCCGAACAAACAATAAACAAAGTATGTCATCTTGCGTAGTAAGGTTTTAAGTGAAGCACGTGGACGACTTCGGGCCACATGCATCGTCGTGATGTTCCGGAATGACCATCGGGGATCACCTCGTTGGCAAGTTGGCCAACACGCTGTAGAATTCGGTAGGGTCCGAAATACTGTTGAGGAAGCTTCTCATTGAGTCCACATTGTCAGATGGGATACAAACCCACACACGATCCCCTGGGCGGTACTTGGCGTCTCGGCGTTGGAGGTTGCGTGCTAGGCATCCACCAGCCGCTGGTCCATTGTGCGAACTCGAGTGAGCTGGCGCGCCTCCTCCGCACGCTGAAGGTATCCTGGGATGTCCGCGTTGAGGTCGTTGTCTTCTACGAGTGGAAGCATGGCATCAAGCATCGTAGTCAGCCGTGTTCCGTAGACTAGCTCGAAGGGCGTAATCTGCGTAGTTTATTGAGATAGCCGTGTTGTATGCAAACGTGACATAAGGAAGGACTTCGTCCCAAGTCTGATGTTCAACGTCGAAAATACATAGCATATCTGCGATCCTCTTGTTCAGACGTTCCGTTAGTCTGTTCGTTTGGGGATAGTACGCCGTTGTTCTTCGGTGATCCATATAGCTGTAGTGTAAGATTCCTTGCATAAGCTCCGCGGTCCGTGATTACGATTTCAGGGGCTCCAGGTCGCAGCACAACTTGGTTTATGAAGAACTTGGCGACTTCTTGTGCAGTCCCCCTGGGAAGAGCGGCAGTCTCTGCATGGCGCTTCATGTAGTCTGTCACTACGACAATCCGTTTGTTCTCGGATCATATCGTCGGGAACAGGCCGAGAACATCCATTCCTATCTGTTGGAAGGGCCTCGATAGGACGGCGATCGGTTGCAGAAGTCCGGCGGGTCCCACTGCTGGTGTTTTTCATCGCTGGCAGTTTTAGCAGCTCCGGACGTAGTGGGCGACGACGGATGTAAGGCGGGGCCAGTAGTACTTTGTCTTGATTTTTCCAATAGTGCAAGCTGTCCCGAGATGTCCGGAAGATGGGTCGTCGTGGCATGCTTCCAAAATTTTGTTACGAAGATCTGCGGGGATGACAAGAAGATAATTCGTTCTCGTTCCGGGGCTGAAATTCCTGTTGACGAGGACAGAGTTTCTCAGGCTGAATGCTGGCATGTTCCGTTTGAACAGCCTAGGCACAGCGACATTGCGGCCTTCGAGGTAGTCGATCATGACGCGTAAGTCAGGTCGGCACGCAGATGGACGGCGAGACCACTCTGCGTCACAACTCCGAAGAAAGCGCTGTTTTCGTCAGAGTCTTGCGGTGGTGGGCCGACGGGGGCGCGGTACAGGCAGTTGGCGTTGGAGTGCTTCCTCCCGGATTTATAGACGATTGTAACGTCGAACTCTTGAGGTGCAAGCTCCACCACCCAAGACGGCCAGAGGGGTCCTTCAAATTGGTGAGCCAACACAGTGCATGGTGGTCTGTCACAACCTAAATTTTGAAATGGCCCATATAATGGTGAGGCCCTCTTTCTCAGAGGCTGAGTAGTTTTTCTCCTCCTTCGACAGACCACGGCTGGCATAGGCGATTACTTTTTCACAACCGCTTATCCTTTGCATGAGGATGGCCCCCAAGCCTATACTACTGCCGTCGGTGTGCATTTCCGTTTCAGCATTTTTGTCAATATGAGCGAGCATGGGAGGGCTTTGCAAGCATTGTTGCAGATTGCAGAATGTTTTTTCTTGGGCGTTTTCCCAGCTGAAAGGGCTGCTATCTTTCGTAAAGTAAAGGCTTTGCTATACGTGCGAAGCTTGCGACGAAGTGCCGGTAGTATGTGCACAATCCGAGAAATACTCACATGCCCTTCTTATCTTCCAGCCTTGCGAAGTTCGCTATGGCTGAAGTTTTCACCAGGTCAGGCAGGACTCCCGGGGCGTTGACGACATGGCCCAAAAACTTGAGTTCCTCATACACAAAGCAACACTTTTCAGGCTTAAGGGTTAGCCCCGACGAGCGACGAGTTAGCCCCGACGAGCCTTAAGTACAGACTCCAACCTTGCAAAGTGTTTGTCGAAAGTTGAGGCGAATACGACAATGTCATCAAGGTATACGAGACAAGTGTGCCACTTCAGGCCAGCTAGCACAGTGTCCATGACTCTTTGAAACATTGCTGGTGCCGTGCACAGTCCAAATGGCATCATCTTTAAATCGTAAAGGCCGTCCGGGATTATGAATGCAGTCTTCTCTCGGTCTCTTGTCCACTTCTATTTGCCAGTACCCTGTCTTAATATCCATCGATGAGAAGTACTTCGCGTGGCAGAGGTGGTCGAGTGTGTCGTCGATTCGTGGCAGGGGGTACACGTCCTTTTTGGTTTTTGTTCAATTGCCGGTAGTCAACACAAAACCTAATGGGCAATCTTTTTTCTTCCCGAGTACGACCGGCGCAGCCCAGGGGCTTTTTGATGGCTGTACAGGCACCGAACAGCGCCCAGAGGGCGACACGAAGCCCGCAACACCGAGCGCCCCCTTCGGCAGGTATGCGCAACACTTGGTCGGTCCCCACAAGCCGGTACGTTCCTGGCTGGGGGGCGCTCCTCTGTTTGCAGAGCTGATGAAGAATATTAGTCGTCCCTTTTGGGTTTAAAACGAAGTAAGAGATTGAACAGTAATCCTGCCACATAGTGCAGGTGAATGAAGGAGGATTTATTCGGTTTAACTCGTGTATGAGAAGGCATATAAAGGCCGCATAGGCGTGATGCCCAGCAGATAAACGCTTATACAGTCTTCCCGGTCAAAACTTCCTCTAGATCAGCATGTTTCGCTTCAAAAGAAAACGCAATTTATATTGTTCTATCCATAAAAAAGGAGTCTTTGCCTGCAAATATACCAGACGTTGCGCGATGTTTCCGCGTGGGGAATTCCATCCATGTGAGTGCACTTGGGACTGCAGAACTACTACATAACTGGACCACATGGTTGTTACATATGGGCCTGTGATCCGAATGTGATGCTCCATTTATGTAACACTATGAAATTCACATTTGTTTGTGTATAGTAATATCTAGGACATTATTAAGTGCCCTCTGTGCCAAGAAACTTTTGGGCTTCCAGGTGTAGCCCAGTACGCCAGCTGCATACAAATACGCCCCCAAAAAATAAACTTCACGATAAGGCTATCACAAGAAATTTCATTGGGTGGGGATGATGTGGGGGAAGGGGTAAGCAGATATTACGGAATATTCATATTCGGGTATTTTTTTCTCTCCACGCCAATGGGTCCGGCATGAGACCTGTCAGAAAGAAATAGTAGCGCTTTTATTACCGTCAATACCCTTGCAGCAAAAGTCACCGGAGAAAACTTTAGTTCCCTCAGGACACCCCTCACTGCTCCGGAGTGACCGCAATCACAACGGACGGGATGAATAAAGTTTGTCCTCCTCCTCCTCTTCCCCGAACGCGAAAATTACGCCCTGCTTCCATATATTTCCAACTTTTAATGCAGCACGTCTTAGCTCTATTTTTCTTTGCTTTTCAGTGGCTTAGACAACAATTTCATTGTTTCTTTTACAAGAGGCGGTGACTTTGCGCTATCCAATAGCTCACGAAACATTTGGGAACGTTAACGCCTATAAGAGCGCGTGTTATATGTGGTTACATGTATTAAACATGGCGACGTAAGCACGTGAAACATTAGATGAAGTAGAGTAGAATCACTGGGTGATAATACTATGTGATGCTATAACTGTGTTTGAGGGCCCTCTTTCTTGCCAAATTTAATGCACACTTATGTGTACTTACCGCCAGCTAACTAGCCTACTAACAAGCTGCCCGTACACCCCGGCAACTGTAATCCGCTCGCTTAGAGTGGGCTTTTAAAGATACAGTAACCACGCTTCGTATCTGCGAAAAAAAAAAGAGAAAAATAATCCGCGGGAGATTGCAAAGGTTTAACACACGCTTCCCAGTTGTGTTAACCTACGGCTCAGCAGCAAGGCGACAGCATTTTATCAGCGCCCCGTTGTATTTGGAGGCTTCCCCCAACTATATAACATTTCCGCATGACTTTGTTGCAGTATGTAGTATACATACACGCAAATAACGTTATGACACACGTTTTTGCATAGTTGGGTTCACGGGCGTGAAGGCGGTCGGCGCGGCAGGACCGACCCAGAGTTGCACGGGTATGCCGCGCTTGGCACTGCGCTCGCCTGGCAAACTTCGCTGTCCAGAGCCTATAATGTCTTCGCTGAGCATGACTTGTACTTGTGTCCGGATGGCTTCCCGCTCGTGATTATCAAACACTGAATATCAAAAAAGATTATTCTAGGCTACTGACGTTAGCTCGAAACACTCTCCCTATGAAAGGAGATAAGACATGTATCATAAAGAATAGAACATGAACTTCATTTGGCCCACGGATAACACAGATAACATAGCTCAGTGCAGCCGGTCGGCAAAAACAAAACATAAACAAACCCAAAACATGGTTCATGGCAATATAGCATCTTCGATAAACTGCACCACTGCGCACCGGAGCGTACCTTTGCGCCTTTTCATTCTTGATAAGCCACACCGGTGCTCACCATCTGTCCTCAATAAACCAGGGCACACTGAGAGAGTCGACAGAGCCCCGGGTTGCAATCCCGAGACGCATCGCAGCCAGCACTGGAGAAGTGGTTTCCTCCGTTGTCTGCTACAGCGACGGCGCGTCGACGCACTCGTCTGAAGGCAGAAATGACTGTATACAGTTGACAAGGATGAGTTGCATGTGTATTCATCAGACAGTAATGCAACAGGCTTAACTAGCGTACTAACGGCCAGATTTCCATGTGGGCATACAAACGTTATGTTTTATGTGGGAATTTCCCTTACTGCAAAGATTTCTGCATGGCCAGCCAGTAGGAGTCAATATTGGAGCTTTGCATTCGTTTTGCTCAAACTAGGTATCACGCACATTTGCTGGAGTGCCTAGACTGGAAGGGCCTACATATTTTGCTATAGCGGAGAGATGGGCCGTGACTGCAGGCATGATCGCATTGTTATGGCTCTGAGAAGACAAGAAAAAGCTTGTAGATTGCTGCTTAGTATCAGTACGTTGTCGCACACGTGTGGAGACATAGGTTGGGTGTTGGCTTTCAATAAATATCAGTTTGTAGCAGCGCTGTGTTATAATGAGTAGCTTCCTTGGCATTTGTCAACATTTTCATGAGTTTCTCTCACTGCCCATGAGATGGCGCTAGTGTCGAACCGCTCTCTGTCCTTGATTAACGCTCCGTGCTGGTGCACACCGTCATTGTGCACTTTGCATTGCACCGGTTTTGGGGCCGACACCGGTGTTTATTGAGTACGCTAATTGATGGCGTCTGTCTTTCCTGTGCGACCGCGATTCAAAACTGCTGAGGCTATTCTGCCTTCGTCGACTTTCAGTGTTTCGTAGGAAGACGTCTTGAATGCATCAACTCCGATCCAAAGCCTCCCATGAGCGTCGAATTAACGTTATTGCATCACGCATCTAAAAACCTAACCGTTGATGTCTCCTGCAACTTTTCGCGATGGTACATGCCAATGGCATTGTTAGCGCTACAACACATATCATAGGCAAAAATATTCAAGTGCAGAGATGGCCAAATTGCTTCTAAAAGTAATTGTTACATTACTTTTCTAGAATTTTCTAAAATGTAATTAAATTACATTAAAAATTACAGGTGGCCGAAAGTAATGACATTATATTACTATAGACCCTTTTCAGAAAAGTTGGCAACATAGTACATACGCGAGCTTTCACAATGACAACACTGAGGTCATTCGAAAATGTCGGCCATGATAAAGGAAACGTGGCTCCATCATAGCGCAGCTGCGCAATGCTCTCATAAAGCTGCTCGTAGTCTATTTTTTTTTCTTTTTTGCGAGAGTTTGCCTTACAGCATAACAGTTATATATACAACATCACATTTGTGTCACGCAGAAACGTAAGCAGAGACCGGTACTGAGGGCCCCAGGTCTACCGCTGTAGATCAGGGGGTCTCCCAGGATGAAGCCCTGTGCCTCGGAGGTGTTGCAGGCGAGAGGTTTGCAGGGCAGGGCAGGTCCATAGAAGGTGGCTCGTGTCGGCTTCGGACGCAGGGACCGTACAAAAGGGACAGGTGTCCGCAAACGGTGAATGATAGCAGGCAGGCCAAGCGTGGGTCACTGCTGGGGATAAGGCCACCCCAACTCGAAGCCTCCGCAGCAGCACCTCCTCCCAGCGAGCGAGCCCACCGGGGAGGTCAGTTCCACGCGGTGGAAGTAAAGCACGCGTGGCGCGGCGGAGGCTCTCCTTTTCCACCAGCAGTTCATCTAGGGTGGACACTGGAAGTGGTAGCGGCCGTGAAAGGTCTATACGGCGACAAGCGCGATCCGCCGCTATGTGGGCAGGAAGCATGTCCCAGCAAACCCATAAAACACGCACAGGGCATGGGTATGTGTCCAGGATCGCGTGAATACGTGCCGACATGCTGGTGCTACACGCGTGACGTAGATCACGTATCGCTTTCGTTGAGTCCGTGTAAATTTCCAGTTTCACGCCGGTAGTTACTGTCAATGCAAGTGCTTGAAGACCATCCCGAATAGCAGTAAGTTCTGCCAACAGGTTGGTAGAGGTAGGAGGGTCTCGTAGGCGCAGCTCTGGTTTAAGATTGGGTGAGAGGGACAAGCCAAGGCTGTGGTTACGAGGGAGTCGTGTGCCCCGGCGTCCACAAAAGTCTGCATGACTCGTGGCCGCGTCGCAGGCGCCCAGTGACCGACATGAAGTAGGGCTGCATCCGGAGGTTGATGAAGGCCAGAGGTTCGGACATGTAGCCTTGCCAGAGGCTTGTTGTCCGTCACCTGATGGTAGAGCCAGGGCGGCCTTGCGGCGGAAAAGGCTGGCATCGTATTCGGCGGCTGGGCCATGTACACGGCGAGAGCTGCCGCCTCTGGAACCAGCCCACGTTTCAGCAGGCGTGCGGAACGACGCTGATGAATGAGTTCATCAAGCGTGTTTAGCTGGGATTCGACTTGTAGCAGTGGAATTGGTGTTATGCGAGGGAGGCCAGTAATGGTGCGCATGGCAGCCCTGTTGATGGCCTCAAGCCGAGCCCAGTCCGCTTGCGTCATGTGCTGGAACTGTGCCTGATACAGAAGCCGTGGCTGTAGTACGGCGCGCACTAGGAGACGGGAAATCGTCCAGCAGGCACCGCCAGACTTCTGCGAGATGCGGCGAACGAGGTGGAGCATCTGTCCGGCTTTCTGTCGAGCAGATCGTAGCCACTGAGCTGCTGACCCTGATGACGATATTTCTAGTCCTAGGACCCGAAGACGGTCAACCGTGGGGATGTCGTTCTCATTCAGTTGCAGTGAAATGGGAGACACAGCAAGGAGGCGGTGGCCCCAAGCGTTGGCCACGGGAAGTAAAGCAGTCTTCTCTTGCGAGAGAGTGAGGCCCGCATACTCGCACCACCTCTGGCAGTCTGTTAGTGCTTGCTGGAGGCACTCGGCTGGTCGTGACAGGTCTGGATGCACTGACCACACCGTAATGTCATCCACGTACATGAGGAAATATAGATCTCGGATTGAAGCAAGGTGCCAAGCTAGCGGCAACATGACGATGTTGAAAAGAAGCGGAGACAGAACAGACCCTTGTGGTACGCCTCGGACTGGTGTAAAGTGACCGAAACTTGCTCCATTGATGCGGATGGAAAATGAACAATGTTGAACGAAGTACCGGACGAAATCGCAGACTTTGTCTGGAAGGTGGAGGCCATTGAGAACTTGTAGGATGGCAGCGTGACTAACGTTGTCATACGCCTTGCATATGTCCATGGCGAGCACAGATCTCACACGGCGGCATCGGCCTCCAACTAAAACCATAGATGAGATGTATTCCAACCCATCCTCAGTACCGAGATAGGGCCTGAATCCAATTTGCGCCGGGTGATACCATTGGAAGGTATCAAGCCACCACTGAAGCCGTGTTGCAAGCATTCACTCTAACAACTTGCACAGCGTCGATGTCAGGGCGATGGGGCGCAAGTTCTGAAGTACATGTGGTGGTTTCCCGGGCTTTGGAATGGGAACAAAATCCGCCCGAAGCCAAGAGTCAGGTAGTTGACCGGAGAGCCACACCTGATTAACCAAGTCCAAAAGCGGTACGAGGGCTGGGTCGTCGATGTTCTTGTACACCTCGTAAGTTATGCCGTCGGGACCCGGAGGAGTCCGCTCCTTAGCGTGATCGATTGCTGCCAGGAATTCAGCCACTGTGAACGGTGCCTGAATTCCCAAAACGGCTTCATGAGTAGGCCGTAATCCAACATCGTTCGGCAGGGGGAACGGAGACGGCATGGCCACTGGAACAACATCAAATGCAGGAAACAAGGCCCGAGCAATGTGGGGGGCAAATTGTGCCAGATCCTTGTTTGACGCAATACAAGTGCTGGCAGCTGCATCCGGAGGGCGACTGCCCGATTCCATGGCGCCAAACAGTGCGCCAGACAGACGCCGTTGAGGAAGATGGGCCTAGAGAGGCGCACCAGTCAAGCCAGCGCTGCCTCGACAGTCTTTTTTCGTGCCGTCTGGCAGCAGCGGTAAGGCGCTGATACTGAAGCCTGGCCGGTATGTACGAAGGATCTCATGCGGAAATTACTTCAGCTTGCTTGCACTGAGCCCAAACCTGCAGGAGCCGAAGATCGGGCTTTGGGCGGGCTCCTCCACCCACGTATGTTGAGAGGCGTCCATGAGGACACGCCGAAAAAGATCAGTGGGGTCTGGGATGGGCGCCGAGAAGGATGCATTCAGTGTGGAACGGAAGGTGTCCCAGTTCACCACTGTGCAACGGCAACGAAGGCGACCCGTCGACTCTGGCATGAGGCCCAGGCGAATAGGGTGATGGTCGCTGCCCCAGCAGTCAGCTTCACGTTGCCAGGATACGGGTTGTGCACCCAGCCACCACGACAAGTCAGGTGAGTATACGGTGGCATCCGTGCGTGCGTACACTGGTGTGTCGGGCAAGAGATGTCGTTCAGAAGCGGGCATCACTGAAGTGCTCCAGTACCACATGACCACGCTCACTCGAGGACAGATATCCCCAATCACAGTGCGGAGCATTGAAGTCTCCCGCCACAAGTATGGGGCACCCAGGGTTGTTTCGCCGAAGTGCGGTAAGCCAACCCAATCGTAGGCGGGGCGTACGACCACTGTAAGGGCGCACATAACAAGAAACCAGGATTACCGCACAACGAGGAAGTTGCACCTTTACCGCTACCACCTCCTGCTAGTCTGTACACCATGTGTCCAGAGGGATGGGGTTCTGAGGAAACCGAGATTGGACATAAATGGCCGCCTTGCCCAGAGTAGTAGAACTCGAGCTGCACCGGCGATCAGGAATTGATGGCTCCGCGTACGCCGTAAATTGCGGCAGGCGTGAGAGAGAGTTCGTCTCCTGAAGTAAGGCCCAAGCATGGAGCTTGCCCAGACGGAGCCTTTCACCGAGCTCTCCAATTTTCGTAGAGAGGCCCCGACAGTTCCACTGTACAATGTACTGTTGCGAGTCGGGCATATTGACAGAGTGTTTAGCGAAGTTGTGCAGCAAGTACAGATACCAATAACTGTAGCTGGTGCACCACAAACTGGAGAAGTTCTTGGTGGGTTAATGCAGAGGAGGCTGGTGCTGAGGGAATGGAGTTCGTGGCCGGGGCACTTTGATGATGCTTGGAGAAAAGACGAGGCGGACTTGTAGAGTATTGGTACGATTCAGGTAAGCGTTGCTGGCGGCGAGCTAATTGAGACTTGCGCTTGGTGAGTTTGGTAATTTCACCATGCAGCATAGCCAGCTTTTGGACCAGGGCAACAAGCTCATCTTCCATAGGGGACGAAGGAACCTCAGAAACAGGTTGCCGACGATGGAGTGAACGGCGAACAAGGTCTCGATATGTTGGCTGCGAGGGAGGCTCTGCGGCTTCCTCCTCCATTGCATCCTCATCCTCCCCCACCAAGCAATCGAATCGGTTGAATGTCGAGGTTGGGTCTGGCTGAGAATGAGCACGCCATGCACGACGCTTAGCATGTGTTGCCTTAATCTTGGTGGGACAGCCTTTATCGGTGATCTCATGATTATCAGAGCGGCAGAGACCGCACTTGAATTTTGGCTCTTGAGGCGATGCCGTTGCGTCCTCACGGGCATCCGGGACTGGGAACGGGCAAGACTTGCTCATGTGACCTTGTCTAAAACAATGGTAGCAGTGCACTACCCCTGCTTTATATGGACGAGGTCGAAGTACACAGCCATTGTATGAAAGGCGGTTGGGGGGGTCAAGTGAGCCCCGTAGCATAACGAGGCAAGTGCATTCGGATCCCAAGTGTTCAGTCTGATCGGATAGGTTTCTGAGCTTTCGCTTGCTGTTTTGATTTTATCGCCACATGCGGTTATGAGCTCTGCAGGGGTCATGCCAACTCACTGCTGCGTCCCCCTATGCAAACGGCACGGATGCGCTCGTTGCTCAAACACGGTATACCAGAGAGGTTGGTGTCCCACCCGGTGATAGGAGACCAATCCCCGCGACGCAGACGCCATATCATCCAGTACCCCAGTACTGCGAGTCCGTGAAGCCCGAACTTAGGCGATGCGTGAGAGCACTGAGCCGAGCAGGCGGCACAATTGCTGTGTTTCCTTTATCATGGAAGCGCGCAAAGTTGCTGGACTGGCCTTCCGCTTGTCCGCTATGCCTGATAGTATTTTGCAAAGGGTCTATTACTTTTCAAAAGTAATGAAATTACTTTGAAATTACGTTATCAAAAAGTCATCCCTCATACACTACCAACTCATTACACTTTATTTACAAAACTCTTATACATATACACTGCAATCTGCACGTTTTTGTTGAACCCGTCTGACTGTCGCCACGGCTTTCATGGAACGCATGAAAAGGGAACGAAGAGGCACGAGAAAGCAGGCAGAGCTGTCATCGAAGCATTTCCTTCGCGTTCATAGGGTTCCAGTGCCTAGAGACCCTCTGGGCATTGGAACTCTACTTAAACTTTTCTAGGCCAACTTTTTATGTAGTAATCGTAGTCAAAAGTAATTGAAAAGGTAATGAGTAATTTCCATTTAAATTACTGGCCTGAAGTAATTTATTACATTACTAAATTGCAAACACTCAAAAGTAATTCATTACATTACTCATCAAAAAGTAATTTATTCACTGTAATTTCAATATTGCCAAGTCTGTACAAGCGTAGCAACTCGTCCTTAGGGTCGCGTAGTCACCTGAAACTCCCGGGAATTCGACGGAAGGGAGTTCGAATCGAATCGTGCTCACACCTATGCCGCGGCAGACCGAAAACAACTGCAGCCAAAGCGTGGCCATGTGGGCGAAACGGATGTTCGTCCAGTGAATGACGACAGCCGGACTGACAAAATCAGCGCACACAAGCCATTTGATAACGGCTGGGTACACATGGCTGGAGTGGAGATGAAAGGCTACTGACCTCTTCCGAAGCTCCTGCGCGGAACGCAGAGGTGTTTTCGCAGACCCCTCAGCCGTCTTGTCAGGCACGCGAAACGTTAGTCCGATCGCCAGCACGAGCTACGTTTGTCCACTGCGACTTTGCACGCTGTGAATTGCACGCATGCCCGAGGGCCAGCACTGAAATGGTGCACGGGAAAACTCTACGCACAGCTGAACACACAAGGCGAAGCCTTCGGCTGCTGGCAGAAATGTGCCCTACACATCTTAGTGTGGAGAGCCTTACGACCGGATTCTTGCGGGAAGGCGAGTTTCCGTCCGCCGTCCGTGGCACCGTAAGCGTATGTTCCAACAACGCATTGTAGTTATTTAGCGGGGCATTTACGACATTGAGGAAGAAAAAAGTTACAAACAGGTACGCTGAAGGACGGGAGCCCTTTTTCTAGGTCCTCAGTTCTTGGGCGGAGCTGAAAGGCCCGTGACGTCATAATCAAAAAACAACAAAAGAAAAATCTGTCTGGGCTATTGAACAAGCGAGACGAGGTTGATTTATTACTTGGGACACTCTCGGTGTTTTATGTGTTGTCATAACTTGTACCTGTTCATAAACACCCCGCTAAATAACCGTAATGCATTGTTAAACATGCGCTCACAGCGCCACGGAGGGCAGACGGCAACTCGCAATCCCGCAAGAATGCCGTCGTAAGGCTCTCCACACTAAGGTGTGTGGGGCACATTTCTGCGAGCACCCGCTTCGCATTGTGTGTTTAGCTCTGCGTAGAGTTTTCCCGCGCACTATTTCAGTGCTGGCCCTCAGGCGTTCGTGCAATTAATAGCGTGCAAAGGCGCAGTGGACAAACGTAGCTCGTGCTAACGATCGGAATAACGTTGCGCTTGCCTGAGGAGACGGCTGTGGGGTCTGCGAAAACATCTTTGCGTTCCGCGCAGGAGCTTCGGAAGAGGTCAGTTGTCTTTGATCTGCAGCCATCTGTCCCCAGTCGTTATCTAGCGGCTTTCCTGCGATATAGCTTGTCTGCTTCTCTTAAGGCATAAAAAGTTGACCGAGTGAAGTTCCAATGCCCAGAGAGTCTCCGGGCATTGGAACCCTATGAACACGAAGGAAACAACGCTTCGATGAGAGCTCTGCCTACTTTCTCGTGCCTCTTCTTCCCCTTTTCATGCGTTCCGGGAATGCCGTGGCGACAGTCAGCCGGGTTAAACAAAAACGTGCAGATTACAGTGTATATGCATATGAGTGTAAATAAAGTGTAATGAGTTGGTAGTGTATAAGTGATGAATTTTTGATAAGGTAATCGCTGTGTCTAAAGGTACGTCGGACGTATCCCGACCCCAGCGTCTAAAGATACGTCGGACGTACGCCGGCCCCGAAAATATTACGGTACGTCCGTGCTCCGATGAAGGGACTTTACGGCGGACGTGGCCGATACCCAGAGGCTAAAGAAAGGTACGCCGGACTTCGCCGGTGGATGACAGTACAGGCTATTCGGGCGCGCCGCGCACCCGCAGTCTGCAGATGTATTCTGAGGTTGTGCTATGAGGTTCCCTCTTGAAATGCAAATGCGGTGCCACGGAGGAAGAGCATCTCGTGTGGTCTCATGCGATTCACACTGGACGAGATTGCCATAGTGCAAGGGGTGCCTAATGTAGGAAATTTACCACTGGGATATTGGTCGCACGATTGTTCATCTTGTTGGCCGTCTGTTACGCCTTGAGGTACCGGAGCGGCTAAAAGGAGGAAAGAAATCCTTGGGTCACGTGATCAAAACGTGACGTCACTGGGCTTGTTTCTGAGCGCCTAGGGACAACGCCGAAGTAGGCGCAGCATTTCCCTGGGTCCCCCGAGTGAACGATTTGAGTACCCAGCGTGTGTTTGTGTTGATTGCTGCCAAGTGAAGCTGCAGATGCGTGAATATACCGTGAATGCTAGTATTGGTGCGATCTCCGTATCCGACATACCTACTACGACATTTCAAGAGAGACTTGCAGCCTGAGCCATCGCCTCCTGTATGTACCTGAGCTCAGCGTAGATCAGCCATGCCGGTCTCCGGCGTTTGCAGTCACAGACATGGAAGAGCGGAAAAGAGGGCATCGATGCGCTCATTTTCCCAGCAAGGTCAGTAACATCGCTATTTTATGTTTGTTGTAGTTTTTGTGTTTATACCACTGTACTGTGTACCCTAAAGCTGCGTGAATTCTTGCTTACGTGGCCGCCTAGCTCGGCCTCCTAGCTGTATTGTGATGTTAACGATTTTTGTATAATCTTGAATCAAATTTAGCGTGCGCTGCATACTTGGGCGAGGAACAGACACAATGGAAAACGACAAACCAGACGTTGGCGCGCAAACCAACACCTGCTTCGTGTATCCAACGTAGTACGTGTGGTTTCTTTTCCCACTCCCTGTTTCTCGCCCGAGTATGCAGCACACGCTCAATTCAAATTACGATGCTGTGTCCTTTCACATTCCGGCCGCAGTTTCAAGCGTTTCGTTGTTCCTTTTGTGTAGGAGCCCATAACATTGCTCAAGTTTGATCGAACCGGTGGCGTGTACTCCCCGAAGCGCTGTCCTGGATGTGTGAGGTGCAGTGCCTCGATCGTAAGTATGCGTGTGTTTGATAGCGTTAATCTCGCGAGTATGCCGTGTGCACGCATCAACGTTCTAGCTCTTCGGGCAGTTAAGTTGCGTTGCGGGAGATGAATGGAAAACGTCACTTCTGTGCAGAGAACGTAAGGATATCGCGGCCAAAGGGAAAAACAAAAGCGTGAAATCGTGAGCCAAAAAAGACGGAAGAGGGAGAGAGAAAGGATAGACCAAATGACAGCGGCAGAATCAGATCGTCCAAGGGGCTGTGAAGGTTAAGCGGCATTTTGGGCCCTTTATGAGGAGGCACCAGGAGCAACTGTCAGTAATGTGTACATTGAAGGTGAATGGAAGAAGCTGCATATGGGACAAATAGGATGTGGCAGGGCATAAAGCCACTGAAAATTTGAAAGCACACAAATAACGCGTACAGGCAGGAGGGACACACCACAGCCTCGTCAAACAAAGGGTGGCACCCACACTTTTTATCATGTGCAGGAAGATTTGCACCCGTTGATTTCGTTACCGTAAACAAGTGCTCTCCGAGATGGACGCTTAGACGGCGTCCTGTCTGGCCCACATACACGGACTTACATGACAACGGAATTCTGTAAACCATGCCAATCGTACAATGAACTAAAGGCTGCGCAAGGTTAACACTGCACTCGTTCCTCCCTTTACTTCAATAATCCTTGTTATTAACAATGCGGCAGAGATTGCCCACTTCTGCTTTTGCAGAAAACACAAAACAATGTGCTGTATGTGTGTTCTTTTTCTTGTAGTCGGTTGTCCTGTGTGGTCTTATTCCACGTCGCCATCTTTTACGCATTTTGTTTTTCAAAGCTGTATTATTAGCCTACCCAACTTTCAGTTGTGCTGACACAGCATTTAATCCTGTTCCTGCAGCATCTGCATAGGAGGGCTTCCAGTGGAAAAAAAGAAGTGCTTGGACTTGGCCCCTACGATGTTGGTGCAGGGCCTGGAGAGCAAGGCTTGGTCTACATCCTTTCTGGGTACCCATGGAAAGCAGGTGAATGCCTCCACAAGTGGGTCGTTTTGTGGTACACTCGAAATTAGCCGCAGACAGACTGTGTCTGCTCGCAGACCACCCTGGTAGTATGACAACCAAATATGTAGCTGTGTCCTAGTTACTGACGGGAAGACTTAACAAAAAATCAACTGCCCATCTGTTGAAACGACAAAAATGGGGGATGTGAAGCTTTCCGAAACCAAGTCCAACACCAAATTAACCAGCCCAGTACTGAACACCTGTTTCTTATTGGGACGGTCTGATGCGCTGCAGTTGTGCTCTCTAGAGCTTTACTGATGCAGGCAATCCATGACCTTCTGTAGTGTACAACCATTGTTGTTAGATGGAGGTGTACATTTCCTGTGTAATTTTCCACTTCTATGCAAATCCAGATTGCTTCGACTGTGCTGGAATGACGCAATGGGATAGATGTCAGCTTCATAACATGAGGGACCCAGGTTCAATTCAGATCACGGGAAGCGTTCACTTCACCCACGATCGTCATCATTAGAAAAAGTTGGCTTTCTGCAGTGCATTTTGGGTGGACTACAGACACATCAGCGAGAGGCTGGAGGCTTCACTTTAGTAAATGAAACTGTACCAAGTACAGTATGTGCGTGAAGCTTAAGCATTGTACATGAGCCAAGCCAGGGAGGAGTGGTTATAGGTTAAATCCTTGTAAAGAAAGGACACAAAAAGTTCAATGTGAATCACTGAGCTTGCAAACTTGTCAGATCTAAACTTGACACTTTATTGTACCAGTCTTTCATGCTCAGCTGAGGAATGGTGGACAGATGGGGGCAACAACTGGCAGAAAGGGCCGCTAGCATGCAGTTCATTTGTCTATGTAAATATTCTAAAAAAGTACTGGTATGAAATTCTCGTGTTACATTTTTCCCATTTCTATGGGTGCCTACCAGCCCAGGAATCATAGATTGGAACATTAGATAGTCAACCTCAGTATATATAATTATTTTGAGCCTTGTTTATTCGTGTCAGTTTTGGCTTGGACAGAACGAACACCAAGGCGGCCGCCATGAGAGAATGGCACTCTTGATGTCGCTGTTCTCATTGCATCATGGTCAGACTAGATGCGTGCCCTAGAGTGGCCCAAGCTGGCCATGGCCGCACACGTCTGGGCCACACGATATCAGTCCCAAAACTGTGACATGATTCACAAGGCAGTGCAGCGTGCACCATCAGCAGCCAGTGTGTTGGCTAAGTCACTGGAGCCCTAATGTCGGCAGTTTGGGGCGAACTGCATGGCGAGGCACTCCACGTATCTTGCTTATGCCAGTGTCGAAAGGGTATTCATTCGGAGCTTTCTTGTGCATGCAAATATTAAAATTGATTTAAAATATGTTATACTGAATGGTTGCTACTAAAATCTGCAGCTACAAAGGAAACTTTTTGCATAGTTATCTCAGCTTTGATATTTCAAGTACTCCTAATCATGCTATGAACGTTTAATAGTGGTGCTACTCCTTTAAGGTATTTTTTACTTGTTTTAAGCTGACTTGTTTTTAGTTTGGAGTTAAGAGAGACCGTAACATTCTGGCCGCCCAGCCGCCCATTTCTGGCCATTAGTATTTCTGAGTTGTTCTTCAAAACAGTTTTTGCTCGGCACTTCTCTGAAATGTCGAGGACACCTAACTGAACTTAGTCGTGATTAATGCATTATCGTGCAAAGGTGAAGCAATCTCCACCCTTGCGCTCACCTGGTAGAGCATCATCCTTACATCACAAAAAAAGCTTTGTTTTGCCAAATCTTTGCCACTTCATACCACTATAGAATTTGCTGCCAACATAGGGGTGCTCACCAGCTGAATCAGCCTTAGGTGTCACAGGAGTGAGAGTAAGAACTTTAAAATAATGTTAGAAATAAGCACAATACAATAGCTTTCTATTTTGTAACTGTTAACAGGTCGACCAACCTCATTGCGACTGTAGGATGTGACTTGTTCGTAGAAGGGCAAAATCAGAAAAACAGAGACGAGCAAGTAAGTCATTGTTGTACAACAGCTTCTGCGACACCTAAGTTAAAGGAGCCATGAAGAGAAAATGCAAGTTGGTTTTATTCGAAAGATTTCGTGTTTTATAGTGCCCCCAGCGCTTGTCCGGATACAAACGGTGCTTTATTCAGTGAGAAATTAAACAATTTAGGTTGAAATTTTGATTTTCCCGCTCAATCGTGCGTTTTCGTGGTCCCAAGTGACATCACAGGAACCGACCGCTCTGCAGCCTAGAGTACCTTGATTCACGCATCCGCCGTACAGGGTAGAGACACGTATACGCTGGCGCCACCATTTTCGGTTGCTCGCTCGCCGCCGAAGCAAGTCATTGTGTCAAAACCGCGCTAAAATTATCGCCGCAACGCGGTTTACTGAAGAAGTTTGAATCATATTGTCTGTTTCGCGTTGCTAGGTCTCGTGGGAAACGAAAAGAATAACGCGTTGAGCCCGTTGGCCCAATTGCGGCGGGACGGGACCGTTCAAAGGTTGTCTCCACCCTGTACAGCGGTGTTGGTTTGTTCCCGCGTTTTTTTACGTTCCGTAACCTAGATGGCGCCACCATACCGTGGCAAGTGTTTGGTTTGTGTTTGCCCGCATTTAAACCTGGCTTGTTTTTGTTCTGGGAGAAAATATTCGTTCCCTGAAACAGTGCTCGCTTGACAAATGGGGTCACGTAAAACACCGTTGCTTGCGTCAATCGGCCAGTATCGTCTGAGACAGCCCCAAGCCCCGTAGTGCTGTGCTGCTAAACCAAGCATGCTGTGCGCAGTACGAACAGCAGAATGCATCAGTACTTCTATGTTTACATGTGCTTTCATAATTTCCACTGTTTGTCCCATCATTCTTATTGCTTTGTAAAGAATGTGCCCTAAATTTAAGCGCAAATCGCTCGTTCGTCTAGTTTGTAATTACAGCTCTATCTAATTTGTGTCTGCTTCTGCCAGCCTCCGCCAATCGCAGAGCTTAGCTCATGTGACATCATAGGTTCTGTTGCGGGGAATGAGCTGGTTGGTCGCATGACCATTCCCGTTTTTTGTAATTATGTAGCTTATTTGAGCGAAGTTTACGTTAAAAGTGGTGTCAGTATGATTCTAACGAGACAATCTTTTAAATGAACCAAACTTGTGTTTTCGCTTCATGGCTCCTTTAAAGGGGCCATGAAGACAAAATACAAGTTTGGTTTATTAAAAAGGCTGCTTTGTTCTGATAAAACCGACACTGATTTCATCTCAAACTTCCAAAAATAACGAAGATATTAAAGAAAACGCGTGGAGCTGTGGCGACTCGCTAGCCAGTCTCCAGCAACTTTTCTATGACGTCACAGAAACTTGTTTGGGCGATTGACGGCAGCCGAACTAATCAATCGCCAGGACACACGACTGGACGATTGTAGTGGGGCCGCTAGTTCCGTTTGATCGAATCACTCGAATGCTAACTTGCACCCAACCCACTGAAAATTATGTTTTTAGTGCTGGCCCGTATGACGTCACTCGCGCCGATAACATGTCACTGTGGCGCGAAATTTGAAAGTTCTTAAGTATTTCTTGCGTTTTTATCGGTTAAAAAACGTCTTTCATGGCCGGAATGGAGCTGACTGAGGTACTGAAGCCTAACTCTTTAAAGTTAAACAAAGTTGTATTTTCTCTTCATGGACCCTTTAAGCTGTCTGCAATTTACGTGCAAATAAAATTGTTTTCAAGATGCTTACAGTTTTTTTGCCTGGTTCAAAGAGACTGGTATAGTACAAAATTTTGAAGAAAGCTGGAGTTGGCCGTGTTTTTATTTGTATTAGGAAATGTGTGGAAATGTGCCATTTTATTATTTATTTTATAAATTTTTAACTGCTACAGGAACGTTAATTTGTAGATGTAGCACCATGTATTTGGTGTTCTATGTTTATTTATTCAAGATACCCTTATGGCCCCACTGTCATTAATGAGGGGTGTGGTACCTGAGCAGATTAAACGAAGAATAATAACATAAGAGAATTCTGCCACGTGCGTACAAGAAAAAAAATAAAGGAAAAAAGATACAGCAGAAACGTCAGTGTCCACACGCATACTAAAAAACATACACGCAAGCAACACAATAATAGTGTACTGTGTTTAATAAGCTGTTTGTTCATTTGAATTGTGAATGGGAGGCTCCTAAGGAAATATATGTAGTGCTTGACCAGTTTTCAAAATGCTATTTCTTTTTTACTTTTCAGTGACAGGGGTCTCAACAAGCATCTGGATGCACCTACAATGTTTGTGCTGAGCACCTCTGATATGTCGTCTTCTATGGCCGTGAAACTGGGAATAAATAAAACTAAAAACTGTCTCCTTCATTTGGTATATTCCTTTTACATTGTTCAGGAACGTGGAAATAACATGGAGGACAATACCCAAGCACTTGCACATCATCGTCCCCTGGTCACTTATTGGTATTCATGCTGCAGTTTAAACGAACTGCCAGGTAGCCAACATTCACAACCAATTCAAGTAGTAGGAGTGCCCATGCTACATCGGAGGACATTATTTTTTCTAGGGACCACTGGATTGTGCGAAGAGATGTGTCTCATCTCCTACTCGGATTCTTGCAGTCCACAGGACTAAGTGAGGTGTGGTGACATTGCGTGTCTGTTATTTTAGGACTAAGTGAGGTGTTATGACTTTGAGAGATTTGATATGGTATTGGGGACGATTAGGCGGAGCAATTGCCGGCAGCTATGCAAGGCTAAGTCCGCCTTATTCAACAATACATACTACTACTACTACCTCTCAAGCTGAAAAGTTATAAGACATTTGTCCGAGGAACATGTTAAAGGTCTTCACAAGAAGACATTAAGATTGAGATGCTACACTGCAGGTTCTCTTACAACAGCAGGTTCTCAAGATTTTGCATATTTTAATACTGGCCTTCACATCTGCTCTTGAAGCCTGTAAGTTGGAAGCAATCTAATGCTTGCTTTACATCGGTTACTACAAAGGGCTAGTGTCAGCAATCAAGCATCCTGCAATAACACAAATTTGTTTAGACTTAGATCCACTAAATAAGCTACCTACCATCTATTGCCAATAAATATGCATTTTGGAATGACCACATCTGGAAACTGACTAGAGAAGGCAGTATCTTATCCTACGTTTCTTTTTAGTTTAAATGTGGCACACTGCACAAGTAAAACTGCTATTGCGATAACTGTTCTCCCGGGTGCACGCGCGGTTGTAGTAAATCTCGCAGCCGTGAACGGATGATTTTCTCATCGTTCTTGAAAGAAGCAGAAACTTAAACGCAGAGGTAATTAAGTGTCGGAGAAATTATGAAGAAGACGTCCTCCAAATCTGATTATTGGTTGGCGCGGGCCAGCAGTAATATATCAGGGCCACACAGAGGAGAAAAATTTTGAAGTTTTTTTAAGAATAAAGGAACCAGCGCAGGACAAACTCGGGGCGACACCATGGACACGGTCAGGCAGGCACGCTCCGCATTAAAAAAATCGTTCAGCAAGACACCCGTAAAAATTGAAGCAATTACAAAAGGAAGCGTCAGTTCCAGCCGTTTCTTGCGTCGTCTGCTGCTAGACACTGGCCATCGCCTCCTCTCAGCTACTTACAGGGAATTCCTTAGGAGGCGACGCGCGAAGCCACATCAAGCCTGCTCACTGCAACAACAAATTCCCTAAATGTCCCTAACTTTTGTCCCCAACTGACAGTGGTTTCACGAGCCAATCAAAACGTGGAATAATTTCCTCCTTTTAGCCGCATGCTTGAGGTACTGCCAGGCTTCGTGGCGACGAGACACCGTCTCGAACTTTAGATGTGAAGTCCTAAGTTCGAATCCTCCTGTCCCAGCTTTTTTTTTTTTTTTTAAACGAAGACAACCGACATTGCTACGCATTTTTGCGTCATTTTTAGAGGATGGACCTTCCGAGCTGCCAGGTGCCACTCTCGCAAGTTTCCCCCCGCTCACGGTGCGAAAAAGAGGGCCATGTGCAGCTTGTGAGCTATGTCTGTGTTGCTTTCAACAAGCCTGTGCTTCGTTGACCAGCCAAAGCAGTGTTTTGCAGCAGCACAACCCACAACTGTGAAAAATTCACTCTGTGCGCACTGCAATTAATTTAACTTTTTGTTGCTCTTTCGTAATGAGCTTATGATGAGCCTGTCCTACGATTATTGCTTCGGAGTGACTGGCTGGCTGAATTCCAGCTATTTAAACCGCATTTTGTTCACGCTGTGGTTGTTTGGTGGTTGGTGCACTGTTTATTTTGTGTAATGAAAGCAGCGTAATACCACTGCAGTCCATCATCTAAAAATGACGCTAAAATGCGTAGCAATGTCAGTTGTCTTCGTTAAAAAAAAAAAAAAGCTGGGAGAGGAGGATTCGATCGGAGGACTTCACATCTAAAGTTCGAGGCGGTGTCTCGTCGCCACGAAGCCTGGCAGTATCTCATGGCGTAACAGACGGCGAACAGGATGAACAATCGTGCGACCAATATCCCAGTGGTAAATTTCCTACATTAGGCACCCCTTGCACTATGACAATTTCGTCCAGTGTGAATCGCATGAGACCACTCGAGAGGCTCTTCCTCCGTGGCACCGCATATGCATTTCAAGAGGGAACCTCATAGCACAACCTCAGAATACATCTGTAGCCTGCGGGTGCGTCCGACTAGCCTGTACTGTCATCCACCGACTAAGTCCGGCGTACCTTTTCTTTAGCCTCTGGGTATCGGCCAAAGTCTCTTCATCGGAGCACGGACTTTAGTCCGGCGTACCGTAATATTTTCGGGGTCGGCGTACGTCCGACGTATATTTAGCCGCTGAGGTCGGGATACGTCCGACGTACCTTTAGATTTATAGATCGGCATACATCCGACGTATCTTTAGCCGCTGAGGTCGGGATACGTCCGACATACCTTTAGACACAGCGTAAAGTAATTTCAAAGTAGTCTCATTGCTTTTAAAAAGTAATAGTAATGTAATGTCATTACTTTCAGCCACCTGCAATAGCGGTAATTCGATGCCGACGGAGTGCTTTGGATCAAAGTTGATGCATTCAAGATGTCTGCCTACCTGAAAGTCGGCGCAGACAGGATAGCCCCAACGGTTTTTAATCGCGGTTGCACATTAAAGACACACGCCATCTGTTAGCGTCCTTGATAAACACACACAGGTGTTGTCCCCAAATCCGGTACTATGCACAGTGCATGTCGACGGTGCGCACCGGCACAAAGTGCTGATCGAGAACAGAGGGAGCGGTTCTACTCTAAAGTCCCGTTCACACTTGCGACAAAGCGAAGGGACGAAGGTGAAAGCAATCGTTACCCTTGCTGTTCACACTAGCACGTGACATCGAGCGATGGCGAAGACGATTTTTTGTTTTTCTTGTTATTGTCTCGCGCTCGGAGTGAGACTTCACAGGAGTTTCGCCGCTTGTGGAGACACAGCATCCGGGTGCTTTGGTAGGATATGACGTCAGGAAGTCTCTCCTCCTGTTTCCACTTCAAAAGTGATGGCGCGACGCAGGCGAAAAAAATTAGTTGAGACCGATCACTCTCGTCGCGCGACGAAAGCGGTGCCAGGCAACGAAAGCGACAAATTTCCGTCGCTTTCGTCGCAAGTGTGAATGGGCCTTAACACCATCTCATGGGCAGTGAGAGCAACTCATGAAAGTGTTGACAAGTGCTAAGGAAGCAACTCATTATAACACAGCGCTGCTACAAACTGATATTTATTGAAAGCCAGTACCCAACCTATATCCCCCACACATGTGCGACAACGTACTGATACTAAGCAGCACCCTACAAGCTTTGTCTTGTCTTCTGAGAGCCATAACAACACGATCATGCCTGCAGTCATGGCCCGTCTCTCCACTATGGCAAAATATGTAAGCCCTTCACGGTCTAGGCACTCTAGCGACTGTGCGATATCTCGTTCGACCAAAACGAGTGCAAAGCTCCAATATTGACTCCTATTGGCTGGCCATGCAGAAATTTTTGCAGTAAGTGAAATTCCCGCATAAAACATAATGTTTGTATGCCCATATGCAAATCTGCCCGTTAGTAGCGCCAGTTACCCCTGTTGCGTTACTGTTGTTGTGAAAGAAGTAGTTCCCCGATTCCTGCGCATGCTGACATTATCATCATCATTATGCCAATAGAATTCATGGTATACCCTCTGCACGTCCTGGCCCTTTGTCTTCTGGTTTTCAACAACATTGGGGCCGAAACATGGAAAGGAACCCCCTCGACGACTCGGAAGTATCCGACCTTGGGTTCAAGGACGATGGAAACCAGAGACCCCACCAAAGCCGACGGACGTGCCTGCACTCTGAAGGGCCCATGAAAATGTTGACCACAGCGTAAGAAATCCTGGTGAGTGAATTGCGACCCGCATTCCACTTGAAGAATATGATGGCTGACATGAAAAAACAGGACAGTTTATTGAAGCTCCGTGCTATGAGAGTCTCTTAACATAAAACGAGAGGCACTCCGAGCATTAATACGGAAAATTCGAGCTGAAGCCATTTCCGCCGTGAAGTGTCTGCAGCTCAGTGACCTAGGACTCAAAAGCCTTCTTTACCGCCTCCAAGAACACAAAGCCAAGCTGAAACAGCTAGACAAAGAGCTTGAGCCATACGTAGCCTCCAAATATCTCGGAGAGGAATTTACTACATGCTTTGAATGTGAGGATATCATAATCGACACGAGAACCAGATTACGGTGCACCTTAAAAGAAGGGGTCACAACAGAATCTCAGCGTACTACTGATGTGTTATCCGGCATCTCTGACTCTTCCCTCGTAAAGAAGTCTACAAAGGAACTGGCAGATATCGAGTTCCGCATAATTCAATTTCGACACCGCCTTGTACGATCGCCAGAAGATTTCCGAACTGCAAAGCCTGAATTCATTCGTTTGAAGCACTCAGAGAAAACACCTAGCTACAGTGACCAATGCGAACGTGAGCCACCTTCAACAGTACTCGCCAGGAGCAACTACCACGGGACACGGATTATGACATGCTTCAGGGATACACAGTGGACGCAAGGCAGCAGCAAGGATAAGCCTCGAAAGCCGAGCTAAAGATGTGCGTCTTTGCCAAAAACCATCTGCATCAATCACGCCTTTTCCCAGGAGCTTGACCCGTCTGATAGTCCAACGAAGGAAGCGCATCGACCATCTTAAAATGTACGAAGAGGAAAACCTTGGCCAACCACTGAAGTCCTGGGTTAGGTGCACCAAAAAGACACACTCTCAGAAGCGACAAGAAACTCATCTGTTCAGAAAACACACCAGACCACAAAAAGACAGCGAACCAGACAGGTACGATCCACACAAGCGTCATAAATGGTTTCAAGTGATTTGCAAGAAAATCCCTGACCCTCATATGAAACGTACTTCCATCAAAAAAAGCTATGGTTGCTGTCAACGACTGTTACCGTCCGCAGGTCTATTTGCCGGAAACGCCATCGACGCTACAAACACCGCTGGAAGATCAAGCCGCCGTTCCAAAACAGAACTGGATGAAATGTTGAAATAAAACACATCACATTCTTAAGTGAGCGATCAGGCACCGCGGTTCGATCGAAGCCTGCAATCTAATCTGCTGCCCTCGTCTTTACACAGTGACCGGCCCTTGTCCTGTGCATGGTCAAGGATTTGAATTGGCTGCCCCATCAGCACCCCCCCCCCTGCTCTGAGCCCCTGCGGAATCGTCCACGGTTGACGGCCATCGCTGCCTTCGCCTTCAACGAGGATAAAAGCACATCTGCAGCCGTGTGGCCCACATTCTTAAGCGAGCGATCAGCCACCGCGGTTCGATCAAAGCTTGCAATGTAATCTGCTGCCCTCATCTTTACACAGGAAAAAAATTAGCTTTTCTTATTATTACTGTACCTAGCATCGAACCGTGGTGTGCTGATCGCTCCTATGGTAATGGTTCCCACTGTTGCTGCCTTGGCTAAAGACTTCGCGGAATTTAAAACTACTTTCGAGGCAAAGCTTTCCACATTGACAAGTTCGCTGAAAACTGCGAAATGTAAACCAGAGGAAGTCAAGCAACTTCAAAATGACATGGAAGAGCTTAAGAAGTCTCTTGACTTCATAAACAAATAGTTTGAGGCTGTCAAACTCCAAAACACTGCCCTTGTTGCTACCAACAAATAGCTAGTTGAAAGCAATGATGTTCTTGCATGCAAGGTCGCCACACTTGTGCAGTACTCCAGAGCAAACAATCTCGGAATAAGAAGTGTTCCCATGACGCAAGGCAAAGATTGCTTAGAGATTGTCAAGCAACTTGGTGATGCCATTGGGTGCACGGTACAGACAGAGGCATCGATATGGTGCACCGGGTCCCAACACACAACACTAACCACAAGAACATAATTGTGAGGTTCTGCTCACGTGACAAACACACAGAATTCCTCTCAAACGCTCGCAAGTCTCATCCCACAACTGCTTGCCTTGGTGTTCTCGGTGAATCGTCCCAGCAGGCTCCGCTATTATGGAAGGTCAAGATGACTCAAACACAGACGGTGACAAAGAGCAAAAGTCCAAAGTGCAACCCATCTATGTGAATGAGCATTTGACCCCCGAAAACAAAATCCTGTTTGGAAAAGCGCTCGAACTGAAGAAACGGAGCAAATGGATGTTCCCCTGGACCGATCATTGTGTGATCAAACCCAGGAAGACTCTCGACAGCCGTGTGCATCGTATCACCTGTGATCAGGATCTTCGGGTTGGTTTTCAGGTAAAAATAACATGAGCTTTCCTTTCGTCCATTCCCATGGCTTGCGTTTCAATGAGTGACTCAACACCACTTTGAACAATACGTCTTGCTTTTCCGGAATTCACTTCAATGCCCGAAGCCTGCGCAGGAACTACGACAACATTTCAACTTTGGTCCACTCGTTTGATCAGCGATTTTCCGTTATCTGCTTCTCACAGACTTGGCTTTCTGTCCATGATAGAAATATTTTTAATATTCCAGGGTACAAAAGTGAATACGGTCATCGTGACGGTAGTGCGTACGGAGGCTCAGCTACAGTGAAACCCCAATACAACGAAGTCGTACTTGCGGGCGGAAATTTCGTTAAATCGAGAATTTAGTTAAATCGAGGTTTCGATTTTACAGTTCATTTAGCCAGTTATTAAGGTTTCAAAGCCTTGCCCATCGCCCAGAAACAACTGCTATGTAGTTACCTCTCCACTTAACGCGAAATTTGTACTAAAACTGGCCGCGAAAGTTGTGTGAATTGAGAGTTTCAACACTTAGGCTATGTAATTTGGATAGCCCACGGTAGTTCATGTGTCGTCGTAAAACCAGTGATTTTTCCGCAACACCTCATTAACTGTGATAGGTTTCCACTTTTTATTTTTTTTTTCATTTCAGTCAATACTAAACGCCGCTGTTAGTGAATTGAACCCGCGTCTATGCACCGTGAACTTCAGCCCGGTGAGGTGCTGGTTCGAAGTTATGCCTCTTTTCGTCCGTTCAGTGGTAGGCTTCGGCGCGGCGTTCAGGGGTGTGGCAGGCCAACAGCGGAAGGGTGCTATGAAACTTTCTAAAGACTTTTGTCATGTACAAAAACTGCAGTATAGGCACGGGATGCAACCACGACACAAGAGATAGCCGTGATTGTAAGTCGAGCGGAGTACTGTGTGTAGCAGCGCTTATGTGCTCCCGCTAAAGCGGAAAGCTTACATTAAGTATCTTCCGGCAAAATTTCATTTATGAATTTTATGCCCGCTTAGCCCTAAAGAAACAGATTTCTCCGCACCGCAGCTGTCTAATGAACACGGGTGAAACGAAAACGACCACGTTCAAAGAGTGCAATTTATTGCCACCAGTACTTGATATTTAAGCCTTAGTAAAGGAGATCGTAAGCAGTGCTTAGCGTTTCTTGACCTGGTATGCTGACAGCGCTAAGAAGGCTTGCTCTGACACATTCGCGTGCGCCTGCGTGCCTTCTCACAACGTCGATGGCATCCATCACTTCGGTGGCCGTCGGTCTACCGTCGGTTTCACCGACACTTCCTCAGGCTCTTGTTCGGAACACTTTTCTTTCCCTTGGAGTGCTCACACTGCTTACAAGACTCACCTATTGATGCACGAACAAAATATTGTCGTTATCAGCGAGCACAACCTAAAGCAGCAGCACCGTGAGGAAGGACGCATAGAAAAAAAGCTTGAAGTAGGCTTCGGCAGCCTAAGCATAGAGGGCGCTGGCGTAGGCAACGACGGAGACGTCAAAATGATGGCCGCACTATTCAACCGTCTATGACCACTAGCGGTTTGAGCAGGTTCTTCTATCGCTTGGAATTGTTGTCAACCGCAGATTTCACCGCTTTTCTTTCATTTTAGCCGTTTAAGAGTTAATGCGAGTACTGAATGTTTTCAATGCAGGCTCTGAGAGGCAAAATAAAATGTGCCTCGACCGGAATTTCGTTCTTCCTTTCTTGCCGTGACTTCGTTAAATTGGAAGCGCCACATGAAATTGCTTCGTAAAATCGAGATAAAAATACATGCAATCAGCAAAATTTTGATAGAAAACTTGAAAAAATTCGTTATATCGCGAATTTCGTTAAATCGAGGTCCGTTATAGCGAGGTTCAACTGTATTTACGTTTTGAATGGCGTGTCATATAAATGGCATTTTGATATAAATTTCAATGTTCCTTGTGAATATGTGGGTCGAATTTGAAGCATCATCTTTAAAGGATAATCATTCTAATGTCGTCTGTGACGCTATATATCGATCTCCCTCCTCTGATCCTGCAATTTTTTTAAGCATGCTCTCGGACATACTTCACCAACTTGTGAAAAAAAAAACTTCTTTATTTTCGGTGACATTAACATTAACCTTCTCGATGATTCAAACCATGATACCCTGGAATGCATCACCTGCATGTACAGCTATGGGTTTCAGTGTCTTATTAACGTTCCTACCAGATGTCCTGATCATGGCACTCAATCCTTGATTGACCACATCCTGACAAATTTCAGTTGCATCTCTGAAGCAGGCGTAACTGAAACTGAAATTACTGATCATTACCCTGTCTTTATGACCGCTAGCCTGTCGGTTCCTGCTATCGTCAAGCCATGCTTTAGAACTATTTTTGATGCGGATGAATACACACGGATTATATCAGGTACTGACTGGTCTGTGATACGCGATACACCAGGGGCGGTATTCTTGAGTTTTGTCGCTTTTGCGTCCCTTTCAAAAGTGTCCCTTTTGGCGAGCTCTGATTCGCTAAAAGCAAACAACTGGAAGTGACGTAACGCAAGCATGGCAAACCTACTGCCAACGCCCACTGCTTAAACGGAAGTACATCACGATGAAAGAGACGCAAAAGGGACGTTTTCAAAAGGGACAGTTACGAGAATGCCGCCCCTGATCCTGAAATTGCCGTTCAAATGCTTTGTGAAACAATTACATCAGCCATTGACTCGTCCACTACTGTTCAGGTGTCCAATCGACAGTACCACGCCCCTCGTTGTCCTTGGCTGTCGAACGGCTTGTTATGTTCTTTACGAAAAAAAGACAACCTGTATAAAAAAACTAAGCGCCAACCATTTATGCGCCTCAAAGCCAGGTAGACGCGATATTGCAATATGTTATCCGTATTGCTAAAAAAAGGCCAAGCGAAGCTATTATGAAAACCAAATTCAGGACAGCGGAAGCAATACAAAAAGAAAATGGCAGTTGACACGCGAATTCCTTAAAACACCTCTTCAACGTGACTCGTTCACATCCATTAAAACGAATGACTTGCTCGTCACAGCACTGTGTGATATCGCAAACTGTTTTAAGCAACATTTTTCTACAGAATCTTCTTTGGTGTATACGCCCATATTTATCCGCCAACCACAATCATTCTTTTTTATTCCTACCGACCCTGCAGAAATTGAAGCCGTCATTCGAACTGAAAGCGACTGGTCCTGGCTTAGATAGAATTCAGGGGAAACACATCAAATTGATTTGTCCGTTCATTCTCCCAATCTTAAGTTCTGTTTTCAATCTTGTCTTTAAAACCAGTGTGTTCCCAAGCGTATTTAAATTGGCTAAAGTTACAAGGATTTCTACAATTGGCCAATTCTAAATTCTAAATTGGCTAATATGCAAGGATTTCTACATTCGCATTGCTTTCAGTTGGAAAAATAGGCCAAGTTGACTACATGGTTTTCCATACAGCCCAAGTGGCACTATTTATTGCGAAGAGTGATGGTCATCTTGGTATCATTTGTCACCTGTCTTTTGCATTGAAGTCACCGCTCTTATCATCGCTCACTTGTAAATGCACATATGACAAGAAAAGAAAGACTGAAGTGAAAACGAGAGCTTCTAATGCATTAAATTTGACCACCTGGGGCTTTTTTATAAAGACCGTGCGCCGAAATCTCGAACACACGGTTGTTTTGACTTTTTGCATTCATCATAAAAGCGGCCACCGTGGCTGGAAATCCGGCCACCATGGCTGGAAGTTGAACCAGCGTCCATTTTGTCAGTTCAGCCCTGGGAATATCAAAACCCGGCCCACCCCTTTGGGCTGCTTGGAGAGGAGTTACTACTTTCTACTGCTGCAGCCTTTTATAAGTACCCACATTCTCAAGTGTTAACAGTGGCTTCGTATGTACACACACAGAAAAGAAGTCTTTCCAAGGAAATGGGCAAAGCTTACAAAGGGAAAAAGGCTGCCTAAGCAGCGAGCACATGGCTACAAGAGTGGGAGTCACAACGTAACAAAAAATGAAAGAACAGAACTTCATCCACTGCAGGTTACTCTCGGTAATGGGCATCTGCTTCCATAGCTTTCATGTGAAAGAAATGAGTGACGTCAGTGGGGCCGGGAAGTTATTAGGTGTAGGGGTGCTTCATCGACAAGTTGTTTAACAGTGAGTTTTTCCCTGCCCTGACTGCTTAATTAATTCGCCGTGGCTGCCGCCACGAGGTCCAGTACTGGAAAAATGTCCATTGAACAATCAACTTGCGAGTTGTGGTGCGTGCTGCATTGCATGAAGATGTTCGGGCATTGGCACGTTTTATGTTGACTGGTTACGCGAGTAATTATAATTGATCTATGTCAAGTATAATTTAATGCCAAAAGCAAAGTGGCTAAACAAAACATAGCAACAATACTAAAATTAAGATCTGGGTGAACGCACGCCTCGAGGATGTTAATGGTGCGGCGACTGCCACCTCGCTTCGTGCAACTGTGCCGCGGGGCTACACTTCTGCATAAAATGCAGGCACAGATTGCAAACACAATAATTGCTGCATTCAAATAATAAAAAACACCTCCCAATTGCAGTGCTTTTCAATTTGAATTTTTTACAGCATTTTACGTTGTCTGTACACACGGCCTCAATAAAATTTAAGAAGTTTGCAAGAAGGTAGGACAGTTTGTATTTTGTGATACTGAGCAAAATGCTCTTTAAAGGTTATTTCAGTCATATGTATTCTTCACTGACTCAAAAGGGTATTTATCCCTCAAAGTTGCTACAAAGTTGTTTTCTAAGTTCCTAAGACAATGTATTCAATGTTGTGAACTGCTCCAAATCAAGGTAATTCTATTTCAATATTGGAATTTTGCTGCTGCACAAACTGCTCCCAGTTCTGTTTACACTGTCTCACCGCTGGTTTTCATGAAACAGAGGTTCATTTGTTGTTCTTTTACCACTAAACCTTTTGGGACTTAAGCTTGCAGGAAGCTTTCAGCATTGACATACAATTGCGTGTGATAGCGCCTGCATTTCGAACACAGAAGCGACTGAAGAATGCATGCATGGTTATTGAATTTTATTGCAGGAAAGTGACCTGTTAACAATTTATCTGTCGGGAAGTAAAACTATAAAATTACTAACTGGGTTAGTCTGTCTCTTGATGCTAGATATGATTGTGAAAATTTTCACTGGCTGCCTTTTTTGGTTACAGAAAACACAAAGTGCCTGCACACCACGTGTGACATCATCAGTGCCCGAGGGCTGCGTCGTGGCAATGTCCAGAGATGCAGACCGCAAGCGGGATGTGTCCTGCGGCCGAGAAACACAGGCAACCATCACCTCTAGTGCCGCAGGTACCCTTCTCGTTATTCCATTAGCAATAGATTGGGCTTGTCGGCAAGATTTTCCCATTACTTGAGCAATAGAGCCGTTATTCTTGATCAACCGAGCGAGAGATAAGGGAGCAGATAACGACAGTGAATGTAGCACATGGAAGGCCTGGGCACACTGGCTGTGTTGCCACGCAGACAATTAGAAGCGTGTGATGCCAGCTGCAGCATCTTTGATAGGTCTTCTGAGTCACGCAACCACTTGTATGCATTTGAAATCGAGTCTGAAGCCGATGCAGGTGGCATAAGAGGAGTAAATGAGAAAGACGGCGATTTATTGCTGATACTGGTGGGCAATAAAAGGGCCTTTGCCACGGCATTAATGTGGGCGAGTTGGCTGCTGGAGCAATGATATAAATTAAAGCGGTGTTACGGATGAGACCTAAAAAAAAAAACACATGGGGACTAGTGCTGGACCTGCTGGACTGGAGCACTGGACTCCTGCACTAGTCCTGTGTGTTCTCTTCTAAAGTCTGAATCGTAGCATGCTATTTTAATGTTTCACTGCTGCAACAAAAGAAGGGACAGGCGGGCAATGCCACTTCAATGCAGACAAATGTGACCACTGAGATGGAGTGTTAGGCATAGTGGGAACAGTGTATAAACTGTGCAAAAAAATTCTTCTGGAATTGTGCAGGCCAGATCGAGGTGCGCGCATTGGGTCAGCCTCAGGTTTCTGCACGAGGATGAGATTCTTATGCATTTGTAGATACACCAATGAACCTTCAAATTTTTTCTGTGTAGCGGCTATTCTGTATGTATTTACCAATAAATATTTTTCAGGCACACAGTGCCCCCTTGTGTTCTACGTCAGTACAAGCTCCCAAACAGAAGAGGAATTTCTCGGTGAGGTTACAAAATCTTTTCTCTATTTATACATTCAAGTAGGTGACAGCACAATTACAAATTTCATTGGCACATACCTTGTCAATAACTTTTTGAGCAATCTTATTCCAGTATGTTCATGGTGTTGTTTCAAACCATAAGAATTTATCTACATGTTGAATTTAGAAAGAGACACTGATGTGAGTGGAAAATTGTTTAACCACCTTACTAGTTTGTAGTCTAGAATGTCGTGGCCGTGTTCTGACTGTGAGATGAAAACACTCAATCAGATGTAACAAAGAGATAGATACAAGTACATGTGCTGTTTTTGTTGACAAAGACCGGGAATGTTGATCTTTTTTGTTTTTCTTGGCATATTTCCAAGTTACAACTCTTCTGCGCTCTGAATTTTTTTCATTTAGTTTACATGTTTACTGTCACAAAAAAGTAGCTTTGTGTGCACTGCTTATTCTGCATGACTGCTTTGACTTTCTGATGTCTGTTATGATGACGCACTCTTAAATCGAGAATGCTAAACAGCTAATTTCTCGAAATTATGACCTCTCAACAAACTGTCTTGAAGCTAAAAAATTTTTTGGTCATGCAATGGGTGCAAGTCATTGTTCCGAACCATGAGTCCCAATTTTGTTGTAGGCATCCTTAAAGCTACACTGAACTGTAGAAGGAAATTTGCCTTTGTCGGCACATTAGAGTCATGCAAATACGAATATACTACTCGCAGCGGAACGGGTTACTTATTATCGCAGAAAATTGCAAAGGCATAAACACAGGTGTCGATCAGGGTTCGCACAGGTCCTTGAAAACCTTGAAAACCCTTGAATTTAGAAGTGTCAATTTCAAGGCCTGGAAAGTCCTGGAATTTTTAAAGGGTCCTTGAAAACCCTTGATTTTTCTGGAGAGAACCAATGGCCCTATCTTTTCACAAGAGTTTATAGTGTTTGTCGTGGATTTTAGGTGTTAAAAATGTAAAGAAACATTGTAACAATCAAGTTTCAGTGTATTGCATGAAATTACGAGTTTGGTGGATTGTCATTATTACGAGTCAACATTGTGAACAGCATTCCTCAATAGAATCCATGTCATGATACAATCCAGTGAAGGCCGGCTTCTCTTCTCTATCTTGCATGTTCTATTTAGTCTGTGGACGGCCGCTCATTGCATGTTTGCTGTGCCTCATACGCTCCATCTGCGTTTGCTTTTACGTGCAAATGGTGGACGTGTACATAGTTATTCCTGCCTTGCAGCAACACTTGCTGATTTAATTTCAGCTCATATCCTTGCTGACAAAGCAGAAGATGCAGGCAACATTATGAAGTTTTGAAATCAAACAGCCTCAGCAAAACACCAAGAAAAAAGAAAGACCTCTAAATGCCAGCTGTCAAATAAAAAATAAAACTGGGGGAGCATTCACGAACCCGTTAGCGCCTATCTAAATGTGCACTAATGTGCTTGGGTATTGGGCAATAACGAAATTTCGCACTGTGTTGAAAAAGTTGTAAATAATCGCAGATAAAACATTAGACGGCGGCCTTGAAAATGTGTTTTCTGGTCCTTGAAAACCCTTGAATTTTTGCTTTTGAAGCTCGTACGAACCCTGTCGATTGCCCCATCCACTTTTCCACGCTTCACTTTGTGACACCACAAACGGCTAATGCATGGGGAAACAGTAATGGTGCAGGCCTCCTAAGCATTTTTGTGAAACGAACATAGAGGCAGCAGAGACGCGCAAATAGAAAATAAATGTAGCGGGAACTTTTGATGTTTGCATACTTTTGAAGGGCCCCATACTACATCGAACATACACCATAGAATACAATGCCTCAGCCTCAGTGGTAGGCTGCGTTCATTTCAATTTCACTGAAATGTCCTGCTTTGCATGCCAGCACAGCGAAACGATGCATGCACGTGGGTACACGCAAAAGGCTACCACTCCTACTGGCCACTGGTGTGCGTATAATGAAACAGCCAGTGGCAAAAGCAGATATTACTAGCAGGTTCGACAGAAACAAGACAGACGTAAATTTGTTGGATCAGCTGCAAATTTTTCAACACATGCTCCCGGCGGCATGACCGCGGCAGACTTGGCGCGCCTTGAGCGCTCACACAACAGCAGCCCGGCCATTCCCGAAGAAAAACTAACCAAGAAGGGAGGGAGAGCCCATATGTTGCTGCCAGATGCTAGCTATGCAGTCGGGTGCCTCGTTCCTATCATCCACAGGGCTGCGCAGATCTGTACATAAGAGGTGACATATTGTCCATTGCAAACAAAGCAGTTTCGCCAGGACTTCTCAGCAATTCGTATCATCCCGAAATTCGAATGACTCAGAATCGTATCATCGAGATTCCACTGTATTTGCAATTAGTTTACAGCTTATGCATTGCCACACCTCATCTGCATGCTGATCTAAGGATTAAAAAAATAGAGCGCGACTTGGACAACGACGGTAAATAATGACGACGGGACAAGCGCTCACTTGCAACTTATTTGCTAGATCATCTGCTTAATGATCTAAGGATGGTTGCCATGTGTTGTGTCTGAAATCTGGCAAGCAATATTAAAAGCTCGTCGCTTGCCCTGCAAAGCAGCAGATACCAACAGTACTACGAGACATTTGTGTAGTTTCTAGCAGACATTTTTGCAAACCTATTGCAAAACACCAGTTAGCAATGTTCACATACTGGTTGTGAATACTTATGGCTTTAAAATATTTACAGCAGTGGTCCCATATGGTACTAGTACCAGTGAAGTTTGCAGTATCTCCTAAAATTTTTGTCAGGAAAAAAAGGAATATGCGACTCATAAAACAATGAGCACAGTCCAAATGCCACTTTTTTCTTGCAAAAAGGCCTATTATAAAGTATCTGCTTGTAGTAAAGGTGTGAAAAGAGACTGCGTAGGCGAAATGCACACCTAATAGAAACAAGCATGTTTCTTTTAGTGTAACTAACCAATTTCAAAGGTAGCGTGAGTTGTATCATGTACATTGAGTTCCACTTGGACAAGCCTACTAACTTCTTCAAGACCAGTCAGGCACGTACGAGTAGCGTTTTGGCTTTGTCAGATTAATGGTGTTTGGGACTTGATGCTGCATCATGGAAGTCTACCCGAGCGCTGAAAAGATGCTCGAGCCATCAGCAAGTTTTTCTTTGCTTGGGAAATCAAACATGGTGCATTCATCCGTACAGTAAAGATTGGTATAACACCGGTTTCTTTAGATGCTGTCACTTGATTTTTGCAGTGCTGGAGGTGAATGATGCCCAAGCTTTAACACCTAACAAAGACTATGCATCACAAGCCAGTGCAGACACTGTGGCAAAAGCTAGCCTTCACGCTTGCTCCGGCTGCCCACATCCTGGCAGTACTGGGTAGGTAAAGGTGCAATGCTTGTAATGCTGTTGCTTGTACGTGTACAGCCTCCCTAATTTTTAATAATATAGCGGGAGCAACGACCAAAAGTCATGTCAGCACCTTATCACGGTGTTCAGCAGCGAAATAGGCGAGAGTATGCACACTTGCATAGGGCTATCTGCTGAATGAGTGTCATCTGCTATGCTGTTTCCTTGAGAGTGGTACTCCCTCTGCCACTGCACCTGAATGACTTTGTGCCCCACGCTGCTTAGCTATCTTTGGCGGTAGCGAAACGGCCTTGCAAGATAAGAAAAACAGGGGTATGTTACCCTGAGAAGAACAGCGGAGGAGATGGCACTCCCACAACAGGTAGTTCTAAGCGCGAGCACGTACCCTTGCCTATTTTGCTGATGAACACCGTGATAAGGCGCTGACATGCATATCGGCCGTCGCTACCACTATATTATTATAAATTTGGGAGGCTGTACACTGTGCTGAGCCTGGTTTGTCATTTTATTGACTTCATCTTAAGTGACAGTCTAGGTATTGTTCAGCACATAGACATTCTAAGTAAGGTTCGAAGCAGGGATCATAGGATAGTTAGGTGCAAGGTAAGCCTGAATCTTAAAAGAGAAAGAAGGTAACTGGTGAAGACTAACAAATCGAGCGTGCAGTCAGTGAGAGCCAAAACGGAGGAATTTAAAATAACTCCAAAACATGTTTGCGCTTCTAAACGAGTGTGAGAATGGTGTGGACAGGCTAAACAACAAACTAACAACGGCAACCAGAGAATCTGCAGCAGCTGTGGGAGAAGGAGCATGTAGGAAAGAAAGAGCGAAACTGACTAAGATAAGGAAGGCACTAATTGCAAAACCTAATAACATGAACATGTCAATTGCAGTGGATCAACTTGAGTTAGCGGAGCTGTCTGAATGGATTAACAGGAGTAAAAAAAATGACATTCATGCATATAACGTGGCAGTGATAGAGGAAACACTGCAAATAGGAGGAAGTAGGAAAGCAAATAAAAGGAAGCTGGCCATTGGCAAAGACGGAATGTACGCACTCAGAGATGAGCTGGGTATTATTAAGCACAACATGGCCAAGATAAGTGCCCATTGTGTGGCAAAACACCAACAATATTCTTATTCATAAAAAGGCAGATACCAAAGATTTTAAGAATCACAGACCCAAAAGCCTACTCGCAGTTTGTAAGCTGCTTAATAAAGTTATGACCTCTGTTGTGTACTGTTAGTATGTTTGCACTAACACTGACCATTTACTGACAGAAAAACTGCTTTGTAAAGCCAAGCAGCTTACTTTTCATGTTCTTTGCATTATTGGATTGTAATTTTGTTTAACCTTGTGTCTAATTGTGCCCACTTGTGACTTTCTGATGACAGTCTGGCAATCCAGTTTGAAGAGAAGCCATCTTCCTGCCCGTTCTATCAAGAAAGCAACCACCAGAACACAGACATGGAGGTGTACTCCAGTAAAATGCATGGCGTTTGCACTGTTTGCACGAAATCTTCTCGTGGTAAACAATGCCAGGATAACCATATGAGAGTGCAGACCGGCGAGAGTCCCTACACTTGCAGCTTCTGTCAGAAGAGCTTCGCTAAAAGAGATAGCCTCGTTACTCATGGAAGGATCCACTCTGGTGAGAGGCCTTATGTGTGTACTACCTGTCAAAAGAGCTTCACTCAAAAAGTCCACCTGGTTGCTCATGAAAGATTGCACTCTGGTGAGAAGCCCTATGTGTGTAGCATCTGTCAGAAGAGCTTTACTCATAAAGGTAACTTGGTAAAACATGCAAGATTGCACTCTGGTGAGAGGCCCTATCTGTGCAGCATCTGTCAGAAGAGCTTTACTGAAAAAGGCAGCTTGAATAGGCACGAACGATCGCACTCTGGTGAGAGGCCATATGTGTGCAGCATCTGTCAGAAAAGCTATACTGATAGAGCTGGCCTGGTTGCTCATGAAAGGCTGCACTCTGGTGAGAGGCCCTACCTGTGTAGCATCTGTCAGAAGAGCTTTACCACTCAGGCGGGCCTTGCTGCTCATAAAAGATTGCACTCTGGTGAAAGGAACTTTGCGTGTAGCATTTGCCACCAGAGCTTTATTCGTAAAGCCAACCTGGTTATCCATGCAAGATTGCACTCTGGTGAGAGACCGTATGTGTGTAGCATCTGTCAGCAGAGCTTTACTGATAAAGCAAACCTTGTTAAGCATCAACGATCGCACTCTGGTGAGAGGCCATATGCGTGCAGCATGTGTCAAAAGAGCTTTACTGTAAGAGGGAACCTGGTTGCTCATGAAAGATTGCACTCTGGCAAGAAGCCCTATGTGTGTACAATTTGTCAGAAAAGCTTTAGTAGGAAAGATTGCCTGGTCAATCACGAAAGATTGCATTCTGGCGAGAGGCCCTATGTATGTAGCATCTGTCAACAGGGGTTTACTCAAAAAGCCAACCTGGTTGCACATGAAAGATCGCACTCTGGCGAGAGGCCATACTCGTGTGCCATCTGTCAGAAGGGCTTTACTCAAAAGCGATACCTGGTTAAGCATGAAAAACTGCACTCTGGCAAGGAGCCCTAGTGGGTGGCAGGTCAGACGTGCTTTGATAAAAAAAAGCTATGTGATTGGTTATGAAACATTTTTTGGGATGAAAAACTGTTTCGGGAATTTCTGTCTGAACCTTTGTTGTAAAAGATGTTTTTTTTTTACACTTTTATGCAACCAAATTGTCATGTTTCTGGCTTATACCAAAAAGATTTTCTTGTTAAGGGCAGGTATAAATAAATGAGATGTTGCATGCATGAAAAATTTTGTTGTGTACAGTATTTGTGAAAAAATCATTGTTTTACAGGACGTTTGCTAAAATAGAAGGGTGCACAGTGATTGAAGGCTGTTTGCTTCCAGTGTCAGAGGAAACTTACACAGAAGTGGTCACTACTTAACAAGATCACATAGTGGCAGATTGTCGTGTTCAGAGTTTCTCAGAAAAACATTGCGTGGAAAGCGACTTTAGCGAGTGAGAATGGACAATTGCACACGTGAAAAGATTGCAGACAGATTACACACTAGCACATGAATTGCATTCTTACAATCTAAAGTGTGCAATGAATGCATCACCCTTGAAACACGAAAGTTGCACCTAAAATCTATGCAGATTGGCTCCAGTTACTGTTTTAAAAGAAGCCCGCTCACATATGAAACGTTCTGCGCCTGTCACCGTACTCAATGTCCCTCAATTTGGCACAGCAGACCCTGATGTTTGAGTTGCAAGGGTGTGTTGATAGCACAAGCAAGATACAGTTGGGGAAAATAAGGTAGTGCCTATGTTATTGTTTTTTGGCTACGTAAGTGATTCTGTACAGGGGTCAATTGCATCCAAGCAGTGGTGAAGGCAAGAGTACGTATCAACAAACATAATGGTAAAACAATTTTGGGAGCAAAAAGCTGCCTAACTTTCACCATGTGTTACTGCGTAATACTGCAGCGTTTTCGAACGCCTCAACCTTCTACACAAATAAACAGTAATGTAATATTCTAGTGGATATGTAAAAATGAATATTCGCACATTCCTATTCATAACTGCTGGGCCACAATTAAGTCTATTCTTCCCAAAGTTTTGAAATCCATAAATACTATCGGCCTTCTGATACCAGGTGTGGGAACAAAAAGTACTATTTGGGTCATATTATTTCGAAACTTAAGCAAGAAAACTTCAGTATCAAATCTAATTGCAAATTGTACCTTTTTCAATTCGAAGAAACTTTGCGACACTAAAATGAAGAACTTGTCTTGCCCTTTTCGGGCTTTTTAATTCGAATGTAAAATAAAGACTTCATGTCAACTATAGAATCCATGTCGGCAGCAGCATGCAGAGTTGCAAATATTCAGAACTTGTGATGCAAAGCATTATAGGAAGCAGTTTTCAGGTGTTTGGTGGAGGCCGTTGCCTCACATTCACTGTAACTGCCGTTTCCATTCCTCTTCGATCTGCTGCATTATGAAGAGTGCCGTATTTTTTTTTATCACGACCGTTGCTTTCAATGCCAGCGTTTCACGACTACAGCCATTCCAAATTGTATGGTATAGTCAAACTTGGGTATATTGAACTCGCAAAAAAAACCTATCGGTTCAATTAGGGGATAATTCGATATAAGCAAGCTAAGGAATTCTACGTCATAAAACGCGATAGCATTTATATAAACACTTTATTGATGAAACTGCCTTTTGCACAAAGTAGTTGTTTATCTTCTGCTGGAACAACCGCGGTGCCCGAGATCGTAGAAACTTCCCTAGTCTAAAGGGCCAACGGAGCTGAGGTCGCAACCTTTCACATTTGCATATAAGCACCGGGCTAGTGCGAGTGCACCACTCACTTCGGCGGTTGTGGGCAGAGGGTCGTCGTTGCTTTCCTCGTTGCGCCCGCTTTCACTTGCACTCATACGATGTCGGCAATGTAGTCTTCCACGCTCTCCCATGGTCGTGACGCCATCATCCACACTCACCGACAGTTGATCCGGCAACAGCGTCCAAAAATTTCGACAGGTCGGTCCACACTTCTACAATACTGGTGGTGTCTTGGTTGCCCTCAGGATTGCCAATCATCACTGGCACGCACAAGCCAGCAGATTTGCATCAATTTCAGGCGGTTTCTTTAGTAGCATCTGTCCAGAACCTACTTCGACAAGGTGTTCTCAGAAACCTCGTGCCTGACGGGGACGTCTGACTTCTCACGAATTTCAACTCGATTTACTATTGCCGGCTTTACGGTAAAAGGTATATTTGGCCGCTTTGCGCTAGCTAGAGCCAGTATAGCGCTAGCCACTACAGCTACACTCCCGGAAAAGCGCACAAAGTGTGAATGATACAAACACAATGAACAAAAAAAAAGCATGGTGGGCAGGCCGGGATAATCTTTTTTTTGAAGGGGGGGTGCCAGCAGCTCAACCTATACGACACGACGCAGTCACGATAGGGAGAACGGGGGTGAAGGTGGGGAAAGAGTCACCCGCTGCCTCTGAGGGGCCGGGCTTTGACGCTAGGGCCAGGCTAATCCACATTGAGGGGTGTCCTGGCAGAATTCCACCAGCGCCTTGTGGGAAAGCCAACCTAAGGGGGGGGGAGGGGGGGTCATTTTTGCGGCATTTCGCGTTCGATATACCGGTTGTCGCTGGTGACATAGTTTTTGCTATATATTCACATTGTAAATGTACCGTGTCCAGAAATAGTTCAATATAAAGAGTAATTCGATGTAAATGGGTTCGATATAGTCAGGGTCGACTGTGCTTGAAGCTTGTGACCTTGTATTTGTAGCATGCATCACCAACTCAGCAGGAAAGTGCACATTCATGTATTTTTTTTCCTATCGAGAAAATATATGAACTACGTTTTCTTGACCTGTACAGGTAAAGAGGAAATGGTTGTAACTCTTGACGGTAACTCTAATATTACACAAATGCAGATCTAATTTTGGTCTTTTTATTGATATTGGTAGGTATACGGGAATTACCCCATTTGAAGGTGTTTTAATGGTATGATTTGAAGCCAGCAATATAAAGCCTACAGTCGAGAGTGTGTGGCAGCAAGGATGGCAAAGGCGTGCTTGGTGATGCAGCTGGGCACGATGTTAGGTTAATTTCATGGCCATACTAGTGACAAGGGCTGTTGGCTGTGCCTCTGCAGGGAGCCCTGGCAAAACCTCTCTAGCAAGCGATAACACTGAGTGGTTGGCAGGTTCTGGTGGCCAACTGCACTTCCCAGCAAATAGCACTGAATAAATGGTCAATCAAGGCTGGTTAGGTGCGCCCTATGACTGCTGCCACAGGCACGCAGGCCTTGCCCATGTCTGCCCCAATCACAATTCGTTCGCCGACACATTTCTTCGTTATTACGCCAGCAATGCACGTCACCCTGTGGTAAGGAAAGGGGAAAGTGTGTGCGGGCAACCCGTTGTTTGTTCAGATGGCTGCATCAGGCTGGCAGAGGATGAGGAAGAGGATGGCTAAAAGGGGACGGTCTAAATGAAGCTGCACAATCAGTGGTTCGCATTTGCTTCTTGGGCGTCCGGGCCGGCGAGTGGGCCTGACGTGCCTTTCGTTCCCGTTCCTGAGGAGCGCTCATACAGCCCTGGTGCCCGCATGCCTCGCGGCGTAGGCCCGAAGAGCACCGCCTCATCAGCAGTCTCGGCCAGTCACCGACACAGACGTCTGCGCCAGGACTGGGGTGTGGTGTGACGCTGTCGGGACATTCTTAGGAGACGTGTTCTACATAACTGCCCGCATGTGTCCGTGAAGTCACGGGAACTATTCGCAAGTCTTTTGTTTTGTGGTTTTGTTTTCGTGGTTGGAAATACAAGTGATGGCAACGTACGATGAAACAAAATGTTAGGTCTGGTGCGAGGTGCTAGTTGGACCTCTGATCCTTACAAAAGTGGCAAGCCTTCCAGGATCCACCGAGCATACTGACCAATATGACTTCTGTATCGTGCAGAAAGGCCTTACTATGGACCTCGAAAAGCTTACAGCACTAGGCTCCAGTACGGATTATCTGGGCCTGAGCTCCGCGAGTGGGTTGAGAAAGAACACTCCGACCAGCGCGCAGAACGAGTCGCTCATTGGGAAGCATGTCACGAGGAGGACTGAAGGCAGGAGGCCAAGGACGAAAGGCAGAAGGCCGTGGACGAAAGGCAGAAGGCCGTGGACGAAAGGCAGAGAGCTGCGGATGAAAGGCGCAAAGAGCTTCTATTGCAGGAGCTCAGACTTTGGGAAATGTGTGCAAATGCAGGGTACCTGGGCAGCGCCAGCCCCGAGAACGGCGTTGAACCGATTGGCACGCCGCTCCCTGGGGTCTTGGTCAACCTCCAGAAGCTTCTTCACATCTTTGATGAGCGTCGAGTTGACTTACATGCTTATCTACAGCGCTTTCAGCGGGTCGCTGCTGCACAAGAATGGCCACCAGAGCACTTCTCTGGTGGCCATTCTTGTGCAGCAGCTACCACAGCAATCGGCATGTGCCTCTGTGGGGAAGCTTTGACCGTGATAGGCCGTATGACAGCTGAGGAATCTCTGAATTACTCAATGTTCAAAAAGTCTCTGTTGCAGCGCTTCCACTTCACTGCGCAGGGCTACCAAGAGAAATTCAGGAATGCGCGAGCCATGGATGCTGAGGGTGGATGACAGCCGGCTGTCCGGCTCTGAGGATACTTTGAGCATTGGATTGAGATGGCGGGCATGCCAAAAACATTTGAAGGACTCAGGGACCTTGTGGTCTCTGAGCAGTTCTTTCGGTGTTGCCACGCCAAGCTCGTATTCCTGAAGGAGCGGGATTGCAAGATGCTAAGTTCTTTGTCTGACCACACAGGCCGCTTCCTAGAGGCCCAAAGCATCATCAACCTTGAAAACAACAGTGAAGAAGAGACACCCAGAGATGGAAGTGATGCCCAAAAGAAGCTGTTAAAATGCTACTTATGCAACCGCATCGGCCGCACTGCCCCTGACTGTCGCGTCTCTCCAAGAAGCCCATGGAAATGTAAGAATTGCGGCAAGTCAGGGCACGGTGCTGAAGAGGGCAAAAACAAACCAACCGACCCGGAACATTTTGTCTCGTGTGCCTTCGTGCAACTTTCTCAGGGTCATTCAAACTGGGTATCTACTGTAGTTTCATCTAAACTGTGGCTATATGCTGATGATTGCATATTGTATAGAGACAAGGGTCCATGAAAAAAAATACAACTTTGTTTAACTTTAATGAGTTAAGCCTCATTACCTCACTCAGCTTCATTCCGGCCACGAAAGACTTTTTTTAACCGATAAAAATGCAAGAAATACTTAAGAACTTTTGAATTTCGCGCCACAGTGACGTGTTATCAGCGCGAGTGACGTCATATGGGCCAGCACTGAAAAAAATTTTCAGTGGGTTAGGTGCATGTTAGCATTGGAGTGATTCGATCAAACGGAACTAGCCACCCCACTACAATCGTCCAGTCGTGTCCTGGCGATTGATTAGTTTGGCTGCCATCAATCGCCCAAACAAGATTCTGTGACGTCATAGAAAAGTTGCTGGAAACTGGCTAGCGAGTCGCCACAGCTCCACACGTTTTCTTTTATATATCCGTTATTTTTTGGAAGTTTGCGACGAAATCGGTGTCATTTTTTATCAGAACAAAGCAGCCTTTCTAATAAACCTAACTTGTATTTTGTCTTCATGGCTCCTTTAACAATCTGAATGATGCTGCTCAATTACAGAGACCTAAATAGTATTGTTAACTGGTGGGATAAATGTAATATGAAACAACGTCTCAAGATGCAACTGCATGAGTTTCAGCCAAAAACAATCAAATACAGTAACTAATTGCTTTTTAAAAATGGGAAGCATTGCATTTTGAGATCGTGTTAGGTACCCGGGCCTCACATTCTCATCAAACCTGAGCTGGACCAAACACACTGAAACCGTAACAGTGAAGCCTGGCAGGTGATAGGTGGGCTTTCTGCCCAAGTCACAGCAAGGAGAGGCACAGACCTCGCTTGGACACCTGAGAGCGGCAAGAGCTCTGCCCAAGGTGCGTGGCGCTGAGTTGCCAGGTAGAGAACAGGGGGATCCATCTGGTCGTGGGATTCGTTGCCCGAAACGGTGGCGGTTGTCGATTGAAAATTACGCCTGCAAGTCGTCACAACAGCGGGGGTGACGGCTGCCTGTCCCAGATGCCAGCCCCCTCTCCCAACGGACGCCCTCCCCGAACTGCAGCGGCTCAGTGGCTGCATGGCGTCCGGAGCTGCTGGGCCCGAAATCGCGGACTAGCCACCCGGGTGCACCCGGCGAAGGTTCATTTCACCCATCACCAGGTGAATGCATGCACGCTCGTGTACTCGCCGTTTGCAGTGCACGCTAAAGACCCCACCATATGTGTCGGTGGTTAAATTGCTCCTTACCGGAGGTACCAGCCGCTAAGTGCGGCAATTGTAACCAATTGTTGTGTGGCAATTGTAACTAATGTAGGAAGCAGCGTGCTGCAGGGATAACGCCTTCATATAAGGCACAAAGGACAGCCCTGAAGAGTCAACGAGTAGGGTGAAGAATGTAGGAAGCTGTGTGCTGCAGGGATAATGCATTCATATAAGGCACAAAGGAGAGCCCTGAAGAGTCATTAACGAGTAGGGTGAAGAAAGAAACTATGCACAGAAATTTACATGGCATTTGATTGAGTGAAGAGGGTTCTGTGCCCCTGCGCGTGCAAGATTAAATAATCAGATTGGGTCCGCCCCCTTTCTCCCGCTGCTTTCAGGAACACACCAATTACGAAAATCTGTTGCACTGAAATTGACGTACACACACTCACAAAGAGAAGGCACTTTCCCTCTTTCACAGGTCAGTGTCAGGTTGACTTCTGTGGTGCAATCTTCCTGAGGTCAAAGCGATTGGGACCATCCGAGGTTGAAGTGACTTGAGGACACCTGGGGCCTGTCGGTGATCCGGTCTGACGCTCGTTGAGAAGTGGCATCTCGGACCCGCCACAAAGGGGCCCCACAATGTGCGGCTCACACTCTGAGAAGACGGAGCCACTTCGTTTACCGCCGAAAGAGCAATGTCGCACGATGTCCTAGTCAATACCTCCGTGCAACATTCTCGGTCATTGTGACTTGCCTTGGTTGCGGTTGCTGAAACTGGCTTGTGTCCAACAGCAGCGGCTTTCGCCACCGCGTCATTGTATACAAAGCCGGGTGGCTCGGCTTCAATGAGGGGGGGGGGGGAAACTGGCGAAAACCAAATGACGGAAGGATTGAGTGATTGAACCCGATAATATTGCAGATGATCTTCGCAACACTGTACCCTGATCGTAACACAACCAAAAATAAAACAGGAAGCAGGGATGTGCCCTCTGCCTTTGTATTGATTCCCCGAATTTCTTTTCTGTGCCTCCTTCGGTCCGGCATGGCTTGCTTTTGCTATGCTTCTGCCTCTTTCTCCATGACTATTCTCAAAGTGGATCCGCGGGAGAAGCAATGTGGTTCGCAGCTGTCACCACATTTCTGGCCGTGTCGGCACGCACCGTGTGCCGCGAAAATTATTTCGAATCTGCTTGGACGCTAGGAGGGCACTTTTCAGAGAAGCCCGCTTATTTTACCTGATCCCAGCAGCGAAGGGCCACAGAGGAATTCTCCGAACTTATACATCCTTCGCTCAACGTTCATTTGCAACTTTGCCGGCGCGCAGTATCCAAAGTTGCAACCTGAATTTGAGTGTTAATCAGAAGCTGCCTTTAACTTTACTTTTCCCATACTGTTGGTATAGTGAGTAACTAACATTTTGAACAAATACTTTGTCCTAACTGGTTAATCAACCTCATTATCGCTATCCAATGTGTTGTAGATGTAGCTAGGTGAATCTTGAGTATAAGAATTTCTCGTAAGTCTTATTGAAACCAGGGGAATAGGATTTAATGGTTGCTCGAATTGTAGCTTTATGGGCTAACACTTTTCTGTTAGTGGCTAGAGGCTTGGAGCCTTGTCTATTATGTAGTTCGCTAATGATGCCTTTATGGATACAGGCCTGTAGATTCTGCGCCAAATACTTTCCTACAGCCGGCTAAATGTTGCCACGTCACACGTCTCAAGGTTTACAGGTATATATTGCTCTATAGTCAGCTGCAGAAGCTTTTATGGCTGTCTACCTTTAGCTTTAGGACAAACTCATTTTGATGGCTGGCAAAAGACAGCTCAATGATTTCAAGTGTAGACTTAGAGCTAGACAAGGGACTATAGCCAGCCAAAGGAGCTTTTATGGCTGTCTATCCTTAGCTTTAGGACAAATTAATCAAGCCTTGCGAAGGAAGTGTGCAATGGACGCAAAGCTGCGCCAAAACAGGCCCAAAAGAACCGTCACTAAAGCAGACCACAAAGCCGATGGAATGGTCCCGCCGACACGACCCCCGAGGTCGGCAGCTCCGGCGTGCGGGGAACGCTGGGCAAACTCGCTGCGTCATCTGCAGATTGCTCCAAGAGTGAAACCCTCCGCCCTTCTCCCTCCTTCCCCGTTGCCTCCGCCACGTTGGGAGTTTGTTGCCAACACGCCACGACAGAAGCGCTGGCTGGTGAAGGTAGAAAGCCTTGCTTTAAAAACTTTAATGAACCATTTATGGAGTAATACAAGTAAACACTGGCCTCGCATTATAGCTTCTCTATTTAACTATCTGTACAGAATGGTTTGTGTTCATTCACACGTCTTTTCATACCCATGGCTAAAAGTAATGTTTGCTGGAGTGATCTCCCCACTGAAGGCATGAGGTGAAAAAGAGCCCTCAGTGTGAAATATGCTAGCGAAGTAATTGCTGCTAAAGAAATGCTATGAGCCCATTCTAACCTGAAGGTGCACGACAAACGCGGCTGAAGTCCGCTGTCTGCGAGGCATCCCCATTACGACAAAAGAGCGGAAGTGAAATCGGAAATGGAGAACAGCAACTTGCCTTAACGACGGTTACCCCCGCCCTTCGAAGACGGAGGAAACTAATACACGCGAGCTCCTGGTACGCCAAGATAGGGAAAGCGATGCTATTGTAAGCAATTCTAACCCCTGTCACAGAGTGGCAAAACTTTGAGAAATCTACCTGAACGTCCACTCGTAATTTTAAATGATGCCTATCTATAATTAACTTACGCAAAGTTCTCCTTCAAATGATGACACGTATAAACCTCAGGTCCAGATCATGTTTTAAACGGTGTATTGCTTCAATGGTAACCCTATTCTAATTGCACACACATGGGACGTTCTTTTCCAAATACCCCGCACTATAGAATTTTCTATGGTTCATAGATCAATTTGCGTTCCGAGAGATAAAAATACATGTAACTTAGCCAAGTAAAGTTAGGGTTAAATCACTGGCATGCAATTTTATTTCGGCATCGCCTGCCTCTGGGGTAGGGTTTCCAGAAGTGAAGTGTGCATGAGCTGTCCCACTCCTGTTGATATGAAACCGGTCCTGTAGTGCTTGTCATGCACGTTCTTTTCAATGACCCTAGTTCCAAGCCATTGCAAGCAGTTGCGCCGAAGTTGCGTCTTGCATATCACCAAAATCTGAGAAGCTGCCTCGACAGGTAGAGATAACATCGGTTAGCATTGATGGTAACCTCGGAAGAGTTGAAGCTTGAGCCGGTTGGTACATAACTTTAACAGTAGGGGGCACCGCAACGAACGAGACGAAGGGAAGATGGGACAAACACGAACGGGACAATGCGAAGACAAGACAAACACACGCGCTTGTACCTGTCTCGTCTTCGCTTGGTCCCATTAATTGTGCCGCCCTCTACTCTCTAAGTGATGGTAAACAACACAGGTGCAAAAACACTAAAAGGGCTTTCAGGGACAAAACCAACACGTGCTCAACAGAAGGTACTAAGGCCACCGTACTGATGTATGCTGAAATTTACCATATCTGGAAACACCTTTCTGATTTGTAGACATGATAGCCCGATGAGTGAGTGAAGACTGATCCCCACACGGAGATTAGCTGGCGTGTTCCTCGGCTAAACCAAAATGAACTTCGCGTCTGCCATCAATATATAAGGACAGCACGTCCATCCCTATGCACATTCGAGAGCGATACAGTCAATCAAAAGTATTGCCATGACGCTCAATCTTCCTTATTCCAGGTACATGGGTAAAATTGTTATTGGATTCCACAGAAAGTTTCTTATGACTTTGTTGATCGCTCAGCATGTGACAGTGTGGGGAACAGCTGCCCGTGCTCCCAGTATTAACTGAGTGCACATCCAGCAGTGCCACGAGAAAGCGACACTTTCCTAAAGTCCACACATAAAATTCCACTACACCCTTCACTTTCCTAAGACATGAACCAATGTTCACTTACAAAAGTGTTCCAACTTATATTGCAGAAATCAACTTCTCGAAACTCATATCACACAGGGTGCAACTTGAGACCTTCTCATCCTTGAGGGAGGTCGTGATTATTTTGTGTGCACAGGGAGCCCCGCTCGCGCATCAGCCTCGGGGCTCCAGGCGATGTCACATCTGAATCAACCCTCTTTTATCCATCATTATGAGCATCTTCATATTTTAGTATGCACATCTATACATTTTTTAGACAATACCATACTCACCTTTTACGTATTTTTTCCCAGACCTGACATGAAAGACCACCTAATCGAGTCTTGGCGCTCTTTGGTCGCAGATACACTTACGCCCATAAACATACTACTACTACTACTACAGCAAAGTGGCACCAGGATGTCTGTTTTCATTCCAAGTGTTCTTGATTAGATTTTGTCCACAGTCTGACTTGTCATGGCCAGTAATGCAAATCCACCTGCAGGGCTCGGGCACCCGTTAGCACAAAAGCCACGTGGGTTTGTAAATGAAGTGGCTTAAATCGTGGATTTGGCGTCTCGCCTCGAACAGGTCACTGTTAATGGCAGATATCCCGTCTGCTGCCGCGGTCTATAAGACTTCCCACACAGAAATGCACGATTTGATGAAATCCATTAGGACATAAGCATCAGGTTTGAGCAACGTACGTAATACTGACGTCCAAAATGTGTGTCGCAACGCTTCGGCAGTTAAGCAGAAACAGCTAGAAGACTGTATTAATGCAAACCAGCTTAGAGTAGTTAGCAACAAGAAATTTATTTATTCAGATACCCTAAATGCCCACATACGGGGATAACAATGTGTTGAATTGATTTTAATACAAGAACAAGGCGGAAAAACCAAAAATTGAAGGAAGAGAACTAAATAATACAAAGCCAGCGCACATAGATCATGGTTCTTGGCTCTGATAATTTCAGCTATCTTTACATAAAAGCTCTTCAAATGGCATACAAATCGGGAGTATGATGTGTTTATCTTAACTGGACAGGACCATGAAAGGACGATAAAAAGAGTCCTAAGCTGTGCACGTTGTTTGAGCGTGAGCAGAATTACCTACACCAACTGTTTTCTACACGCGTGGCTGCATTACCGTAGCCGTGAGTACCAATTTTACAGTGACGAAGGCAAATAACTGATATTCGCACGAATATGAAGCCAATTTCATTAGCCTGTTCAAAATACGCTGTATTTTCTTGGCTGTGGCTGGAAGCCCGCAGAGAGGCCTTGATTAATTTTCAAGTGGAAATTGGGCCGTTTCTGCATGAATAAATTGCAGCTGCCAATTGTTTCATGTCATTGTTCCTGCGTTGTGCGTAGTTCTTGAAACAGCTTCGAAGTCTAGTTGTTTGTGTGGACGAGACAATTTGTTACCTCAGTATGGTAATGCTGCAAGCACATTAAAGGGACACTGAAGTGAATTTGTCAAGCTCCTGTTTTTGCTTGCACTGCGTAGACTGGCTCAAATTAGCACACTTTTCATCATTTATCCGGTTGACAAATTGGTAATTATATTACAAAGCGCGAAAGAAGAAAAACTACCATGCGCGGTTTGCGGCGGCCGCACCAACTAAGGCTGTGACGTTGGGAGGAGGGGGCACCGTGATTGGACGATACCCAAGGTTAGCAGTCAAACAAGTTTCGGTTTCGGTTCTGTAAAACACAACCGATGGCGTTGTTGGATGGGCATTCTCAATATCTCAGTAATCATCGTACCGCGCTTCTGCCATGTTGTCGGCTGTAAAATACATAAGATTAGCCTCCCAGGACGGCTTGGAATCGTAGCATTCACTAGCCGAGGCCTACGCAGTGCATGAACGCCCTCCGCGTCCCCGCAGACGCTCAAATGCCATGCGCTTTTCCCCCATATTTGGAGCTTGCCTCACTCATGCCTGTATCGTAAAACGCGTGTTCGCACCAGGCCAAGGGTCTGTTGATTCTGGCCTGTGCCCACTGCCCACAAGCAGTCGGTGCTTATGGCAACAGCACGCCAACGAGAACTCGCTAGCGCGCCAGTGCCAGCCTGCGCGCGTTCTGTGAAATAGTTCGTGGAGCAGTGAACGTTGCGGCCCCATAAAAGGTGAACTTAGTTTAGAAAAGATCGGCGGAAAACGAAAAAGTTAACTTGTAAAAAAGAAAAAAAAAAGCACGTACCAGCGGGGATTCGACCTTGTGCCTTGCAAAACACTTGCAATGACATACCTTGCGCTCCAAGCCACTAGGCCACAGGCCAGCGCTGCGACCTTGGAAATATAAGGTATATAATGTATAACCAGTTTACACTTTTATTTAGTTTTAGCGTTCCAAGCAGCTTAGCTGACTATTTGTTGTTTTGCGCTCGTGCAGTAAGCATCCCCCAAGTTTCCACAATATCTCACGTCTAGCAATTGCATTTCTTACACGGAAAAGCGTTCGCAGATGCGTAGTCGTGCTGCTGGCCGCTGTGCTTGTCCGCCCAGCGCAAAAAAGTGCTTTCCGCACCCTAGTTTTACGCTGTACGGTAAAAATATCAGTTGATTTTATTTCCTTAGTACCTATATTGACTTCGCTGACTCTTCTCCTGCCTTCAAGAGGCCTTATATTGTCCTACTGGCGTACCAGTCAGTGAAGCGTCGCATGTGCGCTTGTGCAGCGCTTGTGTGAAGCGACCTTGACTTGGAGCTAGATACAGTGTACAAACTAACCAAGTAAAGAAAGGCCCATTCTTCCATTTACAAACGTGTCCTGGCTTCGTTTCAACTCGGCGAACGAATTGCGACGACCCGTCGGCGGCCGGCAGACGAAACGCTGGGCCGACTGACTCTGAGTCTATTCGATTCAGCCTGCACCTCTTGAACCAGTTCACAGCGGTGCAAAGCGGGTTCCGCCATCGGCGGAACCAGACCTGCACATTTTTCGTCTGCTTCTGCACCTCCTCGACAGGGAGTGCAGGCAAAGCCATGAACCCGTCCTGCACCCGTCGGCACCACCGGTGAATCGAACGGCGCGGTTCAGGTGCCGCGAGCTGCACCGCTGAAACGAACGGCGAAGTGCGGCACCGCCTGAACTGGTTCACGCGGTGCAGGTGAAATGAATAGACCCTCTGTCTGAAGGCCGGGGAGCCGTGCAGTAGCGCAGCCAATTGTGAGCTCGGCTCCTCACGACGTCACACGAAAACGCCACAGAAAATGGGCGAGCGTAAAGAGAGGAGGACAGGATTTTCGAATTAATTTTTCTAATAAATAAAATCGCGTAAACGCGCCCAGAGTGGTGGAAACATGGCCTGGGGACTTCAGACTACAATTTGCGCTAGTAATCCCGCAATGTTTACATATCACTTCAGTGTCCCTTTAAACATACCGCCATGTACGTTCCCAAGCATCGACTTAGCACTCTAAATGATTGCTGGGGCCTCAGCTTTCCCTGTTTCCCTCACCTTGGTATCAGCTTTCCCCGTTGCAAAGCAAATTCGAATATATTTCTGTCGATGGACATATTACAACTGACGAATCGGAAATAACTTGAAGATTTAACGAATACTTCCACTCGGTGTTTACTCATTCCGAAAAATCCTCTGTACATGCTTCTCCCAAACCAAGCTGTGCTCCCACATCAAAGCTGTCGATGGACAACTGGACATCGGATGCCGCCGTTCTCAAGTTCCGGGTGCGTCAGGGCGTTGTATCTTGGCTTGTGCGTGTTGGTTGGGAACTATGTGCCGCCATGGTCGTCATCTTCTCAGTGGCAGGCTTGGTCATGTCCGGTATGCATCGCGCCGTGTTGCTGTTTTCATGTTTGGGAGAGTCGCATCAGGGTTAGATCGGGTTGGGCTGAGGGCATCTCGTGAACACCATTCATCGGCGAGTCGTTGCGTCGTTGGACTGTTTGCGTTATTCTGCCGTTGAGCAACTTCACCTCCATAAGTTGCTGCTTTTAGTTTCCCCTGCATGGGCTGGGGGATCTCCCATGCATGCGTGACGTCTGCATTGCTTCGACGGCTTGGCGATCGGTATGGGTAGGACAGTGGCAAACGGTTGAAGCACGCTGGACCTCGGTGGATGTTCAACGGGTATTCCTCGATCTCAGTAGCGTGCTGGCCGGGTAGGGACTGTGGTGCATCAAAAGAGAACCCTCGCAAACCCAGCCTCTTGTAGGGGCAGCGACGGAAGATGTAGTCTGCCTCCCCCACAGTGGTTGCACAGCACGCGATTATAGGGGGTTCGCCTCGGCTTCCTGGACTACGGGGGGTCGGGCGGGCGACAGTGGGCAGCGGTAGGGGCCTCTTGACGATGAGTTAAAGGTGGGTGGGGTCAACAAACAGCTGTGGAGTAGGTCATAGCTTGTGGCTCGCGGGCTGTTTCAGACGGGGTAGAAGTTCCCGAAGTGTGTTGAACTTCTGTGGGATCACATCGGTCAGGGAGGTGACTTGGTGACTTGAGGTTGTGACGTCGCTGGTAAACTTTTTGAGGCTCTTCCCTCACACTGCATGGATGGTCTCGCGTAGTGTGTCAGAGCTAATAGCCCCGGCATCAATCGTCTCCGAAAACAGCGTACTGCCTCGTGTGTATTTCAAGCGTCTTCTCCAACGCGGCCTCCTCAGACGTGAATTCGTCCAGTCTTCAGGGGGTTGCGGAGAAGGCATGCAAAGAGCTCTTGCTTAACCCCTCCCATCAAAAACCTTAGTTTCTTTTCCTCACTCAATTCTGGGTTCGCACGCAGCATTGGGATGCTGTGTGCATGTCTGTAGCAGCTGCTTGGCCCGTTCCGTGCATACCGGAGACGTGAAAGTTTTCAAAACCTCAGTCTTGAAAACCTCTCAGGTTGTCTGCGTACGTTTGTGTTTGTCGAACCAAATACATGTGAAGTCTTCATGATAGAAAAACGCTTTCCTGAGCGTTTTGTCATCATCCCATCGGTTAAATGTCCGGACCGTCTTGAGATGTTCCAGCCATTCTTCAGTATCTTCCATAGGTGACCCGTGAAATGATGGTGGCTCCTGGGGTTGTGCACAACTACAGGAGTGCTCGCTACGGTGATCATCATGGATGCGTTGTTTACGGCACCCATCATGGCGTCTTCCAACTTCAATTTATTTGGCAGTAGTCCAAACTCTGGCTTTAGGCCTTGCTGTCTGCAGCTGGAACGAGTGGGGCTTGGTTGACGACTTTGAGATGGTTTAGGGTGCATGCACCCTGACCTCCACTAGACGTCATGAAGCCAAAGATGACGCAGTTGGCTTGAAGGAAAAACAAGTTTATTGGAGCAAACTTATGCCCAACTAACCACTCAAAAAATAGACAGGCAGCAAAGCAGCAGTCATCAAAGTGACGTGCGCAGGTGAGTGTCGGCAAATCGCATGCCGTGGCGTCAGCTCTGCGGGTATTTATCTTTTGGCGTGAGTGCTTCCTCGAAAGGTCGAATTACATTGAGAACACTGTAGATCAAAGAAGATTATTCTAGGCTAGTGGCGTTAGGGCGAAAAATTTTCCTTATCAAATGAGAACCCATGTGGCATAAAAAAGAAAGGAACATGCATTTCACTTGGGACACGGATAACACCATGGCACAGCCGGGCGCTAAAAGCAAAACAAACAAACCAAATACATAGTTCGTGCCAATATTCACAGAATTTATTAAGAAAACACTGAGGAAAAACTGTGAAATCTTTACGAAATGCCCGATATTCACTCCAGTTTACATAGACATTCTATCATTTGTGCTCAGCACTACTATGAGACGCAACCACCAACTTTGCTCAAATGCAGATCATGGCTATCACTTAATCACCTCACAGAAGAATACCAAAGAGCCACAGAAGACATAATACGCGCACAGCAATTTGAGGTCATTTATGCCTAGTAAAGCCATACATGTGTTTTAAGTCCGCAAATCTTGAGGCCGAATTCATTTCAGGCGCCAAAACTGGCCAGCACAATAGCATGCAACCGTCCCATTTGGCAAAAGCATACCCATTCCACATCATCTCTAATGCTCTTGGAAGAGGCTTCGAATTGGTAGAAATTCCCAGAAACAAGAGGGTTCACTGCAGCGAGACTATAAAGCAGCCTTGGAGTGCTATATCTCTCGCGTCCCATGACAACTGCAATGGAGAAAGTGCAGGTCTAGTGGTGAAATGCCCCGTACCTGAAGAATGGCTTGTGTTAAGTGTAAGTCGACTCTACTTGGGCATCTCAACAAGTAATCCCAATGGGTCCCAGTCATAATGGCCAAGACGTGCCTACTACAAAAAGTTCATGGAAGCATTTAAAAACATCTGTCCTCACTCAAGGCTAGAGACAAGTTAGCAAAAAAAAAAAAAAGCTTTGTTATGTCTTCTCAGCAAGCACGTCGGCGATCGACACATATGTACACCTCCCAAAAGAACTGCGGAGCTGAACTCCTCAACATTATTTACTTTAAAAACAAAACAAACAATGCAACTGTGTGGGCAAGTGACACCACAAACGATAAAAAGGCATGAAAGCAGCGAGCCCCTGTTAGCTGTCAGGTGGTAAGGTATTGCATGATAAAAGCGTAGATACCTTTGCTTCTACTGGTGAATATTTATTGGCAGAGAGGTTACAAAGACACCATGCTATGATTAAAAGAATTAGCACGACTTGGACAATGGCAGTAAAGAAGGACGACGGGACAAGCGCTCACTTGCAACTAACATTTATTGAGGCAGATCAGATGGGCAGATGTGTGAATGACCCGGCACACGAGCATAGTTCTTCTCTTAATTAAACGCGTGTGCATTTACCCGCACATTGCGAAGATTGCAGGCCTGTCGGTCCTTTGGAAAAATGCAGACCTTTCTTTGGGCAGATTAGAATTCTCGTAAGCAGTGATAATACAGTGGCGAGGGAGCTCTTGGAAGCGTTTTATATTAAGCAGAAAGGGGACAAGTGCGTCAGCGATACTACTGTGCTTTTGCGTGCCAGCGAGTTTGAATTTTTGAAAACGTCACCTTGATCATATTCTGTGGTTGATGTGTTCCATGTAGTGTACTGAAGTGCACGTGCGCATGCTCCTGATAATTCATGTATAAATATGAGTCGATGCCTCAATAAATGTTAGTTGCAAGTGAGCGCTTGTCCCGTCGTCCTTATTTACTGTCATTGTCCAAGTCGCACTCTAATTTTTTGAATCATAATAGGGTACACCAACTTGCCCAACAGACTTGCTTAATGGGGACACCATGTTATGCTTTGGCAAAGTTTGGTGTTTACAGGAACGGTTATGGAAACTGGGAAAATACAACATAATGATAATGGCTCTAATAAGGTAGCGCTTCAAGGGTGAAGGAAGTCTCAATAAGCACAGCAGAGACACTATTCACAGCTTGAATTCAGTGGTCAGTTTAAGCCGATTTCGAAGTCAGGGCCCAGCAATTTTGGCTACTGCTGACTATTACGTGGCATCGCCAGGCCAGGCTAATCACCAACGTCTTAACAGAAAACAAAGCAAAGGAAAACTGCACATGGCTCCTGGTTTGTTCAGTCAAAATGAGGCCTTTATTTTTTAATACACACACACAGGCAAACAAACAAAAAAAGCTGTACGAGGAAAGCCAGAAATCAAAAGCGCATGAGACGTCTCTGTTGATTCTCCGGGAAGAGAGCAACTTGGAGGGAGTCGATGCTGGTTCAGGGCTCACCTGAAAATGAGGTAGGGTGCAAGCTTAGCAGGGGTGGCAACCCTGCACTCTTTAAAATGCGGAGAGTTTTTAAAATGAGAAAAAAGCCTACCAGCTGCATTCATACAATGTTGAGCCCACTATCTGCTCACTTGCGCAGAGGTTGCAGATGCAGCCAAGTAAAGCCCAATCATGGGCGACCACACAAATGATAAAAACACCACGAATAACATCCCACATGCTTTGGTACAAAAGTGTAGGGTGCTGACATTGTTTAAACAGTACGATACATTGCTAAACCTGCCCCACAGGGGTTATTAAGCATGCAGTAACTTGGAGTTCATCTGGGATTGTTTAAAGGAGCCATGAAGACAAAATACAAGTTCGTTTTATTCGAAAGCTTTCGTGTTTTATAGTGCCCCAGCACTTGTCCGGATACAAACGATGCTTTATTCACTGAGAAATCAATTAATTTAAGTTAAAATTTTGATTTCCCCGCTAAATCGTGCGTTTCCGTGGTCTGCAATGACATCACAGGAACCTTGATTCACGCGTCTGCCGTACAGTGTGGACACACGTATACGCTGGCGCCGCCATTTTGGGTCACTCGCCTCCGAGCAAGTCAGTGTATCAAAATCGAGCTAAAATTATGGCCGCAACGCGGTTTACTGGCAAAGCTTGAATCATATCTGTTTCGCATTGCTGGGTATCATGGGAAACGAAAAGAACGCATTGAGCACGCTGACCCAATTGCAGGGGCATGGGACCGTTCAAAGGGTGTCTCCACCCTGCACAGCGGCGGTAGCTCCGAGGTCTTCGCGCGTGTTTACGTTACTGAACCTAGATGGCGCCACCATACCGTGGCAAGCCGTTTTCTGCCTTTGGTTTGTTTTTGACCGCATTTAAACCTGGATGTTTTTGTTCTGGGAGAAAATTTAGTGCTCGATCGACAAATATGGTCATGTAAGACACCGGTGCTTACGTTAATCCGCTAGTGTCGTCTGAGACAACCCCAAAGCTTCGCAGTGCTGTGCAGCTAAGCCAAGCATAGTGCGTGCAGTACCAACAGCAGTACACATCAGTACTTCTATGTTACATGTGCTTTCTTAACTTCCACTGTTTGTCCCAACATTCTTATTGCTTTAAAAAAGGATGTGCCCTAAATTTAAGCACAAACAGCTCGTTCTGTAATCTTATAAGCTCAGCCTAATTTGCGTTTGCTTTAGCCGGCCTCCGCGAATTGCAGAGCAGGCTGGTATAACATCATGGGTTCTGTTGCGGGAAATGAGCGAGTGGGTCGCATGGCCGTTCCCTTTTTTCCCCAATTGTATAGCTTATTTGAGCGAAGTTTACTTTAAAACTGGTGTCAGTACGATTCTAACGTGGCCGTCTTTTGAATGAACCAAATTTGTGTTTTGTCTTCATGGCTCCTTTAAACGGTACGATACATTGCTAAACCTGTCCCACAGGGGTTTTTATGCATGCAGTAACTTGGAGTTCATGCTGAACTGGTGTAAACAGTCTTTAAAAAGTTTTTCCTGCACCCCCAGAAGGAAAGTTTTAAAGATGCGATTGTTATAGGAAATGCTGCTGCTATTAGGGTACTATATGAACTAGATAGTGCACTGCTACAAAGGCACGTCTGTCCCGACAAGTTTTATAAGGAGTTTCAAGCCCATGCATACGAGAGCAGTACACTCTGCTGGGGTGTAAGAGAGAATTTTGAGGACTTAGACCTAAAATTCAGGTTGATCAGAGACTAAACTTCAATGACCAGACAAGGTTGGAACGTGACTGACACAGCCCATGCATCATCTCTGCATAGTGGCGAAGTCTACTAAGTTTAGAAAAATTTTAAGTGTCTCAGTTTATGAATTGATGTTTAATGGCGCAAGGGCAACTAGGGAACTAGCACCAAAACAACAGTAATTTAATGGGATATGTACCGTATTTTTTCGCATAATGAACCCACTCGCGTAATGAACCCTCCCCCAACTTTTCTTGTTGATTGATTGATTGAACAACTTTTTATTAGCCCAGATTTTTCACTTAACCATCGGTCAGGAGTCCTTGGTCCCTGGCGGCAGTCATGGCCATCTGGATGAGCCGGGTATGGATACCCGGGTCGGAGCTGAGTAGCGCGGTCTCCCACTGCTCCTTCGAACTTATGCTGAGTGCAGGCAGCCCTGCCTTACTGTTTTGGTAGTCATTTCTCTGGAGAGGGCAAGACCATACCATGTGATGTAGGTCAGCCCTGTCACCGCACGCCTTGCATTTATCTGAATAGAGCCCTGGGTAACATAGGCTGTAAGCCACTGGATTGGGGAAACAATCTGTCTGCAGCCATCGCCACGCTACTGACTGCCATTTACTCAGTGTCCTGTTTGGGGCTGGGTATTTGGCCCTTTCCAGTCTATAGTGGTCAACTATGTCTCTGTAGAACACCAGCCTGTCCCTTCCCGACCGTCGTATCGAGTGCGCGTCTGTGTCAGGAGTTTCGACATCGGCTTGGTCAATGAAACCTCGAGCCGCGTCATGCGCACACTCATTCCCGGCCAGGCCAGAGTGTGCCTTGCCCATAGCAGATGTATTCTGCCGTGTTGCTCCATAGTCAAGCCGGATTTTAGAATGCGAAACGCCTCGGCTGAGATGCAGCCCCTCGCGTAGTTTAGTATGGCGACTTGGAGTCGCTTACTATAACTTTGGTCTTGGAGGACGCGACCATTGCCAGGGAAATGGCCACCTCCTCGCCAACCTCCGGGTCCGTCGTCCAGACCGAGCCGGAGGCGATGCAATCGCCCTGTCGATTCACAACCGCTAAGGCCATAGCGTCGCGGCTGGTATATTTGGCGGTGTCCACGTACATCACGTCCTCGGATTTCGCGTATCTTCTGTGCAGAGCCCTGGCTCTGGCCTGTCGTCGCTCCCCGTTATGTACAGGATGCATGTTCTTAGGGAGTGGAGGGATATGTATGTGGGTCCCTATCTCCGCTGGTATTTCGACTTTCGCGCCTTGCGCACCTCTGTAGTTTATGCTGAGAGAATCTAGTATTTTCCTCCCTGTCTGACTCTTGGAAAGCCGTTCCTTTTGGGCGGTTAGCTGGGATTCTATGAGCTCACTAAGGTTGTTATGGAGGCCGAGTGCTTCAAATCGTGCATTCAATGCAGTTACAGGTATACAGAGAGCTTCTTTTGTGTGCTCTCCTTATCATAGCGTTTATGTTGTTCTCCTCGTCCAGCTTTAGGTTCAGGTAAGGGGTACCGTATTTTCCGGTCTATAAGTCGCACCCCCCTCAAAATGACAGTTTTTCCAAAAAAAAAAAAACGTAAAGTCGCACTGGTGTATAAGACGCACCGGTGTACAAGACGCACTTGTTAATTAGGTAACCTCATAATGAATCAGACTGTTAGAAAGTGCGGCGAAAGTACATGGTTGCGGCGGCCGCCGCCTATGAACGCATCCCCCGGTAAGGAGGGCTAGACACGTGCATATACCGTCCAAAGTCAAGACAGAACTAAGTTCTCAAAAACGGTTTATTAATACACACAGATGGCATGTACCTACAGACGGCGTTTAGGCAAAACCATCGAAGTCTTCTTCCACCGACTCACTAACAAATAATTCAGCAACTTCAAGTGGTAGTTCCGCCGGCGCATCGCTGTCATCCTCCGACTCACTGATGTCTTCTTTGCCAACATCGTCACCACTCGCAGACCACATCACTCCTACAACTGTTTTTGTAGAAATGGAGTCCCAAGAGTCTGAGACCCATTTGGCCACCTCTCCAAACATTGCGCGTCTCTTGCGTGCTGTCGTAAATCAGCACGATAAAGATGTCATGGCGGACGGAAGCGGCTCGAAAATCGAAACTTATCAGCAAGCTGTCATTTTAAAAATTAGCAGCATGTTTACCTCCTTCAGAGTAAATCTGTAATAATTTATAAGCTGCATTTTGTTTTTGCAACTTAGTTTGATGTTACATTGAATTTATTCTGAACTGTAGTTACTGCGCATGGCAGGAAGTTGCGCTCAGTTGTCGCAGGCTATTATTATTGCTTTTGACTAGAAAAAGCTGCGAATTCTTTGGTTTGATGTCCCCAAGTGACATATGGGCTACGAGAGACGCTGTAGCGGTGGGCTTCGGATTCATTTAGACCATAGAGCTGTGTCTCATAACGTGCGCTGGCCATGTGCGGCCGACGCGAACTAGATTTAATCCATAAATAAGTCGCACTGGTAGATAAGACGCACCAAAGAAAATTTCAGAGAAAAAATGCGACTTATACACCGGAAAATATAAATATGGTAACGTATGTGATCCTACTTAAAACAAAAGCCTGTACCAATCTCATTATGTTAGGCTCTTTCATTCCGTGGTGCCTGTTTGCGATGCGCGAGATGAGCCGAATTGTTTGATGGACGCTTTTTTCCAGCGCGCGTATGGTTTCTATGTTGTGCCCAATGGCCTGAATTCTTAGGCCCAGGATCCTGATACTCTGAACTGTCGGGATACGCTGCGTACCACCTGCAAAAAGGTGAATGTTCGGAGTGGTCGAGTCGGTTTTGCGCCCTCTGCTGGTCGGACGGTATATTAGCAGCTTTGACTTTTGTGGGGAGCAACTCAAGCCTCTCGGTCCTACATACCCCTCTACAGCCTCGATCGCCCGTTGTAGAGTGTCCTGTACATGCCCGTCGCTACCCCCGGCCACCCAGAGCGTGACATCATTGGCGCACAGGCTGTGATATAGTCCCTCTATGTCGTTTAGTATTTCTGGAAGACCCATCATGGCCACGTTGAAAAGGAAGGGCGGGAGGACAGACCCCTGAGGCGTACTTCTGCTCCCGAGGTCCAAAGTGAGAATTTACTTTTTTTTCACTGAATAAAAAATGCGGCGATATGTTTTTATTTTAAGCATAGTTGCTGATGCTGCATGCGATCGCAGTAACTTCATATCGTGCTACAGTACGTGGAGAAATGCTAAAAATGCATTCCAAGAAAAACAAATCTCATATTGTAGCCGGAGACGTGAGCGCGAATGCAGTTGCTTAGAATTTAAAAATTGCGCGTTTGCGGTGCGCCACCTATTAAATGCAAAACAAACCTTGTGCCATATAAATGTTGCGGCGTGCGAACAAAGCACCAAACATACTCCGCACTCCTTCCCTGCTATTTGATCTTTAATTTTGTTCCGCCAGCGTGAGAACAAAGTACTAAACGTACTCCGCACTCCTCTGCTCTTGCTGTTACGCGACTTCGCCATTACGCTCCGTGGTTTTGTTGTTCAGCTGTGTTCCAACCTTTTTTTAGTGCTGTGCAGCATTTTAAACTACGGTGGCGGAGAATGCACTGCACATGGAAATGGCGCAGCTGTGTGGGACTTTAGTGTTGACCCAATGTGTGTTGGCTACGGGTGAAAACGAGAGGTTTTCGGGCAATGAACAGGGGTCGCTGTGTGTTTCGTGGGCCCAAAGGAGGTTTGCCGGTGTCAGAATAGAAATTTTGGAGTGCCTCGATGGCACGGAAGACGGTGCCGACAACAAAAGTGCGGCCGCAAGCGACTTCAGTGAGGAGGGAAGCTCCATGGCAAAGGGGGACGATGGCGAGTTGCAAATAAAATATAAATTTCATTACATAATTACCTACGTGTTTTTACGAAAATGGTAAGGCTCTGACAGTGCTTCTGTTAGCAACCTTATCGTATGAAATTTCAACTTTTAAAAATCTCTTGCAATTGTTTTCCCGCATAATGAACCCTTCCCCCAATTCATGCCGAAATTTCCGGAAAAAAAGTGAGTTCTTACGCGAGTAAACACGGTAACCATAAAATCTAAAATATGACTGAAAGTAAAAGTGAAACAAAACAAAGGACAATTAATAGTCCATTCAGTGCATAGGGCCAGGATGATTATGTGCAACATCACAACAGCTGCAGATAGCTTATCTCAACAGGAAGGGTTGGTTCATCGGCTAAAATGTGTAATAGGTGCAGTGGAATGGGTCATCTCTAGAGTTTAGGGAAATGTTTGTGTCTATGTGAATTACCGATAGGCCCTCCCCACACCTGCTGCACAGGGGTCTGAAATCCAGTGAGAAGGTGGGAGTGTGTCGCATGGGTGTGGACTATCCATAACCACAAGCCTTGGCCGAGATGAACGCTACATAGACTGTACTCCACTCACCTCCTTCATCCCTCTATTTCTGTCTTCCTATCCTTTGCACCCCCTTTCCCTTCCCTGGACTGGGTTGTATGAGGGTGAACTTCCCGTTGAGTTCAACAATATCCCCAGTTCTTTTCTCTTCCCTGCCTTCTTAATGAATCACCACCACCACTATCCATAACCTAGCCAACGTCACTTCAGTGTGTCTGTTGAGAGAGTCGGTAGCGCGTCGTCCCAAGTGTGGCTGCATTATGTGTTGCTTGTTGTCTGTTCACTCCACTGTGCTTGCCATAATGTTATGAAGGTGCTGTGTGATGTGTGGCTTGGCGTTAGCGTGGGGTACTGTTGTTATGTCCACAGTGGTCCAGAGTGTATGTAGCAGCAGCGGCCCGCTCATCAGGAAGGAACCTCATTGCCGGGGATCCCAGCACGGAAAAAAACCACATTGACAATGCGATTTTTGTACGGCTTGTGTGATGCCAATGCTAGCACAACGCTCAAAGAATCTGTATACATGATGGACTCAAATTTTGTGTTCAAGAACGTGTTGTGCAATAAGTAGTATGCCATGTGCTTTCGCTGAGTAAATTGAGGTGCGCATGCTCATGGTCCTGCACGCATCCAACGTTTGGCCCATGAGCAGAGCAAGACACCATGGAGAAAGTTTTCGATGCATCACGGTAAAACTTTGCTCGCTGATATTTATGCTGCAACGCCAAGAAGTGCTGCAAATCGTACTTCTTGGCACTTGGTTCGTGTCAAGTTTCATAAAAGATAAATCACAACAAATAGACTGCAGTTGCCATGATGCTACAGTGTTAGTAAAAGATGATGTGTGTACATCCAAAAACCCAACAGAAAGACTTGCTCTCACCCTCAGAGAGAAGGCCAAAAAAACCGATAGGCGATTTGTGAAGAGCTGCGTTGAGGATGTATCGTTGAGGACAGGTTTAAAAAGATGGTTATCCAATCATGAAACCTTAAAAATATATAATAAATCTATGTACATTCGTTGATGTCCCAGGCACTATTTGTTAAATTCGACGTGCAGACTCTGGGTTGGGCTATTGTGAAACGTGCTATACGCAAGGTGAAAGCCCAAGTGGGGCCTGTATCATCTTTAGTGTTGTTTTTGAACCACAAAACAAACAGAATGACCTGCAGAATGTTTATCGTTTTCAGGCGTTTATGTTTTGAGTTGTTTGATGTGCGAAATGAACACGAGTTTTTCATCAAATGTGACACCTAAACACTTGTGCTCCTTTTTTACGGGAATCGAAGCACAATTAAGGGTAATTTGAGGGTCCACATGAATCCTGTGCTCACGGAAGAACACAATGCAAGTACTTTTGCTTGGAATCAGTTTAAAATCATTTAAGTCTGCCCAGCTAGCAAGTTTCTCAACACCAAGCTGTACTGGACGTTCGCAGATTGACATGTAACAGGATTTGAGATATTTAAACATCGTCTACATACATGGAACAGGAAATGGTTGGTGGGAATGCCTTTTGGAGAAAGTTCGTCTTAACTATAAACAATGTGCAGCCTACAACTGCACCTTGTGGCACACCATTTTTGTGCACATGTATCCTGGACAGAGCTGACCCTACCTTAATGCGAAACATCCTCTTAAATATGCAAGCATAAATAGTGTTCAACATGTTGCCTGACACCAAAGGAGTTAAGCTTGCTAAGGATGCCGTATCACCAGGCTGTGTCGCAAGCTTATTCAATATCAAAAAATACCGTAAGGTACAATTGGTTATGGACGAATGTGTCATTTATGTAGGATTCCAACGCAAAAAGTTGATTGTTGGTAGATCACCCCACCCTCAAGCCTGGTTGATTTGATTGATTGATGTAGGGTTAACGCGTCTATGCTACACAGGCGATGAGTCGCGCCGTAGCGGAGGGTTCCGGATTAATTTTGACCACCTGGGGATCGTTAACCTGCGCTGAAACGGGCATTGAACCTGTGTCCTTGTGCACCGTGAAGCCTGCCTGGCAGCTCTCCAGTTTATCTTCTCGAGAAGCTTACAGGCAGCTTGTCACGGCAATGGGCCGATAGCTGTTGGGAGAGGAAGTGTCCTTTTCTCATTTAAAAAAGCCACTACTATGGGCCTCCCGCCAAGCCCTGGGAATGTGCCCCGAAAGCCATATTTTGTTGTATAAGTATAGCAGTGTGTCAAGAGTGTCTGAGTATAGGTGTATCATGGAGTACGTGATTATTGTCTGGGCCTGGAACTGAAGGCTTACAAGTACTTCAAGCCATTTTCAGCTCATGAAGTGAAAAGGGGGTGTTGTAAGATGCGGTTGACGTATTATCTCGCCAGGACGTCTTTTCGCTAGATGTTTTGTGTTTCATGAAAGTGGTTGCGCAGTGTGCAGAACTGGACACGTGTTGAAAGCGTTGCGCAAGTGTGTTAGCGTAGCCTTCGAGTGTATCCCCTGTTGTGCTGATTAGCGGCAGGCTGCGTATCTGTAGACCTTTAAATTTACGTATTCGTGTGCAGACTTTACTGCCCGCCTGCAGTCCTAGTTCCACCAGGGCCTCCTTGGGTTGCAAAGGGCACCTGAGGCCTGGGAAATGAACTTTCCAGCGTTGTTGAGGATGTGCGCTGTGAGGCGTTGGACGGCTTCATTTATATGTAGCTGTGTTACGGATGTGGTGTGCAGTTTTAATGTTTCTGTAAATAGACTACAGTTTGCTCGTGCTTCAGTAAACCTCCTATGGGAAGTAGAACTACTGAGAACTATATATGTCAGTGAGGTAGGGAGGTGGTTACTACCGTATGGGTTAATGTCCACATTCCACTAAAGAGATGGGAAGATAACTGCAGAGCCAATCACTACATCGAGGTGTGAATAAGTATAGTGTCCTATATTGTGGTATGTGGGCTGCTTTTTATTAAAAAGACACGCTTTTGAGGATGTTAAGGATGTCTCGATGAGGCGACCCCAGGCGTCCATGCAGGAAGAGCCCCAAAGAGGGTTATGTGCATTTAGGTCGCCTATAAGTATATATGGTTCAGGCAACTGATTATCAGTGCCCCTGAACATCACAACTGGACCAGCTGGAAAGCAGGAGAGATGTATATAGAGCAAAGTGTTATGAACCTGTTACATTTAATTGATCTGACTGCAGCAGCCTCACGGACAGTGTCTAAATTGAGAGTATCATCGCATGCAGTGGCGTAACTAGATACCGTATTTATTCGAAAATAGGTCGAGCACGAATATAGGTCGACCTCCTAAAAATTGAAGTCGCCGAAAAAAAAATAATTTATTCGATTATAGGTCGACCCATACTTTTAAGAAAAAAACTTGAGGAAACTTTTTAAAACTCCCATTTATTTACAACGCGGTCACCTCACTGGTCGGAGCCACACACTGCGTCGTCGTCGGAACTTGCGCCGCATGCGCCGCAGTTCATTACCCACCCCCGCCCCCGACTGGCTTTGAAGGCTGAACGGCCAATCCCGCCTCGCAGCGCTAACTGTTGAGCTTTGGTCTGAATATCTTCGCAGGACACTCGGTGTCCTTTCGCACACTCCTCTTCCACGTGCAGCCGGAGTTTTTTCTCGAGAGCATCGTGCCTCCCACCACAAAACGCACGACGCAGTCCCCTACAAGCAAAAAGTTCGTCCCGCTGTTTCCGCCATCCCCTGATCTGCTTTTCATTAACGACTAACTCTCGCTGAGCGGTGCAGTTGTTCAAGTTCTCAGCAAACAGGATCACCCGGCGCTTAAAGTCTGACGTGACATCGCATAATGCGTACGAGAAAAACATTGTGTGTGGAAATCACAACGAAGCAAACACAAAGAAAGCGCATGAAACGGAGAACCGGAGATAGTAGAGACAGCGAGCGAAGCAGGCAACGCCGTTCCGTTCACGAGGTGGCTACGCTAGGTGGCGCAAGTCACCTTTACCCCCACCTCGCGCTAGCCGCTACCGCGGCTCCGAAGTCACCAAGCCAAGCCAATCTGGCTCTCTAGCCAGTACGTAAGCTCGCTCGTGCGGTTCGGCCGCAGGTAATGCGCGATGGCCGGCAGTGACTGTGGGTGGTTTTCTTACGCTGATTGTTTTGTTATTTTTTTCCTTTATTTTCTTGCCTGTCTTTGTTCTAGATGCTCCGCGCAGCCGCCTCAAATTGAGGAGCGCCGGGCGCGACGGAGAAACGGATCGCTCGGTGCGCTCGCCATTTTTGATCATGACTATAGGTCGAGGTTCTTCGGTCACGATTATAGGTCGACTCTCAATTTTTAAGCACATTTTCGGAAAAAAAAGGTCGACCTATATTCGAATAAATACGGTAGGCTGGCGCCCATGGCAAGTATATATATTTTCACGCCCCTCATAATAATAGTGATAGTGATTATTATTATTATTATTATTGTCGATATCAAAGTGTACAAAATAATTAATTGCCCAGAGGACTGTCTCGCCCTTCAACATGACATCTCATCTTTCGCGCGCTGGTGTGCTGAGCAGGAATTCTTAACTATAATAAAACCAAAGTTATCACCTACAGCCAGAAAACACATCCTTTCCAATTCTCTTATACCCTTAATAACGCTCGTCTGTCAAAATATTCCGAGGTTAGAGATCTTGGATTGCTGTTCGACAGTTCCCTCAGTTTCACTCCCCATGTACGACAGATGGTCGGGCGGGCCCTCCGCTCTCTGGGTGCGGTGTGGCTATTGACTCTTACGGACCTGTTAAAATTCAAAATGAGGCAGGCACTGCGAGCAGGAAATTTGTAGACCTAATCAAGTTCTACCTAAAGTCTTTGCTCATCAACTACAACGATGATGTAACCGTTCAGTGTGATGGCATAGGAATAGGTTCATGTATAGCGCCGCTGCTTTCCGACATCTCTTTGGCGCAAGGCAACCGCATTTTGGAAAATGTATTACAAGATATGCATGTGCAGAAACGTTTCCTGTATGTGATGATTGTTTAGTTCACTTAAAGCCAAGCACTGACATTGAAAGTAGCATCCCTATCAGTGAAGCATTTGAGACTACGCACTAGGACCTGGATTTCACATGTGAAAAACCTGCTAATCATGCCATCTAATTTCTTGACATTAACCTAAAGACCGGACTGTCCCACACATGCTGGTGCTATTGCACGAGAGGAGAAAAGGCGCTGCTGCCGTACGATTTGGCACACTCAAAGTTGGTGAAAAGAGCTATTGCCACTTCTTGCATGTCGCAAGCCATCAAGAAATCTTGCGAACACAGAGTATGTGAAAGTCAGTCGGCCCAAATTGATCGCTTAACAAAAAGTGGGTTCACTGTCACATGCTTGTCTCGGTTGCAGAAAAATTGCTAAGAACCATGGCAAAAGGGACTGACAAAGAAAAAGATAGCAAAAAACCAAAGAAGCAGCCAGTCGTTCTGCAGCACATTCACAGTTTCACACAAATTAAGGAAGGTTGGCACGAGGCATGAAGTCCCGGTGCTTTTTTTGGCAACGAAGAAACTAAAAATGCTGTGCAAGATGGCTAATCAAAATAGAGACGCTAAACAAACAGGATGCGGTGTTAAGGGGGCAGTTGGGTCTTTGGGGCCAAAAACGGTCAAAAAAAGCGTTTTCTGAAAAATGGCATTTTCGGCCTTCACGGCCATTTTTCTATCAGTCTGTAAATTTCCTCATCAAAAGGAACCATATTTCGTTGTTATTATATTATAATAACATTTTAAAGTGCACTCTACAGCTCAGTTAGCACAAAATTCGATGGTGAAATAGCACTTTCCTTGCAATGCAAAGCTAGCATTTCATCCTCAGATATCTCGGCACCCAGAGCAGGCACAACTGTACTTTTCTTTTGCTTCTGATACCGAAACGCGTGGAGAATACAATGTTGGAAACAAATTTTTCAAATGGAGGCTTTGGAAAGTTATTATTGTGTTCAATTGGCACCACCCGCGAGCCATTTCTGGCAAAGCGTGGGAGGAGCGAAGTTCACTGTGCTGTAAAACGACGAAAAATAGCTGAATCAAAAAAGTTCTTCCTACGTTGTATTCCTTAGTCATTTGTCTGCCTAGCGACGTGGTAATTGCCACTCTGTGTGGAGTGGTTATATTTTGCAACTGTGACCCAAAACAATGGCAACAATTAACCATTAATTAACTCAACATATAATCAAGTTACAAAAAATCTAATGGCAGATTTGAAATCGGCACAAAAGACCCTATAATGTAGTGCAGTTTCATTAAAATTGGTTGGTAAATAAAAAAATAGCTCTAAGACCAGTCTGCCCCTTAGGCACACGAACAATTTTGTCGCCTGCCACTCCGGGGTTGTTTGCAGGACACCTATGTCTTGCGGGAGAACTTAGATAGCACTACCTGGGCAATGCATTAATGAAAGGCTTAGAGAACACAACAACCTGCGCAAGAAAGTTTCAGCACCAGGACACTTGGCTGCCTACTTCGCCAGACGTGATTGCTCCGCGCAATTTTAACGCACCGCGATCCTCTTTAGATCCCCTGACACGCTCACACGCAAGATTTGGGAAGCGTTTGCATTTTGGAAAGAAAAAGACTGTCAGTTCCCTGTCGATTGCATTAACAACGGAAGTGGCATTACTCGATTAGGCCACGAATGCGCAATGATGAACATTGTATTTATTTTAATCGATAATGATTACCCCTTCCTGTTATGTAATCTGAATGTTTGCTTAGAATCTGTTGTTGGGATTAAAAAATAACTTGGTAGCAAGCGCTTCACTCGTTTGTGCAATCCTTAATCCTTCGTCTAGCTTACACCAGCAATGCTTCGATTCGAAAACCAACTAGCCCCATTCCAAGCTCTGGTTTGCTCTCGTGGCTGTTTGAAGACTCTCAGTGCCCTCGCAGTACTAAGTTCTGAGTAGCAAGGAATTTTATCCAGTGGAGGACTCTCGTCAAAAGTTCACGCCGCTGGTGCTTTTCTTTCTCCATCTGTAATTGAAGGTCGGCACCAATTAAGTTTACTTTCACTGTGTAAAACACATTCGGTGATTTTTTGCATTTTCGTGAAGCATAATGCTCTTGTGTGCCTTCCACTTGTTAAATCGCCCTTCTTTCTCCAAAGATGATACAGTTAAACCTCGTTATAACGAGACGGGCTATAACGAAATAATGGGTGTTGTGTTGTGTTGTGTTTTATGGCGCATAAGCAACTAAGGCTATCATGCGCCAAACAAAAGGTTTTGTGTTTTTTGTGGATAATAACCGATTGCTTTATCTTGTTATAGCTTGTTTAGAAGTGTAGCTTCTTTTAAAAAACTAAAGACAGAGGGAAGTTTGACAACAGCATTCTCTCCTAGAAGTAGGCTGGGGTGAAATGGAATTTGCTCGCTGTAGAACAGCCTAAAATGTTTTTTCCTCAAGGCCTCGAATTTCGTACATGAGAATAAGATGTGATTTACTGTAAGTTCCTGGTCACAATCTTCACATCTCGGTTTGTCTTGTTTCATAAGAAGAAAGTTATGTGTAAGATGTGTGTGTCCAATGCGGAGACGGCATAAAATCACTTCTTTGAGGCGTTCTTCATGTCTGCTTGATTCCCACTCTTCTATCGTGGGTTTAACCAGGTGGAGTTTGTTGTCGATTTCCTTATCCCATGAGGACTGCCAAGTTTCCCTCAGTTTGCTCTGTATAAATTTCATGCAGTCGCTGTGAGGAATCTGTACTGTCTCTATTGTTCCGTTACCCGCCTGTGCGGCACATACGTCGGCTCTCTCATTTCCTTTGATTCCCACATGGCTAGGGACCCAGCACAACTTAATTTCCTGTCCTTGTGTTGTGATTTTTACCAAATTGTGTATTATTTCTCCTACTAGAGGTTGAGCTGCATTTTTGTATTGCACTGCTGTGACTGCGCTGAGAGAGTCTGTATATATAATACTGCGTTTAATTTTATTCCTCATTATCCTTTCTACCGCCACAGCAATGGCATAACATTCAGCTGTGTAAACCGAAGCGCACTGGGGTAGCCTGATCACCTTTTCCCATTTCCCTTGCACTACTGCACTCCCAACATAGCATGATGTTTTGGAACCGTCTGTGTAAAATGAGGTGTAGTCTTTGTATTTTTCGTTTAGTGCCAAAAATTCCTGCAAAATATGTTCTTGCGATGTCTGCTATTTTTTAAAGGCGTGTTAGTGTGAAGTCACATGTTGTAGGAAAACTATACCAAGGGGGTAGTTGGTTCTGTCTATGGGAAATTTGAGGTAATGTGTGCAGCGTAGTAAATTCTTGGCATCTCTCTTCAAACCGAAGAAGCAATGGTCTGATAGCTTGGGGTTTATTATTGAACAGTGTTCTAGATGGGCATTTTGTAACTATGGGGTAACACAGATGTTTCGGCAGTGAACGGATCTTTAGTACGTATGAGCATGTGAGCATTGTTCTTCTATATGTGAGTGGTGGTTCATTTGTTTCTACGTAGAGGCTGTTAATTGGGGATGTCCTATACGCCCCAGACGAGAGACATAAACCTAAATTGTGAACGGGATCCAATCGTTTCAAGTAGGACTGTCTCGCGGAGCCATAAACAATGCTACCATAGTCTAGGCAGGAGCGAACAACGGAGCGATAAACTTGTAGAAGGCATGATCTGTCGGAACCCCAGTGTTTCCGTGACAGAACCTTAAGTATATTTAGAGCTCGCGAAGCTTTCTTTTTAAGCATATTGATGTGGGGCAGGAAAGTGAGTTTTTTGTCGAACATTATGCCTAGAAATTTGTGTTCGTTTTGTATGGGTAAGTCGGTTTCCTTGAGGTGTAGGGTCGGATTGGTCTGTAAGCCTCTTTTGAGAGAGAAGAGAATAGCCACTGTTTTGCGTGCTGAAAACTGGAAACCATTTCTGTCTGCCCATGTTGTCAGTTTGTTTATAGTCAACTGTACTTGTCTCTCGCATGTTGCTACATTGGAAGATGTACAAGCAATTTGAAGATCATCAACATAGACAGAGTACATAATCGACTTTGGAATTATTTTGCATATGGAGTTCATTTTTACAACGAACAGTGTTGTGCTTAGAATACACCCTTGAGGGACCCCGTTCTCCTGTACAAATGTTCTCGAGAGGGTTGAGCCCAGGCGTACTTGAAATGAACGGTTTGCCATGAAGTCATTCAGGCAATTCAACATTCTTCCACGGATGCCTAACTCTACTAAATCCCGCATTATTCCAAACCTCCACGTAGTGTCATAAGCCTTCTCCAGATCAAAAAAGACAGCAAGACAGTGTTGTTTGTGTATGAATGCTTCTCGTACGGTATTTTCGAGGCGGACAAGATGATCAGTTGTTGAGCACGCCTTTTTAAACCCGCACTGGTGAATGTCAAGAAGTTCGTTTGATTGTAGTACAAAACTTAGCCTGGTATTCACGACAAGTTCAAAAGTTTTGGCTAGACAGCTCGTGAGGGCTATTGGTCTATAACTACTTGGGGAGGTTGGCGGCTTTCCGGGTTTGAGTAAAGCTACAATGAATGCTTTTTTCCAGGCTACCGGCATCCTTCCCGATACCCAAACTTTATTAAAAAACTTCAGAAGTACTTCTACAGAAGGACCCGAAAGATGTGCGAGCATTTCATAATGTATATCATCTGGGCCGGGTGCAGTCTGCTTACCGGCCGATAGAGCTCTCTTCAATTCTTGGAGCGTTATTAAACTATTATAAGGTTCGTTTATACCCCCGTGTGTTGGAAGTTTTTGTTTCTCTACAGTGTGTTTGTATTTTAAAAATGCTTCTGCATAATGCACAGAACTGGAGACGCTGGAGAAATGTTCTCCCAGTATATCCGCCTGCTCTTCTAGGCTACTTTGTACACCAGGTGCTGTTAGAAGAGGAACTGTAAAAGGGGAGTACGTGCCATTGAGTTTCCGAACTTGCTCCCACATTTTTTTTTGATGTGACTGAGCTGTTTATAGACGAGACGTAATTTTTCCATGAATCTTTCTCGGCATTCCGCCGAATGTATCGGGCTTTAGCTTGTTTCCTTTTAAACTCTAATAAATTTTCTTGCGTTGGATATCTTCGCAAGACTCCCCATGCTTTGTTTTGCTGCTTTTTGGCTTCCTTACACTCTTGTGTCCACCATACTTTGTTGTTTGGTCTCACCATTCCCGAGGACTGTGGAATAGCTAAGCGTGCAGCCTTAAGAATGCAAGATGTAAACCTTTCATTCAATTCGTCGATGCTCAGTGTGTCCGAAAAAACTTGGTCTAAAGTAGCTTCGGAAGTAAAAAGACCCCAGTCGGCAAACTGAAGTTTCCACCTGCGTGGTTTTGTCGGGATAATGGTTGGTGATGATGATGTTACGCTAATCATTACAGGTAGATGATCGCTCCCGTATGGGTTATCAATGACATCCCACTTAATATCGCTAAAAACACTCGGTGAACTAAAGGATAAATCTATGCAGCTCATTTTCCCTGAGCTTGGAGAGCAGTATGTAGGTTTGCCGGTGTTTAAAAGACAAACATTATTGGATAAAATAAAATCCTCTAAAATCTGCCCCCTTGCGTCAGTTTTTTCGCTCCCCCAAAAAGAAGAGTGGGCATTAAAATCGCCAACTATTAAAAAAGGCTCCGGTAGTTGGTTTACCAAGTCTTCAAAATCTTGCAGTGTTACTGTGAGGTGTGGTTCAATGTACACGCAGCACACTGTAATTGTTTTAAATGCAAGCAGGGTGACCGCCACTGCTTCTAGCCTAGTTTTAAGTTTGTCTTCTCGAGTTGCTATGCCATTTTGGACAATTATTGCCACTCCGCCCGAGAGCCTACTCGCCTGCTCTCGGTCGCAGCGAAAGACCTGGTAACCTTTGAGTATATTATGGTGTTTAGGACCTAAGTTTGTTTCCTGAACACAAACGGCTACAGGAGAGTGTGTGGCGAAGATGTCTTTGATGTCATTTAAATTATTTAAAAGTCCTCTGCAATTCCAGTGGACAATGAATGCCATGCTGCTTTTTTTGGTGGGGTGAAAACTAGGTTTTCGGTCCTGTGATTCGGGGCTTGTTTCTCTTTATGTTGTCTAGGGAGTTCCGCCGCCCATCCGACGTAGAGGGCGCAGAACCTCCTTCAGATGTGTCCATCGTCTCTTCGGAGACGCTGGAGGTTCGTGCAGAACGCACGTGTGTCGAACTGTTTGACCTCACCGTGTGGGGTGAGGCCTTGGAGACTGCCGAACCAGAGGTCCGTGCAGCCCGCTTTGGAGGTGGTGGCGCAGCGCTAGCTGCTTCCACCGGGGGCGCGGGGTGCCTTGCTGGAACCTCACTCTGTGTGGCTTCAGCAAGCGCCGAAGACCGCTGTGATGCTGCGCCCTGTTGCACCACAACGGAGTAGGGTCGCGTATGCGCCGAGGAGAGTCGCCTCCGTGCTTCGCGAAATGTCAGGTTCTCTGTTACTTTGAGTGTTATTATCTCTTTTTCTTTTTTCCATGCAGGGCAAACACGTGAGTACGCTGCGTGGTTGCCCTCACAGTTTACACAAAGATATGTTTGGGTTTGACAGTTTTCAGGAGGGTGTTCATGAGAGGCACATTTCGCACATGTCTGTTGGCCCCGGCAGTTCAATGAGCCGTGGCCATAGCGTTGGCATTTGTAGCATCGCCGTGGGTTGGGGATGTAGGGTCGAAGTTTCATTTTGGTATAGCCCACCTCCACAGATTCTGGGAGGATGCTTGATGCAAAGGTGAGGACGATATGCCTTGTCTGAATTTCTTTGTTTTCTCTTCTGATTTTGATACGGTAGACATTTGTCACATTTTGTTCCTTCAGACCTTCTAGAAGCTCTTCCTCGGACACATACTTTAGGTCGTCATCTGAGATGACTCCGCGGACTGTATTTAGTGATCGGTGCTCACTGACAGTTACAGGAATTTCTCCGAAAGAAGTTAACGCTGAGAGCTTGTCGAGCTGATGTTTGTAAAGTACTTCGAGTAGAAGGTCTCCATTTGCAAGCTTCTTGATCTTATAGCCTTCCCCAATGGTGGCAGTTAGGGTCTTTGCGACTAGAAATGGCGACACAAGTCGGGCAGTCTTCTCTTCGTCACTGCTGTGTATTACGTGGAAGCGTGGAAAGTTGGCAACGTTCTTCGTGAAAAACTGGGCGGTTGCATCGGTGCCTCCTCTTTTACGAGAGGGATCAGATGGGCGAAAAAAGGAAGCCATAAATTGAAAAAACTGTTCGGCCATGGTGCCAGCCACCCACCATGGAGCCCAACAAGGGGACGGGACATGAACTCGTGACCAAGTCATGCCTACGCCAGCTGTACACCGCGACTATAACCAAATATGGCTGAACACAGGGTTGTCCGCCACACAAGGTTAACCCTAGCCGCCAGGAAAAAAGGAAACTGAGAAAGAACGAGACGACAGGAAAGTTGTTAGAGAGAAGATAGGAAAGTGAAAGGTTGAAGGGGAGGACAGGAAAAGGCGACTGCCGATTCCCCCCGGGCGGGTCAGACCGGAGGTGCCGTCTACGAGAAGCGGAGGCCAAAGTGGTGTGTTGCCTTCGCCAAGGGGCCTTAAAGGTCCAAGCACTCGGCGTCGGCTCAACCACCAGGACCCTCTTTTCCCCGGTCACGGCGCTGCCACGTACGGCTAGACGTGGGTGCTCGGGGTCCGTGGTGTCGCACAGTACACGCAAACATCTGCTTTAGCAGATGCCCCCTGCGGGTCGAAATAATGGATATAACGAGCAAATCGTAATTCCCCTTGAAAGTCCCCATAGAAACCAATGTATTTAAAACCTCGTTTTAACGAGGTAAAATTTCCTCGTTACGTGATATAACGAACAAATTTCGTTGAGAAATCAAATTTTGAGCTAATTTTACAACAGTGCGCAACGCGGATTTGAGACAGTGCGTGACGCGGCAACTGTATTAGCAGTTCAAAACTCCCGCCACGCGCGCGAAGCTGGCTGGCGCGCCGTCCGTGCGTACGCTGCGCCCGCGAAGCCCCCACCCTCCTCTCGCTGCGCACGGCATGCAGACAATGGGGCCCTTCGATTTACAGTGTCGGACTCACCGCGGGCTCCCCGAGAAGCAGTCCGACGTTCGATTTTCCCACGTATCCCTATGGCTTCGGGGAATCCGCGGACTATCCGCGGTGAGCCCGAGAAGAACCCCAATGCACATGGCGCGCGCTGTTGCGTCGCCTTCCTCTCCTCCCCCCCTTCCCCTGTTCGTATCGCCGATGTCGCTGCGTAGTTGTGTGTGCATGGGTTTTGACAGTCTTCAGCCTTATCTTTTATCGTACTGCCGGCGTGATTCCGACAACGCCAGTGCGACAGGCGGGAAGCGAAAGCGAAAGACTAACGCTTGAACAGAAGACGGCCATGATAAAAGCCGTCGCATCGGGCGCGAAGGAAGGTAAGGTGCACTCCGTGGTAAGGTGGCAAGAGACTTTGACGTGTGGACGAGTACGCTGTCCACCATCGTGAGCAACCGAGAGTCCATCGTCAGCGCTGTTGCACATGGCTTGAAAAGAAGCGCTAAGGATGGCGTCGGAGGCACTAGATGCGGTGGACGTGCTGCGTCGCTACTTCGGCGCGCACGAGGGCGGCAAAGATTGCGTGAATGTAGCGGCCGCAGCTGAGGGAGCCATCGCTCGCATCGGGAAGGTGCATCAATGTTCAATTATCAATGTCCAATTACGGACTTCTTCGTAGCCAAGTCTGTTTGAAATACGAGTTTTGAACTGCAATAAAGTAGGTTCGTGACTTTTCCTTTTTACCTCCGGAATGTGTTTACTTTACTAACTATCGCCGTGCAGCAAGATGCTATTTCGCCCGCTTTTTGTTTTAGGTAACTACAATGCATAATATTTGCAGTAAATGTCGGCTACGTCTATAACGAAATATTGGCTATAACGAGCAAATCGCGGCGCCCCTTCAATTTCGTTATAACGAGGTTTAACTGTAGTTGATCTGAGCGGGGAAAAAAAGAGACAGCAAATGCAAAATGTTGCCTGTTTGAAATAAGATAGGCTGGCCACAAGCGGGTCACTTCTTCACCGTGATTATCGCCTAACGTCTTAAATCGGTTGGTCATCATTGACCGGTTGTTTATTGGGTGTTTCAGTGTTTCAACTTCATCAGAAAAATAACCGCTGTGGCTGAAAAATAGAACGCAACCGCACAAGCTCAGGAGCGTAACGCCTTCCACTGAGCATGCGCGGCGGGTAGTTTTTGATGGAACACGACCATAATGCTTTGGTGTGAAAATAAAAGAGGATCCCTAAAATCTACTGCACTTGGTTCACCTCGGCTTATAAAAATACCTGCAAAGGGTTAATCGAATTGGAAGGGTGAAAATTTTAAGAGCGCACCCCCCCCCCCCCTACCGCCCGCTTCTGGAATACAAACGAAAACAGAAAGCGCATGCATACATTCAGCACACACACACACTGAATATCATCTGGCGTTGCCTCCTGGACTCCGTACCTAAGTATTCACACATAGGTGGCGCCGCTTCGTGACAAGGAACGCCCCTTAACTGCTTGAACAGCGACATTGTAGCAAAAAAATAGTGCTAAGGAAGACAAGGACGGATAAAGGGGGACATATATGGGGCGCTATGCCAAAAGGTGCGCGGGGCGCTAGCGCCCTGTGTTGTCTCCAACATCCCAACATTGCGCCCCATGTGTGACCCCCTCTTGTCGTCCTTGTCTTGCTCAGCACTATTCTTTTGCTCCACTGTCGTGCCAACAAGTCCAAACTGGCACTCTTTTTAACAGCGAATTTGCGGCAGTGCTGCCCCGCTGCCGCCTTATCCCCTCAGGCACATGTTGGGCAGACTCGGCTCGGTGCCCCCTCCCAAGTGGCGCCCGGAGCACTTGTACCCCCCTGCCCCCCCTTAGTTACGCCACTGATCGCATGCTATAAATTTCCGGGCAACAATGGCCACACTGCTTGAGGAGTGTGCGCATCCATCTCTGTCCTTTCTAAATACCATATAATTATTCAAGTTTGTGTGTGCTGTTTAGATGCACTTTCTGCAGAAACATTACACTTGGTTGATTGGCATGCAATATCTGATATACATCATCAAGATCTTCTGTAAGGCCTCACAATTCCTTGTACAGTTCTCTTCCCATTACCTACAGTTTGGAGTGACTGGATGTGTGTGCATTTATGCATGGTCTTTCAAGGCAGTGACTCTTGTTTTTCTTGGCTTATCTGGAGGTTTGGACGTCATAACCCATTCCTTCTGCTGCGATACAGACAGGAAAGGTCAGATGTCTATGTCCTCGTCCAACATCCCCAGAGTATCCGACGAATTGGGCTCTTTAGATCGTACACCTTTGTGGGTGCTTGCTGCTGCAACCACCACCGCTGAAAGCGTCTGGGGCGCTGCATGTGGCACGGGTGGTGCAGCAGGGTTGGGAGCTGCTGTGGGCTCCCCTGTGTCCATCTCCTTTGCGCCCCCAAGTGTACTGGGGTTCAACGAAGTGGAAGCAGGTAAAGCAGCCTCATTCCTCATGGAGATGGTTGCAACCACAACCGCTGCTGACTCATTAGCATTGGTGATGGGTTGGGTTACTGGAGACAAGCCAGCGGGGGGACGTGGGTGGGACCAAGTCAGTTAGTTTCTGACCTGGGTCGCCACCGAAACCAGGCACCATTCGGCCCCTGCCAAGCTGTGTGTGTACTTCCCCAGGAGGAAAGAGGCGAACATCTTTCGCCCCTTTGGGAAGGTGCGTGCGGTGACTGACAATGACTTTCTTGTTGAAATTTTTTGCAGGTCCGGGAATATGCTTCGTGCGGTCCTCAACAGTTGACAGGTGAGGGTGGTGGAGTTACAGCTGTCAGTGGGGTTGTCCTGTGCAGTGCATTTCACACAGGTTGTTGTACCACAGCAAGAGTTTGTACCATGCCCAATTCGCTGGCACTTGAAGTAGCGGCATGAGTTAGGGATGTAGGGACGTACTGCACACCTAATGGAACCAGCACTGATATGTTCAGGAAGTTTCGATAAACTGAAAGTCAAGATGCTGTATTTTGTTGGTACTTCTATATTATCTCTGCGGATGGTGATTCTCCCCACAAGTGTAAGGCTTAATCCTTCAGGCCTTCCAGAAGGTCAGCCTCTGTTTCGCTTAGCATATCTGGCTCACATCACACACCCTGCAAGCTGCTGTGGCTGCGGTGGGGTGTGACACTGATGTACATATTTGCCATTCTGGTTTGGGTCAGGGGACTTGTTGCCTGCTGCTGAGTATTTACTTCGACTAACATCCACCAGTTTCCGAGTTTTGTAACATTGTAAAATTTGCCAAGGGTCCCTTCAAAGGACTTGGAAATGGGGAATACCACTTGAGATGAAACGGGTTTTGATTTGTTGACTGATTCAATTACCAAAAAATAGGGACAGTTGTCCGGTTGCGAGAGAGTCATGGTTCGAAGTGGAAAGGATACTTCTTGTCAGGGGCTGACAACATTTGGGGGGATTTCTGGTTTACCATATGGCACAGAAAAAAAGCCAGGGATGCGGGCACTTTCTTCATTCGGTTTACCCTGATGCCGAGAGAGGTCCCAGAGCTCCCTGCCTGGTAAACAGACACGGAGCCCCTCCGCCGGAGTTTGACTACGGCTCCGACAGCCACCATTTGTGGTTCCTGCCCTTCACCTCAAAACTCCAAGCCACGGTAAGATACAGCAGGAGCATCGGGGCTCGGAGTGCGCGGTCTCGCCAAAACCGTCACCACGAATACTCAAGCAGCCCATGCGGGGAATGCCTCCCTTTTTTAATAACAAAATGAAGGAAGGAACGGTGCTCATGAGATAATGCTGGTTTGAAGTTATTTTGATAAATGCCTCCAACCCTTCTCTATTAGGTTTCCTCGACAACTGAGGCTGGCCACCGACTTCAACCCTCATAAACATTTGCCGTAAGTGAGCTCCACATTGAAAAGTTGTATGCCTTATAAAATGGCGATATCAGATGGTAGACGTCAGGATTTTTTAGCAAAGGAATGTGTACACACCAGAGCCACCGTTCTTATTCTCCATGTGGCTGAGGACCAGGGCCCGGATATCCCGCAGGGTCATCTGCGAGAATCCACCCTGGATGCAGCGCACCTGGTCCAGATGGCAGCGGATCTCCGCCCTGCGTTAGTCCACCACCACAGGCCATGTCGTCTTTATGGTACCAGTAACTTCTATGATACATGTAATGACAATTTGGTGTCCAAACCCCTCCATCCCTCCAGTGTTAACAAGCTCCACTGCCCAGTGAATGATGCAAGTTCTTACCGAGTCAGAGACACAAACTTGGTCCCACACAGCTGAGGCATAAGCACACTGGTGAGACTGCACTATATTTCATGGTAAATAAAAAAACAAGAAATGAGCCACTCCTTCCATAGCATAACAATTATCGCAAAAGAAGTTAAGAACATAAATCAAGGTACGGCGCAAAAGGGCGGTTCCATGATTTCAATATCCGAGAGAATGGATAATAAGACCATACAACACAGGAACCCCTCCATGCCCCACACGTGGCACACACATGATCACGTACAATGAAGGGACACGTAAGCGTACATTTGCACAGATAGTTACTTTGGCCGTGTGTCCGCTGCTAAAGGTCCTCTACCGCCTGGAGTGCCCTCACGCAGTGGTGCTGCTATGCTGGCACTGCTGTCTTTAAAATTTTCTATTGAGTACGATCGATAGTTTCACATCCGGATTTTCGCTGTGAATGTCCCTATCAAACTTCTGCCCATCTGTTAACTCAGGCGACGCCAACAGCTCCCAAACAGCGGCAGCTCGCTGTGCAGTGGTATGCGATGGTAAACGCTCATGTCCTTTCGGCTGGCTGTGCAGCAAGTGGCTGCAGAATAATTCTTTCATGTGCTGGCCAAAGACTGCAGTTAGAAGCAGCGAATAACACGTGACCTCAAAAGGCATTGAGCTGCCTTCTCAGTGATAAGAGGCCTCCCTAGGATGGCACGGGGCAAACGGGTGGCGCACATAAGCAGGAGAGATACATAGTTGAAAAAGTATGCCCATGTTTCAATGAGGAGCACACCAAGGTAACTTAACATTAAGGTTAAACCCTCACAAATGCAATACCCATTACTAGGCCGCATGCACGCTAAACAACTAAGAGTGCCAGTATCCATGGGGCACATTGAGGTTCAGCAGAGAACACTTTCTCTAACTTGAAGGACACGAAAAAATGTACATGGAGTGAGGACTCCAACACTAAAAAATGGACATTCAAAATAGGCAAAGCAAAGGGTTGATTGATTGTGGGGCTTAATGCGACAACGCAACCCAGGCGATGAGGCACTCTGCAGTAAAGGGCTCTGGATTAATTTTTACCACCTGGCGATCTTTAACGTGCGTCAAAACCTCGTGAACACAAGTGTTTTTGCTTTCCGCCTCCACCAGAAAAGCGGCCGCCGCAAGCAAAGTAAATGGGTTCCAAATGCTGCAGCAAAAGTACGAGTTTATCGCCTTACTAAAATAGCTACTCTTGGCACAGACGCCGCCGCTGAAAAAACTTTGCCACTTTTGCCAGGCTCAAGCATATTTTGGGGTACCTTGAAAACATCGAGGGATGCTCAAACTGAGCCTGTAAGCCATATATGCATGGTACTGAACAATATTCCCTCTGTAGTTTTCCGTTCAACATTTCCACAACAACTCCTTTTTACCTTTCTTTTCACATTATAATGTTACACAATGCCACAACTCGTGCTATTCAAGCTGCCATTATATAATGGCCGAAGATAGGCCCCTTGCTCTACACTCTGAACTTGATGCTGAAGCAGCAAACACATTTAAAAACAACCGAAAATGGGCATCAAAAGCTACTGCTCCCAAGTCTTGCTCTGTTTAGGCCTTAAAGGGCTACTGAAGCACTTTTAAAACCGGGCACAAATGTACTTTTTACAATTATTACATTGGTCAGTTTGTGCCTGTAAAAATTTTTTGGTCATTTTTAGCTTGGGGACCGCGATGCACAACTCGTGCTGTTCAAGCTGCCATTATATAATGGCCGAAGATAGGCCCCTTGCTCTACACTCTGAACTTAATGCTGAAGCAGCAAACACATTTAAAAACAAGCAAAAATGGGCATCAAAAGCTACTGCTTCCAAGTCTTGCTCTGTTTAGGCCTTAAAGGGCTACTGAAGCACTTTTAAAACCGGGCAAAACTGTACTTTTTACAATTATTACATTGGTCAGTTTGTGCCTGTAAAGTTTTTTGGTCATTTTTAGCTTGGGGACAGCGGTATTCGTCGTTAAAGTTGACCCTACGCCCCGCCCACTGCTTCCTGCCGCATCGCCGGAAGAGCGAGAAACTGAGAAGCAGCGACCAGAAGTAGCATCATATTCGGAAGACTGCCAGCGACGTGCGCCACTGCTTTGCTGCGTCCCAGTTTTCTGGGCGAAATTCTGAATTAAGCAGGCGTGTAATCTGCACTTTATTAATCATCATTGTCTTAAGTTGCTTCCGCGTCGATTTTTTTAACCGTAATGCTACTGTGTGATTCCCTAAAGCGACTCCTAAATACTAAGGATTTCCTACCCGAGCGCCCGTGGATACTACATTGCCTTCACGAGTAGTCGCGGGGCCGGCCGTGTCGTCGGCTGCTCTGTGCTTCATACGTGAAGCGACGGGCTCAAACAAATACGGAGGTATCACAAGTTTCTGATCCACTATTATAAGGGAATTAGAAAATTTGTGGGACCACAGCGCTCTGGGCTTGCTTCCCGAACTTCTTGCTTGTTTACCCAATCAACGTTGTTGGCTGTGACGACAGATTAGCTGAATAGCTAGATTTTAAGAAGAAATCAAGCAAGCTGAAAGCATGAAGCATTTTCTGCGCGCGGAAGCGCTCTGCACACTCGCCGGTCGTGCATGCCCGTACGGCGCACGAAACGGCTCGCACCACACATGCCGCGGCAGCGACTGCTCTTCGCTGCCGTCCAGAATCAAGGCTGCTGCGAAAAGCAAGGTAAACGTGCAAGAGAGGATGATAGTGTGGTGAAAAATTGTGCTAGGGATTGTCATCCAAGGTGATTTCGAAAGAGGTGATCGAATTTGTATCGCGACGCGGAGCGCCGACCGGTCGCGGCGGCTCGTCGAAGTGCCTGCCCGAGCAAGAGATGCGGTGAGAGGCCGATGGATGGTGTTACCTGCGCGCAAGAATGAGCACAGCACCGATCGCTAGAATGACTATCAACCTAGGAATAAGGTTCCATATGCCAGAAAGGGGATGATAATGTGGTGAAAAACTGTGTTAAGGGTAGTCATTCGCAACTGTACAGATAGCGGCGACCAACTATCTCCCTTGGTACTAAACCTAAAGTTCCCAATATCACCGGCGATCCGTGCAACCTGAGCCGGCTGGAGCTGTTGGGGAAGGCGTTCTGAAGCTCGTCGGGGACCGGCGTGCTGCTCTTGGGTTCCTCTACCTTTTCGGCTACCAACGTTCACCTCCTCTATTCTAAAACATGCGTATGTGCAGCAATGCCATGTTCCGCTGACTGGCCGAACAGCGACCCGGCACCAGCACCCCTGCGCGACGCGGCGACCGGCGGCGACCGCGCTGCCTGTGTGCATCGCAGGCCGCTGCACAGAGCTTGTTGCCGCCTGTCCAAATGTAGAAACAAAGTTCCACATTCGAGGATGGGGATGATGGTGGGTTGAAAAATTGTGCCAGTATTTGTGACTAGCGCTAGTAGTGAAAGCGGCGAACCAATATCTGCGCAACTTCCCTACACCAGAGAAACAAGTCGGCCATGAGTCGTCGCGGGAGAACCTCTTTCTAAAGCTTGCCGCGAGCGAACCTGTTTTGTTTATACTTCCCTCAGGCTCTCCTATTCGAAGGAAAGATTGTGTGAGCCCTCCATTCACCAGAGGACCTTCTAGCCCGTATCTGAACGCGAACAGAATGATACCTTCAGGCTGTGCGGTCCCCGCAGCGCCGGAACTTCCGAATATGACGTCATCTGCCACCAGCCAATCGCGAAAGGCAGCCAGGGCTCTCACCGTGCCCGCGGGCAGGGATCGTTTGTTTTGACGAAAAAAGATAGTTTGGGTGTATTTACACATAAAACAAACATGGTTTTCGAATTCAGCGTTAGGAAAACCATAATGTAATGACCCCAACAAAATTTTTTTGAAAAGCTCTTCAGCAGCCTTTTAACAGGACCTCTTCCTGAAGAGCCATTCATGTAGGGTACAGTGCATTGCTGGTTTCGACCACACTGTTGCCTCAGCTAGATAAACACGAAAAGCATTCAGAAGAAGCGTTCAACAAGCACAGACTGCTTGCAGGCACAGTCCCGAATCAGCCGACTTTCGGCCTGGTGCGAACACGCCTCTTACAATGCAGGCACGAGCCAGGCAATCCCCAAAGATTGGGAGGGAAAGCGCATTGCATCTGAACGTCTGCAGTGACGTGGTGGGCGTTCATCCACAACATACTTCTCTGCTAGTGATAGCTACCATTCCAAGCTCTGCTGGCAGGCTTATCTGACGCATTTTACAGCTAACAACGTGGCAGAAGCAGGGTATGCCAAGTACTGATATATCGAGAATGCCAATAACGCCAGATGCCAAGTATGCTTTTTCACAGAAACGAAACCAAAACTGGTTTGCATTCTAATCTTGGACATCGTACTATCATGTAGCACCTTGTACTGACGTCACTGCTGTTGGTTGGTGCGGCCCCCACAAATCGTGCATGGTAGTTTTTCTTTGTTTAAAAATAAATACAGTCGAATCCCGCTACAACGAAATTGACGGGACGTGCGAAAAATTTCGTTGAAGCGAAAATTCGTTGAGGCGAAATCTGCCCCAACACACCACGGAAAGGCCAGAAAAATAGCCCCGTACGTTTCCGCAACATTGGCAGCATAATACAATGTTTAGAAAAAGGAGTGACGCGCAAGAACTCATGTTTATTCGGATAACAAACATACCAATGGTTATCTGTTTTTTCACCACCCAAAGAACGCGTTACGGAGGGGGGTGAAGATATGCAGGCGCAAAACGTATCGCTGTACAACAAGGCGTGCCCACCGAGCTGATTACTTGCAGATAACTGCTAGGCAGTCGGAAGCCCCCCTCTCGCTTGAGGCAGGAGCAGTGCCATTATCTTATCCTCCGACAGGGCACGGCAGCTACTGACCTTGGCAGGCAAGACGCGCGCCCTTGCATTTAACATGACCGCGCGCCCGCGACTAAGATAGGATGACTAGGCTTCAAGACCAAACACGCAAACATGATTTTTGCTCTTGGCTATGAAGAATGGTAGAAGGAAAACGGCAAGGACAGCTGCTCACAACGCATACATGACGGCACCGCGCCAGCAGCGGAGCACATTCATGCAATTTCAACTGGATACGGATTGGCTGTAGCTCTGGGGCTCCGCCTTGGCGAAGCGGGCCTGCGCCTCGTGTAAAGACGGCCAGCCACATCGTTATCACCATCAAGCAATGGCGTGCGCCTATGAGTTATTTTTTGTTTTGTTTTGGGTGGCGGTGTGGTCGCAACGCGCATGTTTTCGGTGAAACTAAGCGTCCTGAATGTATAAAAAGTTACAGATAGCTGGCGCTATGCTTATTTTATTGTAAAATAATTGTTCAAACCCAGCACAAATCATCTAAAATTTCGTTGAAGCGAAAGCAAGCCAGACAAATGGTTCGTTGTGGCAAGGACTTTGTTGCATTGACTTCTATGGCTAGCTGACGGGGAATCGGAAATATTTCGTTGAAGCGGAAATTTCGTTGAAGCGGCGTTCGTTGTAGCGGGGTTCGACTGTACTGCCTTATCGCCCAGATAAACGATGAAAAGACTTTATTGAAACCAGTCTACACAGTGTAAGCAATAACAGGAGCTCGACAAATTCACTTCAGTGTCCCTTTATACGTCCATAGGCATGATGTTTCCAGTTGCATAAACGAGCAGCTGCCTTATCAAAGCTTCCTGCTGCCAAACCCAGAAACACACATGAAGTAAGCCTTTTTCGTGCATCGTTGAGAGATTTACCTCACCCCGAACGACCCCCAGCAGAGGGAAGTGGGTCACGCAAACAGAACAAGTGCAAACAAATTTGGCAAGTTTATTAGCTTGTACCTTTTTATATACTGCTGTTACAATGCAATGGCTACAGTGCACAGTTGTTGCTCTCTTTGATTACACTGTCATAATTTCTGTTTTAGTCATAGATAACACACACTGATTTTGTCTCTCCTTTACAGGTCGTTACTAAATAATGACCTCCGTTCTCCTGCTCAATATGGTTACTTACATGACACAATTACGACCAGCATCAAATTGATAAAAACTGGCTCAGTCCTTTACACAAACATGGACAGGTTGCAAGAAAGCGGGTCTGACAGAGCACCGAGAGCCTGCAGGTGGCGTTAAACGCTGACGAATGAGAAACAAGTTCACATAAAAAAGCCTAAACCCAACGAGTACAAACTTTTTAAAAAGAGAGAGAGGGGAACACTCACTCGCAGCAGTGGGGCATTTTCTTCTTGATTGACTTGACTATGCTGATGAGCTGTGCCTCCGACTGAAATAACAAGAGAAGGAGGTGCTTGAAATACTTGGTGCTGTAACAGCCAATGCAGGGAATCCCAGAGGGAGGACATGAAGAAAGGACAGTTTATCGTAGTGCCCCCTTTGTATGTTCATGCAAGGGGGCCCAACGAGGCAGCATAGTGCCATTGCGACACATTTGTGACAAGTGCGACACACAAGCACACTGCAAGTTCTATACAGACATGTAGCAGGGCCAGTGGCCCTGGAGTCATGTGTGCACCATGGAAGAAGAAGGCATCCTAGCAGCTACACTCGGTGACAACTTAAAGGGGTCCTGAAATGCCTTCCGCCGATGCTTGGATGTACATGTAACCAAATAAAGCAATGTATTAGCAATCTCCTCCTGCAAGAATTTTGTTAAAGCGATGAGTATTAGCTGAGAAATCGTAAATCAAAAACCGCGAATCATCGTCGCGCCGTATTTCCTCCTCCTTTCAACTGTTTCTTCGCTGTTGGCCTCCCCTCCCATGATGCTCCGCTCCTCAGCGGTGACGTACTTCCGCTATTGCGCTCCCACAGACTGCCGTCCTTTCGGCTTTTTCATCTCTGTAGACACCATGGACACAGGCTGGAAAAGCGAACGAATGACCTGGCCGCATGTGTGCGGCCTGGCCTTGCCCTTTCGCGGTGTACGTAGCTGCAGGGCTGCAGTTGGTATCGGCGGCGAACTCGCAGCCGCGTGGGGAGAATCGTGCGCTCGTTCCCTTTGGTGCACCGCGCACTGTTTATCCAAAAAGCGCGGTCTCAGATGTGGCCCCGCTGGTGCCGGGTGTTATTTTGCGGTGGTTGTAATTCCTACTACCGGCGGCATGTTAAAAAAGACATTTTCAACCGACACAGAACCCGTGCACAAAACGCGCCGGATCGGATCGCTTTATCAGCGGCGATGAACGTGAAGGCGAAGAGCAAACCAACGCTGCACTCGATCAGCGAGAACCCGTGTTCTGACAAGCTGCACCCATGTGTTGCATTCAACACTGACGGGAAAGCGTTTGTTTGCACTTGTTTGGATAGTCGTAAAATGTCCAAACACTCCGGCACTCCGCTAGCAGATCAGCCGGCGAGACATTTCGGAAAACATTTGACAGATGGCGCCGTATGCATTAGTGTGTCGCTACGCAAAACTGATGAGACGCTCTACTAAAACTCCCATCGCGGTGTCACGTAGCGGGACGCAAAAATTTAGCGTTTAGCGTATGCAAAGGCCACAAACGCTGTACTAAAACTCTATTAGCAGCAAAATAGCGTGCGTATGTGAAACCGCTTGCGTTTACAAAGCTGCACGCCGAGCGCGTACGTTTCAAACCTAGTGACATCGTTTAAATACACTGGCAAGCACAGTGTAACGTAGTCAGATATCAACCGTATGCTCATGCGACAAGCAAGAGCTTGTTTTATGTGGGGCGGAGATTGCGCATAAAGGCCCGTTCGCACTTGCGACGAAAGCGAGTGAGAGCGGCAGGAATTCCGTCGCTTTGTCGCGCGACGATCGTTTTTGTCGAATGGTCGGGACAAATTTTGGTTGCGCGACAGAATTCCCGTCGCTTTCGCTCGCTTTCGTCGCAAGCGGGAATGGAAAGTTCTGCCGCTGCCGTCTGCTAAGCAGCTCGGAGGTAACCGCGCGATCTGCTCGGGCCGGATGAACGCGCACACTCCCGCACGGCAGCGCCCCAAGCGGCAGACGGCCGCGTACATCGCTCCCGGCGCACGCCTGGAGCCCGCCCTCGGCACACTAGCCAGTATATTTCAGGCACTATAATGGAGGAAAGATTTTTTGCTTCCGATGAACCTAGTTCTTTGCCCCTGTGTTTTTAAATACGTGAAGTGGTTAGCACGTCGTCCTCACGCAGCTCTGTATCGTCGTAGCATCGCTGATTGTCCGAACGAAGCTTGCAGCTAAGCCAATGCAGCGACCGAAGCTGTGTGTGTGTGTGTGTGCATCGCCTCCGGTGTGTTGTGGACGCGTTCGTTTCGCGATGAAATGCGACATTGTACTTCTGCGGGTGGATAGTGCTTCCCATGGTCTGGATTATCTTTCTCGAACGACGTACCACTCAACCTCGCATGGGGTATGTGCAGTGTGCCTGGCTAAAAGCCTTCTCGCTTGCGCGCCAGAGTTGTGACTTGCTGCTCGTCCCCGCAAACCGGGTGTGAGGTGAGTGCCGTATTTACGACGGGCAGGAGGAGGCAACTCATCGTCTGTCAATCGCGGTTCAGACTTGCAACGCATGTTGTGACGTTGCGTTCGTTCGAAACGCATCTCTGGATTGTTTTGAAGTTGAATAAAATGTACGCGTCAAACCCGGGCATTCGGCTCAGGGCGTTCTCTGCGATTGCACCAAAGAAGTGCCACGGGACTTTCTTTATGGTACGTACTCACGTAAGATAAAATCCACGTCGTGTTATGGCCGTGTTGCATTCAATACAAACGGTTAAGCGTTTGTTTACACTTGTTTCGTTTGTCGTAAAATGTCAAAGCACTCCGGCACTCCGCTGGCAGATCAGCCGGCGAGCCGACGCTGAGCAGACGACTCATCTCTTTGCCGGAAGTGCGTGAAAAAGCCGCCCAATAGCAGGATGTCTAGCTCATGACGAACATCTGGGAATCGATGATGTAGACGTGAAGATGGCGGCGTCCAAAAACACGAAGGAAAGGGTGAGAAAAAAGCGACAAACTTTGCAACAAAAGTGTGAGCTTTCCGCTGCGCGTAAAAGAGTAATACTTGGCACAGGTGACGTTGGCGACCATATCTAGCGATTGCGCTAGTTCATTTAGTGTGCTCAAAATGCCTTTCAGGGCCCCTTTAAGAACGGCACCGGAAGTTGCCGCTGTGCTTCATCACCGTAGCCGGATGTTTCTCCGCGTGGCGCAAGTAGGGCGTTACTGGGAATATTTTGAACATGGCGTGAGCCGTTCCCGTGATTTTTTGGACTTAATGTGCTTATAAACGACTCTAGTGACGACAAACAAACTGCGTGAGACAAGGCAGACGATATCACGCAAGCGAACCCCTTTCAAAACGTGCGCGCACTGATGTCACGGGTCCGGCGGCTTGGCGGAGTGATACACTACATGAGGTGGTGCCGTTCTTGAGTTGTAACGGAGTATAGCATCCTCTCCAGCTTGTGAATGAGGGACCGCAAAGGCAGCCACCAAGAAGGGCCCCTGGCAACCTGGCAAAGTCTCCGTGGTGCTACACAGATGCATGTGAAAATGCGATGGAGAGCAGACGCAGCGCAGTGCGTGTCAACCAGGAGCAAATCGGAAGGGTGGGGAGTTGGATGATTAGCCTGTCCTTCTTTGGGCCTACAACTTTGATCTGCAGTGCAGGACCTGTGTTAGCGGTGAGAACCAGGGCATGCCATAAAAGAAACGGGAGAGGTACAATGAGGACAGCATTGTGGGATGCACCCACAGTCTCAGGTTCCTAGTTCTTAATCTGGCTTTAGCCTATTTAAATACAATGCGCTAAACTGCACGAGGAAGAAGTACATTTTTGGGAGTAGCGTTGCAAATCAGGCTGGTTGGGAGGTATTCATGATTGTCAGAGCAAACAAAAAACTTGGCACAGGATGAGAGGAGCACTCATTTCGTCCAAGAGGGGGGACAATTTTTTTTGTGTGCTGACCATCATAAGACATTTTCATCTATAAAAAAGCAAAAACCACAGATAAGTACCAGTTGCCAAGTGCATTGTGCCATATTGTAAGCCATTGAAGGTCGCGAACCTTCAGTGCAGCAGGCAGACTGTTAGAACAACTGACAGTACAACATTGTGCACTGTAGATTCTCCAGTTAACACCCATGCAAATTCCATCTTTTACTTATTTTCCCTGGCTATTTGTCCTTGAGACTGTACTGCATATGGCACTGCTTCAGACAGAACTTGCACTGTGAAAAATAAGGACACACATGCTGGCTCAATAGACAGCTGTTGGCATACCCAGCCATCAGGGTGCACATGCCCACTGCCTTCCTTGTAATGACTAGTAAGGAAGAGTGGCTAGAAGGCATCCTCTGCAAAATGCCTTGGTGGCGAGCACAACAAAAAACAGAACACAAGCACCCAAATAAGCGGAATTCGTCGCCTCCTGTATTTTATCAATACTAAACGCATTACCTGCTTTATAATGGGAGTGACGGGAACATCTGTTTTGCCACATGTCATAATGTTCAGCCTCAACCTTAACCGGTATTCTTAACCAGTCGTGTCCCAGATTGTATCTGAATGCAAAAGCGGCTTGTGCCTGGTTTCCAAAACAACCGATGCTCAAGACCGCCGAAGTAGCGGCGCTCTAGCCAGCGATAAACTTGGCGCTGCGGCTGAGCACATTTTTGTCTACGTTGCCGCTTTCGACCATGCATCGCCTCAAGATGAACCGGTCATGTGACTAAAACACTGGGAAGGCTAACAATTGGAGGAGAGTAGCATACTGTTACGACTCGGCCAGCGCCGCAGTACTTCCCCGCATCACTCCTCGGCTGTGCAGCGAAGCCACTCGTGCGCCTTTGAAAACACGCGCCACCATGTCGGCAACAAGTTGCGACAAAGCCGCGTCAGACGCTTTGCTCTCGGCAAAACTTCGGCGGCTGCCTGCAAGGCTCGTCTCCACGCTCTTCAAGGACACCGAGGCCCCGTCGATCGCAACGGAGTCCTCCTCTCTCCCCTCTCTCGGACTCAACGTGCCCGAGGCTATGAACGGCTTACGAACTCTGGAAAGAGTGTCGTGTGTGTCTGTGACGTTCGCGGCGTGTTCCAGCCTGTTGCGTTTGACCGTTGTCGCTTTTGGGTATAAATAGAGCTGCCCAAGCGTTGTAAACCATTCCTGTTAGAGCAGCGAATCGATGTTGTCGCTCTGCTCGAGTCCTGTATGGTAACCTCGCCCGTCGGGGCATTGTTCTTTGGCTTCGGCTCACCTCTCACTATGAAGTAAACAGTTACGTTAGCCTACGGCTTCTGGACTTCTTCATGGCTGCAACAGCGGCTGGCCGCTCGCATCATACACGCTACCACTCGTATGTCGGAGGCCACGGAGCTCGGATCGGGTGCCCCCGCCCGGTCGCAACAATACATAGGAGGAAAGGGGTTGTTGGCTGCTCGGAACTGATGCGTTTGGCACTGACAAAATACAAGAGACGATGCCTAATTCATTGTCTATCCGTGTTTTGCCGTTGCCCATCCCACTAAAGGAACTCCTCAACAACTAGCCCAACAGCTAATTCCACTTGGTCACACACCTTGCTCTTGGGCGTGGAACCAGTGGGGCCGCCTTGGCTGGACTTTTGGACAGGGCTGGTTCTACCCTTGGACTGCTCCAATTTCCACTGCAGCTCTGCAAACTCCGGCACCCGATGGCACTCCACTGCACCTGTGGACAGGGAGCGGGTTAGGAGACGACCCATTTTCACTCCTACATGATTTCATTTCATTTTATTTCCATGCAGACCCATTGAGAGGCATTACATCAGAGGTGGGTACATAAAAAACTGCGCAGAAAACAATTACTTGTCCTATGGTGAAAGGTGATTAGTGATGCTGTTTGTGAAGGCGGGAGTACAAATAGTGGCAGGAATGCTGCCTTAAAGCCCATTCCAGGCAGCTGCTGCGCGAGGAAAAAAAAAATGATGTAGAGAGTAACGGTGCGTGCATGTGGCTGGGCAACTTGGAAGGGGATGACCAGTGTGTTGAGAGATGTGCGCTGGGGGACCAAAACAAGGTGGCATGCGCATCGAGCCGTGAAAAAACTTATGAAATAAAGAAAGGCTGTCGATACAGCGGCAAAAGGAAAGGAGGGGTAGTTCAGGCTCTGCCTTCAGTGAAGATACACTGACGTCATAGGAGTACGCACCATGGATAAACCTAGCTGCGCAGTTTTGAAGACACTCAAGGGCGTCTTGAAGATAACATTGTTGCGGGCTCCAGATTGGGGAAGCATGTTCCAGTTTAGTTTTTACAAGGCTTTTGTAAGCTAATAATTTTACATTTCTCGGTGCGTTACGTAGATGACGTCGCAAGAATCCGTGTGTTTTATTTGCCGATGATATGACGTTTGCGATATGCAAACCACATGAAATATTGTTGAAAAATGTGACTCCCAGATATTTAAACGAATTAACTGCTTGAACTGGAACGTTATTAATAGCATAAGGAAAAACAAGTGGAGAGCGGCGGTGGGTGGAGAATAAGGCTTTGCATTTGTGAGGGTTAAGTTCCATTAGCTAATCTTCGCACCATTGTTTTACGTTATTAAAGGAGCCATGAAGAGAAAACAAAAGTTTGTTTTATTCGAAAGATTAGGTGTTTCATAGTACCCCAAGCGCTTTCTCGGAAGCAAATGATGCTTTATTCACCGAGAAATAAGGCAATTTAAGCCAAAATTTTAAATCTCCCGCTAAAATTGCACATTCCGTGACGTGAACAATGGCGTCATACGAGCCAGTCCATGAAACAGATACTTAGTATGTCGACTCCATATAGCACCCACACGCGGGAGTTGACCGAGACGACGACCATTTTAAAAATACTAGTAAAACCTAGTGCACCCGCAGCCCTAGTCATGGAATCGCCTGATCCGGAGAACAAAACTCTCGCCGAGGAGCTCGGGCTTGCATTTAACCTCACACCACTTGAACACTCAATGCTTCTAAGTGCACGAGCGGCAAGAGTTGTGGGATACGCGGTGGACGGGAAAGCGACCATTCCGCGATAGCCACAACAGACGAGCGCCCTGCCGACGGCACCGCTGCCTCGTCAGCCCCGTCGCGACGGACGAATACAGACTGGTACGTATGTGCCGTATTTTTATTACGGTTAATAATAGTTCAATTTCAGTAGCAGTATCGCTTATGCCAGTTGGCCGGTGTCATGTATGGAAAGCCATTCGCGCGAGCTCTCTGCTTCGACCAGAAAGATACGAGCGTCAATGCGCGGTGTTTACGGCATTTTTTTTTCCCCAAGGTCAGAGCGATTTGACGAAGTCGGCGACGAGCGCCAGCATGTCCCAGGAGTGAGCTAACGTAAGGGTCCTTGCCGTAATCACTTCCTCGGAAATGAAGCGAGCACACTCGTACTTCCTTTAGCTCTCTTTCTCCTCCGTTTGCAAAGTTCACAAAACGTAGCCACTTGCTTCGCCGAGGTTCGTCGTTGGGCAGCACATGAAAGGAGATCTCCTCACCGGCGGGGATGTCGCACTCCCTCGATGATTTGCCCGTACTACGTGGGCATTTCAAAACGCAGCAACGAAATTTCATTGTAAAGTACTCGAACAAACTGAAGTTTTCAGTGGTTGTAAACTGGAAACGAGCTCGTAATGACAGCAGCAAGCCAACACCATTCGAAACTTCTGCGACGACTGGCACTATCTCGTCGCTTCTTGCTGTTCCTTACTCCCCTCGTTTGTATTTTTACCTTTGCTGGTTGGCGATATGATGGCCAACCTCCTGTCAAGGGATTAAGATACCAAGCAAGGTCGCGGCTGTACGTGCTGGAACGGTTCGTTGGCCCCCTAAGAGCTTCAACCCGAAAATTCGTCTGCACGACGGCGAGATGTCAAGCTCGGCCGGCGGTAGTTTCGTACTCATTGGCGCACACGCTTGCGTGTTCGTTCGGAACTTCAACCGTTTACTCCACCGTTCTTTGTCATAAAAAGAATGTGCAGTATGTTTCACGGGCATTTAGCTCGCTATGCAAACTGTAAGCCCTGCCTAACATGCGTATGCTTTTGCCGGCCACCGCCAATCGCAGAGCATTCTCGAGTGACATCATAGGTTGTGTTGCGGAAAATGAGCTGGTGGGTCGCACGGTCATTTCCTTTTTTCCTAATTATGTAGATTATTTGAGCGAAGTTTGCGTTATAAGTGGTGTCGTTATGGTTCTAACGAGGCAATCTTTCGAATGAACCAAACTTGTTTTCTCTTCATGGCTCCTTTAAGATGACTTTGTAGAGCTAATTGATCAGAAACGTTACAAACAGTGTGGTAAATACCACAATCATTGGTAAACATTCTAATTTTACAGAATACGCGAGTTGGGAGATCGTTAATAAATATGAGAAATAAAAGCAGACCCAGAACTGACCCGTGCGGGACACCTGATGTTACCGGAAGGGAAGTAGAGGTAGCATTGTTAACAAAGACAGCTTGAGTGCGGTTACTTAAAAATTCACGAATCCACTGTATAACGTCGGGTGTAGGCTTAACTGAAAAAGTTTCAGAAGGCGTTTATGGGGTACTTTACTGAACGCTTTCACAAAGTCCAGAAAGATGGAGTGAGTCTGCATGGTAGAATCCGAGTTAGTATGCAAGTCGTGCGAAAACATGGCCAGTGGAGTCTCGCACGAGACACCTTTGCGAAACCCATGCTGCGTGGAATTAAAGAAGTTATTGATTCTAGGAAGTCCATGATCCGGGTGTAGATGACATGTTCGATGAATTTGCATGGAATGCTGGTTAATGAAATGGGTCGATAATTCAGGGGGGACTCTCTTATACCTGATTTGAATACTGGGGTGATATTTCCGTGTTTCCAGTCAGCAGGAAGCCGACCCGTGGAAAGCGACTGCAAATAAAGTAGGCACAAAAATGTTGCACAGATGTGTTTTGTGTTCTTTAGAAATTTCAAATTTATGTTGTCGACACTGGATGATGAAGATAATTTAAGTTTGTCAATGACTGCCGAAATTCCGGGTTCGAGAAAAAGAATTGGTGGCATGAAAGTTCCGACTTCAATAGGCTGTGGCGGGGCTGAAACGTCCGCCTCTTTGCTAAAAACAGATGCAAAGGCTCTGTTAAACATATCGGCACATTCAGAGTCAGTGGCCATGTCAGCTGCTTCATTGGTAAGAGTAACAGTGCATGAGTGGTTGCGATTCATGACCTGACAAAATTTCCTAGGGTTACTAGTAAGCAATTTCGGTAAGTCACTGTGAAAAAAAGAATGCTTAGCGTTTCGTATCGCCGTTAGGTAAGCTTCTTCAGCAGCATATTTTAGCCATGCATTTTCAACAGGGTTCGTACGGGCTTCAAAAGCAAAAATTCAAGGGTTTTAAAGGACTTTCAAGGACCAGAAAAAACATTTTCAAGGCCCCCATCTAATGTTTTATCTGGGATTATTTACAACTTTTTCAACGCAATGCAAAATTTCGTTATTGCCCAATACCCAAGCACATTAGTGCACATTTACATAGGCGCTAAGGGGTTCGTGAATGCTCCCCAGCTTTATTTTTTATTTCACAGCTGGCATTTAGAGGTCTTTCTTTTTTCTTGGTGTTTTGCTGAGGCTGTTTGATTTCAAAACTTCATAATGTTGCCTGCATCTTCTGCTTTGTCAGCAAGAATACGAGCTGAAATTAAATCAGCAAGTGTTGCTGCAAGGCAGGATGAACTATGTACACGTCCACCATTTGCACATAAAAGCAAATGCAGATGGAGCGTATGAGGCACAGGAAACATGCAATGAGCGGCCGTCCACAGACTAAATAGAACATGCAAGATAGAGAAGAGAAGCCGGCCTTCACTGGATTGTATCGTGACATGGATTCTATTGAGGAATGCTGTTCCCAATGTTGCCTCGTAATAATGACAATCCACCAAACTCGTAATTTCATGCAATGCACTGAAACTTGATTGTTACAATGTTTCTTTACATTTTTAACACCTAAAATCCACGACAAACACTTTAAATTCTTGTGAAAAGACAGGGTCATTGGTTCTCTCCAGAAAAATCAAGGGTTTTCAAGGACTAATTCCAGGACTTTCCAGGCCTTGAAATTGACACTTCTAAATTCAAGGGTTTTCAAGGTTTTCAAGGACCTGTGCAAACCCTGTTCAATATTCTGCTGCTTGGCAGAGCGGATAAGGCATTTTTTTCCATTTTCTAGTCTCTTGGGCGTTTTGGTGAACCATGGTTTTTGGGAACTGGCACGGTAATTGAGCTTAGGGATGAATTTTTCGACAAGTGTATCACATTTATCCTTAAACAACTTCCAGTTATCATGCACCGAGCGACAATGAAAATTTGCTTTGAATATTGGAAGAAAATGGTTTGATTCGTTATTTATAGCAGTGTAGTTTCCTTTACCATACAGTCATATGGTCTTTTTGGCGGTTCGTTGTTTTGGAGGAGGCAATAAAATGTTGGCTTGAATTACATTGTGGTTGCTTATTTCTGGCAAGTAGGAAATAGATTTTATGCTTTCAGGAACACTGGTTAGTATTACATAGTTCGTACAAGATTCAAATACAAAAATTCAAGGATATTCAAGGGCTTTCAAGGCCCTGTCAAGGTATTTTTAAGGGTGCAGGGGAAAACATGTACCAAACTGTTCTACTACTGTCCTGCTCAAACGCAAAACATTTGCTTCTTTACATTACAAAAAATGACCTTGAGAAAAATCTGGAACTCCACCCTTTGGAAGTGGTCAAATTTAGTGCCACCCGCAATAATAATCTGAGAGCTTTACAAAAAACATGCCATTTTGAACTTTTTCAAGCTCTGCAAATGCTCTTAATACACGTCTTGGATAGCGAGGAACATACCTCCTGCCATTGTCATCCCCTAAATGTCTGTTCATCAACAAGGGGGTGGCGATTTCCGATGAAGGTGAATAGCAAGAACGCCCGTGTGTACGAGATTTCGGTGCACGTTAAAGATCCCCAGGTGGTCAAAATTAACCCAGAGCCCTCCACTACGGCGCGCCTCATCATCTGCATTGCATCAGCGCGTTAAACCATACAATCAATCAACAAGGGGAGGAGGGGTCTACTGACTCTGCCCACCATCACTGCCAAAATAAAATATTCCAACAAGGCTCAGGAGCTAGATGCACAGTGTTCTCACATTCCCATTCAGAGTCTTGCTTATCTGTGCTCATTTTTATGTAATTTTGGGGTGTCAGCTCCGCTCGTTTTTGGAACGTAGTGGGGCATAGCTATGGTGGGGCACAAGAGATATGCAAAATGAATAGCAAGACGAGGGAATGCGGAAAGCATCTAACATGGGAAGGGGACCTATGTTAATTTCCCTTCGTCCGATGCGGGGATTTCATTCTGTACGAGCCCTTGCATAAAGCAGCCTGCCTGTACTCCAAAGCTGGCTTGAAATTGAAAAAGCATGTTTTTTATGGGGAGGAGTGCAGGGCCACAATGATAATCCATAAAAAGCAGGTCACATATCCAGGCCTCCTCTTTATTGCCCAAAGAATTCAAGGGCTTTCAAGGAGAAGAAACAAAATTCAAGGCCTTTGAAAACGGAATTTTCAATTTCAAGGGTTTTCAAGGTTTTCAAGGACATGTATGAACCCTGATATTAGGTTTCATATTATTTAACAGTCTTAAGTTCGCAGGTGGGCTTGGTGACAACTTGAGCTAGGTTGAAATTTAGACAGACATTAACAAATTCACTTGCCTCACTGTGTAATCCTCTGTTAACAGATTAGGCCAGTCAATATTCAGGAAGTTAAAGTCGCCAAACAAGATAATATGGGCACTAGGGTACATTGTTGAAAGTGCATTTAACACAGAATTAAAGGAACCATGAAGACAAAATACAAGTTGGGTTTATTAGAAAGGCTGCTTAGTCCCGATAACAATGATACCAATATTGATTGATTGATTGTAGGGTTTAACGCGCCGACGCAACGCAGGCGATGAGGCGCGCCGTAGTGGAGGGCTCCGGATTAATTTTGACCACCTGGGGATCTTTAACGTGCGCCGAAATCTCATACACACGGGCGTTTTTGCTTTTCACCTCCAGCAGAAAAACGGCCGCCGCGGCCGGGAATCGAACCCGCGACCTCGTGCTCAGCAGCGCAACGCCTTAGCCACTGAGCCACCGCGGCGGGTAATGATACCAATATCATCGCAATCTTTGAACAAATAACGGAGATATTAAAGAAAACGTGTGAAGCAGTCGCGACCCCCTAGCCGATTCCCCGCAACTTTTTTATGACGTCACGGAACCTTGTTTGTGCGATTGGCGGCCACCTAACTGACCTGTCGTGACGGGACATGACTGGACGTCTGTAATGGGGCCTCTAGTTCCATTCGACCGCATTACTTGAATGCTAACGCGCAGTTAACGCACTGAAAATTATGTTATTGTTGGCCCGATGACGTCATTCTTGCTCATAACACGTCACTGTGGCGCAAAATTTGAGTTTTTAAATTATTCTTGCTTTTTATTCGTTAAAAAACATATTTTGTGGCTGTAATGGAGCTGAGTGAGATACTGAATCCTAGTTTCTTCAAATTAAACGAAGTTGTATTTTCTCTTCATGGCTCCTTTAAGCTCGCCAGAGAAGTCAGGATTCCTATGAGGGGGCCTGTAGCCCACGTTAATTAAAACTGATTGTGGTACTCCTTGATATTTTATCCATATCATCTCCAAGTCGGACGAAAGAATGACCAAAGTTGCTGGTAGGTCCTGGCTAACAGCAATGAGCACCTCTCCTGCCATGCTGCCGTCCCGGTCCTTACGGAATGTCTAAAGATTTGGTAAGTCAGCCAGAACTTCCTGATCATTTACATTGCTATTAAGTCATGTTTCCGTTAATAAAAGCGAGTTGCTACTGGATAATGAAACAAGATTAGAGACGATTTCGCGTTTTGAAATGAAACCGAGAATGTTGGTGAAGGTTATAGAAAGACACGCTAGTTTAGGGCATTGGTTGGAGTTGCTTGATGATAATGGACGACGCAGCGATTGTTAGGTTACTTCTCTCATTGTGAGGATTCATCAAAGGCGCAACATTTAGACCCAATGAACATAGTTTTGAAGCGCAACCTAAATGCTGTAGATTTTGATTTGGCGAAAGTCACAAGATGTCTTTGGGTATGTCGGACGGCAGGCAAGAAGTCCTCGCCAACGCTGTAGTTAGTGTCCAGAGTTTTTTGCCTCCCAAGAAGATTGACTGTTTGACCTTAAACAAGCTAAATTTTGCAATTACAGGGCAGACACGGTCAGCCGAATGGCATCCAAGGTGATGTGCGGGTTCCACATGTGAAGGATGTATTTTCAGTGATACAACGAATGACTTTTGCCTCGGAATCGGGGAAGGCTTCTTTGGGATTTGGATCAGGAATACCATAAAATATCAACTTATTTCGGCGTGAATAGTTTTCCCTGTCGTCCACACGGGATTGAAAGTTATGATAATGCCGGGTGATTTCACCAGTTAAGGGGGGACGCGGGTCTTAGAATGGTCAAAAATGGCCAAAATATCGATTTTGGAAAAATCTAATTTTTGGAATTATTGTACCTTCAAGCACCTGCCTTCAAAATATCAACGCGAAATTCCATCGGGAAATACTCTAAAATCATGTTTTGAAACGCCTCGGGGGCCATGAAATGCCTTGAATTGGGCAAAAGTTGCTTCAAATTCCCGCGCGCCTTGCGGGCGAAGCAGCCGACCGATCGCCGCCATCTTGGTCTTGTTTTGAAGCTTGTTTCTTTGTTAGCATTTTGCGATCTCAAAATGGCGTCGCCTGAGTAGAACGACTGCCCTTGCCAGTTTTCCGAAGGCGCCTTCTCGGCCGCCGATTGGCTAGAGCGGGCGCGTGCGGTTTGAGTTCGCCGTACGACACCTCCCATTGGTCGGCGCGACTGCTGTCATGGCAGTCGCCATCATGGCGTCTGCTACGCGCGTCTGACAAAGTCTGCTCTTCTGGCGCAGCGCTTGCTTAGAGCAGTTTTGCTAGATCTTTTTACAGTTTCTTCTAATTCTTCCATCGCGTACTTTCATGACTGATACCAGGAGACGTACGTTTGAAGAAGACGACCCGTCATGCGTACGGGAAGCGAAAGCGTCGTCCGCCTATCCCAAAGTCGCGTGGTGCGACTTCGGGCCGCTCGACTACGCCGGATGAGAATCGTTCGCCGCTTCGTATTGCGTCGCCTGCCCCATCGCCTGACCAACCACCTCCGGAATCCAGACCTGGTCCAAGCACGTCTTGCCGTCTTGACACGAGGTATTACACGGCGAAGTAGATGTCCGCGTGTTCCGGACGCGCGGCAGAGGTGAAGCGCGGCATGGAGACCAAGCCAGCAACGCAGCGGAAATTCGACCTCCTTGAAGTGGATTTGGCGCACTCAGAGGAAGAATCCGGCACAGATTTTGTCTTAGTGGATTTTGCAATGCTGAAGGACCTTGTTGCGCACGTCAGGTGCAGCAAGTGCGGGCTGGCGGCGCCGGATTTGAGGAAGGCTGATCGCCAGTACGGCCTCGCCGTGAAGCTCGAGGTGACGTGCTCGGTTTGTGAGCACCGTGTGGAACGTTTTTCCTCACCAAGGACCGAAGGATCTGGTAATATCACTTCTTTTGATGTGAATATGAGGGATTTAAAAAGTATTCAAAGCATCGGGAAGGGGGTGACTGCTCTGTTGTATTTTTGTGCTGGTATGAACTTGTCCCACAGAGGCCTGCACCACAAGACATTCCAAGCGTACTTGAGGGAAGTGGTTCAGGTTTGCGAGGACAGTGCTGCAGCCTCTGAAGCTGATAGTGTGCGTGCCGTCGAGGACTTGTACTCGGACCTTGGTCAGCCGCCAAACAGCATAGATGTGATGTTTGATGGCACGTGGATGACAAGGGGATGGTCTTCACACATTGGAGTGGGCTGCATCACTGAAGTGTACACCGGCTTGGTGATTGATGATGTAGTCCTCTCAAACTTTTGCTTAGGTTGTGCCATCAGACCCAAAGCTTCAGATGAAGGCTACGAAGATTGGCTAGCAGGGCACGAAGGCCAGCGAAACATTGACTGTGGTGCAGGACGCATGGAAGTAGAGGCAGCCCTGATCATGTTCAAGCGCTCACTCTCCAAGAGTGGGCTGCGGTACACAACCGTGATGTCCGATGGAGATAGCCGCACCATGCACGGCTTGAAGGAAGAAGGCGTCTATGGGTTGAAAAAAAAGGACTGCATCACATGTGTGCAAGCGTATGCACACTGCCCTGCGAAGTGTATGTGAGCAGAAGAAGGCCCAGGGTGTAACGCTTGGGGTCGAGAAAAGCTAACAGACCAAAAAATCAGAAAAATCTCTAGCTACTATGGGTATGCCCTCCGCAGCCATGCTCATGACGTGCCGGCAATGCAGAAGGCGCTGCAAGCCACACTTCGCCACATGGCCTCCACAGATGGTGCTCCCGACCACAGCTTGTGCCCTGACAGTCCCAGCTCGTGGTGCAAGTGCAACCGCGCTGTCGCCAATGGGGAGGAGCCCCCTCCGCACAAAGACACTTTGCCAGACTCTGTTCGAGCTGCACTGGAGCCCATCTTTGATTGCCTGAGTGATGAGGCCTTGCTGGAGAGGTGTGCGGATGGCAAGACTCAGAATGCAAGTGAGTGCCTGCATTCGGTTATTTGGACTCAGGCGTCCAAAAACCAGCACGCATCACTGCTAAGCATCACCCGAGCAGTTGCCGAAGCTGTTTCGGTCTTCAATCGGGGCAGGAGAGAGACCAACGAGAGCATTGCGGCGGGCCTCGGCTACACTGCAAGCAGCTGCCTCCTTCGTCGGAGCCTTGAGAAGGACAAGAAAAGGCTCAAGAAGTCGACCACAGCCTTTTTGAGCAACGGCACCAGCAAGAGGAGGCTTGCCAAGCGGCACAAGGCAGACAGGTCTACGGACTACAGCCCTGGACAGCTCTAAATCGGCATCAACTGGTACAGCAAGCCTTCTGCAACTTGTGAAAGCTCCCCCCCCCCCCCCCTTCCCACCCATCAGAACTTCAGTGTTGCGTACTCAAAGCTCAGTGATTTGTCACAGGATCGCCCGACCTTTTTCCAGCCATAGGCCAAGAAAGTTTGCGCGTTTCGGCTACATTTATTTTCCCCAAAAGGCTCTTTTGAGGGCCAACAAAATGATGCATTTGCAGAGAACGCACTGCAGTGCCCCACCCCTGTATCCTCTCAAACTTCCAGCATAAAAACCATGAATAAAATAGCCTCACCTAAAAACAAAAAAAGGGGGGCATCTAAAGCAAGTTTCACCCTCACACTTCTGCCGTACCCAATATTCTGGGTACCACAGTGCACTGTAATGGACGATGGCACTTTACGAAGGACTGTTTCAGTTTTCACGACACCAGCAAGACACCACAAGATTTCACAACGCTAGCAAAATGCCAACCGATTCTAAGTCGATAAATTTTGCTGAATTCCTGACGGGGTCTGTTACTTGGCCTTTTGTATCTCCAGTTCTAGTTGACATTTTTGGAATCCAAAGACAGATTTGAAAATGGGAAGAACATGTCTTTATTACTGGAAAAGTTTGAAGCTACACTACTGACGGTTCATCTCATAACACATGGCCAAACTTGAAATGCAGTTTTCTCAGTTTCATATTTTTGGTCACTTCCCTCAGCCTTACGCAGCTTTTTGGAAACTTCTTTTTGCTTCATAAGGTGAATCTTCGTACCATTTTTTTCAGTACAGCCTGAGGCAGCCAATGACATTCTTAGTTTCTTTGTTTAGGCTACGCATAAATAATGACTTGCAGTTATTTTGATGAGCCAAAATATTGAATACTGCTATCTTTTATACTTGACATATTTTTTTAGGATGCCGTGACTTTAGAGAAAAACGAATAATGTCATCGGGTATGGGAACTCTCTGGCTATCCATTCATGTAAATAAAAGCTACAAAATGCAATGGGAAAGTTCATTAAAGCTGCGTAAGAAATTACCTAATTGCGGTTTAGACTTTGTATGATAACCTTTGAACTAACAGCACCAGCTCAAATATAATTGCACATTTGAAATCTACAGGGAAAAACACATCTGGGTGAAAATTTTCATAAGTTGCTACCTTTAAAGTTTTCGTGTCATCTAGTTCTCTGCGCATGCTTGAAAGCCGACAGTAATGAGTTTCTACGTTAGACGCTTGCACATATCGTTCATTGCTGCGTCTGTTGATTGCAGATGATCTTTAAGAGTTTGAAGTTTGGAAATTAGCTTGGCCTGCGCTGCAGACAAGTTTTTTAGCTTGGTGAGCAGGGTATCTACGGTATCAACAGGACCCGGATTAGGTTCAATACCCCCCCCCCCCTCAAAAGCAGTAATGAATGCAGCACTTGAAAACATTCGCCAATGATAATAACACAACACTGTGGGCTGTGTTATGTTAAGATCATGTGTTGATCATGGTAAAAACTGGCTGTGTTGATTATGTTAAGAACTGGCACGCGATTACAGAACAAGGCAAGGGATGGGGAGACTGCCAAGAACATGATCGGTTTTTATAGTGTTCCCCATTCCACCCTATATTATCCACTTTTTAGCACATAAAATAATGTGTACATGGCTACACAGTAAACAGTTTTATACAGTTGAACCTCGATATAACGAACCTCGATTCAACGAAATTCGCGATATAACGAATTTTTTCAAGTTTTCTATCAAAATTTTGCTAAATCCATGTATTTTTATCTCGATTTTACGAAGTAATTTCGTCCGGCGCTTTCGATTTAACGAAGTCATGTTGAGAAAGGAAGAACGAAATTCCGGTCGAGGCACGTTTTGTTTTGCCTCTCAGAGCCTACATTGAAAACATTCAGTACTCACATTAACTCTTAAAGGCTAAAATAAAAGAAAAGCGGTGAATTATGCGGTTGACAACAATTAAAAGCGATGAAAGAAGCTGCTCAAAAACCGCTAGCAGTCATGGACGGTTTAATAGTGCGGCCATGTTTTTGACGTCTCCATCTCCATGACGCCCTCTATGCTTAGGCTGCCGAAGTCTACTTCAAGTGTTTTTCTACGCATCCTTGCTCAGTGCTCGCTGATAACCACATAAATATTTTGTTCGTCCATCATTAGATGAGTCTTATAGGCAGCATGAACACTCGAAGGGAAAGAAAAGTGTTCCGAACAAGAGCCTGAGGAAGTGTTGGTGAAACCGAAGGCCACCGAAGTGATGGATGCCATCAACGTTCTGCGGAGGCACGCAAGTGCACGCGAATGTTTAAGAGCAAGCCTTGTTAGCGCTGTCAGCATACGAGCGTCACATAAAGCCCACCCAGGTCAAGAAACGCCAAGCACTGCTTACGGACTTCTTCACTACGGCTTGAACATCGAGTGCTGGTGGCAATAAATTGCTCTCCGAACGTGGTCAAAACGTGTTCATTAGACAGCTGCGACGCGAGAAATCGGTTTCTTTAGGGCTCAGCGGGCATAAAATTAATTGCTTAATCAAATTTAGCCAGAAGATATTTAATGTAAGCTTTCCGCTTTAGCGGGAGCACGTAAGCGCTGCTCCACAAAATGAAGCGGTCCGTGTGTACTCTGCTCAACTCTCAATCATGGCTTTATCTCTAGTGTCGTGGTTGCATCACGCGCCCATACTGCAGAGCCTTTGTGCATGAAAAAAGTATTTCGAAAGCTTTATAGCACACTTCCGCTGTTGGCCCGCCGCACCCAACGCCGCGCCTAAGCCTACCACTGAACGGACGAAAAGAGGCGTAACTTCGAACCAGCGCCTCGCCGGGGTGAAGTTCACGGGGCATGGACGCGGGTTCAGTTGACTAACAGCGGCGTTTAGTAGTGACCGAAATGAAAAAAAGAAAAAGTGAAAACGTAGTCTGCTATCATATTTAATGAGGCGTTGCGGAAAAAGCACCGGTTTTACGACGACACGAACTACTGTCGGCTATCCGAATTCCATTGCCTAGGTGTTAAAGCTCTTAATTCACACAATTTTCGCGGCCAGTTTTAGTACAAATTTCGCTTTAAGTGGAGAGGTAATTATATAGCAGTTGTTTCTGAGCGATGGGCAAGGTTTTACAACCTCAATAACTGCTTAAATTAACTGTAAAATCGAAACCTCGATTTTACGAAATTCTCGATTTAACGAAATTTTCGCCCGCAAGTACGACTTCGTTATATCGAGGTTTAACTGCACATGTACATAAGTTTGTCATGCCATTTTATCATCAACTACGCATTGAAGGCGGCTTCTAGGTGTTTCATCATGGGAAAACAAAGTGCAGCTAAAGAAAACAGCATGAGGTGGAACTGACACGTAGAGTACAAAGTGCTACTCACTGCTGCAAAAGCTTGTTAATTCAAACCTGAATAATTCAAACTGTACAATTTGGTCTGCTTAGGCTGTATAGAAGTCTACATATAAAAAGCCTGTTAATTCGAATGAGTCAGTCCCCCCCCCCCCCTTCCCCTTCAGATAATTTGGATTACACGCCACCATACTGGCAGCTTGGTGCCTCATGAACGGTCAGGAAAAGGCACCCGCCAGCTAGTTAGAAACTATGCATATGAAACTGCACTCCCCCCAGTACAGCAAGAAAAAGTAAAATCCGGTAAAACCAATCTGAGTTTCACTTTCACATCCCACATATTTTGTAAGGCGTATTTGCAGATTACGCCAATGTGAGTGCAACTGCAGTGGTGTACGCATGGCCCACTGAAATCATTCCTGCTATCAGAAGCGCAAAACCTAGCGACGACAAGCAAGCGGACGAAGCGCCATAGCGGCCATCCATTCGGAAGTCATTGCCGGGTGGACTGCTGTCCGTCTGTTCAGCTTTGGAGAAACTGAAGAGGGGGCTTCTCACCACATGCACTCGTTAGAGCAAAAAGTACTGGCTGTCACCTTCCACAAAAGGGCTATTGCTAACCAATCAAAGTGTAGTTTTGTTCGTCGCATTCAATGCTTCAAATCTTCCTTCATTCCAACCGAGATGGTTGCCCCTTGAGGTCTGAATTAACCAGCTTGCAAACATGTCTAGGCACAAGGGAAGCCAAGAGTAACACTGAAAGGCGCACCACGTAACAAACCAAAAAGACATTACGTATCAACGCGTGCACTTGCAAAAGTGTTGCACTGTTATCAAGAATTCCTTATGCAATTTATTTCACCCTTTGGCAGCATTAAACTTAACACAATCACATGCCCATCAATTGCTCAGATCCCACTGTACGCTCCGAATTTTCCCTTTCCATTTGAGTGCTGGATTTGGTGATTACCCTGGTTTTTCCCACAACTGAACGCACTTTGCGGTGAGAAGCCAGATTTTCAATGTACTCTCACAAGCATGACAAAAAAATGTGATGCAAAACTACAACAGTGAAGCACAAATAGGTCATCATTGATGACATATTAATGATCTGGAACTGCGAGGAAGTGGTGGAATTTGAGACAAGGTTGCCCTGTAACTATTCCATTCATACATTCCAAGGATCTGTATCTGACATTCTTCCGAAGGATGCTCCCACTGCAGATGACCAAAGAATTGATTTGTTTAGGACGGTTACATTTAAGAATGGCTGTGGTGTCCCCGTTCCACAGTTTTTACCCCCATTCTGCACTTACAGTCCTTGTTTGTTGATTTTGGGTGTGAAGTGTCGACCCAGAGAGAGGGCGTATAAGTTTAGGGCAAGCAGATTACGGACATGAGAAGTTTTCAATGTGTTCACAATTACCTGGTCTGTTTCCAGGTGTCATACTGGACATGTTCAAGTCTTTCATGCAGTCCATTGAATCAAACGCATGGAAAATGTACGCTTGTTGGAAAATACAAAGAGCATAAAAGGTTTCTGTCTCTACGAAGGTGGATGTTCCAAATTTATTGAGAGAAGCCATGTCTTCATGAATGTCTCAGCAAAAAAGTTATTTAGCATTCTGTAGGAAAAAGTTGGGAACATCAACTGAACAAACTAAAATGCAGCAAGCACACAGCCACCCTGATTTCTTTGCTGGCGGAAAATGGTGAATTAAATTATCAAAGAAAGCAAACGGAAGGATATTATATTAGTTACAACAAACTTCAGAAGCCTGTTGTGGTGGTGTCCCATCAGGTATCGCATCGTTTAAGACAGAAGCATGACAACATTTGGTTGTCCTGTATGGCCTATTGGAACTTGAGACATTAACAGAAAGGTGAACAAGAAATTTTTTTTAAAGACAAAGGAATATACGAATGGTGTGGGGCATGTCAACAAGGTTGCTGATTACCAAAATGCCAGTGTGCATGTTTTTCACCCGTCATGCAGACACTACATGGCCCAGACGAGGCAATGCCTCAATGAAAAATTGAGGAAACACTGCCATCCCTGCTAGCTGCAAGCACCTAGGAACCTGGCCTTCACTGCAAAACATGCAAATACTCTCCATTTTGTGGGAAAGAAACAAAGATAATTGCCCCAAATATAGTAAAAGTCCTAAAATATAATAGAGACTAACATTTTCAAATGGTGCTGTGTTTTTGAGAGCACTCTTTGAGAGAGCTCCATAATCTGGTTTCGGTTCATCAGGTGCCGTGCGTTGCTCTCCTCGTCTGTTTACTGAAAAGTTGTGTTTGTGGAATAAATGAGTTTTTGCCGCAATTTTATCTCAACGTGTTCATTTTCACTCTTGCCATTGTTTTGTCTTGCCTACTACTTCGTTTTCACATATACTTCAAATCAAATCATATTTATTCAACAGCGTCCTCAGATATATTGGGAGCATGGAAAAAGGTCAACACTATAATTTGCTTAGTAGGACCTGGACTTGAATTTGTACCTCCCAGACTTTTTTGATGCACACACCACAGGGCACTGCAGACTGGACCTGTGCTTTCTCCATGTAAGGAACCATGGCTAAGCTACTGGCTCCCAAGGTGGACGTAGAATCTATGGAACAGCCGAGATCAAGGCCTTATAACCACATTCTCCGTGAAGCATGCAGAGACGGGCACCAGCATCAAAATTTTAGCATGTTGATAGCGGGCCAGCTCCCGTTGACCACGACTGAAAAATTCTGCCATTAAACGTTAGGGAGAGAGGGAAAGCCAGCACCCACCACTCAGCACCTCGCCCTGAAGCTTTGCTGGGAGAGCAACGGGCTCGTGCCTTGACCCGATCGCACGCTTGAGCAGAGACTCCTCATTGGTAGCGACGCTCAGCGAGTCTTCCTGGCACGATCCCTCCTCGACACCCGTGTTCCTCAAGCAGGCGCCAGCCACGGTTGCTTCTCCACTGAGGGAGGAGGAGGAGAGGATTCCCTGTTGCTCCTGTTCCTCCGAGCGGAGGCCATTAACCACCTCCTTCTCCTGGAAGACAGGGATGTGTCCAAAGAAATCAATGCCTGTTTTAATCATGTAATTTCCGAGAGAAAAAAAGATGAAAACCCACATCCCACCTAAAACAATGGGCAAGGCTCACAAGGCATATTGTAGCCATAAACTGCGGCCTACATGAGTAGTTTAGGGATGGTAATTACAGAAGTGGCAATTCCGAGGCACAAAACAAAAAAAAACAAAAACAAAACAATTGGAGTCCCAAATGGACCTGCCGAATACACAATTGGGCCAAATGGAACCATTTGCATTTTCAAATACTCCATTTGAAACAATTGTGCTGCTTGCCTAATTAGGCAAGCAGCACAGTATGTTTCTGCAAGCCAAGCCTAATGTTGCGCTGCTGTGAGCTGTAACATCGTCACCTTGTACTGACTACACAAGTGACACTGCTTGGCTCACCGTAACTCATCACTACTGGCAATGTTGAGCCCAGGCACAAACTGAACGAGAGTTGTCAGCCAATACTCAGTCATAGTAATGGAGTGGGGAGAAGCAAAGAAGGGATAATGTTGATGGCAGTAATAAGAGTCGACGCTATGCACTTCAGAAGCATGGGAAGATAACTCAAAAAACACCATAACATAAAAAAACTTCAGACACAGCATTCTTCATGTGCTCCAGCACACCTGGGAGCAAACTTTATGCAGAAAGTATAGGTGCACAAGCATTTTTATGTTCCGAAAAAGTGCGCCTATAAAAATGTGTTGGTCATATTTATTTTTATTACAAATAATTCAGGACATTCTTAAAACATTGTGAACAGCATATAACAAACTTTGCAGGAGCTACGAAAATCTCCAGAAAAAAATGGTACTGCACTAACTGAAACATCCGAACCTAGCCACATGTAAAGAATCCTTCACCACCACTCAAGTGAACAGAGTGCAAAAGTATACAGAGTGCCCACTGGAAGTTTTTTCCTATTATCTACGGCTGAGGACTTTTTAAAAATCGAAGGCGCGACTTCAATGTGTTTGTCAGGGATAGTGCATTATTCGCTGTTTGATGGCTTTGGAGTAAAAATGCCACAGTGGCGATAGCCCGCCTCATACCGCTGAGGCAACATTGCAAAACGAAAGACCTTGCCGTACTTATCCGATTCTAACGCGCTTTTTTTCCGAAAAAATAGGTCGAAAAATTGCATGCGCGTTAGAATCACATACGAAACCGAAACTGCTGAAACAGCGGAAATTTCCTCCCACCCATGGCCATCTCACGATGGTGCCAAACCTTTTAGCAATGATTTTTCGGATGCAGGAAGCATGGGCGCCTAGGTTTTTTTATCGGCGTTCACACAAATCGTCAAATCATTCCACTTGCGCACTTGATAACAGCAATGGCAGCAGCGGCTCTCACGCGTTCAAACGAGCGGTCGGCTGAAGCATGCGCCTCTGGAGAAGCTCGCGGGATGGGCATGCGAGGCGTGGGACACGATCCCAACGACCATGGTTGAACGTTCGTTCAGAAGTGTCGCTTCGCAAACGCGCTTGACGGCACCAAGGACGAGATGTGGTCAGCAGAGAGCGACGAGGAGTGAGATTACTTCGAGAAGTAAATCGGCCGTTTCTCTCGCATTCGTTTTTCTTGCTTACAAAGTTCCGTGTGCGTTACAATCGGAGGTACAAGTTTTTTCAGTTTTTTTGCCAGGAAAACCGGGTGTGCGTTAGAATCAGGTAATTACGGTACTTTTTTCGCATATTAAGTCTTTCGCTGGACATGCGAAAGGCAGTGGCTAATGAGCACAATGATCTAGTAATTGATTGATTGTAGGGTTCAACGCGCCGACGCAACGCAGGCGACGAGGTGCACTGCAGTGGAGGGCTCCGGATTAATTTTGACCACCTGGAGATCTTTAACATGCGCCGAAATCTCGATCACACGGGCGGTCTTGCTTTTCGCCTCCATCAGAAAAGCGGCCGCGTCAGCCGGGAATCGAACCCACGACCTCGTGCTCAATATTCTTGTAGAGACAGCGCATGGCAAGGTGGCAAAATGGGCCAAGAGCAGTGCCGAAGAAATTAGGGCATTTGTAGCTATCAGATTTCAAAGTGAATACACAAATGAAAGGGCACCATTTTGTCTAAGTTAGACAGGAGGGGAAGCATGTGCAGTGTCCAATGGCTGATTTCTAGTTTTGGCGACCCTCAAACGATCTACCTGCTGCGTTGGTTGATCAACAGAGCTCACTGAACGGCATTATGACTGGTGTTGCACCGAAGGTGACCATGTTGTAGGCGGTATGTTTATCGGAAAAACCCGTATTGATGTATACCCGGATCATGGAAACAAGACTGCACAGTAAGCAGTCTTGTTTTGAGTTTTCCTACAAATAGCTTAAGTTGATTTATCATAAAAGCTGTGCGACATCTTGAGGGCACACAAGAAAAGTATGCCAAGATGATACAAACTTCTCAATACATTCAGTTTGTAGTTATTTTGACTTTCGTTTGACGGTACGTATGCTCTTGTAATGAAACAAATTATTAAAGCGGGCATTTCTTTCTCATTTCAGATTCCTTTTTAGTAGTAAAAAGCCATCATTTACAAGATGTAGTTGTTGCAGTACTCCTCATCATGCCTACATTTCAGAAAATGGTACGTAAGCTGATGTCCCCTTTGTTTGCAGCCACTAGAGACTGGACTGTAAAATTGATCAAGAGGTCAATTGATCAATTAACCACATTATTTAGCACATTAGCTCCATCGCTTAAAGCTGTAACTGTTAAGAGAATCCAATAATAAAACTTAAGCGCGAACAGACAGAGGAACGAGAAAGGGAAACGACACCAGCACTCGTTTGTGTCTGTTTGCGCTTAAATTTCACTCATGGATGTTCACCAACTAGCTCGTCTCTCCATTTTGCTTGTTAGGAGCAGCCAGCTTTCATTGCTAAAAAATGATGTAGAAAACACTGAAGACAGCTTATATCCAGCTGTACGACATTCTTTTTTTTTACAGTCCAAAATAAAGTTTGTTGAGAAGGGGAAGTGGCCAGAAAATGTCAAGATCAGGTATGCAGCTGGTATTTATTGCAGAGTTACGGCAAGAAGCCCAATACCAAACTAAGAGTGCGAATCCCTAGAGGTGGTGTATTAAGTATCATGCCTTCGTGAACAGCAAGGTAAATGACTAACAACCTGCACCTGGTGACTACTTCTACATGCACTTGCAGTATGAAAGTAAATCGCTTTTGACTGCCACTGCACAACAAAGCTAAAACCAACTGAATTTTGTGCCCTTCGTGTTTCACGGTAGTTGCGTAATACGTTTATTCTGTCACTTTGTTACAATTTTAGCGTTTATTTCTGAACAGAAAAGGGGTTGACAAGCTCTACCCACGCTACTTCATTGCTTGCCATTTCTGGTGTCATGGAGAAGAAGCAAACAAGGTGGCGAAACCAGTTTTGCAGCTTTTTCTTATTCATGTCAATAAAGCATGGCTGTTGCATACACCACTGCGCCAAATCAATTCTCAGCAATGTAAAACAGAGTACCTCCAGTGCTAACTAAGCACTTTTCTCTTCGAATTAAAATTGCTCCTTCCCCCCAAAGAATGTGAAATGTCCTCAAGCGACCCCTTACCTCTTCGGCAGAGTCCCAGGCGCTCGTCTGGGTGCCACATGTGACCCGGGTGCTCCGAGGCTGCCAGCGGCTGGGCGACTCCTCATCAAAGGTCGTTTGGGTGCAGGCGTTCCTCCTCTCCTCCTCCTGCTTGTCCATGGCAGACGCGTACGAGCCACTTCCAGAGCTGCCAGACGGGCTGGCACGCCCACTTCCCACTGCTGCCACTGCCCTGGCCTCGATTAGTGATCCCTGCACACAAGCAGGTCAAACGTACCTTCTTACTCTCCCCCTAATTTGATTACCCCATAGCAAGGCTTGCGTATTTGCTTGCGTAATTGGGTGATACAACTTTCTCCTATCAACTCTGACGCCCAAACTGCACCTCAAAACGTTCACTCCGCTATTGCCCTGCACTCTGCTTTGATGTTTCCTAGTGCATCCCCCCCGACAAGAGGGTCCTGAACACATAATGTCACTAACTCCACGTTAAAGAGAATTTGTTGAATAAATTTTCAGTTGAAAGACACTGCCTAACTTTTTTATATTCCTTCGGTATTCTGTACTCCACGCCGTAGTTATACCATGAACCCGTACGAGCTTGCCCAACTAGCCACCATACTTGAACTCCATAAGGCTCCATAAGGCCTGGTCCTATTCTGGTCTGGTACTACCCAAGTTTATTCCACATGTTTTGCAAGGTGCTGCACAGCCTTCAAGCCTGGTTACCCACGATTTATCTCGAGAAAGATGCACTTCCATTCACAATAGAATCATACAGCTTACTGCAAATTTAAACAATATTTGCGTGCTCTCCAAAAGCCTCCCACCACTGCTGCTATTTGCGTCTTTCTCCCCAGTCCCACTTTGAATGGCACTCACACAGGGGAGACGGTCAGGACACTGCCTATCGATTCCCAAGGTGGGCTCACCTCAGATGAGGCATCCAGGAGGCCACTGTTGGGAACGAGAGAAGCTGGAGTAGGTGCCAAGGAGGACTGGGCGCTTGCTGTGCGGGTGGCATCGTACTGCTTTGGATCCCGGTAGTAGACACGGGAGCACTCTCCCTCACAGATGACGTGGAAGCCTGGCTGCCGGGTGAGGCAGGCCACCAGGCTGCCAAAGGAGACCTGCACCCTCTGTGCCTGGCGTGGACCCAGCACCTCAAATAGTTCCTCTTCCTGGGAGGCGCCACGTTCCTCAAGGAACTCACGAGCACGCCTGGACAGAAGACACCATTGTGATCTCGCGTTTAGCTGGCTGCGAAACATCCGCTTTCACTCGCAGCGTGGAACCCCTACTTACCGCATACTCGCCTCTATGACACAGTGGCTGAAACTTAGCCCCTAATAGTTGCAATAGCGACGTTTTTTTAACAGAATGATTGAAGGCGAAACAATGAGTGAAGGTAGTGAAGGTAAAAGTCATGACTTTTAGAGGGTTAGTTTTGTTCCACAGAACAGGCCGCCACTTGTGCGTGAATTTCTTGGTACGATTAAATGCAAGGCTGCCAACCTATTGCATCACACCTATAAGACTTCACGATGATAAAACAAGGTCTCCCCTCGTAGAAAAGTGAAAAACGTCTTTCCTACAACGCGGTACTTCGAAGCAACGAACAAGCTGCCAGCAAATAGAAAGCCTTACGTGACAATGTCGGCGATTTCAGCTTCATCCAGGGCCTCAAAGTGATCCTCGCCCACCGAGTGGTCCTTCACACTACGAGAGGTGAAGGAAAACAGACGTCCTGCCTTAAAGGGGAGCACAGTGAATGCACATACATTTTACGCATGAGCTATTGGATCGCCAAGTTGGATGCTTGTGGGACTAGTGAAAAAAAATGCTTCGATGTGCGCAACTGCATGGGACATTGTTCAATAGCCCTTGCTGTCCCCTGGCTGCACACATGCACACGATAAAGATAGTCTCGCCACTGCAGGTGCAAAACCTTCATAGCTGCAAATCGCACATACTGTTTTTGCACATATAATCCACCTGTACATATGCCCCGCAAAGACATCTTTCACCTGAGTGCCCACAGAATGAAACCTTTCATAACCCCGTATTGTTTTGGATATAAAATTTACCCACTTTATTAAACCACTAAGTAATCGTTCCAGCGGCCCACATTGCAAAACAGCCGCATTCCAATGCAAAAGTCGAGCATAAACTCCATGCCAACCTCACTGAGCATTTGTGACCTGTTCCTTCCAGCTATACACACAAAACACGACACTATGCCAAGCTTACATGCCCATGTAAGAAAATATAGCATCGTTTAAGCTCTTACAGTATGTCACTAAGGCAGACTCCAATGATGGGCTAAACGCCCATTCCAAAAGACCGGCTGCGTGCGTATCAAAGGTTCTGCAGGGTGTTTATATTTCCATGTTTTCTTCAAACAATTTATGAGGAACATAAATGCTACATGCATCCTATTTTTCGTTAAGCTTCGCTGCGAATTTTTGGAAGACCCACGAGACCAGCAATGCAGGCGGTACACAAAAGTCAAAGAGGTTTGAAGCCATAAGACGCACTTCACCCCTATTCATATCCTTCACCAAAGTGTTGCCACGCGTGTGGTAGATTTCACCCACCCTCCCTGAAGGTAATGCGGTGCCTCTGTTCACTGTTTGCCATCAGAATATACTCTTAACATTGTTAAACACATCCTCTTCCCAATGCTCCTTATTACATAATTTAAATAATCCTGTACATGGTACCTAAAACACCTGACGACGGAAAGCATACGTGGATATATATAAAAAGGAAGTCCACACTTACGGCAACTGCTCGTGACAAGGCCACACAGTCACGTTTCCATCAGCATCCGAACCACCCCCCACTTGTGGTCGCGTCCTGTGTCGAAAGCACAGAGTACGGTTACATGGCCACGGAAGGCACAATTTTGTATACATATGGGGCAATTAGAGCTACTAGATCAGGTTTCAGAGTATCGGCACTCTTTTCTGTCACTGCTGTATGCCACCGACAGCGGCCATTGGTTGAACCGCGTCACAAGAAATTTGTTTACTCTAGAAGACCCATGGGCACTGACATTTTGGCGCCTCTCTTGTGGCGCGTGCGCTCTTCGATAAGCCGTGGTTTTCGGAGCGCAGTATGGCTGTAGGACACGTTGAGAGTGAGTTTTTAAGCCCCCCAGACCGTAGTGATGCCGTGCTGCTCTGTACTGGGCTGTTTCAACCAACGGGCAGGTGTGGGATGCCTGCATCGCTTCCCGCTGGGAAAGAACAACAGTGGCTCTAATGTAACCAAGAGCCACTAAATGAGCTCACTAGCGTAACCGAGCCTGACCCTATCGCACCGGCGCGCTGTCTCAATCTTCTAAAAGTAAATACAGCTGTCATGGTTGCCAAACGGCGCCTGGCCCAACTCCGCCCGTCACTGACAGCCGCAATAGGGCTCAAAGGTGGCCACCCTGGCATCAGGCACCAAAATGGCTACCGCCATGCGTCAGTGTCATTACTCTTATACCCCTGCTACACTAGCGTCCGAATGTCATTTGAACCAAATGTCATTTGACTCAAATGCCAAGTTGTGCTGCTACTCAAGGTTTCGAAATGCCATTCGGCTTAAATGCCATTCGAGCCAAATGAGCACCGAGAGAGACATTTGGGATTTCAAATGCCATTTTTAGCACCCTCGCACGCAGCGTCTTCGATCGGCAATAAGAAATATAATGCCTCTGTACGTAAAACAAACAAAATGTTTTTGTTTGTGGAACTTTATTCACTTTTCAATTACTTAAAATACGAAATCAACATATTTAATTTTTCATACTGTCAAAACCAGTGGGTCAGTTGTAAAAAAAAATATAAAACTACGCAAACAGCCACACCACATTAGAGCCAAAACTGGTGTCTCTTCTAATTTGATATCATTTTACTGCCTTACTGCTGCTCCTAAATTTGATTGTTGTATTATTGTACGAAAACGGAACGGAGCAACAGAGCGCCACTACAGCATGGCGAGCAATTGTGAAAGCTTTCAAATGCCATCGAATTTGTAGTGTCGCACGGGAGATTCTGAATGGCATTCAAAGTACCCCATTTGAGTCAAATGACATTTGGTTCAAATGACATTCGGACCCTAGTGTAGCCGGGGCATTAAGCGTAGCTGATTTAGTGGCTCTAGGGGCAACTTGTCTAACGTGTAAGGAAGCATATTGGAGGGAGAGGGAAGATGAGTTATTTGCAACAGGGGAAAATCGAGTGCACAGCCACATTCCGAAACAAGACACAAAAATGTTTTGTGTAAAAAAAGCAAAGCCAACCAGAAGCATTAGCCAGAAAATATATATTCAAAACTTTATCTGCCTTCCCGAAAAAGAAACAGCTCAACCTCACGCACAGGTTAACGCACCAAGTACACAAAATGGCTTAATGCTTATTGTAGGGCAACGCCAAGGCCAATAAAAATGATTAGAACAGACTACAAAAAATAAGTACACTGCCCTTCATATGCAAACGTCCACACAGTGCAGACTTTTTTTATCCACAAAGTTCAGAATAGCTTTTCTATAGTGGACAATGGTTTCTGTGTTGTGAACGAAGTTATACCCCTGTCACATGGCAGATCTAATGACATTTAGACCAAATGTTATTCATTTTAAATGTCAATAATTCAGCGCTATACGAGAATACTGAATGACATTTGAGGCGAATTATGTTTAGTGGCTAACTAAGGTTCGGGAGCAAATTTAGCAGCCAAATGAGTAGAGTAGCATGACACTAGAGAAGAAAGTTCACTAATAAACCGAAGAATACTGTTTCTAAATCTGTTAGTAAACTTATATTTTCTCCTTTATGTTTTGCAAATTAAAAGAAGACAAGTACTAACAAAAACAAAATCTCGTCCTCACGCCACTACCCTAAAACGGATTTTTTGCGAACTTGTGTCGGCTTGCGATGTCTACTGATGTCCCCTATATAACAATTTCTTATTTTTCTTCAGAAAAATAATCCTTTCTTATGTTTTAAAAAAATATCTATGAAAACATTGTAGATGGACTTGAAATATTTTCCGGTTTTGTGAGCTCGTTACTCGTCACCGCTATCACTATCAAATGACAATTGTTTTGCCGTGAAGACCCGCACGACCAAACCGAATGTCATTAACAGCTTATGTCATTCACTTTGAATAACATCTGCCAATTTCTGCGCTTCACAACACTAAAAACGGGCATGTCTGAGCTGCTTCGGCACAGAAGCAGCACAAACATGGTGCAGCTTGAGCCCCTGCGCCCACACCTCAGAGAAAAAAAAAAAAAAACACCAGCGTGAGTCTTTTGTCCCATTTAAACCCGACTGTGTCAACAGATATGTTATTAATCATACACACACTGGATTTGAGGCATTACTTTGCGATCGGTGAGGTAGAGTTTGGAATATCAAACATGTGTGCTTAGCACGGACAAGTACCTCCATCCCGTGGAGCTCGACGTAACCAGTGACGACGCCCACACATGGTTGGCAGCATGCGAGTCATGCCAATGATTACAACCTATACGAGACAATGCATCTTTCCTATTACCTCTATCTGCGCATGCAGGTGGCGCCATTACTTTCAGTGGCTCGCTCTTATTGTAGATACCGCTTCGGACGGATGCCGTAAGGGCGCCAGGCCCAATGCCAGCTTGACACTGGTTGGCATTCAGGAACCGGTGAAGAAGCGCTAGTTCATGAGATGGTTATTCACTGACATAAGAAAACCTGCTTAACTTCGTCAACGGCACACTCGAAAAGAGTCCTCCACGCATGAAGTTAACGAAGCAGAGCGCAGTGTGTGTGCAAGGCAAGACTCTTTGCTATCATAAGCGTTCACCGCGATAAGTGTCACCGGCCACCATGGCTTAATGAGCCACCAATTGTGCTTTTCAGGGCGTGGGAAAGCTCCATTCGGCCTAACCCGGTTTGGTTGAATAGAAGTTTACTGTATAGGTGCCGTCAGAAGTAATTGGAGCATGGGAGCTGTGGCCGAACAGCATAGGAGCGCTGTGTAGTTGCACCATCCGTAAACGAAAGAAGCAGAACACGCATGCACGCCTGCCGACAATGATAGCCCATTCATACTTCGCAACCCATTTCTTTTAACACAGCTTCGAGCAAACTATTTGCAGCATATTGGTCTCGGCGATGGCGCTGATAGCATAGGCGGTATCTGGCAGCATCGCCCACACATTTTTCTGCGCACGCAAGCTGCTGGAGAAGCGTCGCAATCGCAGGGATCTGAAATGACAATTTTTCTTTTCTAATATTTTTAGGTGGGTTGAGTATGCTGCGAATAATTTGCTCGAAACGGCGTTAAAAGAAGTGGGTTGAGAAGTATAGATGGGCTATCACCATCGGCAGGCGCGCATGTGTGTTCTGCTTCTTTCGTTTACCAACGGTGCAGCTACACGGCGCAGCCCGTGCTCCAATTACTTTCGACGGCACCTGTACAGACTGACCGACTGTGCAAGTGCCTAGAGATACAGCCCAATCCACATCATGCCACCTCAATCACGCAGCGGAAATTCAATTTGGTTAAACAGGCCACATACGAAATTCTCAATGATTCAGCAAAATTCAGAATAGCCGCCCCGACCGCTTATTCTTCCCCCGTTTCTTTGGTCTCACCCTTCAAGGCTCTGTTCGCCAAAGAGCAATTGCCGAACACGAATGCATCAAAAGGGTGGAGGCACTAATGCCGGCAGCATACTCACGAGGGGTGCAGGCGGCGACAGGCGCCGCCGGACGAGCCGAGTGAGAGCGTAGGCGCTTTAGGCTTGGGCCTCTTGCTCCATTCACGCTTCGGGGTCTTCGCTGGCATGGCAGCCTGCACAAGACGGTTACACCGCGGGTCCACAGCGATACAAAATGCAAAACTATGCCGAGCGTACATCAAGATAGCCCAACTTCGTACATTGTGCATGAAACGACCTCGTCGCTCGAGTGTCAGCCTACTCAACGGCAAAACAGGTGGCAGAAGCCAAGATGTGGAATTCGACCGCTGCAACGCCAGTAAAGGTGCTCGTCTTGTTCACGGATGAGGCACAAAAACTGGGTTTCTATAACAACACACCGGGAGGAAGAGAAATCTGACGGGAAGTCAACTCACTTGTGGGTTGAAGGGCTCGGCAGCAAGGTACGCAGGTGAAATACAACCCGAAGCCAACCGCGGTCTGGAGGATGAAATAGAACACTCGGTCGTGCGCCCCGCGCGTGCACACGCGTTGATTTCTTCGCAGAAAGCCGGGCTCGTGCCATCACACCGACCACGACCCCGAGTTCGCACATCCCAAACTGTCCCAAACGCCCGCTGCTGAGGGCCGCCGTCTTCTGGCCAATCACATGTAGCCACAGTTATAGTCCATAAACGGTAGCTAGTCGGCGTGTCGCAACTCGCGGCAGGAATAAAAATGTCGTACGAAGATCCTCCACACATTGAGTTTCTCACTATCTAGGCCACTGACCTTGCCTCCATGGACGGAGAGCAGGAGAGCATACTTACCGACAACAGCACCATTCTGATACGGTTACGGCGTTTGATTTTGACAAAAATGAATGTTGTTTTTGTAAATTTTTTACACAGTTTGTTTATATTAGTATTCTATTTAGTTTTAATTATGTGTCTTGGCTTTTAACATAGAGTGAAAGAGGCCAGTCTGCTCGCACTACTGTCCAGATTCTACGCCTATGAGGGTTGGTGAGTGGCGCCTTCGAGTGGCCGGTGAGTTAGTGGCAAAACAACAGGCATAATAATGTTGAATGGGCCTGTTGTCCAGAGTCCGGAAAAAAGCAAAGTGGCGTGGTCTGCATGGTCGTGGAGGCGGCATTTTCGTGCGAAGTTCACAGGTGCAAGTTGCAACTTGCATGCATAGGGGAAAGGTTGTCCCTCCACCATCTGACAACGGTAGGTTGTCAAAGCGGGCGTGCCGAGACGTGTTTTGCTGCTGCGTGCTCGTCGCAAGCGTTGTCACCTTAGAGCCCGCCAGTGCCCGCCGTGCAAGTCCTCCGTGAAGTTAGTGGTAAGTTGGGTACTGCTAGGTGCACACGGCATGTCACGTTTGCGGCCTTTTTAGCGGCTGGTCCAAGCGTCAAAACGGCCAGTCCAAACTGACGATACTGCTCGGTACGCGGTAGAATTGTATTCGGTCGCTTCTATACCGCTGTACATCACCGTTGCTTTGCTTGATTCCGGTTTATCGCTGTTTGCTTCCTGGAATCACAGCGAGGACGAAAGGCGGTAAGGACGCACTAGGACAACGCGCCTTGTGCATCCTCGCTATCCTTTGTCTTACGCTGCCCTGTACAGTGCGCGTCAGGCTTGTCTAGGGCAAGCGAGCGCGCGGGCGACATCTGCTGATAGCGGCTGGGTTAGAGATAGCTTGCCATTGCGCGTGCGCCGATCTCGGACAGGGTCAGGCCGGTCTTCGTTTCGCATGTGCGCTCGAATTTGCAGACGCCACCACCCTCGAGGGGCGATTGTCTTTCACAGTGGCAGCCAGGAGCGTTTACAGGCCAGATAGACGCGTCGTTCGACGCGGTGCAATAACCCATCAGACGGTTACGCGATGCTAGAAAACGACCTCCGCTAATCTTTTGAATCTTTTGTTTAGCAAACGAAAAGCACGCAACAAGAACGCACTGCAGCGCTTTCTGTCAAAACTTTTGTGCGAATAAATAACGGCTGCACTGATAATGCATGGCGTCAAATTACGCGCTTACCGCGTGTCACCGCCTACGATTGGCACTTCAGAATAAAAGCGCCCCTTGTGGGGCGTGGCGTCTCTAAGATTGAGAATCCCATGCTATAAGACGACCGACCCGAGCCTGTCCGAGATCCACGCAAGCTATCTCCAACCCAGCCACTATCAGCAGATGTCGCCAGCATGCTCAGAAGCCGCACGCTCGCTTGCACTAGACAAGCCTGACGCGCACTGTACATCCCCTTAAATATGCTCGACCAATTAGCTCAACATTGGACCTTATTAGAAAACAATCGCTGTTTGCCTTCAGTGCCCCTTTCATCGTTTTTGGAGGGATAGTTTTCAAAGCGCCGAAAGCGGAACTTCGATGCAAAACATTCAAAGGGGAACTTTATGGTCTCCTCGATTTGGCTACACATTCTGCACTAGTTCACAAAAGTGCCGTGCAAGTGCAGCGCCAGTTCTTTCAGTGCGAGTGCAGCCGTACACAAGCGCTTTCCGTGCAGCGGCCGAGTCGAGGGCAAAAGTGCACAAACGTCGTCTGCTGCGGTCCGCGTTTGCGCGCTCGCGTTGTATTTTTTTTTTTTTTTCGATATGGCGTGCATTTTGGCTGCGGCCATGGAAATTGTGGACTCCGACAGCGACGAGGAATTTGACTGTGCCCTTTCTATTGCTTTGTACAAAGTGGCACGGGTCGACCGTCAAATACTTAGACTTCGAATTCAAGAGGCTGTTCCGGTTGTCGCGCGAGACGTTTGACAATTTGTGCGTGCGGTTCAGGCTGTCGCCGTTCTTCCCGAAAAGTGTCTCCGGTCTTCCACAAATCACAGCAGAAAAGAGTTGCCTGATAACACTGAGCCACCTTGGATGCCAAACAAGCATGTACTCTTGGCGAATTCCATTGAGAGAAAAGGAGCAGTGGCGTCGTGCAGTGAGGAGTAGGGGACAGAGCACGCGGGAGCAGTGCCACTGCACCTGCCATTGGAATGCGGCACGCACCCGGAGAACAGGTGGGAGAGGAAAAAACAAGGGAAAACACGGTCCCGACCCTAGGATGACCCTAGCTAGCTAGAGTCTGCTAGCGGCCTACTGAGGTGAATTAAGCAGATTTCTAGCATTTTGAATCTGTGCAGCTTGTTTGTAAAGTAGCAGAACGTGAATAGTACCCATACAATGGCAAGAAGTACAAATTTTGAAGGCTAAGTAGCGTGGATTTAACGTCTAAGCCAGTCTGACGTTCCTGCAGTAGTTTATTCATGCTGTCCATTTCTAAACGTCCACTAAATAGTCAATGCAGCCACATATATGGCCCGAAATCAATTCTTATGAGGATTCCTTTGAAGGGACCATGAAGACAAGTCACTTTGGTTCATCCAAAAAACTGCTGTGTCACGGTCAAAATGGTCTGGCACAGATTTTAAACTATATACTAAGGAGGAAAGAGATGGGTGTAACAATGGCAGTTGGTCTGCCACTTCCTTGTACTGCCTCTATTATGTCACAGGGACTGGTTTGCATGCTTGGTGGATTCCCGGCCGCGGCGGCCGCTTTTCTGATGGAGGTGAAAAGCAAAAACGCTTGTGTGTACGAGATTTCGGCGCACGTTAAAGATCCCCAGGTGGTCAAAATTAATCCGGAGCCCTCCTCTACGATGCGCCTCATCGCCTGCGTTGCGTCGGCGTGTTAAACCCTACATTCAATCAAGGCTTGGTGGACAGTGACAGAAGCTGCTACCATTTGAACATGATTTTGCGATTGCAGTAGTTCTGTAGCACTATGCTGCTTCTATCCAAGCATAAACCCTCTCTTCTACTTGGAACAAGAGTGCACGCAAAGCTTGTCCAACTCTTTGAAACTGTAAATGAATCTCTCGTAGACTCCTTGTCACACCAAATGCCCAACTCCAAATTGCTGAACCCTATCTGTGGCCCACTGTCGTCGTTTCGCCAAGTTTTCTAATTGCCAAAACTCTGGATTAGCTTGCAGAGCGTGCATACTTTACTGGGCCTGATCGTGTTGTTCAGAGCTGGGCTGCTGCCAGCTTTTTGGTGTCGTGGAGCAACGGTGACCAACCTGTGGGCAAGCTTCCCTTGAACCGAATTTCAAAACAGCGCAAAAGGATGGGACAAGAAACGACGACACATGGCGCTGACTAGCAACTGGTTGGTTTATTCCGCGGCTTGCGAAATATACCCAAGGAATAAAGGCGAGAAGGAATCCTGATAAAAAGGAAGTGCATCCAACAATACACTCAAAACACGAGATCCATGCACGTGCATTGATAAAAAAGTTGTGATGCTGATACAGCGCAGCAGTATAAGACGTGGCCAGAGGCACGAGGCAAGGAAAGGCAATTCTGGACAATGCAGCTTGGTTTTTGTGAGAATCCAGATAGCGGATTTCCTTACCTAGTAATTCAACAGACGGCTTACTAACATAATCGCCACCTGCCTTCTGAATGAGGTAAGCTTCAAAGATTTCACACTTGCGCTGACCCTTATACGTTCGTGCAACATGCTTATCGTGGAATCTGGGCAAGCACTCGTGGTCGTGACAATGTGTGGCAGGGTTGCTGCCAGTACCTGTTTCTAGTGTGTTTGCATGCTCGCAGAGACGATTGTTTAAACAGCACCCGGTCTGACCATATAGTTCTTCCCACACGAAAGAGGAACTCCACACACAACAGAGCGCCTACACTCGGCGTAAGGTTTTGTGTGGCCTTTTCAGCAAAAGGTTCCCTTTGGCTCATTTGTGTTCACTCGCCTACAAAGGCCACCCAGTTTATTTGGTGCAGAGAACGCTACTTTTACCCCGGCGCGTCCCACTACCTTTTTCAACATGTGCCAAACCCCAAGCACATAGAGGACGACAGTGATTTTCGTCGGCCTGCCCTTCAATGATCCAGGTTCACTGCGTTTGTGAATTTTCCCTAGCAACACTTCAGCTAAGTCACGTAGCAAGGCAGCTGGGAAGCCTGCCCACAGGAGCCTCACAATCTGTGAATAGAAACTGGCCCCTACTTCATGCGGGCAAGACCTATTTTAAGGGATCCCCTTAAAACAGCTAAGCCAATGCTCTGTTCCACGATTTTGGAATGGGACGAGAATGGAAGCAGGCTTTTCTTTGAGTGCGGCGCATACTTCCAACGAACATGGCTTGGCCTGAAATTCAGGAGAAGGTCCAAAAACCGCAGCTCATTGTCCGAAGGAACTTCTTTTGTAAGCGTGAGACCAGCTAGGGTGGTCTCGAAAATGGTCTCGCCATGATGGACATGGCATCGATGCAGCGACTCGCATAAAAACTCTCCTCTGCCAAAAATATAGATACAATCCTACACAAGAGGCAGTATGGTAGGCTCAAGTTCATTTGGGGAACGTTTCAAGAGCATGAGACCACAGTGTACACCAACTCCGGGATGTACGAATGCACGAGGCCTCAACTGCCGTAGTTGGCTACTCTGGCAATCAGTGTGACTGCATGACCCTCCAATATACAAGAACAAAGAAGTAGAAGTTGGAGCCATCCTCCTGGAAATCCGAATAGCCGAAGTATCAACTGGAAGCGTAACGTCATTACAAACTCACAAAGGACATTACACAGTTTTCTGGAGGCAGAATACCAAGCGCTTCGGTAAGATATTCCTATCCTCAGTGCAGAAAGTTCATGTTACGTGGATTGCCGGATCCAGTACTCTGTAAGCGAATGATGCACTATGCAAGAGGCAGACAAACTCTCCTACCGTGCTCCTTGCGACTGCGACTACCACACAGCCCTCTTCGAAAAATATTAAGAACGATTCCTCATCCTATGACTAGTAACACAAACATTCCTCTTGGTAAAACGAGGTCTCAATGCCGAAGAATCACAAGCTCTGTGGACGAAAAACCAACACAGTTATCTGGAAATCCCTGTGCATTCAGGTGCTCAGTGGTAACATCAGACATTAAAGGCCAACTGCACTCAAATTTTACTTTTGCCCAATTTGATCCAAATAAGTAGTCTATGCTCTTAAAATCACCATGGCGAAATCCTAAGCTTCATAAGCACACAGCACACTAGGTACCGTCGTTCAAAGTAGCTCCATGCAGACGATGTGTGCACCTAGCGGAGAGTCGCCGAAACAAGTTCCGAGCGGCCTGTGACGTTAGGTTGGGGAACCTATCTCGTGGAGCTGGCGCTTCTCCAGCGCTCCTCCGGGTTCAGGGGCGCATTCACCCGGGCTTTCTCTGCTACATAACCGCGCTGTACCGCCGTTGCCATCATGTTTCACACTAACCGCATAGGTAACAATAACCACCTTTTTTTTCAGTGCAATCAGAGATTAGAAATGTACAAACTATTCACACGCTTGCGAACGTTCTGGAGCTAGCAAAACTTTTTTCAATTGAAAATAATATTTCTACTAAAAAAAATGCGCGACACGCACACTTGCCTTACATTTCTCATTCCTATTGCATCTATCACAGAAAAAAAAGATCTTTATAACTCCTTGACCACTTGAACTTCTGCGCCTAATATTTGTCATATTTGGGCTGGCCCAATGCCACCTCTATTTCTTAGACCTTTTTAAAAGTTTAGCGACCTAACTGGAGTTGTTGTACACGCGAGTATAAACATTTGTGCTACTTATGCCTCATTCGCTAAGTGAACCAAAATCAGCCTTGCTCGTGGTAACAAATACACCCGCACAAATATCGGCCGTCCTCGCGAAGTGTGAAAGCTAACGCAACTGCTCCTCTCATAGACGATAAACTTGATTTCTTTTTTCAATTCCGAGATGAAGTAATATATGGATTACACTGTTGATGTCAACGCATCTGTAGCTTTACTTGCAAATTGATTGGCCTTTCAATGAATCTCATTGGATGCAGTGTCAAGATTGCTGATTCAACACGGCCCGGCTTCCCAGCTACTTGGCGCATCGCTGCACAGCTCACCAATCAGTGTGAGAGGCTTGACTCACCTGCTTTTATAACGCATGGCATCACTGGTGGCAGCGATGTGCAGTCTACAGGTTCTCTTACCCTGCCTGCTCTGTGCAGGTAAGACTTAAAGATTCTGGAAATTGTACTTACTTGTCCTTCTGCATTCCACTGCTACCAAAAGATTGTATTTGGACATGGCAGCAATGCCAAGGAAAGAATTAGTCCTTTTGAAGTCTTCAAATGGGAAATGAGATTGGAGTTAAAGCAACATAATAATGTGTATGTGTACCTCTGCTTTTAACAAACATGCTGGAAAGCATTGAGAAGATATGGTCTTCAGCATTGAGTTCAACAGCAGTTACCCAGTGTCCCCATAAATATTTTTGCCTTTTTTAATTGCTGGTTTTCAACTTCCACATAGTTCCTGTCTGGTACGACAATGTTGTATGTTGACCGGTATCATTATACTGTTCTCCCTCTTGCAATGCAGCCTGTATTTGGGGCAAGTGTTCACCGTCCCCATGTTTAAACCTTCCTCAAACCCCCGGTGCAGTGTATCTGCTGAGCTTAGAGACACTGATGGGGCCGATCAAAGATCGGGAGGACACAGCAAGCCCGTGGCACCTTCTTACGGCTAACCTAACCTACTCGCATTTCACACCACCCCTGGCAGACTGCCATGTGCTTCCTGTGCAAATGGCATGCCTGGGGGATGCAGCCGGGTTCTTCCTGGGGTCTTTACCGGCACGGGTTTAGCACGCAAGACCCCAAGCCTGGTGCCATGTCTGGCCTGGTGTTGCACTGCGGCTGTGTTTCAGCCAGTGCACTCCCGCACTGCCATGGTTCTCTTCCATGCAGTGTCAACTGGGCTAGCCAACACACCACCCTCACCTTCCCCCCTGTTTCGTAGGTAATAGATTAACGGACCTGTCTATCACTGCTTTAGCACTACATTGTCACTCTGTAATTCAATTCTGTTCTGCGAATATTTTCTGGGAGGAGGAGGGCAATGATTATTTGTCCCAAATCCTTCAGCAATCACTACCTTTCGCAAGTGGCTTCACCTCCATTTGTCAAGTATGTTTTGTCTTCATGGCTCCTGTAAGCCCCACAGTCAATCAACGACCCTGTAGTGTCCCCTTAATTAAAGACAAATCTTTTTACATACTACAGAGCCTGCAAGATGGGTAGAGCTCTGTGGCTCTAGTAGCAGTTCAAGAAACATTACAGTGTAGGCCACAACCATGCCAAAATACACTGAGGTCTTATTGGGACTACATATCTGTTCCAGTCTTTTTCCAGCTGCTTCTTGACAACAAAGGGTTGGAATGCGACTAGCTTCTTTTTAAAGGGTCCATGAAAGCAAAATGAAAGTTTGGTTCCTTTGAAAGATTGCCTCATTAGAGTCATGTTCACACCACTTTTAACGTAAACTTTGCTCGAATGAGCTGTATAATTAGGAAAATAGGGAATGGCCATGCGACCCACTAGCTAATTTACTGCAACAGAACCTATGATGTCATACCAGCCAGCTCTGTGATTGGCGGAGGCCGGAAAAAGCAAACGCAAATTAGGCAGAGCTTATAAGCTTGCCTAATGAGCTTTTTGCACCTGAATTTAGGGCGCATTTTTTGATATCAGTAAGAATGGTGGGACAAACAGTGGAAGTTACGAAAGCACATGATTCAGTGTGACGACCCATTCGCGGTTGCACTCAAGGGACGCAAGGAATTTGTGCAGCAAATAGACTCCGCACATGCAGACACTTCTTTTATTGTGGTGCGCTCCACACGTTTCTTGCATGAGCACTTTGCGCTTGCGCTGATTGCTGGTGGAGCCAACAACGGCATAATGACGCCCGGACGGGTAGCTTCTGTACGTCGCCAAGTAAAGGCAATGATGGCAACCTGCCCAGAATTAAGAAAATAAAATGGCAGCATCTCCACTCCGTGGATGATGGCGATGGTACGGAGTACGTGGACTCGAAATGACAACCAAGTTTGGCCCATGGTGACATCCGATTTGCGCCCCGACCGTCGTTCGATTTGAGCCATGAGTTTCACCTTGATTGTTTCCTAAATGAAACTGCAACTCACGGCTCAAACCGAATTTCGCTTGATGGTGGTGTGTGCATGGATGGACACTGGGAGGTCACTGTACTCTGCACCGGTACAGGTGTTGAAGTAAGCCGTTTGACACTCGGCTACTAACTCACGGTCGTAGCATAATGGGTAAGATGACTGACACTAACTCTGTGTGGTCTACCAGACACAGGCTCGAATCCTGCCGGTGCCTGTGGGATTTTTGCGATTGTAAATGCTATGCGCACAGACATTGCACGGTCCTAAGGTACTCCGCACCTAAAACATCAATTGGGGATGGACAGACAGGCGTCCTGCTGGCACGGCGGAACGAAGCCATGTGGGGTGGCCCACCGTCTTCGGGGGTTCGGAACGGAATTTATGGGCAAACCTGACAGCTCTCGGACGTTTTAAACGTTCTGCTTAAAGTACGGCTTAACTTGCCGCTGCTGACACACCGAAGAAATGACACTTCACGCACAGCACGGAGCCAGAGCGTGAAACTGCGGCATCGTCTGCTCGCCCCGCAGTCCCAAAGAAATGCCCGCCAGGTGGCGCCTCGATGGCCAGCACTCACCTTTTCAAACGCAGTAGTGTGTGTCAAATCAGATTCAATCAGGGCTAGAAGTAAATCAGAGGGCCATAGGTCGATTGGCATTAGGAGCACACTGTAAAACAACAAATGAGGCAGTGCAGGGAGACATGGGATGTGCATCCTTCGAAGTGAAAGAAGCACAGAGCAAAATATGTTTTGAAGAACGACTTAAAAATATGGATGATCAGAGATGGGCGGCCAAAGTGTTGCAGTATCTTCACATGGAAAGCATGGACACACAGTGGAGGAAAAGAACCAGAAGGCTCAGGACAAAGTATATGGAACCTGGAAGTGCAGGGGAAATGACCAAGGCAATAAAAACATGAAGTGAAAGAAACAGATACAACGACCTGAAAAAAAAGGATGGATGCGAAGAAGTCCTTAGATATCAACAGGATCGGGAAGCAGGAGATCACCAGGGAAAAATTATTCGATTATACCAAAGGGAGTGCATTGCTTTTTGAAGCTTAGGCGGGTTGCTTGCGGACAAAAATGCTTATCCGCGAGCGGGTACAGGAAGAACTATGCACAGGCTGCGGAAATGAGCCAGAAACCATGCGACATGTTGTAACGGAGTGCACAAGTATCCGTCCAGTCCTCAGTGATGGAGCCATCCAGCTTCCGGAGGCCCTTGGCTTTAAGGTTAGCGGAAAAGTTAATTGGACAGCAGTAGAGGTTGTAAAAGAAGGTTAGAATGTTGGCGGGAAAAGAGCAAAGAACAATGTGGGAAGAAATGCGAGCAAAGAAGTGAGACTAGCACAAAAATTTTGTCAAAGTATTTTCTTTTTATTTGATATTGTTTTTTTATTTATTTTGTTTGTATTTTTTGGTGAGGTGATTGTACAGTGGCGTTGCGACTAAGGCCGCTGTGCAACGCCACCCCGTTACAAAGGGGAAGCCACTAAGCATCATCATCAATGGCCGACCCGACAAAATTCTGGTCCCAAAAATCTGCTTTAAAGGCACATGCTCACAGCACAAAAAAAAACGCATCAAGCCTTTCCATGGCTGACACTAGTCGTGCCATGTACAAGTGCTACCCCAGCTGCTCTCAATAACTACCTCTTGCTGCCTTAGGCTGCTTGCTGCGCAGTACTTCTCATGGCAACAGTTCATGTGGCCACACTGGGATTGTCCTTGTTGACGCTGTAGCTGTTGAGCGGACTGTCGTAGCCCACCTCTATGGAGTCAGGTGGTGGCAGGGCTGGATTTGCAGCGGACAAGCAAGTTCCTTCTTTCCCTTTCAGTCAAGAGCCTGGCATGGCCTTCCTTGCACGGCCGCTCAGAAACATTGCCGGGCTTTGGACTGAACAGCTCTAGCAGGTAGACAGTTTTGTCAAAGTCGCCGCAGCTACTTTTGATCCCCATGATCGCGCCCCTCAGTGTGGTGCCACCACAAGTCAGCTCAGCGAAAAGTTGCCATCAGTCCATCCTGAGCAGGGTTGGATGTCCATCAGCTGGAACTTCAACCTATGGCCAGAACCCTAGAAATGGCCTTGTACAGGCGCGATGAGCTCACAGTTTTTCAGTTGCCAAAGTCTATTAAGAAAACCTGGCACTTACAAGGTCCGAGAACAACCTGCACCAAGACTCCGGCTCCAGGTTCCCAGAGCTTATGGGAGTAAATGCTGCAGGTTCCTTGTATGAGCTCGCTGTCAGTGCGTTTGTCCATGCAGGTCTTCACCATAGTGCACACAAATCTCAGGCTGTGTCCATAGAAGTGCCTAGATGTACAGATTAGTGTGATCAATTCAAAGTTTTTATCAGGAACTTGCCCGGTAGTGAACTTGGCACCAAGTGCACTTTGAAGGCTTTTTAGCTGTGACCTGCTGGGAATGCCCACTGCTGTCTTGTCGGCACTGTGAGACACCTCTGTGTCCAGTACGGTACAAAGATAGGTGCCGAACCGGGCGTACCCATTTTGGACGAGATCGGTGATGTTGAGCACCTTCAGGCCCACTTCCATTATGGGCCAATTGATGTCCAGTTCAACCTCAGTCTCCAGTATCAGACAGTGCGTGAAAGACCGCTGCGTAGAGCAGCTCTGTGTCAGGTAACAGGTGCTACAGGTCGATCTGCGTGCTATCACGTGTTGGCCTCAATCGTCGAATGTAACATGCGACTGCCGTGTGCAATTTGGCTGCCGTTTTACCCGTAGATTTTGTACCCGAACTCCAACTCGATGGCATCACTTTGGTTGCTGTCGACATCCACTTCCACAGTGCGGGGTGTGCCAAAGTTTCTGTGCAGGTCCTTTGCCAGTGCTGGAAGCGCTAGTTCTGCGCTGGCGAATTTGAAGACCAAAGAGTACATGGCCACGACGAGTTCGGGCACGTGGGGTACCTTGGGGTCGATGATGAAGGCGTATTTGTTGGCTGCGTCGTGAAGTTCTGGCAGCTTGTTGAGTAAAAATAGTGTCAAATCAGAGTATAGCATTGTGCGCGGGGCTTTGCTTCGCCATGTGCACATCTTGAGGGGCCCTATAATGTCCAGGTGCGTGCCCGCCTAATTAGCGCCATTGGGGCCGTTTTCTGCCACATCGCACAAATGACTGACCAACAACCGCTGCAGAAAACGCAAAGCTATTCGTAGCTAAATATCAGTAGCCAAACAGACCGCAGCTTGTAGCACAGAAACTCCACCGGTTTGCACTGTTTCCTCGATTGGCTACCGCAGCTCGGTCGTCTCAGCTCGGGCATGTCACCACTCTCCTGGTCCAATCACGTTCAGCCACTTAAAGAAGTCATACAATTGATTTTCGGAGTTTATTTTTGCTCTAGGAAGTACGGTATAGTGAACTAGAATGATCTAGTGGCGCAAACGGTGAGGAAGGGGTGTGCTTCTTTGTGTAGAAACCACCAGGTGGTGCTGCTGCGCCCTCTTCGAGAGGTGCCGCCGTGGCAGTCGATGTACTTCAGGCGATCGGCAGTGGTTTTGGCTGTCGTTGTTCCGATGTTGGGTAGTAATTAACCTTTACAAAAAAAAAAGGCTACTCGTGTCTGGCATCCCCGTACTTTGCTGGGAACGTTTTGTTGCAAATCTGCCCATTTGAGCTGTAGGGAAACGGCTATAAATTGAGTTGTTTGGTGTCATCTGCTACCTGCGCAGCCAATCAATACGAGCATACGCGTTCGCTGTGCCGCCAGCGGACAACTGCTATGTTTAATTCTTTACAAATGGATTTACTTTTTTGTATTTACTGCAATAAAGTCCCGGCATGAACCTACTTGTGAATTTGCCTCTACAGAAGCAAATTATACCCAGTATTCACGCGTCCAGTAGCACCCGGCTGATTTTCTCAGCAGCAAAGTGTGCAATGAACAAATGACCTTCAGAGGAAACTTTCCCCAGGCACTCAGTGCTGAAGGCATCGTCTCCAAATGTGGTTGTTTGAGGTAGCAGCTTCGGTGTTAGCACTAAACTCCGTAGCCGTCATGGCCCCTTTACAAGCTGAACTGCTGTCAGCTTCTTGCAGCACACTGTTCGCAACAGCTAAAGAATCTATTTCACCGCTTCCACATAACACACCGTAAAAAAATGTTTGCGCCGACACTTTGTCGTCATGTGGGCAGAAGAGCATGAATTTCTCGTGAAAAAATTCTTGCTTTTCTTCTCTTCTTATCTATGTGGTAGCGAAAAGAACGTTTCGAACGTTGGCACAATTTAGCCGGCACCAGAGCTTTGAAGGAAGCTTGACTTCTTGAAGATGGGTCATTGTGAAAGCATCCCATTCCATAGAGCTTGCGACTTCATTTGATGAGCCCTGCGGAGAGAGAGAAGCCTCGTGGCGTGGCTGGCACACCTCATCTTTTTCGGCTCTTGAGCTTTGTCGTGGCTTCTTGTTGGCTGCCGAAACTGGAACTCTTGTTGTTGCCCACCTTTTCCTTTGCGGCTTCCGCGTGCTCCATACAGAATTCGATGCACAGTCAGGCAGGATGGTAGGTACTGTACCTGGAGCCAGTGACAGTTTCCCACGTGCAAGTCGCACTTCACAGCCGTTTATTACGTGGATGTAATCCCGCAATATGCATTTGGGCTCAAAGTGGCGCTCACCGACGGCTGAAGATATGGTCAAGGGTTCGTCCAGTCTTCCCAAATTTTGTTCCCACTTTTGGTGCAGTTCATCGTCCAGGGGAGCGGCGAACAAAGACGCCTTGGGAGCACCTGGGTACCCACTGTGACACCCCGGAGCAAAGCAATAGGTGTCCGTCCTTCGTTTTGACATCGCGGCTGCCCGGCCTGCCTAACCTCTTTTCGACAGCACTCGCAATAACTATTTTCCTGACCATTGCATACCTCTTGCTTCTGTAGGGGAACATCACGGAAACGTAAAACACGCAGAAAATGAAAGGCCGGCCTCGACCATAAACAGACGGACAGTCTGTCTGACCACACGCCGCCAACGCATCGCACATCCGCTCGTATCGTCTGCGCCGCTAGCAGACGACACAGTGCTACTTTGTTTCTAGCCATTGCCCAATGGCTCAAACGGGTCTGATAAGCAACAAAACGTTCCCAAAAAGGTACAGGGACAACAAATGTGAGAATCTTTCTTCCATAAAGGTTAATTACTGTACCACACTAAAAAACGGCAGCGGCAATAGCTGGCGAGCGCCCCAAGCAACGGCCCGTTCAACCGCGGTACCGTTTTCGGAGAAGGCGCAGTGGCGCTCCTAGCGGCGGTAGACGCGTTTTGCTTCAACGCTGCAGAGCGCTCCCATTCGCGCCACTGGATCAAGTCCACTGTAACGGTATTCGACTTTAAAACCAATGTGAAAGCAATTTTCGTTGTTCGTTAGCCATTTCAGTATCATAATTATTTGTGGTTCACTTTCGGTTGCGGCATTGCATGCACACGCTGAAGTTACCGCAGTTAAGGGCACACGTTAAGCCCTAAACTTCCCATGCATTTCTGACCGTTTTGAGGTACCTTTTTTCTCGGCATCTACTAAAGGTGTCTACGTAATGCATTCATCATTTTCTTTCAAATTTTAGACCCTTTTAACTATACTAGAAATATCATATTAAATTGAATTGCTTACGACTTTTTTTCCTCGTTAACGAAATTTTAGCTGTATTTGCATATTCAAAATTGCGTAAAGAAAAAAATCGCTGCGTACATATTTTCAAATCTGGCACAATAGATCTGACAACTTATGTAAATGACGGAAAAAAGGAGGTGGTTATCCTGGAAGATATAGGAAATAATAATACCTAGTATGCAATAAAAAACATTGTTTTGAGCTAATTCAGTTTAAAGCAAGAAAAGGGGTGAAAAGGAATACTTTTTTGCTGCAAACACCACTTGAGTCATTCATTTAGTAAGCACCAGCTTCGTAATCACCGTCGAATCATTTTTTTGCTTTTCAGGCGGTCGCCCGCCTTGCCTTGCCTATTTTGTGAACTGTCGTAAAGCTCTCTTCACAAACTATCTTCGCTTGTCAGCCTCTTTCAGCCACCAGATGGTGGTGTAGCACCCAAGGTTCCATCCGAATGATTTCGAAATGCTCACTTGTGCGTTGCTATCATTCGATAAAAGAACAGCGTCCAATATTGCAGTCTTGAGAGTGTGAATCCTAACAAAGGCATTTTTTGGTACGGGGCTCCGAAGCAGAAATGTGGGAAAAGGTGCACAGTGTCTTTGGATTGACTTGGCTGAAAAATCAGCTATGCAATGGTTTCCAAGCAAGTTCTTAATACAGCTGGCTCCAGAAAAGCGTTTTGGTCCGGAGCTGGAAGTTTTTTGATGGGAGAAACGACAATAAACACGAAGCACATTCCAAAAGGGGATGTGGTCACTTATAGCGTCCTCGATAAACATGCACCGGGGTTGCCCCCAAAACCGGCGCGGTGCGCAGTGCCCTACGACAGTGCGCACTGGCACGGAGCTTTGCTGGAGGACAGGCGGTGTGCTGAAGCACAAGTGCCACCTAGCATTTCCTAGCTGTTTGGTTGATTGAATCGGGGTGTGCCATTTTCATGTTGGCGTGTCTGCTCTTCGTGCGTGGTATGCATTACAATGAGTGGAAGCATAGGAGTAGAAGTTGTGTGCGAAGTCAAGACACATCGTCTTGTTTTGCCACAAGTGCAGTTTAACCTTCTGGCATCTGGTGTGCTTTTGAATGGCAATTACCACGGCGAAAGGAGTGAAGGCTTCGTCTGTTTTCATTGCATGATAGTCTTCTTCCTAGTGTGTGATACTACCTAGTTCTGCCCTTTTCCCTTATAACAGATAAATCGAAGCTGCTGGCTTTCGTCGCAAGCGTTGCCGGAAGCCCGACGTCCTCAGGTGCTGGCACGGGGCCTTCGTTTGTGATCAGCACCTAAAGCTTCCCGCCAACCCCAGTCCCTGCGTCTTGTATGGCTGTCCTGGAAGGTGCGAATAAGCTTTTTCTGCCATCGTAATCTGCGGTGCACTCGGCAATGATGAACTTGTTAGTTAAAAATTGTTGCTTATTGGGGATTGGGACTTTCATTTAGAGAAAACTACATAAAAATGCATTACACCAGCGTAAACACTGGCTAATTCTCTTGGCTGATTTGCGTTCTGCAAAGAGGAGTGAATTAAATTAATGCCTTGCCACAAATTACAAAAATCACTAGCAAAAGAATCCAATCACTTGACTGCATAACAGGTGTTCTCTGAACAAGGTAGTAAACAAAAATATACAAATGTTTAATTTTCTAACAATAACTGGTAAGAATCAAACACGGCATCAATGCCTGGCATGAAGCCAAAGGGCGTCGAAGTTGTGCCTAGAGCGGCATTGTATTTTCTGCCGAAATGAGGCGTCGAAGCCCATTTGGCGATTAGCCATAAAAAAGAGTTGCAGCAGAGTGAAGAAGGTCACGGTACGCTCTGGTAGGCGACTGGTGCTACTGCGCGTGCACAGAAATGTAAATACTGGTTGCGCGCATGCGGAAGTACTGTACGGGACCGGTTCTCCACTCTGTTATAACACTCGTGTCCTGTCCCGCCCCCGATTCAACAGTCAGTCAGTACCAGGTACTTATAAAAGGCGAGGCCCGATTTCAACAAAGAAATAATTATTTTCCCGTAATTCCCCACTTTTTCGCCACGAGTGGTATGGCAGTTGTGTGGGCAGTCATGTGGGCGCTTATATCACGCTCCTGACCACTCGACCGACGTGGAACCGGCGCTGTCAAACATGTTACCTGCCTGTGATTTACTCATTCCGAACCAGTTTGGCCATAAAGCAGCGACCTATGTGTTTTAGAATTTGAGGTCGTGTATCGTACAAGCGACCATTTCAAGGAGTCATGAAGAGAACATACAACTCCGTTTAATTTGAGAGAACTAGAATTCCGTATCTCACTCAGTTCCATTAGAGCCACAAAAGGTGTTTTTTTTTTAAGGAAAAATAGCAAGAAGTATTTAAAAACTTTCAAATTTTGCGCCACAGTGATGTGTTATGAGCAGGAATGACGTCATACGGGCCAACAATAAAACATAATTTTCAGTGTGTTAACTGCACGTTAGCATTCAAGTGATGCGGTCAAATGGAACTAGAGGCCCCATTACAGACGTCCAGTCATGTGTCGTCGGGACAGGTCAGTTAGGCGGCCGCCAATCGCACAAACAAGGTTCCGTGACGTCATAGAAAAGTTGCGGGAAATTGGCTAGGGGGTCGCGACTGCTTCACACGTCTTCTTTAATATCTCCGTTATTTGTTCGAAGATTGTGATGGTATTGGTATCATTGTTATCGGGGCTAAGCAGTCTTTCTAATAAACCCAACTTGTATTTTGCCTTCATGGCTCCTTTAAATAATATTGCGTGTAGATTACACGTATAGAGCATCACGGTATTTGGTGCCGTTAGCTGTAAAATTTTTTTAGTGCTTTACGTTACGCCGGACGTAACTCAAAACATTGGCCTAAAGTTCCTTCGGACGTAACTCTAGTTTTCAATTCTGGGTTCCGTCGGGCGTAGCTCTAGAAACTGGCTTAAAGTTTCGTCGGACGTAACTCGTTTTCAATTTTGTGCTCCGTCAGACCTAACTCGAGACACTGCGTATTTTTAATTGTTTAGTGGTAGTAGTTCAAACTTAAAAGTTCTAATTGATGTAAACATGTGTGTGATTGCAAAACAAAAAAACTGCTTCCCATATTTGCTTCTACAAAACTTCTGGTATATATTCATGTCTGGCTGGTAATTTTTTGTTGAATAGTTTTTTTCCTATTGTTCTTGATAACAATCAAGGAAATTTTTTATTAACTCGGACACTCTTATCTCACATAAAACTAATTAGATATTTGAAATCAGCTACAAATACTGAACAAGCCCACGAAGTTTTGTCAAAATTGGTTGGAAAGCAAAAAGACCAGTGTGCTTCATTGAATTTGAATTTGAATTCTTTATTATTTCCAACGGTGTGAGATACATACAAGTTAGTATGCAAAGAATGCTTCAGATCAATAGAGTATGCTTCAGCTTAATAGCAATAATACCAATTTTATCACATGTTTCAAACAAATAATCCACGTAGTAAAAAAAAAATAAAGCAGTAGCGACTCCACAGCCGCATTTTGGCGATTTCTCAATGTCACAAAGGCTTGTTTGTAAGATTGGTTGTGGCCGATTACAGCCCCCGCCACGAAACATGACTGGACAACCGTAGCAGAGCGATTCCTTTTAATCAGATCGTTTGAATGTTAAGAAAAACAGTTAATGCAGTGATAACTGTTTAATGCTGGTACATATAACGTCACTGGTGCCCATATGTCACTAGTGCGAGATTTGAAAGGTGTTCCATATTTCTTGCGTTTATTTTTGGTCAAAAAATCTTCGTGGCTGTAATGCAGTTGAGTGAGTTACTGAAGGCTAGTTATTACAAATTTAATAAACTTATATTTTGTCTTGATACCCACTCTAGGCATCAACTTAACTTTTTCCTTATTGTTGTTATTAGAGTTTAGCTACTACTTACCATCTAGTGTACTCCTTCTTTTTCTCGTTTCCTTTTTTTTTTCTCATTATCTTTTTTTATTTTATTTTATTTTTTTGTTTTTTTATCCAACATCGCACTGTTCGTTCCTCTTCCGGTCCTGTTTTGCGGCTCAACTGCTTAGCCTCTTTTGTTGTTAATTTTCTTTTGATGTACTGTTTTTTTTTATTTTTTATTTTTCTTATTTAATTTTTTTATTATTATTACTTTTTGTCCCCTCCCACCTCTCCCCCCGACAGCCCCAACCTTGTGATCCACTCCTGCATAACCTGCTAACCAATGTATAATGCAAGAGTCGCGTGCCGAATTATTATTCTCCCTCTCTTCCTCCATCCCTCCTTCTCTACTCTTTTTACTGTCCCCCTCTCGCTTCCGTTCGGCCGGTTGAGGTGTCGGCGAAACACCAGACAGTTACCGGCCTCTATCTCCCCTTCCCCCACCCCCAACTACCACTTCCTCCTCCTCCTCAGTAAACATAACCGCGCCACTGTCGAAAATCCCCCCTTCCCCCTCCCCATTTCCCACCTTCCAAACACTTCCAAACCCTCTGTGCTCAGTGGTTCCACATTTTACACTCCCAGGCAGTGTGTTAGCCCACTGCTTTCCTCAAAGTTACATACATAGCAAAGTAGAAACAAATTATTGTTTTGTCACATTTTTCATTTCAGATGGAGCACGTAGCTGCTTACGTCTGCAATCGGTGTCAACAGAGGACACCTTCTTTCAACCACCTTTTCCGTCACTACTGCACATGGCATGGCACCGAAGATGACCGGCAATGTAACCTGGAAGGCTGCAGCAGAACTTACAAGCTCTACAGCTCCTTTCGCAAGCATGTCAGCCGTCATCATGGTCACCTGTTTGCTTCGAGCAGTATAAACAGCGCACCTCCTACTGAGCTACAGCAGGCCCAAGATGATGCAGGCGAGGAAGTGGCATACAGTGGATCCGCCGTGTCTTAACTGGCAGGAAGGCAGACAGTTACCAGAAAGTACCATAAGTGAGATAGCAAGTGATGTGATTGCCTTCACAACAGAGTTTAAAGAGACTCTAGTATCAGTTGACACATCTAAGCTTGGAAAATTGAAAACCAGGATAGGCAGAGAAAACCACTGGAAGGCCGTGCATACATTTGTGTCTCCTCGCAGAGTGAGTTGCTCTGATGAAAAGTGCGACACTTATGAGTATGTCCCAATTTTAGAGACAATACAGGCTGTTGCAGAGGCTCGTGAAGAATTTCAATGTATTCAACCACACAAGGCTAACTTACTGCAGGATGTGCCAGATGGCTCTTATTTTCAACAGCATTCATTTTTTTCGAGTGCTAACAACGAAGGCCTGCTTGCTCTCCAACTTTACTTTGATGAGTTTGATGTTTGCAATCCTGTAGGAAGTAAGCATGGAAAGCACAAGGTGTTAGCTGGGTACCTCACAATTCTCAACTCATCCTCTTAAATTTCGCTCAAAACTGAATGAGAAGTATCTTGTACTCATTGTAAAGAACGTGCTTGTCCAGAAAGTCGGCCTGCACAAAATTTTTCATCCACTCCTTGCTGACATTCACAAGTTCGAGACTGAAGGGGTCGAGCTCAATGGAGAAATAGTAAAGGGGTCATTGTTGTACGTGTGCGGCAACAACTTATCCAGCCACCAGATTGGTGGCTTTAGCGAGTGCTTTTCATCAGGCCCCATCTGCTGCTTTTGCATGGCCACTAAAGATGAAATTGATGCAAAGTGGCAGGAGCATAAATACACTCTGAGAACCAAGGATGCCCATGCACGTCATGTGGAGCTCATAAAGACAGGCAAAAATTTATCCAACTGCTATGGTGCAACTGGCGAAAGCTGCCTAAGTGCCATCCAATCGTTTGATGCCACACAAGGTTTGCCAGCAGACATTATGCATGACCTCTTTGAGGGTGTCATTCCTTTCGTAATGAAACATGTAATCAAGCACTTGATAGCAACGTTTTCACCCTAGACAAGCTGAACAAGAGGCTTAGTTCATTCCCACTTCAAGGTGCTGACAAGAAAGCTAGGCTAGTTACCTTTGGGAGCCAGGTCATAAAGGGCTCAGCTGCAGAAAAGCTTTGCTTTTTTCGCTACTTTTCCCTCATCATCGGTGACTGCATTCTTAGGGACAACGAAGCCTATGGTGTCTACCTTGCATTGCAAGTTGTGACTGACATTATTCTTGCACCTCAGATTCCCCAAAGTGTTGCAGCGCACCTAAAGGTGAAAATCGAAGATTTTTACAGCAGTTTTAAGGAAGTATTCCCAAATGTTTGTGTCATTCCAAAAATGCACTATCTGATTCACTACCCCAGACTTCTGCTTTTGTATGGCCCACTTTCAAAGCTCTCCTGTATGCGGTTTGAAGTGAAGCACCAATATTTCAAGTCTGTAGCAAGAAAAACACGCAACTTCAAAAATCTTTCAGCTACACTAAGCCGTCGCCACCAGCTGAGTTTGATGTATTCCCTTGCTCAACCAGTTCAGCTAGTAACCACCGTGGGTGGCAAAAACAGACTTTGACTCACTGCCTGAACTGCTGAAGCACAGGCTTCAGGAACTTGGCATAGCAGGGATGCATGTTGAATGTTTTTCAACAGTTACATTGTCAGCAACGACAGTATGCACGTCTGGTGTGCTGCCACTAATTGTCGCAGCAGACGAACTTCCTCAGTTCGCTCAGGTACAGCTGATTGCATGTTGTGACAACAGGTACTTTGTCGTTACATCTATCCTAGAGACACAATACTTTGACAGTCATCTTCACTGTTTCACTGTCGCCCACACATAAGCCCACATAAGGTTGTAATAGAAAACATTGAACATCTTGAAGAGTATTTTGAACCAATGTACACTTTGGCTATGTGTATGGTGTTATTGGGTGTATGATAGCTTGTTAGGTGATAGACTCTATTGCAGCATTAAGGCATTCTCTCCATGTAAATAGATGCTTGATTGATTTGATTGATTGTGGGAGTTTAACATGCCGACGCTACACAGGAGATGAGGTGCGCCATAGTGGAGGGCTCTGGATTGATTTTGACCACCTGGGGATCTTTAATGTAGATTGATTGTAGGGTTTAACGCACCGGCGCAATGCAGGCGATGAGGCGCACCATAATGGAGGGCTTCGAATTAATTTTGACCACCTGGGGATCTTTAACGTGCGCCGAAATCTCGTACACGGGCGTTTTGCTTTTCACCTCCATCAGAAAAGTGGCCGCCTCGGCCGGGAATCGAACCCGCGACCTCATGCTCAGCAGCACAACGCCTTAGCCACTGAGCCACCGCAGCGGGTGGATCTTTAATGTAAATCTGTGTAAATATGTAAATAGATGCTACCCGCAAGCTGACATGAGACCCATGAAATAAAAACTGCGAGTTTTTCAAGCTTCAGTCTTTCGAGTTCACATTGGTGTTTTGAAATACTTGATAATGCAGAGAATCTGTAGCTATTTTTGATTCCCATGTGATAGTTTTAGTGTCTTGATGAAAGTTCGTGTCAAATACCGGACTGGATTATTTGACCACGAAGACTACTATATTCTTCCACCTGGCCAACATTCTAGTCGAACAAACCAGAATAAATGCTGTCGTCATTTCGTGCCCTTCAGTGCACATTGCAACGTACTGTGAATGCTTGGAACACTCTCAAGCGATGCTGTAAATGGCACAAATATTGATCAGTTTTGCTTATTTGTGGAACGGCTAACAGAGCCTATATAGTTATTTTTCTTGTGAAGTTCGGTTCCCGGCCGCGGCGGCCGCTTTTCTGATGGAGGCGAAAAGCAAAAACGCCCGTGTGTGCGAGATTTCGGCGCACGTTAAAGATCCCCAGGTGGTCAAAATTAATCCGGAGCCCTCCACTACGGCGCGCCTCATCGCCTGCGTTGCGTCGGCGCGTTAAACCCTACAATCAATCGATCTATTTTTGTTGTGAAAGCGGAAAAAGTGTCTTGCAGTATTGCATTGTACCTTCTTTGTGCATTTTTTTATCATGTGTAGCATGTCATATTTCTTTTTCGTGTACGTGAAGTGTACGAATGTAGATTGCTATTAAAAAAAGTGTTCCCTGTTCCGCATATTGTCCCTCATAATACTGTAGTTCTTGTCCTTGTTGTACCTTATTAGATCCCTGTGATGCTGTATGCCAACTACCTGTGGTGACTGTGGAAGACCTACCCTATAAGTGAATAAACTGCCAACATTGAGAAAACACTGTCCATTGCTTTATTTAAGGCGTTCGGACCAACACGGAGTTCGTTTATGGACTCTTCCCTAGGGTTGCACGTAGTGACATTATTAAAGCCTTGCCTAAAAGGCAGAGTAACAATAATGGGTCATAGTTGCTGCCCACCGCACTGCAAGCATAACCACAGTATGCTTACATTTCCAGCTATATTATGTGAAATGTAGAAATGTAAGTGTGAAAATCATATCAGGTAATCAAACTTGTCATCCTCGAGTAGTCGTGGTGAAGTTTGGTAGGAGTAGAAATATATGTCTTGGGTAATGTACCTGTAACTCCAATTTTGAAAATATGAAGTAAGGTCACTTAGCATTACTGTCGAACTATTTTTTCACCAAATAACAGCCACCTGGTTGTAGTAGCCATCCAAATAGGCTGGAATACACTACAAAAGCGTAGAAAAACGTTTAGAGTAAAACTTTTGCACAACATATACAGGTGAGCCCGCTTATAACGAACACAACGGGAAACCGAAATCACTTCGTTATATCCGCTTTTCGCTATATCTGGACAGAAAATCTATGTATACCAATAGTAACGGGAAACGAAGATTTGTTCGTTATAGCCGCTATATCGTTAAAACCGGGTTCGCTATAAGTGGGCTATACTGTACTATTCTAAAACTGGCCTAATTCATTTGTCAATTACATATGTACTGCTTCCCCCACCACTACATTGGCAAACTGGCGCTGTGGGTACTGTGATAAATAAATAAATGGATGCATCTGTTCAAGGTTTTAAGATGTATCACTGGGGGTTTCAGAAATGTTTGCATAAAAATGAGGCTGCATTCCTTGATCTTTTTAACTGAAATGTGATAGGCTGTTTGATATGTAGCACAATGCCTGCAGCAAAATAAACACAGTGGTGAGTAAGTGCTCGTCCTGTCTTCTTCATCTACCTTGTGTGCATTTTCGCAATTGTTTTTTTTAAAGAATCATAACTATAAGGACAAATGGAAAGCCTCCTCCTAAGGTGGAGCAAATTTCTGCTAAGGAAAACTTTCCCTTCGCAGAAACTTTCTATACGTTTGGGGTCGATTAAAACTGGTTTCTCACTTCGAGTTGTCAATCAATTTGCTCTCACACTGCTAACGACAAGCCCTGGTTAGTTCATTTGGGACAGCAACTGCCTCGATAGGCTGTTGCTGTCTCTGGCTGTCAACATAGGTTGCTAGTGAGTAGCAGTTTACTTGTACAAGGTACTTTCAACGGTTTATGCACTAGCAACACATGCTCATCTTTGTGAAAAGGACATAGCACTAACAATTGAATTTCTTTATTAGAAAAACAAAAAAAGGTTGTCATAAGTGGGGATATATTTGGACGTGCATGTTGCTTGTCCATCTTTCAAAAGCCCGGCTAAAGGTAAAAGTGTTGGACGTACCCACATACCCAGAGGCTAAAGATACACTGGACGTACACCAACATTAAAAATCCTACGGTATGCTGGACATGGGTTATATCCAGGGGCTAAAAAAGCTACAGCTGATGTAGCCGGTAGATGCCAGTACAGGCCCATCAGACACCCCGATGATGTATTCTGAGTCAAGCGTGCAAATTTTCGCATTTGTACGATGCAGCGAGCCTCTACATACGTCTGCTGACTTAGAAAGACCGACAAGGAGCGAGAACGCACTGCGCAGCAGCTTCGTGGTCTCCCCAGGAAATGCAAACCCAGTGACACTGAGAAAGAGCCTCCCGTGCGATCTCATGCGATTTACACTGGACGAGATTACGGAATGCGGGGGTGCCTAATGGACAAAAGCTTCGCACTGGAATACTCATAATTAAGCAAACTTTTTGCGACAGGCATTGTAGGGTGCACGATTGTGCATCTTATTGGGCGTCTGTTAGCAGCGCGATTCTGCCGGCCTTCGTGGCAACGAGGTGTCGCCTCGAACGTGTGAATGGAAATCCTAGGTTTGAATCCCCTGCCCGTGGGTTTTAGGGCCCGGCCCTTTGGCGGCCGCATCTGTGGTTTTGAAGCGGCGATGGCGTTGTAACCGAGCCAACGATGGGAAGACAGAAGACTTAAAGAAAGCAAAATGGGAAACTTACGAAATTGTGAGGGGAGGGTCGTTCACAGTGGCGACGCCAGACACTTTTGTGAAAGTGTGCGGGGAGGGGGGGCGGAAGGGAGGGACAGTATGCTGAGCCCACACGAGATGCTCCTCCATGGAGACACGGTGAAAGTGCGAGAGGGTGGTGCGGGCTTGACAATGATGTGCGTTCACTTCCTAATGCGCAGTTCGCGGTCCCTTCCTGCGACACAGTAGCTCATGTGAAGCACGCATGGAAGCACGTGACATCTGCACGGGAGGTTCTAACACAATTGGCAACAACATGCTCGACGGCGGCAATTCTGACCCGTGAGATAACGGCAGAGTAGCACGCACTGCCGTGCGTTCACTGATCCTGCGATCACTTCCTGTCAGGTAGCAGATATGCGCCACCAAGAGGACTGTAGTTCACACTGCGCACAAATTTCGCATTAGAGAGTATAGTAATCATCAGGGAATTTTTTTTTCAGACAACCAACATTGCTATGCATTTTTGCATCTTGTTAAAATATGGACCAGAGTGGCATGTGTTACGCTGCGTTCATTACACGAAGCACTGCAAAAAACACTCGATTTTTAAAGGCTGGTGTGGAGTGAGACTTTTTAGCCTACGGTTTACTCAGTGTGCACAAAACACAGTTTAAGTTTCGGGAACTCTGCCAGCCACGCATACAGCCATTCAGCTCTTTAGTGCAGCTTCGGACTTGTGACAAACCGCTTACAAGGAGCAAGAAAAGTTCATTACAATGCACACAGAGTGAAATTTTCGCAGTCCTCCCCTGCTTAGGCTGGTCAAGGAAGCACAAACTTGGTGAAACCAACACAGACATGGCTCAGAACCCACGGATGGGTCCTCTCTTTTCTGCCACGGGCGGGAGAACGCTTACGAGAACGACTGGCACCTCGGAAGGTTCATCTGAAAATGATGCAAAAATGAGTAGCAATGTGAAGCGGTTATCTTAAAAAAAAGACACCGGAAGGCGATTTGAACCTAGGATTTCAATTCACATGGTTTACAAGTTCGAGGCGATATCTCGTTGCCACGAAGCCCAGCAGAATCGCGCTGCTAACAGACTCCCAATATGCGCAATCGTGCGCCCCGCAATGCCTGTCGCCAATAGTTGGCTTAATTATGAATATTCCAGTGCGAAGTTTTAGATGCAACGCATCTCTTTAACTCGCCTTGTCCCGCGTCATTGTCGCTGCATAGTCCGCATCCCTCCCCCATTCTCCTCGCCGCGGCAGCTGCGCGCTCCGCCGCTCTCACCGCAGCGCCATCTGTACGTCAGCGCGGTCAGCGCGCAGCTTGCGCTCGGCTGCGCTCGCTCCCGTCGCCGTGCCAGCTGTGCGTGAGCGCAGCTTGCGCTCGGTTAAAAATTTACACCATCTTCCCGCGAGGGGAACCATAGGGTAGATGCGACGCATCGGGGGTGAACATGCTGCGTAAATAGGATACACAACAACAGCAATCCACACGCTTACATCGCTAACATAACGGAAACGCAACGGCAACCCCCGATGCGTTGCATCTACCCCATGGTTTCCCTCGCGGGAAGATGGTGTAAATTTTTGTACATTAGGCACCCCCGCATTCCGTAATCTCGTCCAGTGTAAATCGCATGAGATCACACGGGATGCTCTTTCTCAGTGTCACCGGATTTGCAAACGCATTTCCAGGGGAGACCGCAAAGCTGCTGCTAAGTGCTTTCTCGCCCATTATCAGTCTTACTAAGTCAGCAGACGTACGTAAAGCCTCGCTGTATCGAACAAATGCGAAAATTCGTACACTTCACTCAGAATACGCCAGCGTGCGCGTCCGACTTGCCTGTGCTGTCATTCACCCGCTACGTCCGCTGTACCCGATGGATCGTGGTACTTACGTTCGCCGTACCTTAGGCACAGCGATGTGTTAAAAGTAAGAAAAAAATTAGGGGCTGCTTGATGCTACAGCAAACGGTGCAGCGGTGCGTACGCAATGTATGCGTGTGTTACCTGCTCTCAAGCGCAGGTTTTAAAAGGAACAACGTTTAGCGAGACAACGACGCTGCTGTGAGTAATGCAACACCGCAGTGCAATGCGTTTAGGGCCGTTCCTCGCGTTATGGGAGCACCTAGGAATGTTCGTATTACCTCACATTACTCGCCCTTCCCCCCAAAAAAGAAAAAAAATTATGCCCACCTCCCCTCGCGGGAATCCTGTTGTGATGCGACGCTGAAGGGGGTTCCATTGTGCGTTTCCGTTGGGTTGATTACTCGAATTGCGTGAGCAATCGTCGGGTAATGCGACAGAGAGAGAGAGCAAGCGTAGCGCGGACGACCGTCGACTGAGAGACCGGCGAGAGCGCGGCACTCCGCTTATATGCGCAGCGCGCCCGAAGGAGAGGAGACCGCGGAGAGAGAGGGCGCTGCACATGCGCACAGCGCGCTTGCGCCGCGCGCAGCGCCGCCCACCGGCGGAGTGAGAGTGCGCTGCGCCACGCGCCCGCAGATGTTGGGCGAGAGTGTTCGCTATCGGAGAGAGGATAGGGGGTGAGCGGAGGAGAGGCGCAGCTGTGCGGACGCGGACGACGACGACGCAGGAAGGACAGGGCCGCCGACAAGAGATGCTCCTCTCAGCGTCGCATCTAAAAAAACACGCACATTTCACCACACCGACTGCCCGCACAACCACCGACACGACACCACAGACCAGGGAGGAATTCGATACCCAGTGTTTGCTGTGCAGTTCCGCAATTGTGCCGTGTTGAGCCGGCAACGGTCGCTCGGTTGCTTGAGCGCGCATTCGCGTGCTATTTAAACCGACTAGTTGTGCGCAGGCAAGTTACGTTAATCAGCTTTGCAACGACCAGCATTATGCATCTCTTGTTTCCGGCAGCGTGATGAGGCAGCAGTTATTGTTAAAGTAAACAGGTCAAGATAGACGATCGCGCCGGATGAGGCATGGAATATCGGCTTTGCAACTGCGTTCCGCCATCGCGTGCTACTCACTCGTTTAATTAGCCATAAGTGACGGTTACAGTTAACATTCAGCGTGAATTAACGGCCGGAACATAGGACTAACATGGCGACCGACCGCTTGAGATGATTACACTCTTGGTGGCGTTTTTTGTGGACGTGGAAGTGCTGCAGGGACCGAACACCATCTTACCAATGGTGTTAAGTCATTCTAAATTATCTTTTTTTATTTTTCAGATGGTCAACGGTAGTACCATTGAAGTTCGTCGACGTTTTTACGCCATGCTTAGGGAGTAAATGTTTTGCTATAGGTACTTTTCATGGCACATTACTTCTTAAAAACGCCATTTCCGGCTAGTTTGCGTTTACAGCGCAGGATACTCGTAGCGTGAGCTAAGGTTCAGCTGGTTATTCTTAGGTTTCCTGGTTGTCTAGCATTAGCTGATTATCAGGCTTACTGCTGCTAAAACGATTTCCAATGCAATCCAGTCCAGTCAAGTCACTGCTCGCGCATGCGCAGCACGGCTCTCCAGGAGCCACGCTAAACGGCTATCAAGCGGCTGCAGCGCACCGTCACACTTGGCTACTGCGCAATAGAGGCGCACAGCCTGGCACGCGCCGGCGCGAGTGAGTCTGCCGCGGCTATGACGTCACTCCTCTAAAATGCGCAGACCGACGAATGTGCAGACCCAATTCTCTACACACCCGTGCTCCAATTGGATTGGATTTCCAATCCAAACAAATCCAATCCAATTTAATTCAATCCAAATCCAATCCAATTTAATCCAATCCAATTTAATCCAACCCGATGATTCTTGCGCTTGCGCAGCATGGCCCTTCAAAGTCCATGCGAAGCTGCTGAGCCTCGGCCAGTGTAGCTTACGCTACAAAAGCAGACAGCAATGCGTACATGCATCAAGCTAACATTGACGCTGGTGTGCTCGGTTAACCAGCAGGGGGCGCTCAACTAAGAACACCAGTGTTTCAGCCTACGGACGCCACTTAATGTCACCAACAGACCAAAAATAAGCCGTGTATTTACTTGCCCGGCTGCAAATGTCGTCAAAAGACGATAGTCTTGTGCCGCGCTAGCAACGTAACACGGTCTCCTTTCTACCCCACCAAACCCTGTGGCTCTTACCCTAGGCTCTCGCGCCTTATTTTGTAAATTAAATTCATTTTTTCCGCTCTGGGTCTGCTCGTGCGCCATCTGCTCGGAGGGCGCGCAAATTGTTTCCGTTTTTGTGGACCGGGAAACGTGTTCACTATCTGAGTCAACTGCGAGCGTAGGGCGGACGTAGTAGTGGGGATATCCACGCTGTGATGCGGCGGCCCGAACGGTTTTTAGGGGCGAAGCACCTTAAGGCCGAGGCTTGCCTGGCGTCCGGCGTCCGTGCTTACGGCACAGCACTGTGTAAATAGAGACATCTGTGAACAAAAGGTCCACAAAAGGTTAACAAGAACAAAATAAAAGGTTTACAAAAGGTTAGAGATAGACAGAGAGAGAGAGTGAGAGAAAGAGAGGTGGGAGAGAGAAACGTGCAGCACCGTGTAGATGAATGAATGAAACAAATCTTTATTAACAACAGGTGCAGTTGTTAGGGCACCCGCCCGGTGGAGGGGGTCCCTAGTCCGGCATTCCCTGGCTGCGGCTGGCTGTGCGGGCCTTTTGTACCAGGTCAAGCTGGAACGTAGGGTCCTTGCTGGTCAACCGTACCGTCCACTGTTGTATGGAGGGGTTGGGGGTGTAAATCGAAACATCTGTGAAGAAAAGGTTCACGAAAGGTGAACAAGAACAAAATAAAAGGTTCACAAAAGGTTAGAGAGAGAGTGCCTGGAGAGCCATGCTGTGCATGCGCGAGGATCATTGGATTGAATTAGATTTGGATTGAATTGAATTGAAAAGGATTGAATTGTGCTGGATTTTATTGAATTGTATTGGATTGGATTGGAAGTCGTTTTAGCAGCAGCAAGCATCTCACGGGTGATTTACGGTAAGAACGATTCCCAGTGCTTCGCCCACTCGTCATGATTCACTTCGTAGAGATGCGTGAATTTTTTTATTTACGGTCGTAAAAACCAATCTAACCTGTACACCTTCCTAAAAGAACGTTGCTTTGGTTGACAATGTGCTGATATTTTGCCTAAAACACGCCTGAGGTGTCTTTGATGCTGCATACGTGAACACGTATGACTTACGCAAGGTTTAAAGGGGCCAGGAATACAAGAAATTTCCCCGCATTTCCCCGAGGGGAAGAATCTGAAAGTGCGAATGCACGAGTTGAATTTGCGCGGTTCGGTAATGTTCGCGAAAGAGAGATCACACACACACACACACACACACAACTACAAAGAAAGATGCATTTATTCACAGACACCTATTTGTGTTGTCCTTGTACTTGATTGCTAGAGCGGATCTCAGCTTTGAAATTTCGTGTCAGTACTCCTTTAAGCGGGTGCATTAGCCCTTCTCACGCCCGATTCCTGGCCAATCCCCCACGTGGGTATGTGCCATGCACAGACACCTATTTGTGTTGTCGTTGTACTTGATTGCTAGAGCGGATCTCATCTTTGAAATTTCGTGTCAGTACTCCTTTAAGCGGGTGCATTAGCCCTTCTCACGCCCGATTCCTGGCCAATCCCCCACGTGGGTATGTGCCATGTCAGCGGCCAGGCAGCGCGCGCCCATCTCCCCCCGTTGCCAAGGAAGACGAGGAGATTCCTGGCCAATCCCCCACGTGGGTATGTGCCATGTCAGCGGCCAGGCAGCGCGCGCCCATCTCCCCCCGTTGCCAAGGAAGACGAGGAGCGCGCGCACCCGCAGCTGTTGCTATGTGGACGGACGGCGGTCGCCGGAATTCAGGGTCGCTTATAAAGTGCATTCGCACTTAAAATACAAGTTTGGTTCATTGGAAAGGCTGCTTTGTCCTGATAAAAATGATACCGATTTCATCGCAAACTTCGAAAATATAACGGAGATATTAAAGAAAACGTGTGGAGCTGTGGCAACTCGCTAGCCAGTTTGCCGCAACTTTTCTATGACGTCACAGAACCTTGTTTGCGCGATTGACGGCCGCCGAATTGATCAGTCACCAGGACACGTGACTGGACGATTGTAGTGGGGCCGCTAGTTCCGTTTGATCGAATCACCTGAAAATTGTTTTTAGTGCTGGCCCATATGACGTCACTTGCGCCGATAACACGTCACTGTGGCACGAAATTTGAAAGTTCTTAAATATTTCTTCTGTTTTTATCGGTTAAACAACGTCTTCCGTGGCCGGAATGGAGCTAAGTGAAGTACTGAAGCCTAACTGTTTAAAGTTAAACAAATTTGTATTTTCTCTTCATGGACCCTTTAAATAGTTTGGGACGGTCAGTGTTATAGTATATATAGATGGTATTTACTGAAGGAGTTTAGCTGTCAATTTCTTCGCTTGGCAACACTGGAAACGGCCACGGACATGGCGCGGCTTCTGCCACTGCGCGCGCACGCCGCAGAGAACAAACACCGGCGTGCATCGTCTGCCCCGTTTTAACCCCATTCTCAATGGTTGTGGCGTCAACAGATATGTTATTAATCGCACTCACATTGGAGTCGAGTCGTTACTTTGCGCTCGGTGGGGTGCAGTTTGGACCATCAAATACACATCGTGGGGTTAGACGGACAAATACCGCCATTCCGCGGAGCCCGACGTAACCAGTGACTTCGCACTCTCATGGTTGCCTGCATGCATGCCTCGCAAGTGAATACAAACTATACCTCTCTCAGATAAATGGTTTCAGCTTTTGGCAGGGTGGTTGAAGCGAGGGACAGACGGACATGCAGATAGAGTAAAGGTTGCGTGTACAGGTACCTGAAGGCAGGCTACTCTCTCCAAAAGGAACAGGAATGAGTTATCGAAGGCCGAACCCAGAGCTTTCACTACAACAGGAGATCGGTTGTCTAACCCTCAAAGGAGCCATGAAGAAAAAATACAAATTGGGTTTATTTGAAAGACTGCTTAGTCCCGATACCAATGATACCAATATCATCGCAATCTTCGAACGAATAACGAGATATTAAAGAAAACGTGTGAAGCAGTCACGACCCCCTAGCCAATTTCCCGCAACTTTTCTATGACGTCACAGAACCTTGTTTGTACGATTGGCGGCCGCCTAACTGGCCTGTCGCGACGACACATGACTGGACGTCTGTAATGGGGCCTCTAGTTCCATTTGACCGCATCACTTGAATGCTAACGTGCAGTTAATGCACTGAAAATTATGTTTTATTGTTGGCCTGTATGACGTCATTCTTGCTCATACACGTCACTGTGCCGCAAAATTTGAAAGTTTTTAAATACTTCGTACTTTTTTTTGTTATAAAAACATCTTTTGTGGCTGTAATGGAGCTGAGTGAGATACTGAATCCTAGTTCTTTCAAATTAAACGAAGTTGTATTTTCTTTTCTGGCTCCTCTAAGCACAACTTACTTAAAAAATCAGTGCTACTGATCTTTCCGCATACTAACTCTGAGACACGGACTGTTCACTACGGATACACGAACAACGTTATTAATGAAATCTCAAGCAGAAATAATAGATCGGATCTAAAGTTGCCATAATTCCTGTGGTAATTTGGAAATTGCGGAGTATGCTTTCTTTATAGTACTGCGCAACTTCAATAGTAAAATTACAAAGTAAGACGATAAAGTAATAAGTACACAGTAGAATTAAATACAATTAGGATACTGTAATTAGTTCTACTTGTGGTTCCACATATCGATAATTTGTAGCGAATTATATATAATCGGCACTCTTCTCTGTCAATCTCAGAAATTATTTTCGCGCAAACAGTGGTAAAACGTATCAATAAAATGTGTGCTTCATACAGAAATTTACCTAGTTTATACTGTAGAAAAGAAAGATGTGTCCGCGTAGTCTGAATTCGTAGCTCTGTTTGGTGTGCATGGCATGTTTTCAACAGCGTAGCTGTTAAGCTTGTAGTTGCGCCGTCGAGCGCTACGATAAAACAGCGGAGCCGACTTCAGGTGATCCTGATCCTCGTGAGGCGCTCACAAAAATATCAATACTTAGCCCACGTGAGAATGCGCCTCGTGAGGAGGGCCCGGTAGCGGCCAGCTCACCCTTCGAAAACGTTCTGCTCAGCGTTCGTGGAGTGATCTCTCGCGTGCTCTTCTCCTCGGTAGTTCACGTGCGTTCGCGCCTGAATTGGGAAGCGCATACGCCGAGCTCGCGAAGTTGGTTGCCGCGATTTCTAGCGTGGGCCAACGGGTTCAGTTTGAAAGAGACGTGAAAAGCTGCGGACAAAACAATCGGGGCCTTCCAGTTATGGAGAACTTTGAGCGGCAAGTTCGGAAATACATGCGAGGTGCAGCAGCCGGTCTCCAACGGAGGCAGAAGGGCCGCCAGCTCTGCTGTTTTAGATGCGACTGCATCTCATTCACTCGCCTTGTCCCTCCATACGGCGTTGTTGCTGTCCGTCCACACCCCTCCCCCATTCTCTTCGCCGCACTCTCGAGGGTCATTGGATTGGATTGGCTTGGCTTGGATTGGATTGGGTTGAATTGGATTTGGATTGGATTGGATTAAAGATGATTGTGTTGCGTGATAGCCGGGCCACGTTGCGTCATAGCCGTTGCAGGGGGTTCACGGCACGTTTCACGCGATGGGAGAATCAACCTAACGGAAACAACAACGGAACCCCCTATGCGTCGCATCTACACAGGGGTTCCCGCGAGGGGAGGTGGGAGTAATTTTTTGCAGCCTTGCACCTCTAGTGGAAGATACGCTATTTTTGGAATATCATTTATATACAACATGAGTACAATGGTCTCAACTTGGCCACAATAAATTTCTTATTCTAGTGGTAATGCTTGTGATGAATCACCATTAAACGCAATGAACGGCCCCGTACTGCTGAAATAACTTTTAGTTAGCCGCCACTCCACGTGTTTTCTGCGTTCCTAATTTAGCAGTGTTGCATGATTGATAGAATCAGAGCTGTTTGTAGGTCCAAGGACATTCAAACTGTCTCTTTATTTCCAATATTTCGTACTGTACTGCCTTTAACTAGAGCTGGTTGGTTTGCTTTGTAAATCTATAAAAACTTTTGTGTTTTTAGTAAGTTTATAACAACACGAATTGTTTCGCACTTCAAAGTGTTCCGAACCCCGACAGTTTCGTGCCGAGGAGCTACGTAATCCATAATCACCGAAGATTGTATTCGTTAGGCAACCAAACGAAAAGAAAAACATGGCTAATGCAAACCTATTGCACAGCGCCACCAAAAAATGGTCCTCTTTCCTACAAGTTGGATGCCTTAAGCACATTGAAGACACAATAACCACCAGGAGTATTGCGCTTTATAATAATAGTTCAGGAGGTATGAAACCTAACGTGTTTGGCAACTTGCAAGTGGTCTATTTTACCTATTTTGTCACATTTTCTGTTTTGCTCCAACTTTGAAAGCTTTTCCGTTTTGTTCCAACTTTTACCAAGGACTAGCAATGATAACAGCAAATGCTAAGTTTAATTCTAAAAGAGTTTAGGGGTTGTTGTCTTTTATTGTTAACTAGTCAAACAAACATGAAATTTATAGAGCCCCCTAAAACTAACGGCGCACCAGTTTTGCACCTGAGTGTCTGCGTACGGTTTGTTATCCACAGTTTCCAGGATGTTGCACGTATTTGAGAAACATTTACCTGAAATAAAATACGCCGATTCCGAAGTAATGCAAGCACCTAATACCGTGCATTTGTTATTCTGTGATTTAAACACAATTAAAGGATTGTCAAAACCCTTTGACTGTCTATGTGTTTGATGGTATTTTTGTCAGAACTGTACTGCCTGCACCGTATGCCGCCCAAGAGAGAGGGGTTAGAGGTATTAGTAAATCAACTCTTCAACATGAGAATGCCGTGGCTTCGCGTCCTGCACATATTAGGGGGAACGAGTGGCCATCGCGCTCATCGTTACGGCTCCCAGGCCAATATCACGCTATCGCATTAGAGACCGCATTCGAGGCTGTGGCGGCGGCGCATCTAGTTTGTGCCCGTTCTGGTATAAGGGGAAAATAATGAAGTCTGCCTGATTTGTGCATTAGCACACTCATCCTCCTGGGGAAGGCTGATGAGGCAGCCCGATGATACTGCTACCAGGCTGACCGCTAGTGGGGCAGGAACAGGATTTGAATATGTCAGAAATGTACCCAGCACTACAGCTTGATTTGTCCGACACATCCAACGGCTCACAGGTCACTCACAAAAGAAACTTCAGTAGTGTGGTGTTGGCTGCAGACATACTCTTTCCACGACACCACCTTATATTGCCAAGAATACCCTGACAGATACAACAACACTTCACATGATTAGGCCTATCGGCCGCCTAACACATATTGTTTGGGCTGATAATCTCAAGCACCAGCTCACCGACCAGGAATTCCACATCAATAATTACGAGCAGTGGCAGCCCGTGCTGCTCAGCATTCTCCCCGAAGTGCAAGTTAGTCATCTAGTTGGAGGAAGACGCCGCCAAGACACATTCCCACACGCCTTCGGCTGAAGAAACGCCAACGCGGAACCTTTCCCCCCGAGTCTCTGCAAAAGTGAGAAATAAAGTCGTGTCTCTTTCTCCCTCTTTGTTTTTTGCCGGGAATTACTTCAACAGCCATTCTGGCGATGCTTCGCGCCACAGTTTTCTGAGAACCAGACTTCTCCCTGGCTGGTGTGCAGGTGTTTTCTCACGTGCCATCACGTGCACTTACCGCACGATATGACATCAGCAGCCACTAGGCTAACTGCTGTGGCGCTGCTTGCAATGTGATGATGTCAGTTGGTTTTTACAGCAAAACTGTATATCTCATACCCACAGTCCTTGCGCCCGTGTGGAACGAGAACTAAGCGTGTGGAACGATAACTCGGGGCCAAAAATTCATAAAATACATGGCCTTAGGGCCTCCATATTTTCCTGTAAGGCGTCTTTTACTGGCCAGCGTTGATGCTTGGGCGAGTTGGTGTTTCATATTCTTGAATTCACACGCAAACAACAAACAAGGACGACAGGGGTAGCGATACACTCAGTCGCTGACTTACAACTGAAGTTTATTGCTATGACGCCTGTCATATAAATTGAGCAGAAATAAAGGCAACAAGGTAAACGACACATAACTCGTGAAAATAAAATAACAAAACTGACACGCCCTCACTACCACCATGTGCTTACGCACTGTCCAAATAGGTGCTTTCTTTTCCTGATAGCGCGACAGAAGGGACGCCTACACACTTTTATTCTTTGCTATTGCATGAGCCTTAGTAATTTCATTTGTCAGTTCGTGCTTATTGTTTCACAATATTGCGCTTATGTTGGAGATAAGCGTGCCGATGTGAGTTTTTTTTCTGCTCCTGATAAACTTTCGAAACTTTGTAGACAGGTTAACACTTATACCTTAGTTCTTTGGTTTGTAAGAAGAAGCAGCAATGAGAGTTCATTCCATGTGTCACAAACGTAGTTTGGAGCGAGCCTTTACTGAGTGGCAGAGAACATATCGGGCAAACGGGGAGATGTGTTAATGACGGGAAAGGAACACAGAACGTGAGAAAGGGCAAACCGGACATCTAGTAGTACATTGGAGAGACTCTGCTGGGTGTGAGCCTTGCTTCCATATGACCGCAATATTGTGTAAAATAAAAAAAACTAACAAGGGACGCTATTAAGGCTATACAATAGCAAATAATGAAGAAAAGTGTGTGTGAGTCTCTTCTGCCGCGCTAGCAGCAAAAGAAATGAACTATCCGGACAGTGTGTAAGCACATGGCGGTAGTGATGTCGTGGCAGTTTTGTTATGTTTTCACGTGTTATTTGTCTATTCCCTTGTTGCCTTGATTTCTGCTGCATCTATAGGCCAGACGTCAAAGCAATAAACTTCACTTGTAAGTCAGCGCCTGTGCATCTCTCTCTCCCTATCGTCCTTGCTTGTTGGTTGCGCTGCTGATTCAACAACGTCTTTTGCTGCCCCAGAAACAATGTCTTCCCGGCGATGTATTTGTATTTAGAGGTGTAGTCGAATGTTAAGAGATAAGCGTAGGCTTGGTTTTTGTAAGCTAGCTTTCAACACTGTACGTTGCGACTTAATCATAGCCATCTACGGAGGGAGAATGGTTACAGCCCCCTTTATACTATTCACCGCCGCTGACTCATTCCCAAGACGTATATACTGCTCGCCATGGGCGGTATCCATCGGCCCGAGCTATTTTTATGTCTGCAGTTTCTTTTTGAGGGGCCACGCACGCACAGGCGGTCTTCACGCGCAGACCGTTCATATACCCGTTCCGCTGGGAGGAGACTTCAACCTAAGCATCTCGCAGCCCGATGCCACCTGTATGCTTCCTCCGTGGTCGAGAGGTTTGGGTTGGCGTATTACACAGCAAGATGCCTACGACACAGGAGGGACACACGCAGCCCCATGTTGGTACCCTGGAGTAAAACTGTTCTCCTTCTGGTTTAAATTCAGCTAATTAGCTAGTACTTATGCTCAATCACACATTACAAACAAACGTGTTTTTGTTCGTGGACTTCTTGCACAGCGCAAAGGTACGCCGGTCATCCTCCTTCACACAGTGGAAGGGCACTGTTGTTTTTTAATTTTATTCCTTTTTCCTACATAGCACGACATGCAATATTTACCGACAAAATTTTGAGGTAAACAGCCAGATGGTAGGCAAGCTTTCTCGTTGAACCAGTTACACTGATCTGGTGTTCAAGTCTCCAGCGCCACATAGGAATGGGGCCCCTTCACATTATAAACGTCGAAAAATTTTCAGATCTTATCTTGGAAGCTCTGTCGGGTGGGCCGAGAACACACATCATTTTTTTTCTTTTACTTCATTTTATTTCCTTATAGACCCGACGAGGGAGTATTACATAAGGGGTAGGTGACAAAAAACAAAGAAACAGAGAAAAAATGAATTTAATGACGGAGAGGTGAGAGTGGTGATTTGGGACGGCCGTTTCCATCCGCAGCTGCGCGTAGGCAAAATACTGCAAAAAAGCAGCGGTCCGGGCCCGTGGTCAAGGAACTTGACGGAAATGACTCGTGTGGTTGTGGAGCTAGGACATCGGTGAGCTACAAATAATTCGGAGGTCAATCAACCTCGCCACTTCACAGAGTACGAGGACGCCATTCTGATTTCCTATACACACAAAAACCGTAAGCCGGATGACTGTTGTGAGAGCTTTTTACGGGTTCTTTGGAGGATCTTCTAAAGAAAAACCGCCACCCAGCAGTGAAGGAATACATGCTTTATGGTATCAGGCTGTTTCAAAATAGAGCAGTAATCCCTATGACACAAGCAGCCCTATTCATGCATCCACGTGCTACCGGTGTTCCTGTGTGCTACGTAAGGAAGAATTATACATCATTCTACCCGGTACTACCGTACGCGTAACCCTCTGGAAGACATTTAGAAATGGGCTGACCGAATTATTTATTTATTTATTTAAGAAATACTGCAGGCCATAAGCCCAGGCAGGAGGGGTACATACATCGCACACACACACAAAAACAACAAAAGCATCCCGTGTACATACTGAAAAATACACGAGATGAGCCAAGACATCGATAGTATCAGTAATTCAATGATGACAAAACAAGAGGAACAACAATGGGTCGGAACAGTGAATAAATGCAACAAAGCGGTCAATACAACGGTACCGGAAAGGAAACTTCACAGATATCCTCTGGTCCTTAACTGCCTGGTTACAGTACTAAAATATTGCAGTGAAACTGAGTAGTTCGAAACTTGATTGATATAATAGTCTCCTTAGAAGTATCTGTAAATGGAGCCTTGAATTTGAAAGCAGATTGGTAACCTTCCCAGCAGAGTAGATAAATCTTTCAATAATGTAAGCACACCCATAATTACAAAGCAGGATTCACAAATCAAGTAACCGAAGGGTGTTTCCACGAACACGCCAAAATATAGGCTTATTTATTTTAAAGAATACATGAAAGGAAGCAGTTGTTCACCGACAGCTGTGGTGGCATACACGGCAGCCTATGTTTAACTAATGATTAGTACACAGAGCCACTTCTCACATATAGAGGAAGACGTCAGAGAGAGCTTACATCTAAAGAAATAGTACGCAGAAAGGAAAAGATCGCGCAAAGGATGTTTTGAAAGGATGTCTTGATAAGGCTCCATCTTTAACACCCACTGCTTGAATTGGAGAGAAGAGCGGTGGCGTTTAATGGCACCGGCACGCTTTTCGTGCAGACGACTTGCTCGCAGCAGTTCGGGTAGACGCCCTTTCCTTCAACGGTCGTGCAGTTTCCTGAGGCGGTGATTTTTCCACACCTGTAGGGGTTGAACCCGCGCAGGGAATTACACAGAGAAAAAAATCGGTTCATAGTACAGGAGCGACGCTTTCAAGTGTAGCAGGCAGTAAGGTTGTTTTATCGACAGCAAGTTTTAAAAAAATGGCAATTTTTTTATGATTCTAGCGCATATCCGTTTTTTTTTTCAAAATGATGTCTGAACATGTACGCGCCCGCTATGACATATTGTTACGTCCGGGATTGTTTATTTGCAGAACGTTGGCTCTTGAGGCGTAGGGAAAACTGGTGCGCCGATTGTCCAAACCGTCAAGAGGTCCCAGCTTCTTTTTTTCTCTTTTTCAAACGTACCTCTTCTTCTTCTTCTTCAGCTTGCAGGCTGGAGTTATGAGGTTAGCCAAACTACATTTCACGTGCGTGACACTTCCCCGGTCGCAGACGGAACCCTCTGGGCGAGTCACTGTGCAGTACGGGAGTTATAGCGTTTCAGGCGTGCCACGTGCACAACCTGTGTTTTCTTGCATGGTCTTCCACTTGTTACACGTGATACCACGTAAGTAACTTCACTCACGCGTTTCAATATTAAAAGCCGAAAAGAGATAAATTGTTCCAGTAAAAGCGAATGGTCTAAGTGAGTCTGGTGCTGTCCGACAATTACACCTTTTTGCGGTAACGATCTGGGCATGCGTCACACTCGTAACCAACACCAACGTGGTGCCCGTCAACCCTTTGGGGCCTGTGCCCCAAGCAATGTAACTGAATGGTGGTTTTTTTAGCTTGCTAGGGGAAAAACTGCTGCTACTTTCTAATGTTACTGCATCTTTACTATGGTGCCTCTATTCCACTACCAAGATACATTTTTCCGGTAGCGGTTTTACAAGGAAATGTTGTGCTTAGTTGAAGTGCGTTGGCTCAACTCATAACTCGCACGAAAGAATGTCTTTGTTGCAAGACTTAAAATACATTCCCGGCGAGAACCGCTATTCGGGCGAAGCCGCGAGTATAATTCCGTGTTACCATCTTTTACGGCGTACTTCAGGGATAACACGACAAATAATTTAATATTCTATTTTAAGTGACTGTCCCAGGTTTCGTCCCAGAGAAAGCTCGACTTTTTGCATTTTCCACTGAGTGTCAAAGCGTAGTGGTCGTTCTACTAAACCTAAAGTAGAGTTAACCAAATAAAATGAAGTTACTAGGTGGTGTTGCGCTACGATATAGAGATTGTATGAGCAGGCGTTTCAATACAAATGCCTTCGCGCTATTATATTTTTCAGATATCTAAGCCATGGCGGAATATGCTGGAGTAGTAGTCTCCATTCTTGCATTTGGTAAGAACATCACGCGATTTTTAAGTAATATACGAGCATCGCGCTCTTGTTTTAGCTTTTAATTCTTCGTTGGTTGTTGCGAGTATAAGTTTTAAGCAATTTTAAGCCTACGTTTTTCCGAGTCTTTGCATTTATAGCCGAGAAAACACAGAGATCCGGACATTGCACTTGATAATTAGGATGACGTTATCCCTTGAATGTGCCTTTACTACACTTTTGATTTCAAGCAGCAACTGGCGAGCTCATTATAGAAAGTTTGTTTTTCTTACAAAATGCACCTTCAGCTTTAGTCGCAGGTAAAGTGAAAATGTACGTTTAAAGATGTAACAATGCAACTCGTACAGATGATTAACCGGTGAAGCTTTGACGTGCGGCTGTTGTTTGACGCATGACATGCGACCTACCCATTTCAAAGTAACTTGGGCTAGTGTGGGCGAGTCACGTGGGCCAGGCTGACGCTGATCCGCCCTTCACCGGCCGCGCCCGTGTCCGCCATTATTTCTAGGGACCATAGTAGCGCGCTGGGCGCGCGCTCTGCTGCGACAGGACCTTTTAAATGCGGAGCACTCTATGGGCGGGCTTGTCGTCATCCTCCAAGCGTCTGCGTTGACGGAATGAAACAAATTCCGGGCACAAGAAAGCCCTAGTCATTAATTTCTCAGGCATCTAGGAGGCTGCTTTTTTCGAGATGCGGCCAAGTGAGATCGCTATCTCGAACCTCAACTGAAACGAAAACAACTTGCCCGGACTTTGCATTAATTCCAAATTCGCCATACAGGAGGGGCAACTCAGACGAGTTTACCTGTAGATTGGTTTAGCCCATGAAATATGATTGAAGACTCACGTCCTATTTAACTTCAATACAATTTAGGTTTTATCTCTGTCACCCGCCACGGTGGCTTAGTGGCTAAGGCGTTGCGCTGCTGAGCACGAGGTGGCGGGTTCGATTTCTGGCCTCGGCGGCCCTTTTTTTTTATGGAGGCAAAAAGCAAAAAACGCCCGTGTGTACGAGATTTCGGCGCACGTTAAAGATCCCCAGGTGGTCAAAATTAATCCGGAGCCCTCCACTCCGGCGCGCCTCATCGCATGTGTTGCGTCGGCGCGTTAAACCCCACAGTCAGTCTGCCTCAAGCACATACATCAGCTGTCTGTCTCAATTTCCACTGAATTGGCAACTTCTTGTAATAAGTAATGGGATTTATGAACGTTCTGTTTAATGTAACACAAGTATTGTCCACCTATTGAATGGGTCTTACCAGATTGTTTTGGGGAGAATTGCAGTTTTGCTGAGCATTTTAAAGTTGCAGCATCAGAGAGATAAACCACACATGAATACCAGCTTAAAAAGGAAAGCGAAATATAGTGATCATAACGCATGGAGCTCATAGTGGATAGACAGAAAACGAAGTCGTGGAGGCTAATTTAGAAGTGCGTAATGATTCCGGGAATAACCTCCCTGACTGCACTACTCTGCATGAAATCGGACGTGCTACCACGCCTTGAAATAAACATGAGATCACTAGAACGTTTTGCTTAGGGCACCGGTAATAAAAGGACTAACAAAGCAGTGGAGAGAAATAGGAGCTGTGCGTTGTTTGAGGTTTGAGAAGCTCAAGGTAATATATGTCTTGAGAAATAGTAGGGGGTGGGGGGGTCTTAGGTAGAGACAATCACAGGAAGCGGACAGATAAAGGGTCTATATACATCTCCATGAAATTATTGGGCAATCACTGGTTATTATGGATAGGAAGGTCAACGAATATAAGTATAAAGAAATGTGGATACGCAGAGACAGCCGCGATAACAAAAAACAGGCGAACCAGAGAGAAACGATGTGGATGGAGGAAAACAATGGAATATAAAACGGCGTTAAAGATGTACAGGCCCTGATATTTATTGCCAGAAAGCGAAAACAGTTATAACTTTTCTTTTTGAGGCTAGAGCACGTAACTTGAAAACGGACAACTTTTTGGTGAAATATACCCGCAATGATAGAGGATATCTGGCCTGCAGAAAGAAAACAGAAACAATTAGGCACACTGCGTTTGAATGTTTAGTTTGTTGGTCTATTCGAGGAATTCTTGGCTTCCCTAAGCCCTCCGGTGTAAGGGTAGCACAGGGGTTGTAAACGTCACGGCTGTAGAGGTGACCCAAAGAAGATTACAATGTAGGTGGGAGAGGAGAAAAGCGGAAAATATAGCCTAGGCAGCTACCACTGGAAACTAACAAAGTTTTAGGTGCACCTGCTGCCTACGTCAGAGCTACAATTACCTCAGTCATCACCACTTCCGCCACCACCACCGTCATCATCATTATCATAATCAGCGTATCTACGCCAACTGCAGGGCAAAGGCCTCTCCCATAGCTCTCCAATTACCCCGGTCCTGTGTTAACAGCGACCAATTTATCCCCACAAACTTCTTGATCTGATCTGCCCATCTAACCTTCTGCCGCTCCCTGCCACCCTTGCCTTCTCCAGGGATACACTCTGTTATCCTTAATGACCAACGGTTATCGGGCCTTCGCATTACATGCCCTACCCACACCCATTTCTTCTTCTTACATTCTACTAATACGTCCTTAACACGCGTTTCTTCCCTGACCCACTCCGCTGTCTTGTTGTCCCTTAACTTTACACTTGGCATCATCCGTTCCATTGCTCGCTGAGTCGTCTTCAATTTAGGTTGAACCCTTTTAGTGAGCCTCCAGCTTTCTTCCGCGTGGGTGAGTACCTGTAAGAAGCAGCTGTAATATACTTTCTTCTTCAGGGACAATGGTAGGCTGCCTTCCTTCCTACCCCCTCCAAAAAAAACTCAGTAGTACAGTGTGAATATATTCCATTTTTTCCTGCGTGACACACGTTAACACCTCGTTACTAAGGAAACAGCTTTAACAATAAGACAATCAATGAAAAAGAAGAGAGAGGTGGATATGCTCTGTAGTCCCTTAGAAAGAAGGTGCCGTCAGGAGTCTTCTTTCTCACGGTGGTTATATTCCTAGCAGCTCTGTTTCCAAAAATTCCCTCGGAAAATAGAGTGTATATTCTAACTTGCAAATAGCTTGAAATATACCATGTGATTGATATAATAGTCTCCTTAGAAGTATCTGTAAATGGAGCCTTGAATTTGAAAGCAGATTGGTAACCTTCCCAGCAGAGTAGATAAATCTTTCAATAATGTAAGCACACCCATAATTACAAAGCAGGATTCACAAATCAAGTAACCGAAGGGTGTTTCCACGAACACGCCAAAATATAGGCTTATTTATTTTAAAGAATACATGAAAGGAAGCAGTTGTTCACCGACAGCTGTGGTGGCATACACGGCAGCCTATGTTTAACTAATGATTAGTACACAGAGCCACTTCTCACATATAGAGGAAGACGTCAGAGAGAGCTTACATCTAAAGAAATAGTACGCAGAAAGGAAAAGATCGCGCAAAGGATGTTTTGAAAGGATGTCTTGATAAGGCTCCATCTTTAACACCCACTGCTTGAATTGGAGAGAAGAGCGGTGGCGTTTAATGGCACCGGCACGCTTTTCGTGCAGACGACTTGCTCGCAGCAGTTCGGGTAGACGCCCTTTCCTTCAACGGTCGTGCAGTTTCCTGAGGCGGTGATTTTTCCACACCTGTAGGGGTTGAACCCGCGCAGGGAATTACACAGAGAAAAAAATCGGTTCATAGTACAGGAGCGACGCTTTCAAGTGTAGCAGGCAGTAAGGTTGTTTTATCGACAGCAAGTTTTAAAAAAATGGCAATTTTTTTATGATTCTAGCGCATATCCGTTTTTTTTTTCAAAATGATGTCTGAACATGTACGCGCCCGCTATGACATATTGTGACGTCCGGGATTGTTTATTTGCAGAACGTTGGCTCTTGAGGCGTAGGGAAAACTGGTGCGCCGATTGTCCAAACCGTCAAGAGGTCCCAGCTTCTTTTTTTCTCTTTTTCAAACGTACCTCTTCTTCTTCTTCTTCAGCTTGCAGGCTGGAGTTATGAGGTTAGCCAAACTACATTTCACGTGCGTGACACTTCCCCGGTCGCAGACGGAACCCTCTGGGCGAGTCACTGTGCAGTACGGGAGTTATAGCGTTTCAGGCGTGCCACGTGCACAACCTGTGTTTTCTTGCATGGTCTTCCACTTGTTACACGTGATACCACGTAAGTAACTTCACTCACGCGTTTCAATATTAAAAGCCGAAAAGAGATAAATTGTTCCAGTAAAGGCGAATGGTCTAATTGAGTCTGGTGGTGTCCGACAATTCGACCTTGTTTGCGGTAACGATCTGGACATGCGTCACACTCGTAACCAACACCAACGTGGTGCCCGTCAACCCTTTGGGGCCTGCGCCCTAAGCAATGTAACTAAACGGTGGTTTTTTTTAGCTGGCTAGGGGAAAAGCTGCTGCTGCTTCCTAGTGTTACTGCATCTTTTAAGGGGGCCTCACCTGTTCGAAATATGTCACTTCGGTACTGAAATAAAAAAAAATGAAACTTTTGCTAGCTAGACAGCTAGCCCCGCCTAGTGAAAACAATGTAAACCAAAGTTTTTTTTTGTTTTTACTTTAGTTAAGAAGTGATATACTTCTGGATGAAGCACACTAGGCCATTAGAAACGTTTTTATGGTTTTATAAAACTTTCCGTTGTGGTAGACGATGCTTTTTAAGCCCGTGGACCATGAATTAGTAAATATCATAGGAACGTCAGCAGGTGCGACAGTGCACAATGTCAGAAAGATCCTCCTTATTGTCCAGTACAGAGAATGCCCGCCGTTGTGGAGTGAATAAAAAAGAACATCTGTGCGCCTATGATATTTGAACACGGTTCTCGGCAGGATTCATCGGCAAGGATGTATTGAGCACACATTTCTTAAACGCCTCATTTTCACAGGGTGCGCCAGCCCAGCGTGTGCAGTCGGTGTTTCAGCTGCTGGAATACAAAATACAATACAAAATACAGAAATACAGAAAAATGTATTCTTTCATTTGCCTTCGCCATATTTCAATGAGAAAGCCTTAGTTGACTAAAACAAGAATAATGGTACTTTATTTTTCTTTCGCTCATCCTTTAGCTCACTCATTCAAAGCATACGTTCAGTCGGTAGACCAATACTCTTGCATCTCTAGTACTCAAATAGCACACTGAACGGCCGTAAGCTCGAATAATAAAAATGAGAAAAATGCTCTTATTGACTCAAATTTCTTAGTGTAAGCTCTGCAAGCAAATTTATGTACTTGAGTGAAAAAGAACATTGGGAAACGGGGATTTTGGCTGGTATTAAAATCGGTGTCTTCTGGAACGCGAAGCGGGCACGCATACCCACACTATTACGAGACTCTACTTACTAAAGATGCACTTAATGAAAGCCAAGTGGCATGCCTCTTCGTCAGAAACAATAGCTGTGTCTATATGAAGCATGCCAATTACAGAAGTAGGACTTCAGAGGGTATGATGGCACGTTCTCACAAACTCTGATTTTTGTTTGGGACGGGAAAACAGGGTATATGTCGGGTCATAAGTAACTGAAACAAAGCACACGCCAAGAGAAAATGATGAAAATAATGTGTGGACGCGTTCGGTAGGGGGAAACTAACGCGTTCTCAACATCTTCAGGAGTTTTAGGTGCACTCATTGTTTCAGTTAAGAACTTGGTTAGCGCTTGTGTCCGGACTTCGGCAGTATGAGAATAGAAAGGAAATTAACCAGAATTTCAGTATGAAGCATTGTTTAAGCCGAAGGCACTCCTAACAGTTGAAAAAGAAGGGACGGGGCAGGCTAGCAAGTCTGGCATATACAATGTGTTGGATAGTATCCAGGGCGTGTAGTATTAGAAAATGATCAGGTGCAGGGGACTGGCCCGGAATGTGAGTAGCCTACGAGCTTCCCATCGTATTTATATGCGCGAGTGCACTGTGCTTGCGTGTGCGTACTGTTTAAGCGAAGCTTATATGACGAGGTTTCTGTGCATTTTTGATATCCGAGAACAAAAACGTTCGAGGCTTTGTGTGTTTGAAGTGCGTGACATCGGAAGACGGAAGTCCTGATTTGTGTGAAATCAGCACGCAGTTGCCACGGAAGTCGCATGCCGTTCAAAACATGCTTTAGACCTCACTCTTCTACGTTTCGTTGCTTGTGTGTGCATACATAGTAGATTAGTTCTCAATACTCCCGATTTTCAATGTCAAAACTTAGACGTGATGCTTATGCGTCTCATCGTTCGGTGTGCATTTTGTGTAGGTTAGTTAATAACAAGCACCATTCTCGAGGTCAAAACATGGCTAAGGCCTAAAGCTAATGCATCTCATCACTCGGATATACATCTTGAGTAAACTTATCACTTCACTACCCTCAAGGATCGTAGAATCAAAACAAAAGCATGTGCTTGTGTGTGTGTGTATGTGTCTTTCTTAGAGATGCACGCCGTCAGCGCACAAATGAAATAAAAAATCCTGATGCCTTTCACCTGATTTTTGTGCCCCTTTTATGCCACCTGCCAAAAGATATTGCTGGATCATGAGTTTGTTTCGTTTAAAACGTCTCTGGATGCGGGCGTGCATTTGATCCTCGTTTTTTGTGGTCCGCGGTAAAATAGGCGTTAAGGAATTTTTATTATGTCATGGTGCTCGATAGACATTAGGGGCGTAACCGCAGGCAGGGTAACATTGTAAAAATAATGAGGCATTTCTTTTTGTTGATAACTGATATGTGTAAGATTTAGATTGAATGTTTGACTTTATTCAATGAGGAGGCTCGTCGCATAATGGGGTAGGGATTAAAGCCGGTGCTGGGTTCTTCGGTGGGCAGTAAGTGTTTAATTCCAGGAAGCCCGGTTAAATGGGTATATTAGCTAAACTTTGGCTATCGGTTTGTTTATTTTTAAGATACCCGGTGTGCCTCAGTGTGCGTCACACTCAAAGCCTGTGGGCAGTCAAGGACCAACCAAGTGTTGAAACTTGGGTAATCAAGCAATTTGGATACTCCACCACTCAGACCAATGTTACCAGATCGCTATTGCGTGATAGGTGTTCCTGGAAGGTGCCCTTGATCATGGATGGAGAGCAAGGAGTAGAAAATAGCAAAAAATATTTTTTTTGCACTTTTATAGAGTGCAAAAAAAGTGACGTGCACAATTTTCGAGCTCTTCGTGTTTGCTATTGTACAATATATCATTTTTTGAAATATTACTGATTGGGAAGTGGGTTCCGAAGCGGACAGTGTGAATAACAAAAGCGCGAAAAATTGTGTAACGAATAGCTAAGACATTTTCATTGATTTGGTAAGCTGTCTGAATCGGTGCTGTATATTTCTATTCAGACGCAAGCGTTTTTTAATTTCGCAGTATAGCGTAGGTTGAGGACTTCGGGATTATAACTTACTTTTCAAAAACGTGTTTACTAGACGCTTTGCTACGCCCCCCCCCCCCCCCCCTATTATTCGCTGGAATCGAAAATTTTGCCTAAAGCATACCCGTCTAAGTAGTCTTCAAGTCTCAAAAATGTAAGCTCGCACTTAATATCAGCAAACGCTCGTTTATGATTCGCCAGAAAAATGAGGCCACAAACACTTTTTTTGAAGGCGATAGCTAAAAGTGTAGCCCGATTATGAGGTTTAAACGCCTTCTGTACCAAGAGAGGAGTATTCATCGGCTTCCTCTCACATGACTATAGCATTTCTTATCGATAAATGGTGAATTTAAACCAGTTCTTCGCCGCTACAAATACTACAACAACTACAAAACACCCTGAAACTAAGTGAACGTGCAAACAGAACATCGTGTAAATACGCCTCGCCGTCGAATACGTGGCTGTTGCATTTATGTATTATTACAATTATCTTTCTTACGAGCAAAAGTACCCTGAAGCTGGACATATTCTCCCCACTGGCATACCAGCATATGCAATTTTATCTTTAGTACATACAGTAACGTGTCGATAGGCGTTTTTACCAGGTGGTTGTGAGAACGGCAGTAAGTGGGCAAGCTTCTGCTTGAGCATCTGGTAGAGTCAACGACGAATGTAAATATGGTCGACATCATGTCAAACCTTTTCAACTGCAGTTCAGTGAAAATTGGGTACGGATGGCAGTTACACTTGTTTCAGTGTTGTATCACCGCGACAATGATCTTATTTAATTTTTTCCGTAGAGGCGGGCTTCTGAAGGTTGCCCAGTACGACCGTACGATAGTTCGGTAGCCTAGTCTTGCATTTGACCCCAAGTTATGTGAGCTACGTACTGGTACTTACGATACAATTTCGACCGTCTTTGCCTTTACGTCGCAAGTGTATGATATGCACGGTTTTTCCAGCTCAAGAGATTTTCCGTCAGCAATGACCGACCCGTTTATTATACATTTGCCTGCAAACCGAATTGAACAACAGAGAAATACTGTTAATGAACAGACTACTCAAACAAAGTACCCGCGCTAAAAAACTGTACTAATGTCAAACTTCTATTTTTATTTATTTATTTAAGACATACTGCAGGTGGGCAGGAATTAATTACAAAAAAAAGAATCAATCCGCACGGTAAATTGGTACATATTTCAGAAAACAGTCAAACAAGTGCGAAAAAGCAGAAAGAAAAAATAAGAAACTTACTAAAGACAGAAATGATAGAAGTACACAAAGAAAAGTAGCCGCACAGTGGATGTTTAAAATATTGCAGAAAGTACACGCTTTTTAAAGTCCGACACATCACGCGCCGAAAACACATCAACAGGCAATCTGTTCCACTGCTCGATTGTGCGGGGAAAGAAGGAGTGCTTAAAAAATTAGTGCGTGCAAAAATTGGAGTTAGACTGCGCTCATGGGTGCGTCTAGTTGAACGAGATAATCGGGGCTTAATATAAAGTCCTGGATTAACATTAAATTGTTGTGAATTAAGCAAAAACAGAAACATTCGTCGTACAAGCTGCCTCCTGTTTTCCAGGGTCATTATATTGTTGTTGGCCATGAGAAGCGATGGTGAAGCTCAGCTATGATAGCTGTTAAAAATGAACCGGACTGCCTTTCTTTGCACTATTTTCAATCTGTGAATGTCTTTTTTAATGAATGGGTCCCATGCTGCGCTTGAGTACTCGAGTTGCGGCATAACAATGGAATTATAAGCTAGCAATTTAACATGTGAAGATGCGGCTTTTAGTTTGTGCCTGAGGAACCCGAGTTTTCAGGAGGCCGATGCGCAAATTTTGTTAATGTGACTGGACCGAGTTAGTCAGCTTGTTATAGTAACTCCTAGATATTTATATTTGTCTACTTGTTTCAGCGTGTGGTCAATAAGCCTGTAAGAAGACGTGAATGCATTTTTTGTTAGTTACCTGGAGCAATACTGATTTGTCACATTTCAGTTCCATGGACCATTTCGCACCCCATTCGGAGACAGCATCAAGGTTACATTGCAGGTTAGCTTAATCACTTGAGGATGAAATTCGTTTGAAGAGTACACAGTCATCCACAAACAACTTTAAACCAATCGAATATGCGTCAATAACGTCAGAAATCTCCTTGATATAAATTAACAACAGTACAGGTCCCAGCACACTGCCCTGAGGAATACCGGAATTTACAGCGAGAGTATTGAAAAAAAAGCTATTGATTTTAACAAACTGTTTACGGTTAGACAAATAGCACTGGATTTATTTTATGAGTGTACTAGTAAGCCAATTTTTTGAAGCTTTAGTATCAGTTTACTGTGAGGAACACGGTCGAATCCTTTGCTGAAACCTAAAAAATGACGTCGATTTGTTCAGCCTTATCGAGTGAAGACGCAAGTTCATGAATAATGGTTTCTAACTGGGTAACGGTAGATAAGCGTTTTCTGAACCCGTGCTGAAAAGGCTTTAGAATATTGTTGGCTTCTAGGAACGAGGCAATAAAATTTGATACTACATGTTCGAAGAGTTTGCAGATGCTAGAAGTCAGAGAGATAGGGTGGTAAGTGTCTGCAAATCTGCAAAGAGGCGGTCTCCTTTTTTGAAGATTGGTACGACACAGGCCATGCGCCAGTCGTCAGAAATTTGGATACAGTCAAATGATAGCCTAAAAAGGTGAGTAAGAATATGCCCTCTCGGCTCAGCGTATCGGTGCAAGAACGCATTGGGTATGTTGTCGGGGCTAATGGAAGATCTAATTTTTAGATTGAGTAACATGTTAATAACACCCTGAACGATTATAAATTCCGAGGACAGATTTGGAAGGGGCATGTTGTACGGTGTACGTTCTTGGATTGGAGAGAATACGGAGTGAAAATATTGGTTAAAACGGTTAGCGATAGCGACCGAGTCACAGGTAACAGAACCGTTAATTGATATCTGTTGGAGGTCTTCAGTACAATCACCTAAGTACCGCCGGAACTTCTCCGGACAGCTTTATATACAACTGGAAGGGTTTGCGAGAAATATTTAGCTGCACCAGAAAGGTTGGATGCAACAAGAGTTTTCAATGAGTTTAACTTGCTGGGAGTGGAGTGCCGCCGTTTGGCACGCTTAAGCCGACGATGAAGGTGAAGGATTTCTCTTGATATCCATGAGTTGTTTTGCTTTGCAAAATAAGTATCGCTTTCAAATAGCCGGCTTTGCTGGTATGTCATTTATAAGTTAAGAAGATACAAATGGAAGCAAGGTAGAGAGAGAGAGAGAGAAATGACCTTTATAAATTCGTCCTGCGAGAAAGGTGCGGGTCAGGCCACGCAGGGCTTCGCCGCACCTCGTCTAACTACCTGCGCTAGGTAGCGGGCGGAGCCCGAGGCGTCGTGCCCGGCAGCAAGGTAGAATAAATACATGTCCTTAGACCATGTAACCAGAAATATATAGACTAAATAAGCAACATATGTATCTGCCTGCGTTGGAAACTGCACTAATAGCAAGCTTCTATTTTGCTTTGCAAAACTAGTGTCGCTTTCATACAGCACGCTTTGCTGGCATGTCATTTATGAGTTAAGAAGATACAAATGGAGTCGAGGTAGAATAAATACGGGTCCTTAGACCAGATAAGCAGAAATATAATAAACAAGCAATATAATAAACTAAATAAACAACATGTGTCTGTGCCTGCGTTCATGTAGACGCTGGCATTAACTGAAATGTGTAGCTGTGGCCGGTATTCTTGTGAGGGTATTAGGGATTTATATTATGTAATCCAAGTAGAAAGGAAACTCGTAGCAAACCTGGTGAGGTTATCCGAAGGTACACAGAGCTAAATATTCGGCAATCTGCAGGAGGGGTAGATGTTTCCAGCCAAAGCTATTTGTGAACCGGAGTTTCACAATCTGTAGGGTTCTAGAGGCACCGCAGATTGAACAAGCGTAAATAATCGCATATATCGGTGTGATTGGTAACATCTCGAAAAAAGCGACGTTATCGGACGGAAACACAATTGTCTGGCAAGATAAACTATCGAATCACTTGCAATCGACAAGAAGGGCGACACGTGCGTTACCACCGATTCCCTCACACTAACCGAAAAAGAAAAGGACGTGCTCTGGGGTTATCCTGTGCGCTGATTGGGGCAAATTTTAACCAAATTGTTGCGATTTTTGCGGATATATGTGTGCGTTTTACAGTTAGTCAGCATTGCGTTCGTGTTCTCTCCACCGTCCTTGGTTTCCTTACGTTCCAGCTGAACGTTTTCCAGTGACTAAGGCGGACACATGGCTGGCCATTTTCACACGTTCAAGTCGCCCGGCGCCTTGCTCAGCTCTCACACCGACTAGTCCAGCTGGCGGCACATGCCGCTAGGGCCCACGGGCTCATGGCCGCCATCTAACGAGGAAGGCCAGGGGACTTAGTCCCTGTCGCTCCCTTCAATCTACCAGTTTGGGCTCAAATAAAGTTCCTCCACAACTTGGCCAAGTTGTGACCCCAGATCCCAACCATGAAGCAGAGATAATTCGAAGGATAAGAATGGGGTGGAGTGCATTCGGCAGGCATTCTCAGATAATGAATGGCAGCCTACCATTGTCCCTGAAGAAGAAAGTGTATGACAGATACATCTTACCGGTACTCACCTACGGGGCAGAAACTTGGAGGCTCATAAGAGGGTTCAACCTAAATTGAGGACGACTCAGCGCGCAATGGAACGGAAGATGATAGGTGTAACATTGAGGTACAAGAAGAGAGCGGAGTGGGTCAGGGATGAAACGCGTGTTAAGGACATATTATTAGAAATTAAGAAGAGGAAATGGGCGTGGACAGGGCATGCAGTGCGAAGGCAAGATAACCGTTGGTCATTGAGGGTAACAGAGTGGATCCCTAGAGAAGGCAGGCATGGAACAAGGCGGCAGAATGTTAGATGGGCAGATGAGATCAAGAAGTGTGGGGGATAAATTGGTCGCAGTTGGCACAGGACCGGGGTAAATGGAGATTATTGGGAGTTGCCTTTGCCCTGCAGTGGGCGTAGATAGGCTGGTAATGATGAAAGTTCCTTCTCTCTCTTTCTCTTGACAAGAACCTAAAACAAACAGCAAATGGAAGCGGGTCAAGTACCAAGAAGGCTAAACAGCAAGTCGTAACCGCGGACCACTCGTGTTTGAAGTCCCCAGTTCACGCAGTGCTTGTCCTCTACAATGTTACCTGTGACTAAAGGGAGCACAATTCGCCGGCCTGCATACACAAGACGCGTCCTTATTAAACCGCCAAACCTGCATGACACGCAACAACCAGCGCCCGCTGGGAATCTTTTAGAACGAAGGAAGCACTGCCACCTTTTGGCGAGCCTTCCGGTAGTGAGAATGGCGCAGCAGAATGTACGAAGGCAGTTTCCTACCCGAGAGTGTATAGGCGTCAACAAAGCGGGAACCTCATCCAGCATTCTAGATTCCATACTGGTGTGAAGGCGGGGTCGTGCTCGTCCTCGACAAGATGGAAACAAGGAAGACAAACCTATATGGGGGCCCTACAGCGGGCTTAAAACATCGCCTAGTAAGAGCGCAAACAAAACGAGACGAAAAGCGAAGAGGGCACAAACACAGAGGTAACTAAAAACTGATTTTATTGCTTAAGGCAGTGGTTTTTATACAAACCTACGCAGCTGTTATCTTCACGTTTTGTCTCGTGTTGTTTGCGCTTTTACTAGGCGCGGTGTACCAGCTCGCCCAATCGTCCATTTTGGTCACACCACCGCCAAATGTATTATAACAGGGACATTGTGCAGCCTCATTAAGAAGAGAAGCATCAGTGAACAAAACGTACTTTTCTTCGAAACTAAACGATCTTCTTGAACACTAACTTGGAATTCTCGTTTGCCGTTTGCCGAATAAAAGAGGTGGGGTGCGGCCGGCAATTCGAGGTACGATGAACGCTACCAGTAGCACAACCATAAAACCATACAGGTACAGTCATGCGCAAATGAAATGCGAGCAGGAAATTATGAACCAGAACACACGAATAGCGCGATTTTTTTCCATGTATGTAACCTTATCGCGTGTCTTCTTTACCGCAACACAGCTTAGAAATGCGTCTTTCCAAATATACCTCTAGTAGCCGTTAAATGATCTCCAAAATAAATTAATAATATTCCATTTTGCGTGTTCTGGTTCATTACTTCGTGTTCACGTTTCGGTTGTCCATGACTGTACATAGCAGGTCACATCACTAACGAAAATCGCCGATACTATATGGAGGCCACCGAATGATCAGTTGTGATGCTGTGATATCGGTATTCTGTTTCATGTGGTGCTGCTGTTGTTTGTGTGTTGTCATTTAGCTTGTGTGTCAGTAGGGCAAGGGTTGGTTAAAAATGACAAAATTAACGCAGCCCTCGATGCCATAAGTTATGTCGAGTTGAGCCAAATGCATGCCTGCCCGTTTGGTTGTTATGCTAACAACGGGGATTGGTCTTCCCACCTCTGCCTGGTGATGTACGGCCTATAACATCACAGTGTTAGCGCTTAAGCGGTATACATCTATCAGCCTGGGAATTCTTGTTTCATCAGGGTGGGTTCAATATTATCTTTATCGTGGAGCTAGCAGCACGTCCTCGCTAAGGTGCGTAGGCAAACGCACAACATCGGGATAATAATGCAACAGTTTTACCAGGCTCATTAAACGACTTTCTGTGGGTACTCGGTGTCGAAGCCCGTGCTTATAAAGTGTCTGCGGAAATACGTAATTGCCTACAGTGACGCCCGCGACAAGATTACGTTATAGAAAGAAAAAAAATGGCAATAACTTACCGCTGGTTTCAATACGCAATGAAATGCGTAGAATATGAACAAAAAGGACCTTAAATGTGTCGTAAACAGAATTTGAACCCAGTAAACGGTATATAACAACAGAAATTCGGATATCACCGTGATAATTTCCCGTCGCCCAGCTGTCGCTTCAAGCGGTCTCGCAAAGGTACGATGGCGCTACGTGGCCAAGCTTCAGCGAAAGACGAGAATGGTCAGTTTCGCCACGACGCTACGAAATAAATGCTTGGAAGCACTGGCACTGTCCCCTTCATGCTCAAACCGAACGGCCCCAGGCGGCCGTAGGTTCTCAGGTTACATTCTGCACGACGCAAGCGTAAATGAAGTCTCCGTGTTTGCTGCGCCGTAATCTATAAAAAAAAAAAAAAACGTTGCGGCTAGTCTAGCTATGGCAGCGCACCTTCAGTACTTGGAAAGCATGAATATTGTTGGCAGCTGCTCTCGTACAACACGCTCCCTCGATGACAAAGTAACGCTGATGCCTCTAAGTTAAGACGGAAAATGTAGTTCTCGTGTATTATTTTTTTGATCCTGCGAGTACCGTACCAGTACTCACGTAATGTTGCCAACATAGCACGCTGACGCTGTTCAACGACTTCACACTGTCGATCTATTCCAGACTATTTGCTTTGTAGCTTGTTTTCACGTTACAAGTAAATGGATAGGGATGGAGAGAGTTACCATTAACTGTATACCACTTAAGAAGTTGCATGACATGTGCTTTATTGAGTTCATGGGCACGTCGCCCCGGTGGATGAGTGGCTAAGACGTTGTCCTGCTGAGCCCAAGGAGGCAGGCCCGACACCGAACGCGGTGGCCGTTTAAAACTAGGTGAAGCTGTCCTGTGTTGGATCAAGCTTAATAAGGATTACAGCAAGCACTTTTCTGAGCTATGATAGATTTCCTCCCTATGCCTGATCAGTGCACTTCTTGGAGACCTCAAACACTTTGATGCGCGTGTTATCGATACGACTGGGAAAGTAATACCGTTAAGATTTCTCTGGACCTACCCATGCCAACCCAAATCTCTTAAGAAGAACTTCTATGAGTATGCCCTGTTGCGCAACACAGGTACCCCTATCATAACTTCTGGGAACGGGGTGTGCCATACCGCTGCACACATTCGGTCAAATCAATGTTTCACCTGAATTTGTGTTTGCGTTTTGTGCTCGTGTTTGCTTGAACAGCGATGTGCATGTGAGTTCTTTTTTTTACTCTCCACCCCCATCTGGCTTATCAAGTTGGGCGGCTAGTCCGGCTAACTTTTTCTGGTGATTTAGGAGCGTTTTTGCTCTCCTTACCCGTATCTACTCACTAGATTGGTGTACGTGGCTGCAAGATTCATCTAGTAAAGAAAAGTTTTTTTGTTCTGTTTGATTTTACATACATCTAAAACTTCGGAGATAATTTTACTTTGTAATTTTCTTCGTTTCGAATGTTCACTGCTGGAAATTTGTACGTGGGTGTACATTTTGACTTCGGGTCTTTTGGTAAGTTTCGCTCCGCAGAGTGAGAAAGCGGAGTTGTCGCTTGCGGTTATAAATATTGCCAGGCGCACCAAATTTTCAGGAGGTTAGTCAATGACCATGTTGAGCATTCTAGTGCAGATCTGTAGCGGTACTATTGGGATTGAAATGAAACTGATAGAATATAATATGAAATAAACGAACGCGCAAGAATACTGAAGCTAACAGCCACGAATACAGAGAACCGTTCTTATGGTGGCCAGCCACATAAGAAATGCGCACTCACATATGAATGATTTTCCCCAGATTTATGCTACTCATATTATAACAGGTATTATGGTCAATCTTGACCAAAATGGTCAAGACTTTTAAAAATCTATTTGATTCAATTCATGAATGTAGGAGCGTTTGATTTAAGTGAGTATGACACACCTCACAATATTTCTTTGGCCCTTTAGGTAGTCGAAGGGATTTTGCCCAAAAAGTTGCCGAAAAAATCAGAAATTTTAGAACTTTGCCCTAACGAAGATAACCAAATTCTATCTGGGTGACAGGCGTCAGCACACTGCCACAATTTTCCAGGCCCACGAAGGCCTGCCTCTCTTGGGTTTCTGCTTCTACGACGGACTTACTTAAAGGAGCCACGAAGAGAAAACAGTTTGGTTCATTCAAAAGATTGCCTCGTTAAAATCATACTGACAAGTAAACTTCGCTCAGATAAGCAACACAATTAGGAAAAAAGGGAATGGCCATGCGACCCACTAGCTCATTTCCCGCAGCAGAACCTATGATGTCATACCAGACAGCTCTGCGATTGGCGGAGGGCGGCAAAAGCAAACGGAAATCAGGCAGAGCTTATAAGCTTGCAGAACGAGCTATTTGCGCTTAAATTTAGGGCGCGTTTTTAAATCCCTAAGAATGGTTCGACAAACAGTGGACGTTACGAAAGCTCACGTAAAGATAGAAGTACCGATGCGTACTGCTGTTGGTACTGCGCGCACTATGCTTGGTTTAGCTGCACAGGACTGCGGGGATTTTGGGTTGTTTCAGACGACACTGGCCGATTGACGCAAGCGGCGATGTGTTACGTGACTGTATTTGTCGAGCGAGCACCAGGTTTCACGAAACGATTGTCTCCATGAACAAAACAAGCCAGGTGCAAATACGTTCACAAACAATCCAAAGGCAGAAAACGGCTTGCCGCGGTTGCGGTGGCGCAATCTAGGTTCACTAACGGTGAACAAGTCCCTGTGATGTCATTGCAGACAACGAAACCGCACGATTTACCGGGAAAATCAAAATTTTAACTTAGAATAATTAATTTCTTAGTGAATAAAGCATCGTTTGCACTCGGGCAAGTGCTGGGGGCACTATGAAACACGAAATCTTTCGAATAACACAAACTTGTGTTTTGTCTTCATGGCTCCTTTAATGGCCTCAAAACCTATCATGATTTCTTCAAAATTTAGCTCCTAAGATGTTTCAGTATATTTATATAACTCCCAGCTAGAGGAATGTTTTTGATAACGCCTTTATCTGTGTGGGCCGTTGTGAAATTAATTTATTTTTGCGAATATGAATGCTTCAGTACAACAGTAGAGGAAAAAATCAATTTTTAGGGTGAAGTTCCGTATATCCCCGGAGCCAGGCGATCTAAGCACCAAAGGAGACGTGTTGTACAAAGAGGCAAGAAATGACTTTGGTGACGGGGGCACTTCAGCAATATTCTACAGGTTGTTTGCTGAGGTATTACGTTTCATTTTGGGTTTTCTGTTACATTTAGCCAATTTAACAGCCTACACAACACGTTCCTAGCATGATTTCCTGCAAAAAGGCGCACCAACATTTTCCTGGTGTATTTCAAAGTTGTCTTTTAGAGTTGTATTTCAAAACCCGATGCGGTCTTTTGAAAGCGTGAGCAACAGATTGCCCGTGTGGGCAAAAATATAGGGTTTGATCGACGGAGAGAAAGTAAGAGAAAAAGAGTTTTTACCCTTCCCCTCCGGAAACAGGGGTGCACGCGGATCTTGAACTCAAGGAAAATGAAAGTGACCCGAAATGTAAACACAATAACTGCGAAAGGAAAACGAAAACGCCAACACTTCTGACAAAATCAAAAGGCAGTCACCGAAATGAAACAAAAACTATCATTCGACCAAAATGAAACCCTTTCATTTCACTGAGCTTTGCCCGAACAAAAATGTTTGGTATACCTTAACTGCAGATTATTCGTCTGTGATTATCGGGAACATTTGTATTCTTGAGTGGCTGCCTGCTGCTCCGCGGAGGGAACCGCGTGCACCGCACCCATGCCACGCTAGAAGGTGAACTGCTCAATGAGTGCCAGCGGCCCTACCAGCGATGTGGCGTGCATAGAGTTTCTTTATACTAGACAGGAAACTGCGCCTGGGATACATGTCGGCGGGGGGCGGATTTATGGACTTATGGGAACACCACAGCTGCGGGCTTGGCATGTATATCGTATTCTTAAGCGTCTTCGTGGGCTTGTTTTCCTCACTATGCATTACTATGCCTAAGACAGTGGTTTTCAAATGGGGGTCTGTGAGAGCATTTGAGGGGTCCACAAAGCCTTCCTCAAAACATTCCCCCTGCCAATGTTCTCTCTATTTTTGCCAGTACTTGCTTGCTATTCGAAAAAAAGGTGGCTTCAACGCATTACACGTGCGTTTTGTTTCTCCGCGTAGCATATATTTAGCATCCGTTTTTTCAGAACACGCCAGCTATGAGAAGAAAAAGAACGCACACCGAAAAAGCAAGTTGGGCTAGTTGGTGGACATGCAAATTCACACAGATTCACACAAATTTATGCAACTCGTGCAGATGCAAATTCCTTTTGTCCCTGTCTTTCTTGCGCCGTTTTTCACCATGAACAGAAAAGGCGGCATACACGTGTTTAGAACACTTTCACATTCAAGAGCAAATTGTTCAACAGTTTGACGCGCACCGTCATTAACGTCAAGCAGAAAAAGCAGGCATTGAATAAATGTGGGGGACGTACGCTGTAAGTGTGAATTGTTTGACATTATGACACCGATCAACATGTCTCCATCATGGGGTCCCCCATCACTTTCGCAAGCCCAAAAGGGTTCCCCGGGGCAGTCATGGCTGAGAACAGGTCTAAGCATGGAAGAAGAAAATGTTACGTGCACGTAACATTTTCTGGGCCGTCTGATGCCATGCTCCCATGGGAGCATGGCGTCAGGCGGCCCAGACTTGGCAAGCCAACCTCCTCTGATGCCGCTTTCTCCTCTCTCGGTCTCCTCCCGCGCAATGTATCATGGACGATAAACCATTTTCAGGCCCGCGGTCATGGTGCCCGTGGTAGCATTTAGTGGCTCCGGCTGGGTGCCGGTGGAGGTGGAGCCGAGCGGCGTCGCCGAAGGCGCCGTACGAGATTTTTCGCCAGCGTTGCGCGCCCACCCTCGTATCGTGTAAGTAGTGTCGCTGTTCAAAGCGACATGAGACATAAATCCCATACTCAGGAAACACCTTCACTAGCTGCGAGCCAAATTCAACTTCTGACGTTTGCCGCTCGAACAACGACCGGTTTTGCGCCGCCGTAAACATTCACAAGCACAGCGCGGCCTACAGGTGCGTGGTGTTTGCCTGGTGTGATTTGGCGATTGCATTTGGCGTTCGGCTGGGAGTCATCGCGCCACCTTCCCTTTACATCATAGCGCTGTAACGAGTGTCCTATCAGCTAAGAGGCGGTGCGAAAAGCTTTGGTTTCGCTCGTGTGTGCATTTGCATACGATCACCTTATCGGTGCTCCGGCATGGTGGCACGTTATACGTGCCACAATTGTCGGGATGATGTTTGTGGTGCGTTGCTGTCTCCTTCAGTGCATTGGAAAGAAAAAGGTGCAGAAGCACTGATATTGGGGGCGGGTGCGGTAGGAACGGATCATTTCCCGCCTCACGTCGCAGGCAGTACGCGGGCTGATTGTCCGAGGACTGCTCAGTCCGTGCGATAGGTATATGGAAAAAAACCGAATGCAAGATTATACGCCTGGGAGTTGAAAAGCTAAAATGACCAGAACCAAGAAAGTGCGGTGTGTTTTGTGAAATAAAAGATAAGGCACGGATGTCGTACTCTCTCATCTCTACTTCGCACGGCAGCGGCACACAACACTTCGACTGCGGCGTGAGCTTGGACGGATCCGAAAGCTCAATAAATTAAGATGTTTTCCGCCTCTCCCGTCCGCCCAATGTGCCCGCACGATCAGCCGCTGCGCGTTTCGGGTTGCAGGCAGCGCTGCGCGCAACGCCCGGAGGGCAAGTCGTCCGCGAAACCCGAATACCCGGAGGGCCCGGCAACCGAACGGACAGACGCACGCAGCGGGGGCGGGCGGTCGCATGAGGCGCAAAGTACCGCTTGCCTGTCACGTGGTGGTGCAAATCCCATGAGCTTTTCCTTTTTATTTTTATGACTAGGCTTCACAATTGTCACGTGATGCTCCCTCCTAAGCTTTTCTTTCCTCCATGGGTCCAAGAGGTAGCCGATCCGGCCGACCGAAACTCGCTTTCCTCGGAAACTCGAAATTCGCCCCACAAGTTCATGCTAAGACAGCTGTGCTTCATTGTACGCAAGTGGGAGGTCTAGCGCCGGTAAGCGACCATCAGTACATATTTACACGAGTACAAACTAACTATCTAAACGCGTTAGTTTGTGGTAAGGATAGTGCGCTTCCCGGTTCTTTTTTCCGTAGCATATACGTTGACAGCACCCGGAGATCTTGACTGAGCGGATAATTTGCCGCCTCGAAAGTTGTAGCAGATGGGCTGTTACGAAAACACCGCGAAGGCGATGTTTTCGTAAGCACGCGCATAAAACCTTTCTGAGCTTTTCAAACAATCTATTATTTGAAATGTTTGCAAAATAAAAGTCTGTAATGAGTGTCTCCCAAAATTTTCCATTATTGTTGACTTCCAGCTTGCTCTGTAGAATATCAGGCACAACGGTTCTGCCAGTCCTTTAGCAAAAAAAAAAAGAACACGCTTGATTTTTATTTTTATTTTCATTTATTTGTGGCAATGTACTGAAATTTAGGGCCACTGAAACGTTTCAATCCATTGAAACTAAGGCGAGCGCATGGTAGAATGCCGCCCCATGACGACACACACGGCCTTGATTTGAGCCACATAGACGCTAGCGCCAGATTCCTCTCCAGTGTATATAGTAACAAACTCTATGGTGGCGTGATGCCTACGACGACGCTACTTATATCACATTCTGGCGTATATAGCGCGTCACTAAATATTGTTATGTGCCGCCAGGATTTTCATTGGTTGGTCGGCACCACGTGATATTTGTTTGCGTATGGGCGCAGCCATTTGGTTTCTGGGCGCCTCTCCTCACTCTCTCTGCTGCGCGGACGCTAGAGCGGCCTGTCACACTCTGCCCGTCACAACCGGCGGCGGTTTCGTTGGGAGAGATGGCAACACTGCACGCCAGAAACAAAATGGCCCCCAGACGCTTCCGGGTGCACGAAGTGGCCGTACTGTTAAGCGTAGCTTATTTAGTGACGCTAGCGAGACCCTTGTCTGCACGCCCGTGCACGCGCCATTTGGGAACGGCCAGAGAGAGCTGCGCCAGAAAAGGGTAATCCCGGGAGGGTTTTAATTATAACTCAATTTATAAGCTCCAACTAGGGCACACTCACCATCCCTGGATTCGCCCGAGTGGTCATAGTCAACGCATTATCCTTGTCCAAACTTTCCTAGTGGGCACGTGACAAACACTTGAAAGGCATCATCATCATCATCGTCATAATCTCGATACTAATAATTAAGCACGTTAATGAAGTTGACTTTTCCGCAAGGCGTTTCGGCGCACGCCACCACCGACGGCGCTACTAAGGCAATACAAGCTTCGCTTGAAAAAATCTGGCGGCAGATCACGTGCTGAGACAGGTGATTTCGAGCCCAGCTGGCATGGGAGGCGCTAACTTTGCGCATTGCCAGTCTGCGGCTCAGCGCGATACGCTCTCGCCGCATCCGGCTTCCGGGGCTCCCGACGTCCAAGTGTAGAAAGGACAAGAAATAAAATGTCGAGTAAGCGCAAATGTATAGGGAACAGAAATGGCGGCAGCAAAGTGCCGATATTCGTGAACAACGAAAGGAGCTACCGGTCGCCAGTACCCCTGCTAAAGCGAACAGAGGCTATTAGGGAGACCGTTACAAGGCAAAACGTGGTTGGCATGGTGCGCTGATGATGTGTGACAAAGGACGTGTAGCGGGTAGTAAAACTTGAGCAATGCGTGCGCACCATGACCAGTATAATGGGCGTGAGGGACAGGAAATACATTATCATGTGCCGCAAGGATCTGCCAGTAGACCCTAGGTTAATTTGGGTGGCATGTCTGAGCTGTATTTTGGCTTTTCTTAGGCACGGTTCTCATTCACCACTTATGTCTCTTGATTCCATGCTCTATACCACAATGTATGGGGTTTCGAATATTGCTCTGAGGGCTTAAAGAACGCAAAAAATACGTTTTGATGATGCTTCCTATAATAAATATCTGAGTGAACGGCCAATCAGCAGTCAATTTCTTCTTATGTAGCACTCGCAACTGCGGCATATAAGCAGGCTCTGTTCCGCGCCGGGTCAGAGGAATGCACAGGCAATGAACGATAGGACCTAATTCGCGAAGTATTACCATTATGTATCTTAGCTGGGGCAATCCCAGTTGCGGCCTCGCACTGGAACCGACTGAGCCAGCTATTCAGGACAAACGTAAGCGCTCCAACCCACAGAGTGAACTTGAAGATCATTTTCTTGTGTAGGAGCGATTCTCCTGTGCGGTCCCTTTCAGGCAATGGCTGACCTATTAGGGACACAAAAAACAAAACCAAAAATTGCAACACAAGAAAACGGAAATGGAACAAAAATAAAACAGGGCATTAACAACAAGGACCCACAGTTCATTCAAGCTGCAGTTTCAAACTCTCGCGTAACAAGTTCCAACGTTTATTTTTTTTTTCTGTGTATTTACATATTTATTTATACTGTTAGCCCCATAGTGGGGCCGTTACAGGGTGAGTCTGCTCAAAACAACAAGAGAAATAACGCCAACAAAGCATCTTAGCCCTGTACAGAGAAGCATTGCCATATGCAAACAAAGTCGCAAATTTGGGCACGATACAATTTGTACATATTAACCAAGCTATTCCGACAAATGCAAAGAAGCAACAAGTGTTCAGCAACAATGAGCGCAGAAACCGATCCGTACAATGTATGTTAACGAAAATCGACAAACAAGCGGCAAGTGTTCGGCAAAGGAATGCGCAGAAACTATTGTGCGAAATATGTTGCATTTTCTTGCATTCCCATGTTGCATTTCCTTTTTGCATTTCCGTGGTGTATACGTTGCATTTCCTTGTGCACCTGTGACGCCACATCTGGAGATGTAGCTAGAATCTGCACCTTTTTTTATTCCTCCGGTAAACGCGCAAGTTAGAAAACCTCTTCATTTTTTTTTGAAAATATGGCGGAATACATTTTTATGCCTCACGGCGAACGCTGCTGAAGCCATTTCTACCCACCCCGATGGACCAGTAGTGAAGGCATTTCGGGCAACTGTAAGGTGGCCGGTAAGGTTCTTGGGCTAAGGCATATCCGCATTTTCCCGCGGTTATTCCGTTTCGATCATTTTTGCGCCTACTCAGCGCTGTCGTCGCTTCACATCTTATTTCACGCTTCGACGCCCTCCTCGTAGAACTCTGCTGCAAAGGGGTGCGAGTCGTCACTAAGGCGCTACGGTTCTGACGACCAGGCAACAGCATAAGCGGTGTATTTTGACTGCGGTGATCTCGCTCTGAGGCAAAAGTGAAGGTATCGTTTGTTTTTGGGCACACGGTTGCTATAAGGTCAGCTGTGCTATCCACGTTCTACATGAGAACAGGTAAGACGTGATTATTCAGGGCGGAAGAAATGTCAGAATTTTTTTTGTGAATGGTAAAGAAACTTCCCTAAAGTTGCTTACTTTGGAGAAACATGCTAGACAGAAAGATGACATCAAAATCGGCCCCAAGACAACTTTTCCAATGTAGATTAACGGTCACGTGGTCTCCGAAAGTGCTGGAAACCATGAGTAGACCTACCTGTTCGCTTCCTTTGTTAAATAGTGGAAAGATTGGGCGTTACAATAGAATTACCAAGTATTCTGTGGGTGCTGTCTATCGGGTTAGGCTAAAATATGTGCTTAATAAGCATGGACTTTACTGAAGGTTTTATCAAAAATACGTACCTTTTCCTGGAGCTCTTACCCCACGCTACCTCAGTGTGCTCCTTTCTACCTCAAATCCTAAGACACTTGGCAGCATCACTTGTGGAACCACCGGTAGGTGCTAAAAAAAACATTTGCTCCCTCGAGCATGGGAGTAGAAATGTTTAATGAGCCATATACATGCTATGTACCGCTTCACTGGCCGCCCCTTTTTTTTAAAGCAGTGTAAAATACGTTTTCCATTTCTGCTTACTCTTTCATCAAGCTCTGGAAAATATAATTTGCAGAGGCAGCGTTCTTCGTGCATTACACCATTTTGCATATCTTCACTCGTATACAAGGAGTTTTTTTCTAGGGGCAATGATTAACACGGCAGTTCATTTCAGTCTCTTTGGTCACTTGTATTTACCCTTCAACCAAAGCGGGACGAAAAATACCTTTGAATAGACACGTACAAAAAAGAGCGACGACGCAGCGTTGTGCCGCTTGTCATCCCTTTTTCTTTCGTCCTTTTGTACATTGCGCCATTTCTCATCATTATCCTGGACAGATCATTTGCCCAACTTGACACCCTTCTTAGCCAAACCAGGACGAAATATACGATGTTACGTGCAAATTTTCCGTGGCTGCCTGTCCTCTCGGTGAATGCGGCCATTGTCGCGTGACTTGATTAAGGTGACGCGAGCGTGAAGCTGGCCCTAATGAATGACCTCCTCCTCTCTACCTGTGACGAGTTCGGGTGAAGCCGTCCCTCCGAATGCGCACACGCCGCTCGCGGGCGATTGCGCGGTGACTGTGCGATGCCTCGTCTATTTGTCGCGCGTAAACTCTGGCGCCCGCACAATGTCGTACGATAAATTTCTTGAGTGCCTTCAAGTCTTTGTTACGTATGTGATGCACCTCGTAATTAGAAGACCTCATGCAGTCTTCGCAAAAATGTCCCTCCACTGAAGTTATTGAGTATCGTTACAGTTTCGAGGTTCACTATGTTTGACGCAATCGCAGCATGTTTCCAAGGGCAGCACAAAAAAAGAAACACTTAGGTTTCGAGTATGTTCCTGCTAGCACAAAAAATGAGCATTAAAATGTTCATAACTGAATTTTTCTAAGCATTGCTGACACTGTGTGAAACATCTAAAATTATTTGAGGGGATTGGAAAGCTGACAAAATTTATAGAAAATAAGGCGTTTTCAATGACACCAAAAGCTCTTGCTATCGTATGTAAAACTGCTCCAGAAATAGACATTTTTCTTCATGTTATCAATGCAGCATTGCATGGGCATTGGAAGGGGGGTGCAAAAGGGGCACCTGCCCCACCGCACCCCCCCCTTCGCCCCCCCCTTCGCCCCAAAGCCAGCCCAGCACAACTGCTCCGCCCCATGGCCCTCTCGATCGTCCCCAACACAAAATCCTGCCGATGCCCATGTAGAATTTGTAGAATTCATTTATTTATACTTGGATGTCTCTGTTCTTGGGATGAGATGGACTGCAATCATGACAGGCTGCTTACTTTACACAATGTACAAACTCAGTAAAATATGTAATGTATAAGGTATGCGAATAAGTGTTTACGCAAATGTCGGAAACCATTGCACTCCCTAAAAGTGGATCTGTAACGATGCTTGTTAGCTCACAACATAGACGTGGCTCCAAATTTTGTTGAATGGTACGGTGGTCGGGTTGGTTTGTATTGGTAACTAATGTACTCAAGATGCGTATCCGAGTGATGAAAGATGTAAGCTTGAAGTCCAGATCATGTTTTGAACGGCGTGCCACTTTGGCGGTGACCACGTGCCAATAGCACACACACTTGAATGTTCGTTTTCCAACATTATGTGAAATCCATGACACAAGGAGCTGGAGGAAAACGAGAGGCCGATCAAGCTGCGCGAGATCTTACAAACCGCGCGGCCCACAGTCCTAGCATACTACAGCACCCCACAAGCGGCTCTGGAGAACGCCTCACGATCCAATGAGGTGCACGAATCGTTTTCCTTACACCGGACAAGAACCTCTCTAAAGCGGATGCTTAAACGCTGGGACAAATACCGACACACTTGCACAGACAAGTCCCAGGTATTTAAAATGTTCCCACAAACACGCAGGCACATTGAATAAATGCGGATGCCCTTGTAACTTATTTCACACAACGTGGGGCTGCCCTATTATGTGGTCTTCAACAAACACTATCACGAATACGTTCGCGGTGTTGGAGGCAGCTCTGGCCAGCTCCCTCTGTGGGATTCAGAGAGACTGAGAGTCTTTTGAAGTTTATCGAAAGTTTATCATTTGAGGTGAAGTTTTATCAGCGACAGCAGAATTAGGAACGCGATAAACGACATGTATTAAGTTTTTAGAGCGCGCAGAAATTATATAATAAAGTGATCAAAAGAAAATGAACAGATCTTTATTAAAAATACTGGAATGATCGTAGCAAAACACAAATATTAGCAAATGCGTGTCACACCAAACAATTGCTGAAACGTGAGCGCCGTGATGGCAGAACACATACGCTGCGTATTTGCAAGGCCTTTGGCTATACGTCTGGCGATTAACGTCGACAATGAGTTATATACTGAAATGTTGTCCTTGGTTATGCACGTGTGACATCGAAAGAAACGTTTGCTTTATAATGATGAGTATGGCATGTCTGGAAGGTCATCAGCAGGTCCTCAAATTTACCTTCCTTACAAAAAACTCCCAGTACAATAACATGAAAAACGATCTCTAAAGCGGTGGAATTTAAAGAGCTCGTTGGAGCAACAGGAGCTTGCTTCTGAGCTAGTGGGTACATCCGAACTCCGCACTTAATGCGCTAAATTGACAAACAAGAAAAGCAGGAGTAACACAAATTAGCGCTTCCGTGTGCGTGTATTGTGTCTTGTCTAACTCGGGAATTTGTGCTTTAAAGCTTTGCCAGTGAATTCATTCAACAATATATTTTATCACAATAGTACCTTGCATTGTTCTTGGGAACATTTGTCACGATCTTTTTATTCATTTCTTAAGCTTATTAACACAAGATTTGCATCCGTGATAGTTTTATTAACTGATGTCTCCTTAGACATCTATTCGTGTCGTCTATAATTAACGAGTGTACATTCGTCGAAGCCTTCGCCATGAACCCTACGTCTAACGAATGAGAGTCGTGCCACGTTTTGGCTAACCAAGTGGGGATACTGAGCCACATATTACTCAACATTTTTCGCCATATTGCGCCGTGATCGGCTGCAGGCTGCATACCCTACATGAGCAGTAGATGAAATCCATCAGCGTAAAATAGTTCACCTAAAATTCATCACAAAGTTGTGTACGAGCAAAGAGCAGAGCTAAAATCAGAGCTAAGACTTTCCCGGCATTGTACTGTACAACATGATGCTGACTTCGGAACCAAAAGTATAGTCAATGCTGCTGAGGGATCTGGCGGTGATTCGGCGTTGGGATGACGACAAAATAAAAAAAAAATTGCGGGCCATTCCACCCTGTGGAGGTGGTTGCGAAGCGAAGCTTTATGCATCACCTACCACGGGTGACTACGGCCTGCTTGCGTTAAGCACACGTTTCACTGTAGCTGTTACACTTTCTTTATTATTTCACTTCAGCACGACGTTCAGGATGGCCTCATGATTGGTGTGATACACACTCAGACTTTGCGTTTTCACCGCAGTTATATTTTTCGTGAACGTTAGGTCAATGCACTTTCCAGGGATGGTAGTCGGTTGTTTGGTATCGGTGTTACACACGAGTCCAATCTCTCCGAGGATGAAATGGACGAACCACTGGTGCGCATACGGCCGCTACACGTGACGTGGGTGAAGCGCACATCGGCGCGAGGAGTCGCGTAACGCTAACCCGTGGCTGTGCTTTGTGAGTACACCGTCTTCCTCTCCTCGTCTGGGCGTGCTCTCGTAGTTCAATTGGTAAGGCAACGGGCTACCGCTCCGTTTTTCTATACGGTCCATGTTCGATTCCTGTCGGTGTGAGTAGTTTCTTATTTGTTCGCCGGAGTTCTCTGTTGACGCCGACGGTCGCGACAAAGCCCTTGAATGGTACAGGAGCAAAGCTCTGCTTTAAAAATTGCCCGGGCATCTGCTTACATCGTTCCAAATGCTGCCACTCCTGCGTGACATCCCGATTTCTCTCGCCATTCTACCCCCATTCTTTCCCCCTCGTCTTATGGTGAATGCAGGAGAGTTGGGCCCGATACAGCTGTTTTACCGCGTTTGCTTGCTGGCGTGCCATCTTTTTGGACCTTTTGCTTCTTTTAAGCCCGGCGCAGCCCGAGCTAGAGATCTTATTTAGTGTTATCTCTTATCTCGCCTCTCTTCGACGCCACGCCAAACGCGTGTTTGTTCATTTGCTATCATAAAATTTATTCTGCCTAGTGTTTCTCGTAATTAAAAGAATGCTGGTACTTTCGGCTGTGTACTTATATTTCGCTTCAAATTGCCCGATATATTGTTCGCGCTGAACAATGTGTACATATATTAGCTATAACAAGAGTTCTAGTAGTACCGACTGAATATATATATATATATATATATATAGATATATATATGTATATATATATATATATATATATATATATATATATATATATATATATATATATATATATATATATATATATATATATATATATATATATATATATATATATATATATATATATATATATATATATATATATATATATATATATATATAACAGTGACGCATTGGTCGAATGTCGCGGTTGCTCTCTTTCTCTTTGCATGGTAACTGAATGATGGTTCTGTTGTGCTGCACCCTCTCTTCCATTTATCTGTTTTTGTTTTGTTCGCTACAGCCATGAATGACGTGTTTCTGTGAAAACCAGTAATGTTTTGCTATTGCATTGCACATCATTTTTAAAGATTTATCAGTTGTTCTGACGTACCACGCAGCACGTGTAACCCTCTTTGCTGTGATTGGTCCTTGAAGCCTTATAAGCTTATGCTCGTGCGCTTGGGTTTTATTCTGACGAAGGCCTGTCCCAGGCCGAAACGTCAATAAAGTTTGTTTGTTACCCGTTCGTCTGTTCGCTCTACGGTATTTTCACCGGGCCCCATTGCATCATCTTCTGACGTATATATATATATATATATATATATATATATATATATATATATATATATATATATATATATATATATATATATATATATATATATATATATATATATATATATATATATATATATATATATATATATATATATATATATATATATATATATATATATATATTGTGAGGCCGTAGATAGAAGGAGACCGGACCGTTGCTTTCGCAGCTCCTTTATTCCGAGGCGTCAGTCGGGGAAGAACCAAGATGGCGACTCAGCGTCCCTGCTGATGATGATTAGCCGAAGAAGAGGTTGCGCTGGTGATGATGAGTATGTACAGCAGATGATGCGGTAGCCGCAAGCCACTGGTGAAGATGATTGTTACCGATGGGGACAAATATCTTCTAGCAGGCAGCAAGACAAAAACTCAGCTCACACTATTGTCCGCCTCGTTGAAAGAAGCGGCCGCCTGGCCGCGTTTCGGAGTTCGTCGCGGCGGTTAAAGGCCTTGAGCCGGGAAACGTGAACTATCTCGGTGCCACGATGGCGGCTGTCGGAACTTGGGCAAACCGGTGTGACGCGAAAGTTTACAGGAAAGGTCGCCTCGAGAACCTTGTACGGACCAAGGAAACGGTGCAAGAACTTCTCGCAGAGGCCCGGAACACGAATAGGCGTCCACACCAACACTTCGTCACCGGGTCGGAATTGAGGAGAGTGATGCACAGCGTCGTAGCCTTGCTTTCGATCCCGTTGGCTCGCTTCACTGCGCATGCGGGCAATTTGGCGGCAGTGTTCAACGCGAGCAACAAATTGTTCGGGAGACGTCACATAAGGTCACACGGGAGCGGCGAAGAAGCAGGTATCCAGAGTGTGCTAAGGGTGACGGCCATATACAATGTAGTATAAGGAGTATCCGGTTGTGGTCTGAATTGCGGTATTGTAAGCATAGGTAACAGGAGGTAAGATGGCGTCCCAGTTGCGATGATCAGGTTGAATATACATAGAGATCATATCAGAGAGAGTTCGATGGAAGGGTTCTGTGAGGCCGTTTGTTTGGGGATGATAGCTGGACGTCATCTTGTGACAGGTGTTGGAAGCTCGAAGCAAGTCGGCGAGAATTTGAGACAGAAATGTCTTGCCTCGATCGCTTAGCAAAACGCGGGGTGCTCCATGGCGTAGCAAAAGGTTGTTTAAGAAGAAGTGAGCGATTTCGGTGGCGCTAGCTGAAGGAAGTGGAGCGGTTTCGGCGTAGCGAGTCAGGTGATCCACGGCAGTAACTATCCAGCGATGACCGGCCGCTGTCGGAGGCAAGGGACCATAAAGGTCAATACCGACTACTTCAATACCGACACGGAAGGGGCTGGAGTAGACCGGCAGGGGGTGACGTGGAGCGTTTCCGGTTCTGACAAGGCGCACAAGAGGCGACGTATTTTGCGACACTCGTAGAAATCCCTGGCCAAAGCAAGCGCCCTCGGACACGGTCGTAGGTTTTCTGTAATCCGAGGTGGCCTGCAGTCGGGTCATCGTGCAACGCTTCCAAAATGCGTGGACGGAGGGAACGGGGCACAACCGGAACCCATCTAGCTCCATCGGTGTGGTGGTTGATGCGGTACAGTGCGCCATCCAGAAGCTGAAACTGGCGCAGCTGACGACGTAGGCGGCTATTCGGTGGTCGTGTGGAGCCTGTGAGCCGATCGATTATTGTCCGACAATAACTATCTGCGTGTTGAAGGGCAACCAAGTCGGGGGTATCGTTGATAGGAATATCGATGGGTGCAATGGGCAAAGGTGGCACATTGGAATGTCTGGCAACGTCATCTAGAGACTTCACCAGCGGACACCGGGAGAGTGCGTCCGTGTCGAGGTGCTTGCGACCAGACTTATAGATCACAGTGAAGTCATATTCTTGCAAGCGGAGAATCCAGTGCCCAAGTCGTCCTGACAGATTTTTCGAAAATGACAGCCAACACAGAGCATGGTGATCTGTAACGACTGGAATGTCAGCCGTAAAGGTATGGCCGGAACTTTTGTACAGACCACACAACAGCCAGACATTCTTGCTCTGTGAAGGGGTAATTTTTTTCTGCGGACGTCAGAGAGCGGCTTGCGAAGGTAACCACTCGTTCACGCGAGTGTGCATCGCGTTGCAGCAAGACGGCGCCAATTCCATGCCCGCTAGCATCGGTATGAAGAAGAACTGGCTGCGTGCCATCGAAATGGCAAAGTACAGGCCCGGAAGTAAGTACTTTCTTTAGGTTTTGAAAAGCCTTCTCGCAGTCGTCACTCCAGACGAAGGGGTTACCGGAATGCAGCAGCGGATTGAGGGGCGAGGACAGGGTGGCGAAATTTCAAACAAAACAGCTGAAATATGATGCCGAACCAAGGAAACTGCGAAGAGATTTTTGCTCTTGAGGTCGAGGGAAATTGGCCACAGCGGAAATTTTGTCGGGGTAGGGCTGTATACCATCTTTGCTGACAATGTGACCGAGATCTTTGATGGATTTGCCGGCGAAGTGGCACTTCTTGGTGTTCAGAGTCAGGTGGGCTTTGGCCAGATTAGTCAAAACTTCGTCGAGGCGCCGGAAATGTTCAGGAAAATTCGACGAGAAAATAACAATGTCATCCAGGTAACACAAGCACGTCTCCCATTTAAGGCCACGAAGGTCTGTGTCTATCATGCGCTCAAACGTGGCTGGGGCGTTGCATAAACCAAACGGCATTACGTTAAACTCGTATAAGCCGTCTGGTGTAGCAAACGCTCTCTTTTCTTTGTCAGGCTCGTGCATGGGTATCTGCCAATAACCAGATCGCAGGTCTAAGCTCGAGAAAAATTCCGCCCCCTGTAGACAGTCGAGCGCGTCATCTATACGTGGCATTGGATAAACATCCTTCTTGGTCATCTTATTCAAAGCTCGATAGTGCACGCAAAACCGCACGGAACCATCCTTCTTGCGGACCAAAACCACGGGGAAAGACCACGGGCTGGAAGATGGGCGAATGATGTTTCGTCCCAGCATGTCCGCCACATTTTCTTCGATCACTTTTCGTTCGCGCGATGACACGCGGTATGGGCGACGGTGGACGATGTGGGTCCCATCCGTCTCGATCCGATGTGCTGTCACAGACGTCGGTCCCAGCTTGCTTGAAAGGCAGTCAAATGTGTCCCTGTGTTTTTCCAGGAGCTGAAGTAGCTGGTTTGTTTCGCTTTCTGAGAAATCTTTGCTGATGGTAGCCTTAAGTGTGGAGATACTTGGCTCAGATTGTGCAGGCGCCGGAACGGAAGAGACGGAGCACAGGGGAACTAATGAGAGCGTATCGTCAGGCATAACAGAGGCGATCGTAGCGCTCGCAGGGAGCAATATGGATTCAGAAGTGGTGTTTGTAGCCAGAAGTTTTGCTAATTCCTGTGCAAAGCGGACGAGGCATGTTGGGAGGACGACACCTTTGGGTAGAAAACGTGGAGAGGGAACTATAAGCACGCCTCCGTCACCGATTCGGTTTGAGCAGACAGAAAACAGCGTCTCGCGGCGGGGGTTTAAAACACAATCTACACTCGCTGTGAGGTGTAGCTGTGGTACTTCAGAAATTCCGCTTATCTGCTCTGTATCCGTGAGTTGAATTTCAGGGTGATCACATGAAATGACGGCGGATGCGGATGACAGAAAATCCCAACCCAAAATAAGATGATGAGCGCAGGGGGACAACACCGCACACTGAACATGTTGCCGAAGCGAACCAACAACAATCCGCACTGTGCATTGTCTGGATGGCTTAACCACGCTGCTATTCGCTCCACGTAAAAAAGGTCCCGTGTAGGGTGTTCGTACCTTGCGTAGACGAGCACACTATTCCACACTTATCACTGAAACGCTCGCACCAGTGTCAGCAAAGGCATCGACGCAAACACCTTCAACCAAAACGGACAGCAAGTTCGACGGACGCTCTGGAGGACTTGTAAGCTTCGCAGGAGATGCAGTTGTCCCTCCCAAAACTGCATTAACTAGTTATCCTGGCGGTGGTCGGGGATGTAAGACGCAGGACGAAGACGGGAAACTGAACGGCGACCTGGTCAAGGCGAGCGGGTTCGGAGCGGCGCACGGGAGCTGCGAGGAACGTCGTCAGTCCGGGGCGGAGACGAGGAGCGGCGTGGAGGCGACGGGTACGCACGACGCCAGTAGCCGTAGCAATTCAGGGGTACGTTCTCGCGCTCATAGGCAGCATAGCCACGTCGTTCATCCTGTTAGCGGCGTCGACAAAAGCGGGAGATGTGACCTCGAATGCCGCAATAGTAGCACACGGGACGTTTGACGAAGGCATCCTGACTTGGAGGAAAGTATGGCTTTGAGCTCGGCGCGTGAGGCATGGCCGCAACATAGCCAGACGAAGGGTGAGTCATGATCGGGGACAACGGCAGAGGTGTCCGGCCAGCGACATCCGAGTAGGACGGTGTTGATGGGGCAACTGGATGGACAGGTGGCACTAGCACAGGCATAGCCACAAGCTCGTCTTTAACCATCTCGCGAAGGCCAGGAGCCACAGCGGCTTGGCGAACACCGTGCGCAAAATGAGAGCTCTTGCCGTACACTTCTTCGCGAACGATAGCTCGAATCATAGCACGAAGGTCTTTGTTCCCAAGATGAGGGGTAGACGCTGTGTCCCGTGGGAGGCGGATCGATTGAAGTTCGTCGATACTCTGACATGGGGATGTTACGTCTGCTATGTTGGAAAGGTTCTGCAGAACAAGTGCGCTGAAAGCGAACTCGCCGATCCCTTTGAGAATGTGACGAACTGGGTCAGACTCCGGCATATCTTTGTCGACGCGGCGACACAGCGCTAGAACATCCTCAATGTATGAGGTGTATGTCTCATTCACTTGCTGCACGCGGACCTCCAGTTTCCTCCTGGCGTTGTCACTCCACGCTTTAGGGGAGCCAACAATCTTTTGCACCTCCGTGGTGAAGCCAGCCCAGTCGGTAGATTCGTGTTTGTGATTAAATACCACGTCTCGGCAATCTGCTTCAGAGAGAAGCCAACGTTGAACAATTTGAGGCGATCATCCCACCTATTGAACTGGCTGACGCGTGTGAAGCTGTCCAGCCACTCCTCCACGTCTTCGCCCCGAAAACCAGCGAACTCAGGCGGGTCACGCTGAGGAGTGGTCACGATGCATTGTAGAGGTGCTTAGGCTGCTCCACTCGGAGTATCTTGCGACATGGACATTGGTCTTGAGGGCAAGCGGCGACCGGAACGAAGCTTCAGGAGTGTCGAAGGAGAGGTACGGCTCGGGATCGAGTTGCAACTCCATCACTTGTGAGGCCGTAGATAGAAGGAGACCGGACCGTTGCTTTCGCAGCTCCTTTATTCCGAGGCGTCAGGCGGGGAAGAACCAAGATGGCGACTCAGCGTCCCTGCTGATGATGATTAGCCGAAGAAGAGGTTGCGCCGGTGATGATCAGTAGGTACAGCAGATGATGCGGTAGCCGCAAGCCATGGTGATGATGATTGTTACCGATGTGGACAAATATCTTCTAGCAGGCAGCACGACACAAACTCAGCTCACAATATATATATATATATATATATGTATAGTAAGGAAATGAGGGGCTCGTTGAGGAAAATACAGAAAGATAGGTCGGCAGTCTACAATGCCAAAGGAGGCATAGGGGTGTGGTTAGGCTCTTTTCTTTTTCACTACGGTTAATTAAGTAAACATTACTTTTTTTTAAATATACAGAAGAAAGAAAGAAAAACACGCGCCCAGAGTGGGGACCGAACCCACGCCTTTCGATTACATGTCCAATGCCTTACCAGGCATTCGACATGTAATCGAAAGGCGTGGGTTCGGTCCCCACTCTGGGCGCGTGTTTTTCTTTCTTTCTTCTGTATATTTAAAAAAAAATAATGTTTACTTAATTAACCGTAGTGAAAAAGAAAAGAGCCTAACAACACCCCTATGCCTCCTTTGGCATTGTAGACTGCCGACCTATCTTTCTGTATATATATAGTGAAAGAAGTCGACTGACACGTTTCCCGTTTTTGTTGCCAACAGTTTTGGAGTTAGAAACTCCTTCTTCAGGGCTGTCAGTCGACTTCTTTCACTATTTTTATACTGGCCCATCGAACCTCATGATCTCTCTCTCTCTCTCTCTATATATATATATAACCTCCGTAACACGAGTTCCTTAGTTGTTTCTGGACCAGGTGGCTCAATCATGTGATAGACAGGCAGATACACCGAACGTTTTTTGTGCTCAGGTAGCCAAAGCCTAACTGAGTGATAAAAAGGACACTCAGCTTTTTAAGCTCCTTGCGTTCGAAGAAAAATCCTGTACTCTTTGCTTTTTGTGGCTTGTGCCCAAATATTAGACCCGAGTCAGCACGGGTTAACAATTGTACCTTTATTCAAAAATTCAACGATTTGTGGTTAGGGGCGTGTGTTAAATTAAGGAAAGCTTAAGAAGCTGAAACGTTTGTTGTTTGGTGGGTATCTACGAATTCTCTCATCCTAAGCAACCAAATGAAGGCACGTAATGAAGAAAAGCGAATCGCGGCTTTGGCGTCCGAGTTCTGTCTTGTACACCTTCGGGTCTCGAGTTTTAGCCGCATTACGGTATTTAATTTGCATCGTATGCGTTACCTGTGAATACGCAGGCGCAAAAGTTCGAAATATGGTTTAGGCGATCTATCATTTACTTGTCGCAATTATTTAGCGAAGGCAGTGAAGTTGTAAACGTTAAAGAATTCCCATCAACTGTTAGTACATGACCGCCTACACAGGGAGTAGGGTAAGGCAAAAGAACTGTAATTCTTGTTTTATCAAAACTGTCCCAAAACAAATTACATGACATTTGACCTCTAAGACGCCTTTAGAATTGCGGTGAGTCATGTAGTTGTCGGAATTAGTTATTTTGCAGTGGTGTTGTAACGTTTCAGAATTCCCGCCTGCCGTCAATAACTGTCCTTCAATGGAGGGAGTAGGAGAACAGAAAATTTTGCTTAATCAGAACTACCCCGAAAATTATATAAGAATTTAGCTGTAATTACTTATAAAGAATATCTACGTGGGCAATTTTGTCCTTTCGGAGTAGTAAATCACCACACATAATTCACTGGAGTTATTGACCTATTCAGCTTCGCTGGTCGTCCAGTTTTACAGTGTTGGAAGGGCTCTAAATTTTTTTGCCGCTGCGTTTCTAATTCGATTGCAGTGAACACTCAGAAACCACAAAAAGTAAAGGTTTTTATAAGTATTCAACATACCCTAAAATAAAAGCCGTTTTGGCAATCGTTACACGAAACTCGATAAATAATGCAGTCGCTTTGTTTTGCTAAACTGGAATACTAGTAATATCACCCTTTATTCGCTACATGTACGCCTCTGTAACCACTATGTGTGGTTAAAATGAATATATTTACGCGAAATTGTATCCTGAAACATGCAGTATTACGGCGCTACTCGTTCTTCCATCCTCGGTACAAATTTATTTTACCCTCTAATTTACGCAACCCTGTAAGGGCACGATTTCATGAATTTACATACTCAACCTTTTTTCTTCCGCGTGTACTGTTAGTGCTAACGTAATTTGCTTTGTAATAAGGCCGTTTCCAGCCTGTTCAAGTTTGAAAACCACGCCTGCGCTTGATTGGTATTTCCTTTTGCTCCTTTTGAACGCCGAATATGTCCATCGTTGAAGAAACAATACCAACCTTTTGTCGAGCCAGGCAACCAGTTGTTTTCAGAAGGACCCTCCAAGCAGCGGGAGAAACCGTCGAGCCAAAATATGGTGCTGTTTCAACGTCTGCACGCTCGTTTTGCTTGCAATATAATTATATAAATATAAAATGGCTTCTGGGCTCGTGCTGACGGGAGCGGATTGCGACGGCGTATTTTGCCGCTAACAGCTCGCCAACGGAATATGTGGCTCCCGGCTGGGCGATAAAGAGAGGGGGAAAACTGTTCGCCCCCTTCCCGACACAGCGCAAATATCCGGAGTGTCGCCTTGTCTCCAGCGCACTACTGCGTAAAAATAATGCAGCCGGGCCTATTTTATTCATCAGGCTAATTGCGACAATATGTTGCTCGACCTGGCCCCGGTCTTGAATAATGACAGGGCGAGGGGAATCGTGTTATGCCACACTTGCGTCGTAGATCTCCGCATGCGAGGTAATTTGGGCGGCTGCAAAGAAACGCTCGTTGCCTGCTTGATATTTATTCCGAGAAGGCCGGCTGTTTGGGGCTCAGAAACGGCACGTTCCTTCCCAGGTGATAAAGATGACTGCTTATGATGCTATTTGCCAGGGTTGTGTGCGTGTTCGTTTACAGCGGAGTTGTTAATAGTGCGTTTGCATGGATCCTCTGTCTCGTCCGCCAGCATACTAGGCAACGCAGCCAAGTCGACTATACAAAAAACACAATCTAATGCGGGCTGTAATTACAATATTTGAGAAAAAATGAACCAGTTTTGAGTAAGGCTTATGCATGGATGTGCTAGGTTTCGCGCAGTTGTTACAGCTCGTCAAAAATGAACCAATTTTGACAAGTAAGGCACATGCGTGGCTGTGCTTGGTTTCGCCCATTTGTTGCAGCTCGTCAAAAAAATGAAACAGTTTTGACAAGTAAGGCATATGCGTAGCTGAGCTTTGTTTTTAGCATGTGTTACAGCTCGTCCAAAAAATGAACCCGCGTTGAGAAGTAAGATGTATGCGTAGCTGTGACTGGTTTCGCGCATTCGTTACAGCTCGTCAAAAAAATGAACCAGTGTTGACAAGCAAGCCGTATGCGTACCTGTGCTTGGTTTCGCGCATTTGTCACAGCTCGTCAAAAAGTGAACCAGTTTTGACAAGTAAAACATATGCGTGGCTGTGCCTGGTTTCGCGCATTCGTTACAGCTCGTCAAAAAAATGACCCAGTGTTGACAAGTAAAGCACGTGCGTGGCTATGTTTGAGTTCGTGTATTTGTTAGAGTTCGGCAGTCCACAGGGGAAATGTAAATCACCTGGAATTTCATAAGCTCTCAATAAACCAGCATCCACGGGGAGTACTGTTGAAGAAATGTTTTAAGTTGTGCTTTTAAACAACCAATTTAAAGGAAACTTTACGGCGCTCAACTGATCAGTCGGCTCTAAAACCTAGGGCAGCTTTCTGTCGCTATCATAAATAATGAGCAGCCGCTGTATCAAATCAAACAACATGATGCGACCGCTACCGATTCCGTTCCAATAGCCCCACGAGGTTCTGCAACACCGGCGCTAAACAGGTTGTAACAGCCCCGTGTTCGTCTGCTAGAATGAAACTCCAATACAATAAATAATATTAATAATAATCATTACCTTCATCGCAATCATCATCATCATCATCAACAACAGAAGTAGCAGCAGCAGCAGCCTTGTTGTGTCTACTACAGGGCGAAGGCCTCTCCCAAAGATCTCCAGCCACGGCTATGGAGTGTCTGAAGGCCGATAGTGCGATTGCATGATCAATAGCAGGTTTTAATTGAAGAGCATTCTTTGCCGAATACCCCCACAGCCAGGACCGTGTAACGCCCTGCATTTCCACAAAAATGCAGATATTGCGGAAGTTCCACCTGTAATCGCTATAATGGCGTAAATAGTGGTAACTGGTCACGCGAAATTTTGGAGAACTAAAATATAAGAAAAATACAAAAAATTACAGGAAATGGCGAAAAGTGTAAGGCCCTCCAGTTACACAATAATGCAGATTTCGCGAAAAATCCAGCTGTAATCGTTGTAATAGCTTGAATTGAGATAATTGGTCGAAAGAAATTTTGGAAAACTCAAATAAGAAAAATATAAAATCATTAAGAAAACTGGGGAACCGTGTAACGGCCTGCATTCGCACAATAATGCAGATTTCGGGAAAGTTCTAAATGTAATCATTACAATAACGTAAATGGAGATAATTGGTCTAAGTAAATCTTGAAAAGCTAAAAAATGAGAACGAAAAATATAAAATAACTATGGAAAATGTCGAAACGTGTAACGAATTTTGAAACGAACAAGATTTTGGAAAACTAAAAAAAATCAGAAAAATATCAAATAATTACAAAAACTGCCAAACCATGTAACGCCCTGCGTTTTCCCAATAATGCGGATTTAGGAAAATTTCCACATGTATCGGTACTACAGCTCAAAAGTAGATAATTTGTCGAACAAAATTTTTAAAAACTGAAAAAAAGAGAAAAATATAAGCAATTACGGAGAATGGCAAACCGTAGAAGGGCCTGCATTTCCAAAATAATGCAGATTTCGCGAATGTTCCTCTTCTATTGGTTATAATAACGTAAATGGAGATAATTGGTCAGACAGGATTTAAAAAAACCGAAAAATGTGGCTGTAAAAACTCACACTCAAGACAAGAGGCATAAGAAAGCTACGCATTAGTAGATAATTCCCTGAATTTCTGCAGAACATTTTTCTTCACAAACGGGGGCACTTGCGCACAGTGAATACAAATATCTCTAGAATATTGCTGCGCACTACATTCCGTTAGACACAGTGGTTTTCTGGTTAACCAATCAGGTTAAGCCAGTCAGCAAACACTCCTGACCACAAGAGCACTAGTTCCAAAGAAAAGCCGACATTGACAACTCAGCCTCCTTCGCCAAACAGTGTAGTAACTGCCATAGGAGCTATTAACTTTCTAGAGATATGTTTCATTGACGAGGTAATGTTAAAAATATTTCGCTTCTTTAGTTGTTGGTTAGGTAATTTATTGCCTTTGTAATTCCGGAAATTCTTTGTGCCCACAACGGGTGCTCTCATGTATTCTACAGTGCAAGACGCTAGCCTTGCAGAGTCAGAAAGCACACTCTTTTTTTTTGCGTTGTGCATAGAAAATTAATCAAGATTGTAAATTTGAGTAAAAATAAAATTAATCAAATAAAAAAAATCAAATTAGGAAATAATGTCAGATGGTGTGGTGTACTCGGAAGCATTACTGTCCAAATTGGGTTAGTCAAATCTTATTATGATAGTCGTCATTTCATCTTTAATTCTTTCATAATCCTCGTCATCATCATTTTTTTCTTTGCTTCTTTGCGTGTTTTCCTTTCCATGGTTGGCGTGCTAAAAAGTCGTGCCCAATCACTCTTGTTAGAACTATACCTCATTGCTGGAAACACTTTTTGCTATTCACCTAATTGGTACTTTTCTAAATAACACGCCAATATAGGCCTAAGAACAAGTCTTTGACACGTTTAGAAGCCCAAGGTCACCACGCATTCAGTTTGGCCTTCCCTGGGTCTCCTATAGGCATTGGTCCCAGTAGTGCTGGAGATGCGTGGTCGTTTTACAGTTCTAACCCATCGGGATCGACTTGCACCTGTGTCCAGGTTTACCTAATCTTTTTCACCAGGACTTCGTTTGCGTAGAGGAGGTTTTTTTTAAAAAAAATTTGGTGTAATCTGAGCATTCATGCACGTTTTTTTTGAGCCATAGGCCATTTTGCAGGCCATATCAAGGTCACGACGACGCGGGGTTTCTGACCTACCGAGTTGAGCATTACCAACGCAATAAAATTCCAGATTGTGGTCTGTATGTTTGAAAACGTTATTTTTTCAGGCGGGTAGTCATCTCCCCTCTCTGATCAAACATTGAATTGAAGACAGGACGCATAGTAGCTAAATTGAATGAGGCAATGTCGAGCGACAATACTTTGCTAAATGTTTTATTTCAGGCGAAAAAAAGATTCCATCGAAGAGGTTAAGTGCACGAAAAGGGCGTAACCTGAAGGTCACGTCATTAAAGCTATAGTGCATAGACATATTGATTCAGGCGCTTCGTTGTGTACGCAATAAATGGCCCGTTGAGCGAAAAAGTCGACGTCTGTTTGTCGCTGGCGTTGGCGTAGAAATCGAGCAATGGCTTAGTGAAGGGAATGCCAAGCGTTCCATAGCAGAAGCTTCACAACATTAAAACAATTCACAAGCAAAGGTGGTCGATGCTAGGAAACAGATGGGCCCCCAAAAAGCCACACTGAAGGTTGAGGGGGGGCGGGGGGCTACTGTGGCAGTGCGTTCGGTGTTCGTCGGCAACTGCAGGTCATATAAAGCAAGTACCCCGCTGACTTCACGCAGTTGGGCAACAGGCAGAGTTACTCGCGGCAAAAAACTAGAAAATGCACTAAGCAGCGTTTACGTAATGCATTCTGACTCATAGTAAATCCTCAGGCGTGTTTCTACAGCTTGTAGGGACTTAGCCCGGGCCTACGTGCGCCCGCGTATGGTGATTACAGTGCAGCGAGTGCGCATCGGAAAGAGGTAATGACGTCAGTGCGTTATGTGATCGTTCGTGCGTGTGCGATAAACAGTTAGCGGTCAATGGAACACGTTTGGTGCGCACCAAGCCCGGGACATGCGCACAATGGGTCCGTCTGGTATACAGACTGCGTTCACGGGTGCGGCAGGGGGGAGTTGGGCGGAACAGCTCGGCGGCAGGAGAACCAGGATGGGAGCAGCAAGGGGCAGACAACCAGACCGAGGACCCCTGGCCAGCACAGAACAACTAGCACCTGTGGTGGGCGCACACTGAGTGGCTTGGTACTAGCACTCGAACGCTGTCGTGAGTGTAGAGCGAAGCGTCGTATTATTTTTATCCACAATCGGTGCAGTGCGTTTTTTCAGTGTCGTGTTGTTTGAATGACCGTATGTGTTACGAGCTGCTTTTTCTACTCACGTAACTTTTTTCCCCGTCCCGGAACAAACCGGCGATTTCTGTTTCTTTCGTGTCGGCGTCAATTCGTCGGGCGGGGTCAGGGTCGCGAACCCTTCGCACATGAAGGAGGTTCCTTGAAGCTTTTGTGTCAAACTAGCTGCGGCCGATTTGACAAAGAAGCAGTACGTTATAAGGTAGGCTAAGAATACAAGAAGTAAGAATTTATGCTTTTAGAATCTAGACGAGACATTGTCTTGGTGGGTTTGAAAATGTTTAAATCCCCGCCATCTTTGTTCGCACTGTCTTATTCAAAACCGCCGTCTTCGCAACCAAGTGTACGTTTCTGTATTGGCTGTTTCTGTGAAAAGTCCCTTGCGCAAGCCTTTCAAGCAGAGTTTGAGAATTTTTCAGTAAACAAAGAAAAAGCAAACAAGCAATCAACTAGGAATCTACTTCCCTGTTAGTTTTTCTGCTTCACCGTACCATTATGAAGCTGTGGACGGAGGAGGTAAACAGCATACTTACAAAACGAGGAAGAGTGAATTAGCGGTTGTCACAATGCTTAGATTGTACAAAAATAAACCAAGAGTAAATAAATGTAGAAAATACACACACGCGATTTGTTTACTCCAAGATACTCTTTTCGCCGAAAATGTTGACATGCAAACTTGTGTAAATCAGTTTATAGAGGCTTATAAGCAGGGATCTCATCAAGGTTTACTTAAGCCGTTTTGCAACCACTCCTCTCACGAGTTTTGTGAGCCATTCTTCCCCTAAATGTTTTGCATTTTATCCTTCACCGGCTCTTCAGTCTTCCCTTAAGTGCCTGCTGTCTCTTGTCATCCTTTACGTCAGATGGATGGCACACCGCTTGTCCGTCATGCGCATCACACGGTCCGCCCTATCACATTTTTACGCCGACTTTGACCTCAATTTTCTCGGACTCAGGTAATCCGTAACGCACATTTCTTATCCACAAATGCAATGCTACCTTTCTTCGTTCCTTGTCTCATTTGGCCGACGAAGATTCCTTTGAAGGTACAAAAAAAAAAAAAAAAGATCCGAAGCTTCTGCCCCATGTTTCACTACTGGAATCAAAAATTAGCTTTGTATCAAGCTTTTCAGTGACGCGTGGGTGTATTCACGAGAGCCCGGACAGGCGTGTCCAGCTACATCTTTAGTTTTTAGCAAAATTGTATATATAGCTCCTTGTGCATCTTTATTAAAAAATATATATATTTAGCTCCCTGTGCACAGGGCAAAACATATGGGAGCTTGTATTGGGGAAAACAATTTCCCTTTCTCAAAAAACTACTAAAAGCCGGCTCTATACCCGGTGACAACTTAAGAACGGCACCGGAAGTTGCCGCTGTGCCTTATCACCGTAGCCGGATGTTTCTCCACGCGGTGCAAGTACGGCGTTACTGGGAATATTTTGAACATGGCGTGAGCCGTTCCCGTGATTTTTTGGAGTTAATATGCTTATAAAGGACTCCAGTGACGACAAACGAACTGCGTGAGACAAGGCAGACGATATCACGCATTAATAGCAAACCCCTTTCAAAACGCGCGCGCACTGACGTCACGGGTCCGGCGCTTTGGCGGAGTGATACACTACATGAGGTGGTGCCGTTCTTCAGTTGTAAACGAGTCTAGTCATTGGCTCGTTGAGCGGCTCGCGGAAAATCGGAAATATTTACCAATGTAAAACAAAACAAAAAAATACTGTTTTTTCTCCCTAGTTATTTTTATGTAAAGATTTTGCCTACTCTCAAATGATTTAGCAATTCATGTTTGGCTTGCAGAGCGAATTCCTTTTCATTAAAATTCTAAAATTGAAAAAAAAATTGAAAATTGGCCAAATGCCATACTTTTTCTCGGAACCTCAATAAGCTAGGTAGTTGAAATTTTTATTGCTATTTGTCTATCCTTGTTCAATATTCGTGCAAATTTTATTTTATATGGTCCAGACCGTTCAATAAGGAAAAAAAAAGCCCTTTACTAGAGCAAGGTAACGCGTTTCGGTTTATTTTGAAAGCCAATTAAAAACAAGGCCATCTTCTACCTTTTTGAAAGTTTCACAAATCAAAGCCAAGGTAGCTCTCTATCACCTAAATCAAAAGCATGTTGCACCATTGTTGTTGTTTCGCAGCTATAAAGCACCAAATATGGCCTTGTTACCTGTGTTGCCGTGACATATCCAAGTGGTTTGTAAGAAGCTTGCGACCGCAATGTAGGCCGAGAAGAGGCCGTTACAAAGGGAAAAGCACTAAATAAACATTCCGGTGAGCAGGCTTAGTTGAAACTGGATGAGTATAGATTACATTGCACCTAAATCCTATGCTGAAGCTCCGTCTTCCTAGCCCATGTTTGGTTGTGTGTATAATTACCTACTGGTGCGGTCTGAACCGCCCAACTTGATACTTGGCCTTTTTATGTTCTGGGCTTTAAATGATTGCCGTAATATTCAGGCTGAGAAATAATGGAGTCACGGAGCGATGCAAAAAAATGTCTGTAATGAACCGAGACAGCAAATTATTCCAACTATATGCATTTCATTTCTCCAATCTGGTACTCGCGCTCTCTTCAAAGTTCAGGAATAAAACCCTGGCGCAATTGTCTGTACACTGAAAGTTTAAGTACACATGAACTAGTTCCTCAGTATCTCTGCGGCTCCATATGCTACTGCAAAGCACTTAGCACCGACTAGGCCGTACGGCTTTACTGTCGTTCACTTGATCATGTTGCAGAAGGGCAGTGAGGCTGATCCAAGAGGTCAATAGCCGGTTAGTGGCAACCAAGGCGCTTTAGATGCTGACAGTCCCAGGGTGTCAGCCGTCTAGCGGCATTAAATACCGGCCGCTGCATTTAAGCCGCTCTATACAGGCCGCAGCACACAGGCCGTTGTACGGCCTTAAATATAGAGCAGGATGCACAGTCTGGTTCGTTGGCTAAATGGGATCTTTTGTTCCAGTGTACAGATCTTTCACGCTAAGGTAGTTCGTTCTTGATAAATTTTTTTTACTGCGGAGCAGTATACCACTAACCAGCCAAAGAAATTTTCATGTCCGCGCCAGCAGAAAACTCCGTCTACTACTGGCTACACAAAGAAACGCCCCAGGCTACTACTGGCTACACCCAGCTACACAAACAAACAACTGACACCTCCAGAGATCGAACCTGGGCCCGAAGAGCAGCGGAGAGAGAGCCCGTAGTCTTGCCGACTATGCTACGCCCAGAGGTGGAGTCGGGGACACAGACGGTGGTTTGGATTCAGCGTCTTGTTAGGGGAAGGGTACTTTTTGGAGGCAACACATGAAACGAGAGTGAGGTGGAGTCAGTGAGAGAGATGACGCCCTAGCCGTGCGTGCTCCCCCATCGTTACCCTTCGAAAGACACTCCTCTTTTCTCCGTTTGTCTTTTGTTTTGCCGACGTACGGCCGGGCTATAGCGGCGGAGTGCGCTGCTCTACCCCGTTCGTGGCTGACGCTGCTGCGATCGGGACGCCCTTCCCCCCCCCCCCTTATCCCACGTAACGGCTGGCCCTGTCGATGCTGGGAAAATGGATCAGCGCACAAGTTTCCCTATCAGTCCACTTGTATTCACGCACGTGGCTCCACAAAGAGCCACGTGTGTGAGTTCAAGTGACGCCGCATGGGTAATACTTGTGGGTTCCGTTTACAGCTATGCAGTCCAACCATCTTTACAGTGTGAATTGGAGCCAATTTTTAGCTTATTTCCTCCTAAATAATCGGCATAAACAAAGCTGTCGGGGAAGTTTGTGTATTATGATTAAAAAATAGAGCGCGACATAGACAACGACAGTAAACAAGGACGAAGCGCTTGTACCGTCGTCCTTCTTTACAGTCGTTGTCTAAGTCGCGCTCTATTTTTCAATCGGCACAAAGCACGCGCTCCTTACAACCCTTGGTGTATTAGCGTCCTCTAGCTCGTCGATGCGCCGCTGGCGATGATGAGGCAGAAACTGTTCTATCTAGGGCGCTTTATTCAAGCCGCCCGATCCTGTTATCGCTGACGGCGGCTGAGGTCATGCTTATAAGTTTTGTTTCATACTCTTAGTTTTGCTGGGAACGATGAGATCATATGTTACTGAAACTAAGCTGGAAGTTCAGCCGCCATCATTCAGTCATTTAGTACTTATTTATTTCTGACGTAACGCTTATTCCAACGCTACAAGTTAGACTCAGCTCGGCATAGCCTGTGTTTCCCGGTAGCTCGCGAGACTTCCGAATATCATCTTACAAACTCGGTATATGCGAGTGGGCCTACACAGTGCGTACACAAGAGTGAGCGACGCATGAAAAGATGCATCCAGAAGATCGAGTGCACTAGCTTGAACGATTCATTTGGGCTGATTTTCTGCTTGTTAAAATGCTGGGTTCTTTGTTCAGGCTCAATATCAACAGAACAACATGCTTACCCCATATAAGGGTCATATTTCTCGCCCTACATTGCGGTCATAAGCCTCTTACAAACCACTTGGGTATGTCACCGCAATACTGCTAACAAGGCTATATTTGGCGCTTTGCAGCAGCAGAACAAAAATAGTGCGACATGTTTTTGATGCAGATGATAGAGAGCAACCTTGGCTTATTTTGGGAAAGTTTGAAAAAAAAATCGTTAATGGTCTTTTTTTAATCGGCTTTCAAAACATACCGGAGTGCGTTACCTTGCTGCAGTACAGTGCTTTTTCCACTTTGAAGCATCTTGACCACATCAACTAAAATTTACACGAAGATTGAACATGCATAGACGAGTAAAGCTGAAGAACTCCAACTACCTAGCTTGTTTAATTCCGAGAAAAAGGACCCTACATTTGGGTGATTTCCATTTTTTTTTAAATTTCGGAATGCTTAATAAAATGAATTCGCTCTGCAAGCCAAACGCGAATGTGCTAAATCATTTGCGAGTATACAAAGTCTTCACAGAAAGAGAACTAGCGTGATAGCGGCAGTAGTTTTTGTTTTACAGCGGTAGAAGTTTCAAATTTTCAGCGGGCCGCTCAAACGCACCTGTGACCCGAGCCGGCTTTCGAAATTTTTTGAGAAAGGGGAAATTTCATTTTCTGCTAACATATGTTTTCCCATAAGCCATATATATATATATATATATATATATATATATATATATATATATATATATATATATATATATATATATATATATATATATATATATATGGCAAAAAAAGCCAAATATAAAATTGTCATCAAAATTAAAGATGTCGACCGGATACGCCTGTCCCATCTGTCGTTAAACATCCAGGTATAGCTCAGAGCCTATCATTTCTGAATTATTCCCAAATGCAGCCAAAATGATGCTTCTAAAACGGTGTCATTAAGGTGGTAAAAAGTTCAAAAACTTCATAAAAGATGCTTGATGTAGACGAAGCACTGAACAAAATATTTTTGTGGAAACGATTAAAATTATCCCGTTTTGGAGACTCCGACAATCTTTTGCTCGCCGCTTGTTGATACTAACCGCTGCGGAGGTTCATGAGAAATAATGGTCGGGTTACAATAGCGGCAATCATGTGTTGCTGTGGCCGGAAATTCTTTATTTACATATGGGCCTTGGTTAGAGTTCGATATTTTTTTTTCTGAAATAAAATTGCTCTGGCCATTTAGGTTGTCAATTTCGGTATCATTGATGTAACAGATCTGCGTTTTGTATCCGAAAGGATGGCTGAAAAAGATAGAGTGCTGAATGAAATACTTATTTCAGCGTGAAGCGAATATTTCTTTCCTGTTTCGGAAATTCCGACGGCCATTGCTTCGCGGGTTCTTGATATTAACAGAACCAGCTGTAAATGCGAAAGGATTGTCGTGCTACATTTGGTCTGATCACGCCTAGTTCTCACTGGACATCTTTCACCGAAAACTATGACATTTCGCCTTCATAAGAGGCTCCCATGAATACGCCAATTAACCCACGGCCCTCTGTCTCATGTGGCTGCGAAACAACTGACCACGGCGGCGGTCAGACTTGTGACGCAGCAGAGGGTGGTAAGAATCCCTGGAGCCGGACAGGCCGCCATTGGAATCTGAACCTGGCAACGTTTAACACGAGAACATTATCTAGCGAAGCGAGTCTAGAGGTGTTTTTCGAGGAATTAGGGGGCAATAAATGGGATGTAATAGGGCTTAGTGAGGTTAGGACAGGCGAAGCTTTTAGGGTGCTGAAAAATGGACACGTCCTATGTTACCGTGGTCTAGTGGACAGAAGAGAACTGCGAGTGGGAGTTCTAGTCAATAAAAGCAGAGCTGGCAACATAGACGAATACTATAGCATTAACGAAAGGGTAGCCGGTCTTGTAATTAGGCTTAATAAGAGGTACAACCAGGGCTACGCGCCTACATCTAGCCACGACGACCAGCTAGTTGAACACTTCTATAAATATGTGAAATGGGCAATGGCTAATGTAAAAACATAGTATACCGTAGTTATGGGAGACTTCAATGCTAAAGTAGGCAAAAATCAGGCTGGAGACAAGGCAGTTTGGAACTATGGTCTGGGCAGTGGAAATATCAGGGGGGATCTACTAGTCGCGCTCTCAGAACGGAATAATCTACGCTTCATGAACACCTTCTTCTACAAACGGCAGAGCCGGAAGTGGACGTGGAGGAGCCCTAACCGTCGGCCCAATAAAAGTTTTTTTCCAATCCAATCCAATCGTAATGGGGCGCACAAAATTAAAATAGACTTCATATTATGCGATAACCCTGGCGTCGTGCAGGATGTGGAAGTGCTCGGAAGGGTGAGGTGTAGTGACCACCGTATGGTAAGATCTTGAATTAGGCTAGATTTGAGGAGGGACCGTAACAAGCTAGTGCAAAAGAAGCCGATGAATGAGCTAACAGTAAGACGTAAAGTAGAAGAATTCGGGATCGCACTGCAAAACCGATATTCAGCTCTTAGCGAGGAAGCAGAGTTTACGACTCAGGAAGCCAGCGACAATCGTACACGCATTGTGACGGAGTGTGCAGTAGAAGTCGGAGGCACGGTGGCTAGACAGGATACTGGTAAACTTTCCCGGGAGGCGACAGATCTAATTAGGAAACTGCAAACCATGACAATCTGCTCCGCAACTGGCAGCATAGGGAGCTTTCGAATTTAATCAATAAGCGCAAGACAGCGGACATACGGGAGTATAATATGGAGAGGATCGATTATGTTGTAAAGAACGGAGGCTGTCTGAAAGCAGTGACGAGGCTTCTAGGCGTGGGGAAAATGAGATGTATGCACTTAAAGACAAGCAAGGCAATGTCATCACGAATAGGGATAAAATAGTCATAGTAGCCGAGGACTTCTATAGAGATCTGTACAGTAGGCGGGACATCCAGGATAGTGCCGAACGAGAAAGTAGTTCAGAGGAGATAGACATCCCACCAGTAACGACCGAAGAAGTCAGGAAGGCTTTGAAAGAAAGAAAAGGGGGCAAAGCACCTGGTGAAGATCAGATAACAGCAGACCTCTTGAAGGATGGCGGAGAAATTGTACTTGAAAAACTGGCAAACCTGTATACGCAATGCCTAATGACCGCAATGGTACCGGAATCTTGGAAGAACGCGAACATCATCCTAATCCATAAGAAAGGCGACATGAAGGACTTGAAAAACTACAGGCCGATCAGCTTACTGTCAGTCGTCTACAAGGTATTTACAAAGGTAATCGCTAACCGAATCTCTGCAACCTTAGATTTCAGTCAACCTAAAGAACAAGCAGGGTTCCGTAAAGGTTATTCAATTCACATATTCACACGATCAATCAGGTGATAGAGAAGTGCGCTGAGTATACTCAACCCCTATATATAGCCTTCATAGATTATGAGAAAGCATTTGACTCGGTCGAAACCCTAGCAGTCATTCAGGCATTACGGAACCAGGGGGTAGATGAGCATTATGTAAGAATACTAGAGGATATCTATAATGGGTCTACAGCTACTATCATCCTCCATAAGGAGAGCAGTAAAATACCTATAAGGAAGGGTGTCAGACAAGGAGACACAATCTCTCCAATGTTATTCACAGCATGCTTACAAGAAGTATTCAGAACGTTGGATTGGGAACAGGTGGGAGTAAGGGTTAATGGAGAATACCTCAGTAACCTCAGATTTGCTGATGACGTTGCCTTGCTAAGTAACTCGGGGGACGGATTGCAAAGTATGCTTGCAGCACTGGACAAACAGAGTAGAACCTTGGGCCTGAAAATTGGTATGCATAAAATAAGTAATGATCAATAACTTCGGGACAGCACAACGGTTTGAGATCGGTGGCGAGGCAGTGGAACTGGTAAGCGAATATATCTACTTAGTCCAAGTTGTGACCCCGGATCGCAACCATGAGGCAGAGATAATGAGAAGGATAAAATTGGTTGGAGTGCATATGGCAGGCATTCTCAGATAATGAATGGCAGCCTACCATTGTCGTTGCAGAAGAAAGTGCATGACAGCTGCATCTTACCGGTACTCACCTACGGGGCAGAAACTTGGAGGCTCACTAAGAGGGTTCAACTTAAATTGAGAACGACTCAGCGGGCAATGGAGCGTAAAATGATAGTGTAACATTAAGGGAGAAGAAGAGAGCGGAGTGGGTCAGGGAACAAACGCGTGTTAAGGACATCATAGTAGATATTAAGAAGAAATGGACGTGGGCAGGGCATGTAATTCGAAGGCAAGATAACCGTTGGTCATTGAGGGTAACAGAGTGGATCCCTAGAGAAGGCAAGCGTTGCAGGGGGCGGCAGAAAGTTAGATGGGCAGATGAGGTCAAGAAGTTTGCGGGGAGAAATTGGTCGCAGTTAGCCCAGGACCGAGGAAATTGGAGATTAATGGGAGAAGCCTTTGGCCTGGAGTGGGCGTAAATAGGCTGATGATGATGATGATTATGAATATGGAACTTAACAGATACAGGGAACTCGACGTTCCACGTAGGCCTTGGCGGCCTTCTCGAGTCCTTGTTCACTGGGATTGGCTGTAGCAGAAGGAACCACGGGGCACGATTATAAACTGACCTCCCAGAATATAAAACGCATGGCTAGGACTATGTTAGGACTATGTAATAAATAGTATACGTGCATATATTACAAGAATCGAAACCGATGAATATTTCCAAAAATCTCTTTATTACTTGCCAACCCTTCCAGGCGTAAGAAACAAATCCTAGTCTACTCGGGATGGCGTTGTATGAATCGGAGAAAATTAATCTTGCTCTCTTGTCCTGGACGGAGGACCTGGCCAATTAATCAGTTCGATTGTACTGTTAAATTAGGTTATCCCCTCCTCCAACTCCTCCTCCTCCACCTCGTACTCTTGAGCGCAGTTTTCCTATGACGCATATCTGAATATTGGGGAGGTAAGGCTGTGAGAAATGTACTGAATTTCCCTCCAGGTCTGAACAAACATAGTGCTACTGTATTTTTACCGTAGACGTTACTCGTTTTGCTCAATAAACCTCCATACTGGTTAGAAGCTTATTATAAAACCAGCACACAGTGGGTTATCTGTAACTCAACCTACAGGTTTTGCGGCCCGTAATGCGTGTCGGCATACTTTCATGCTATTAGAACGTAAAGTGATGAGACATCATACTTTGGATGGTTCGGCGAGGTTGCAAAAACTGTTTTTTTCTTTCATATTACTACCGGGAATCGTAATGCCTTCTGCTAAATCCGACAGCCCCGAAGGCCTGGTATTTGCTTTGGTCTTGCATTTTAGCTGTTGTCGGTTATTAGCAGCTGGCGGCTCCCTTTGTTCTAAAGATTTCTAAACACTGAAGCTGACGCTTACTCCGACTCTTCGCGCTCCGCACAGGGCCGGCTTTGCAAAACCTGGGGCGGCGCCGGCAATGTTTCTTCCGGAGCGGTATCAAAAACTATACTTTAATTAGCACCTTCAGCTGGTGTATGTAATTTAAAGTGTTTTATTATGATAAAAAGTTACGCACACGCAAAATCTGGTGCGAACAAGCATAAGACGTCAACCGAGCGCAACGAAACAGCACGGAGAGCGAGCCCGAGTGAAGCAGACGACAAACGCGAGAGACCCTAAGCTGACGTCACGGAGGCGCGCTTCGCAGCGCCGCCCGTGGTCGCGCTCACCGCCAATACGCTAACCCGTCCGCCGTGAGATCTCTGTTAGAAAGAAATAGTAGCGCTTTCATTAGCGTTAACACCTTTGCAGGAAAAGTCTCGGGAAAAAAAATTAGTTTCCTGAGGACACCCCTCACTGGTGTCGGAGTGACCGCAATCACAATGAATGGGATAGACAAATTTTCTCCTCCTTCTCTTCCTCTCTTCCTCCTCCTCCTCCTGCACCTCCTCCTCCTCCTCTTCGAGCGCGAAAATTTCTTCCTGCGTTCATATATGTCCGACTTTGATTGTTGCACGTGTTATCTTTGGTAAAAAGCCTTTGGTAGCTTTTCAGTGGCTCAGACAACAATTTCGTAGTTTCTGTTGCAAGAAGAGACGGTGATGTTATGCTATACTATAGATGAGGGGCTCGGACCGCGACCGCCAAGAACTGGTCAACGGTTGGGCCCTCAAAGTCGCGGCGGCGCTCCGGGCTAACGCCACTTCCCCACGCTAAAACCGGACTTCCAACTAAAAGGGGATTATCTCTCTCTCTCTCTCTCTCAACGCAATAGGTGTCCGTCCCATACGTTTTTATACGTGTTTAATACGGCGATATACGCACATGAAATATTAGATGAAGCAGAGTAGAACCGCTGGGTGATAAACTACGCTGTTATCGCTGCGTTTAGGGGCACTCGTTCGGAACAAATTCCATGCGCACATATGTGCATGTAAACCGCCTGCTATCAGCCTGCTAACCAGCCCGCAACAAGCTGCTCACACATCACAGCAGCATGTACTTCGCTTCTTTACTACGGGATTTTCAAGAAGCAGTAACCACGGCTTTTATCTGAAAAAAAGAAGAAGAGGATTCCGCGGGAGAATGCAAAGAACGCAACCTTCCGTGCTGTGTCAACCTACGGCTCGGCAGCAAGGTGTCAGCATTCTATCGGCGCCGCGTTTCATTTGGAGGCTTGCTTGCCCCTACTATATAACATTTCTGCGTGACTTCGTTGCAGTATGCAGTCGATATACGCGCAAACAAGGCGGTGACACACGTTCTCGCAAAGAGAGAGGGAGAGAATAACTTTATTTCTGACGAGGCTCAGTCCTAGCGAGTGTCCCTTAGGTGAGGGAGGCGCGCCAGGTAATTCTGAGCCCTAGTGGCGGTCAGGAGCTGTAGCTCGGGCGAGGAGCTCGCGGTCACCGCCAGCCAGGTAGTGGGAGGGTTGGGTAAACGGAGCGGGGGTAAAGAGGGGCATTCCCAAATGGCGTGTGGCGTGGTATCTCGAGCGCCACATGCCGGGCAGTTTGGGCGGGGATATAATGTGGGATAGATGTGGTGGAGGACGTGTCTGGTGGGGAGGGAATGGGTCTGTAATTGTCGCCATAATCTGTCCAAGGGTGAAGGAAGAGACGTGTGAGGGAGCGGTAGTTCTAGCCGCTCTAGGCGGTAATGTGTGGTAATGTCGCTAAAAGTAAGCAGGGGTTCGCGAGCGTTTCGTGCGCCGTGCTGTGAGACGTCCACGTCTGGTGCTCGGTAAATGAGTCCTCGAGCGGCCAGGTGGGCCGTTTCCGCACCGCCAAAGCCCACGTGACCGGGGGTCCAGTGCAGGATTATGATTTTGTTGGGAGGAGGGCGGGATAGGAGAATTTGGCGAGCAGGGAAGGAGATGTGTCCCCGCGCGAAATTTCGTACGGCCGTCTTAGAATCTGAGGTACGTTCACGGGCGCTGTAGGTGGTCGGCGCGGCTGGACCAACCCAGAGTTGCGCGGGTCTGTCGCGCCGGGTGCTGTGTTCGCCGGGCAAACTTGGCTCTTCAGTACAGCTGTATTGCCTTAGAATTGTGGGGCAGTTGGTCCCAAGATTTTACCTACAGCCTAACATAGCAAAGTGGGTGGTTTCTAAATGTTGTAGTTCAAACGCGGCAAGGTATTGGTGAACAAAACGAGGTAATATAAGTTAACCTTTTGTGATTTTAAAACTTGTGGTAATGATATACACACAGAGACGAGACTGCAAGCGCGGTGACTTAAGAAGCTGCAAGTGAAAAAAAAAGGACGAATACGAAAGCGCGGCGCAACAAAGATGGTGACCTGAGGGACGGTCGTAGCACATTACAAATACGCAGCCGCCCAATCTTGAATGTCTGTATAGTGAAGAGAGGTGGGCGCGCAATTTATGGCTATTGCTGGAGTGATCGGGCCTGGTTTTTTGTCTTTCGACATTTCAGTTGCAGTACTATGGTGGTACCCTACTGCCGATTGGCTTGTAAAGTGTTGGTAACAGGAGTATGCTCTTGGCTTTCAAGGATCGCGGAATTAGGAGATTAGGGGATTGCTGTTGCGAAATGAGGCACATTCTAAATTCTACACACGGGTGTGGAGTTATGTTTTCGATAATTTGTGGTCATACGGGCTGATTGTCCATCAATGTGAACGGCTTATTTAGTGGCGGGCTCCCTTAGGCGAGCACTATGTCCACATTTTGGTGGAAAGTGTGTGATAATCTGGCGCAGCAGAGTTGTAACAGATGTGAGGCATCCGGTTTGCAGTTCTTTCTCGGTTGGGCTTTGACATTCGCATTGGCCTCAAGGAAACTACTTTTTCCTGTCCTTGAATCTTTGGAATTTCTGCAGTGCTTGGGCAAGCACTGGCCTCCTGGCCAAGCGAAAGAGGTGTGGTGGGTGGCGCGGGCTGAGAAGTGTACATGGCAGAGTTACAAGTGTCTAGCGAGCCGTGGACGTTTGCTCACAATACTTGCGAAGCTCGGCTAGTTCGGCACATATCTCATCAAATTTACTCTCCAAGTACTCGCAGTTTTGGCATGACGACTGCTTACTATAGGTATGTATGCGCTGGTTTGTATTGTAGGAGAGAACGGCGCAAGCAGTGGCAGAAGCGATGCTGGCCCTGCTCCCGTGGTTTGTGTTGGTGCCACCCATTGATGTACTACTGCAGAATTTTGACCGGGTCTGGGACCGCGACTGATTGTTCCTTGGCAATAAGGAAGAGGGAGTGAGCCGGACAGAGATGTTCGCAGTTCTCCGTCGACGGTGTCCACGTGGCGGAGGAGGCTTTGGCCCCAGGAGCCTGAGAAGCCGCACGTCATCGCACCAGCTCCTTGTGATGCTTGACATACGGTTAGCAGAAACGCCGCGCACACCCCATGTGCTCACCAGACGATTTTATATTCAGAATTCGTCTCATAAGCACGTGATATCAGTTTCTTTCGTGAACCAGCCATTGACACTATCGTTATGGATGTTGGCACTGTCACGAATGATCCAATCCTTTCAGTGTTCTTAAGTTCGCATTTATTTCATCAAGGACATAAAAATTTCCTCGATGCTGTCAGACAGCATTGTCGACGGTGGTGGGCTGATGGTGCCAGCTTGGCCATTCATTCGTAAAAGAGCTACGGTACCGGCGGGCCTTGCCCATTTCGGGTTGGGATCCCCCATCTTGGCCGTGGCAAACGCCTCCACCGAATCTATTTGCTACCCCATGGAGTGACCTTTGCTTTCATTTCCCGTGATGAGTGCCTGTTAGTTCTTCCGGTCTGTTACCTTTCCTCGAACCAGCCTAACCATAAATAAAAGCCCTCTCAATCGTTTCCTTGCTGTCATGAATTCTTACCTTACTACGGATACTGATCCGCGGAAAAACCGTGTGGATACCATAGTTCAGGACATACTCGTCCGTTTATTCCCCGGGCCTTAATATTTGCTTTTCAGGCGCCTCAAACTATGTCGCAATCGCCCTTTGCCATTTTAGCGGCCCCAGGGGCCCCTTCTGCCCATAGGGTAAATAGTGTGAACGCCAGCACCATCCGTGGCTCTTAACTATACAGCTACACTGCCCGTTATCGTCACGCTCTTCATCGTCATCTGGCAAGCAAGCACCACGATATTTCCTGGGTCCTCCAGCGCGGTAGCTTCTTTATAAGATCTTCTCTTTGGAAACAGCTTTATGTTGAAGTCGCGTCGTCAAAACTGCTTCTCGAGAATAAAGCAAGCATGAGCCACTACTGTACTGTGGCCCCTCCCGGCAAGGGAAGCTTGCGGCAGCACTTTACATCCATCCACAAAGCCAGATATTTTTTCGTGTGGGGAACTAACGTTTGCAAATTTACAATTCAAGTTTACTTGAAAAATCAAGCGCCCCTCCGTCTAGCGACAAGGATATTCGAACGCGAAGCTTTCTCGTGATGGATTCTTTGGTAGGCGAATCCCACACTGCCAGTACGGGCTACTCTGGAGCTTTGTACCATTTTTCTACAATAACAGCAGCAACTCTAGGGCATACACTCTCCAGGGCTAACGTTTGACATTTGGGTCGACGGCGTGAATAGGTACCCTCTGCTTGGTGTACCGTGAGTACTTTCTCTAGTGGGTGCCAATCAAAGGTGTTAAAACTCCAAAATGTGATGTTAGGCCTAACGTCCTAAACCTCAAAATGCGTTGTTCGGCTGAACGACCTGCAGCTGGAAGCCTTAAGCCGTGCATAGCACCGTCTTTCTCATCGTACATCAAGCTGTGGGCAACGGCTGTCGACGCTCACCTCAGAACACGGCGTTAGGCCTATATACGTCGCGCCGTCGGTTGCCTACGTCACGTCCTCCCTCTGCTGCACATCAACCTTTAGCGGAGGCGAGCTAACGAAGCTGTCCCAAGCTTCGCAGTGAAACGTTTAAATTTTTATGCACTTCACACATGGTCATCATCATCGTCAGAGGAAGTGCGCTTCATTGCAGTGCGTTTTCGCGGGCGGACCTCATCAGGTGGACGATGAAAGCTTCGCTTTAAAATCTGCAAAAGAGAAAATACACATTCGTCTTCGTAACCGCATGCGCTACGTCCGCTTGTGTCAACCAAGTCGTTCACATTTATCCACAATTTCAATTCAATTTAATTCAACCTATATTTCCAACAAGAAGTTGGAGGTCCCCCAGGCGAGAAGTGGCCGTAAAGATCACTTGAAAGGTGCCTGAGGGCCCGCGCTCGCAATGTAGACAGTTGCAGTGTTCTGTTTCCGTTCCCGGCAGCGGCGGCCGCTTTTCTGATGGAGGCGAAAAGCAAAAACGCCCGTGTGTACGAGATTTCGGCGCACGTTAAAGATCCCCAGGTGGTCAAAATTAATCCGGAGACCTCCACAACGGCGCGCCTCATCGCCTGCGTTGCGTCGGCGCGTTAAACCCTAAAATCAATGTTCTGTTTCCGTTTTTTGTCTCCATTATACAGAGTTGTTCGACTTCAAAAGTGGGCTAGGAACAATATACACTGTCATGCACAGATGAACAATTAAGCATAGCGATTGCAGTGACACAGGAGCAAAAAAAAAAAAGAAAAACAGTCGTAAAAATCGAAATATGTCTATACAAATACTCCATAGTAAAAAAAACAAAAACTCCGCATACAGCAATAACGGGTACAGGAGAGAGAATTGCGCTGAACAAAATGTTAGTACTCTATGAAGCCGTTATTCTTTCATGTTTCGGATATTCCCCATAGCTTTGCCACATCGATTTTTGAAACCAAGCTCCCACCAGCTGCTAATACGAAAGGATGACGGGCTGACAGTTAAGGTCACCCGGCTTAGTCCTCGCCGGAAATCGCTTACCCACGTCCAGGGCAGCTTGCTCGTATATAAAAACACGGCCTCAGCCCCATACGCCTATCCCATCACCAGGGTGCCTCGTGGCAAGCGTTCCTTCGGTAAGCATGATTCACTAACAATATTGGAACGGCATGTTCCATCAACCTTGCTTGTAAATCTGAAGAAATATTTATTATGAGAAACACCGCAGTTTTTTTTTATATTGCACTCCTGCTCTGCTCCTGGTAATGATTGTTTCTAGTGTTGGAAGCCAGATTATTTTTGTGGCAATCAATGTCAGCTTCAAATGCTGTATTCGGATTTCGGTGATCTGGTTTAATAACGTAAGCTTGGTCTGCGAAGTTCCCATTGAAACGCCTTTGTTTAGTCCCACGGAAAGATGAAAGCATACTGGCTAATTTCTCTTGCAAAAAAAGATTCCAAAAAAGCGCCGAAGCCGATATTGGTCTCGCAGGCACGTACCCAGGAAATTTTTTTCGGGGGGGGGGGGGGGGGGCAACCCAAGGTAACTTTTCTATGCAGATTAGGGGGGGGCGGGCGAGGGTACCGAACGTTACTAGTAGAAACACGATGAACACCCAGCGTTCGCCATAAAGGAGCGTAAACCTGCAAAGAGAAATGACATTCAGTGTATCCCCTTCTGTGATGGTGGCGAAAAGCGAAAACGCCCATTTGTTCGAGATTTCGGCGCACGTTAAAGATCCTCAGGTGGTCAAATTAATCAGGAGCCCTCCACGACAGCGCGCATCATCGCGTAAGTATAGTCAACCCGTGAAATCCCACAATCAATCAATCAAATTAGGTGTATCTAAAAAGATACACGTACCCTTACTTGGCAAACAAAGAACCAGATCGAATGGACTCGCCATAGGAAGAAACGCAGGAACGACACTGCCGAGAAAAAGTTAACCTTAAGTGAAAATGTAAAATAAAGACGTCTTGTTTGTTGAGTTAGTTGAGTTTGTTGAGTTAGGTTTGTTGAGTTAGCTCTGGAAAAATAAAGAAGTTTTCTTCTCCACCAAAGCATATGCGACGCCCTGGCGAAACAAACGATAAGCTGCGCCTGTGCGAGAGGACCCAAGCACCGATTGCAGACGAACAGGATAAAGGGATTGCAGCGAATGACAAGTGGCAGGCCGGCAGCAGAGCACAAAGCCAGTGTACAGCGTTACTGGCTTGCGTGTAAACGGAGAAAATAAACCTCGCGTGTTTTTTTTCCAAATCTAACGTTGACCACCAAATGAAGCGCTTTTTTAAATAAGCCGAAATCCGAAAAGCAAAACTTGGTCAGATGAGACTGCACTGACAAAAAAAAAATCCCAAAAACGTTTCTCTAGAAAAATTATGGCAAGAAAAAGTTGAGATAATGCCCTGCTAACGTCTACGCAGATCGTAGTGCGTATCGAAAATGATCCAGATCCTGCTGTGGCACGGATCAAAATGAGCCAAATACATCTGCCCAATGGGATTTAGCTTTTGGCGTGACTGTTCGGGCTGTTTCGTGGGTGTTTCCATAAGATAATTTTTTTGCATTCGGGAGCTGGCTTATTAGGAGTCCAGGCAGCAATTAAGAGATCGTCGAGAGATCTGCCGCGACACGTCTACGATAACGCAGACCGAAGAACGAAATGAAACTGAGAGATGTGAAACTGTCATCTCCTCACGTCTCCGTCGTCCTGACGGAGTAAATCTGGTTATAATACACAATATTACTCCCATATTTACTATGTAGGTACCTAACAAATTAGACGCCGCTTACAAGCCATGGCGAATACCCCTCTCTGTGGGTATGAGCTACTTCATTAAGGTGACGAAGATGATATGAGCAGGTTTATTGTGAAGCTTATTGGAAATTTATGGCAAGGCACTGAAGAGCTTCCTGATTGTCTTGAGGCATGCCCAAAAGTACCCTACGGGACAATTCGGAAAGAGATCTTAGTGCTGCCAAGAAGACTCACTGGCTCTTCATGTATAGTTTTACTGTTCTTGAAGCGCTGTTGCTAATGTTTATTTCCTTTTTTACTTAAAACTCCATCGTGCCATTCTTGAAAGTCAATTGCAATAGTTTTCATAAGAATGAACTTGACTGTTTCAATTCAGTACGAGCCAAACCTGAAGTTATCCTAATATTGCTGAAATTCTCCGCAGAATTCTTAATCCCTTGTCGCCATACATTTTCCCTAGATGTCATGTAAAACATGTAATATAAGAGTTTTGACTGTATTGCACTTAGGTCCGATACCAAACACATTCATTTAGGTCCGATACCAAACACATTTTCTCACATTCACGTTAGGTGGATTTCGCTCATTTCGAAAAAAAAAAACACCTCAAAGAGCTATCAAGCCCAGGATTTATCAGGCGGTGCTTTAGAATATGTGTGCGAGGAGAGAATAGAGGTGGCGCGGGGAAGGGGGGGGGGGGCAGGCCCCCTGGGCTACCCCGCTGGGTACGTCCCTGTGGTCTCGCTTGCTGCATTCTCACACTGTTGGGTACTTTAAACAAAGGTATTCTGACTTCCAAACCAATGTGCATCATACAAAAAAAGAATGTAATGTAGAGGCTCTGGAATTATTCGGTCGAAAGATGGCAGGCCAGGGAATTCACCGTGAGAAAATTGCATTGCGGTGAATTTTGCCTACCATGGTTTCACATTACAGTGTGTTAGCTTAGGTTAATTTCTTTTGGTCGTCCGAGCCGGCCAGTACTGTATTGGATTGCTGGCTTGCTGTAATTAAACACGCTTCGCTGTACTGCATTTGTAATTTATTTCTACGGTTTCTTTTTACCATGCGCGTTAGTATTTTTTTAAACTAATGGACTTGTACTGCGGCTGTTCATTGGAAAGCTTTTGGGGTACGTGAACGTGCCGCCAAAAACGCTTCTGGCTTTTCGCGTAGAGTACACGACAATATATCATGAAGTCTGCTTCCTTCATAGGAGAAGACTAGTAATTTCTACTACCTCGTGGCACTGAAATCTGATAATCAACTGTGGTAGGGCTTGCTTTCAGTTGAAAAGAGGCAGCATCTATTTTACGTTAATAAAATTGGGATACATTGAAACACACTTAATGAGCGTAAAAGTTGGTGGATACGTTAGATTTTACAAGTTTCTGCCGGAATCAGTGTACACAGGTCGAGCTGGTATAAATCTGTTTTTTTTTTGCTGCAAAATGGAGAAATAACTTAAAGAACGCGAGCAGCAGCAGATCGACCGACATTTTTGTGTCTGCAGTCAAGCGCAGCCTAACCGGGACTGTAATATTGCTTTTGCAGTTAGAGAAATGAAAAAGAAAGAACTGATATAATTGAATTGCCTTTCCAACGTTTTAATGTTCAGACGGATCCTTCAAAATGACTGGCGTCCGAATTTGCTTTTCAAAACGGCAGTTGTTCGTCAACACTGGTCGTACTTACGACAGAAGGGATAATTAAATCCGATCGTCTGAGTGCAAACCATGAATCGAGGACAGGCCGAAGCGGTTACGATTCCTCTCGTGTTCCTGTACGTGTCTTTTTAAGATTGAATGCCAATATTTTTTGTTGTAGTTTGAGTGCGATCTGTACGATACAAGAGAAATACTTTCCAGAAATGGACAGAACTCACCGCTTTACTATGGTGCCTCTATTCCACTACCAAGATACATTTTTCCGGTAGCGGTTTTACAAGGAAATGTTGTGCTTAGTTGAAGTGCGTTGGCTCAACTCATAACTCGCACGAAAGAATGTCTTTGTTGCAAGACTTAAAATACATTCCCGGCGAGAACCGCTATTCGGGCGAAGCCGCGAGTATAATTCCGTGTTACCATCTTTTACGGCGTACTTCAGGGATAACACGACAAATAATTTAATATTCTATTTTAAGTGACTGTCCCAGGTTTCGTCCCAGAGAAAGCTCGACTTTTTGCATTTTCCACTGAGTGTCAAAGCGTAGTGGTCGTTCTACTAAACCTAAAGTAGAGTTAACCAAATAAAATGAAGTTACTAGGTGGTGTTGCGCTACGATATAGAGATTGTATGAGCAGGCGTTTCAATACAAATGCCTTCGCGCTATTATATTTTTCAGATATCTAAGCCATGGCGGAATATGCTGGAGTAGTAGTCTCCATTCTTGCATTTGGTAAGAACATCACGCGATTTTTAAGTAATATACGAGCATCGCGCTCTTGTTTTAGCTTTTAATTCTTCGTTGGTTGTTGCGAGTATAAGTTTTAAGCAATTTTAAGCCTACGTTTTTCCGAGTCTTTGCATTTATAGCCGAGAAAACACAGAGATCCGGACATTGCACTTGATAATTAGGATGACGTTATCCCTTGAATGTGCCTTTACTACACTTTTGATTTCAAGCAGCAACTGGCGAGCTCATTATAGAAAGTTTGTTTTTCTTACAAAATGCACCTTCAGCTTTAGTCGCAGGTAAAGTGAAAATGTACGTTTAAAGATGTAACAATGCAACTCGTACAGATGATTAACCGGTGAAGCTTTGACGTGCGGCTGTTGTTTGACGCATGACATGCGACCTACCCATTTCAAAGTAACTTGGGCTAGTGTGGGCGAGTCACGTGGGCCAGGCTGACGCTGATCCGCCCTTCACCGGCCGCGCCCGTGTCCGCCATTATTTCTAGGGACCATAGTAGCGCGCTGGGCGCGCGCTCTGCTGCGACAGGACCTTTTAAATGCGGAGCACTCTATGGGCGGGCTTGTCGTCATCCTCCAAGCGTCTGCGTTGACGGAATGAAACAAATTCCGGGCACAAGAAAGCCCTAGTCATTAATTTCTCAGGCATCTAGGAGGCTGCTTTTTTCGAGATGCGGCCAAGTGAGATCGCTATCTCGAACCTCAACTGAAACGAAAACAACTTGCCCGGACTTTGCATTAATTCCAAATTCGCCATACAGGAGGGGCAACTCAGACGAGTTTACCTGTAGATTGGTTTAGCCCATGAAATATAATTGAAGACTCACGTCCTATTTAACTTCAATACAATTTAGGTTTTATCTCTGTCACCCGCCACGGTGGCTTAGTGGCTAAGGCGTTGCGCTGCTGAGCACGAGGTGGCGGGTTCGATTTCTGGCCTCGGCGGCCCTTTTTTTTTATGGAGGCAAAAAGCAAAAAACGCCCGTGTGTACGAGATTTCGGCGCACGTTAAAGATCCCCAGGTGGTCAAAATTAATCCGGAGCCCTCCACTCCGGCGCGCCTCATCGCATGTGTTGCGTCGGCGCGTTAAACCCCACAGTCAGTCTGCCTCAAGCACATACATCAGCTGTCTGTCTCAATTTCCACTGAATTGGTAACTTCTTGTAATAAGTAATGGGATTTATGAACGTTCTGTTTAATGTAACACAAGTATTGTCCACCTATTGAATGGGTCTTACCAGATTGTTTTGGGGAGAATTGCAGTTTTGCTGAGCATTTTAAAGTTACAGCATCAGAGAGATAAACCACACATGAATACCAGCTTAAAAAGGAAAGCGAAATATAGTGATCATAACGCATGGAGCTCATAGTGGATAGACAGAAAACGAAGTCGTGGAGGCTAATTTAGAAGTGCGTAATGATTCCGGGAATAACCTCCCTGACTGCACTACTCTGCATGAAATCGGACGTGCTACCACGCCTTGAAATAAACATGAGATCACTAGAACGTTTTGCTTAGGGCACCGGTAATAAAAGGACTAACAAAGCAGTGGAGAGAAATAGGAGCTGTGCGTTGTTTGAGGTTTGAGAAGCTCAAGGTAATATATGTCTTGAGAAATAGTAGGGGGTGGGGGGGTCTTAGGTAGAGACAATCACAGGAAGCGGACAGATAAAGGGTCTATATACATCTCCATGAAATTATTGGGCAATCACTGGTTATTATGGATAGGAAGGTCAACGAATATAAGTATAAAGAAATGTGGATACGCAGAGACAGCCGCGATAACAAAAAACAGGCGAACCAGAGAGAAACGATGTGGATGGAGGAAAACAATGGAATATAAAACGGCGTTAAAGATGTACAGGCCCTGATATTTATTGCCAGAAAGCGAAAACAGTTATAACTTTTCTTTTTGAGGCTAGAGCACGTAACTTGAAAACGGACAACTTTTTGGTGAAATATACCCGCAATGATAGAGGATATCTGGCCTGCAGAAAGAAAACAGAAACAATTAGGCACACTGCGTTTGAATGTTTAGTTTGTTGGTCTATTCGAGGAATTCTTGGCTTCCCTAAGCCCTCCGGTGTAAGGGTAGCACAGGGGTTGTAAACGTCACGGCTGTAGAGGTGACCCAAAGAAGATTACAATGTAGGTGGGAGAGGAGAAAAGCGGAAAATATAGCCTAGGCAGCTACCACTGGAAACTAACAAAGTTTTAGGTGCACCTGCTGCCTACGTCAGAGCTACAATTACCTCAGTCATCACCACTTCCGCCACCACCACCGTCATCATCATTATCATAATCAGCGTATCTACGCCAACTGCAGGGCAAAGGCCTCTCCCATAGCTCTCCAATTACCCCGGTCCTGTGTTAACAGCGACCAATTTATCCCCACAAACTTCTTGATCTGATCTGCCCATCTAACCTTCTGCCGCTCCCTGCCACCCTTGCCTTCTCCAGGGATACACTCTGTTATCCTTAATGACCAACGGTTATCGGGCCTTCGCATTACATGCCCTACCCACACCCATTTCTTCTTCTTACATTCTACTAATACGTCCTTAACACGCGTTTCTTCCCTGACCCACTCCGCTGTCTTGTTGTCCCTTAACTTTACACTTGGCATCATCCGTTCCATTGCTCGCTGAGTCGTCTTCAATTTAGGTTGAACCCTTTTAGTGAGCCTCCAGCTTTCTTCCGCGTGGGTGAGTACCTGTAAGAAGCAGCTGTAATATACTTTCTTCTTCAGGGACAATGGTAGGCTGCCTTCCTTCCTACCCCCTCCAAAAAAAACTCAGTAGTACAGTGTGAATATATTCCATTTTTTCCTGCGTGACACACGTTAACACCTCGTTACTAAGGAAACAGCTTTAACAATAAGACAATCAATGAAAAAGAAGAGAGAGGTGGATATGCTCTGTAGTCCCTTAGAAAGAAGGTGCCGTCAGGAGTCTTCTTTCTCACGGTGGTTATATTCCTAGCAGCTCTGTTTCCAAAAATTCCCTCGGAAAATAGAGTGTATATTCTAACTTGCAAATAGCTTGAAATATACCATGTGGGCAGTATTTTCTCATTTGGCAAAGTCTGTGCGCAATGCAATACCAAGCAGCAAGTGTCCGAACAAGAAAGTTTAGTACGTATACAGGGACCCTGAAAGGGTATAAGTTATTTACAGGTATAAAAAACGAAAATAAACCAAACTAGCTAAAGATTATCAGGTCCACCAACGAAGATTTCTGGATATTTGAACTGTAACCCAATTTTTTGGCATATAAACACGAAAAAATTTTGCAACACATTTACTCATGCATTGCAATGTTGATCTGTCTCTTTTTTGCAGTAGCGACTCTACTTGTTGTATTTGGACAAGTCGCCATGGCGGAGCACACGAGTGATGCAAGAGCCGACTTTGACCCCAATGCGCGAAGATATTGAAGCGGCTTGAAAATCGAAGAAATTATCCGCGTACATGCGATGAATTCCTGACGAAGGCTTTTTGTAATCAATGATATAACAGAAAAAAACATTTTCTTCTACCAAACGTGTGAATTTTTCGCAATAGGTACCAAAGTACCCCACAGAAACAAAATTGCAAAACACACACACACACACACACACACACACACACACACACACACACACACACACACACACACACACACACACACACACACACACACACACACCCGCACATATGTATGTGTGTATATGCATATATATATATATATATATATATATATGTGTGTGTGTGTGTGTGTGTGTGTATATATATATATGCATATACACACATACATATGTGCGGGTGTGTGTGCGTGTGTGTGCGTGTGTGTGTGTGTGTGGGTTGGTGGGTTGGTGTGTGTGAATGGGAAAAGGTTTATGGTCTCGCTTGACACCTGGGAAAAATCACAAGAGAAGCCATCAGGTCGAAACCGCACACGCCAAGTTTGTTCGCCACCCGCTGCCGCTGACCCCCTATAAAAGGCAGATACATGACGCCGATGATTCCCGATCATTAGTGCTGGTACAGCCGGTATATGAAAAACATTCGTTCTGCATGATTACAACTGTAACATGTTGCTTAATACCATAAATATACATATCTTAGTAGCCACATTTTAAGCATGTAGTTCAAGGTGCATCTATGTAAGGGTATTAGTGGGGTTGAAGGACATCAGTCTCCAAAACAGCAGTTATAATTAAGCATTGGTTCGGGTTTTGCGCAGCTAAACCGTACTTTGGCTAGGATGCAAGCAGTAGGGGAGGAATACGGAATAAATCCAGCCACCTGGAGATCGAATGGTGCCTTTAAATATCCACACACGAGCGTCTCCATTTTTTGCGTCTATGTAAGATAACGATAGGGGAGCGCATTGCACTCGTTTGGTCAACGGCTTACTAAAGAAAGGTGTAATTTACACAAACCAACTACTAAATGATCACAAATTTACAAGCTCAAAGCATCTCGCTCTGTTACTCCTTAAAGGCGATCAGGTTTAAAACACCGCTCACAACGGTAAAAACTTTATTCGGTGGCAAAAGCTTCAGATACGTTTGATCCCTTTCTTATACATTCTTATGAAAACCACCTAAACAAATTAAAACTACGTTACAATATGACTTTCAACGGTGCCTATTTACCGGTCGTATATTCAGAGTAGCACATGCAATGCAGCCGAACGTCTCTCCGTCTTTATTGACGGTGACACCGCGGTGCGGTCTCGGACTTTGGCAATACCGGAGCCCTCTTGTCTAAAGAAAGGTGGCTGCGAATAAAAAGGCGTAAATTTTGTCCTACCTCTCAACTTCACATTGATGCGGCGCTTAACGTAGCGTTTCAGTACCATTTTTATTGTACGTTTACGTCCGGAGCTGTTGTAGATCTGAGCTCAGCGAAAAAATTCCCTAACATGCTTGCGTACGTAGCTAACCCGCATATCATAATTGCCAACATAATTTTTAGGAGTGCTAAGTACTGTCGTTCGGAATGGCGAAGATGCGTCGGAATGCATTAAGTCCGTACTCTACGTTGTATTGTTAGCATTATGGTTATCATTAGGGTTAACATTATTGTTTGATTAACAATCTGTCGGGGCACGAGAATTCAACCAGAAGGAGTTGGTTTACCATTCTAACGTTATTGAGTAAATAAAGTAAGGCACCTGCACTTAAGGGAATTTTAAGCACGAAAGTAGAAGGATAGTTTACACTAGGCTTAGAGGACATTGGGAAAATAGTCGTGAATTTTAGTAGGGCGCAGTTTGAACTGAACACTGGCAACACATTTGCACTGGGGTTTGCAATTTTCTAAACCTTTTTTTCCAAATGCTAAAGAAAGTACAGAGTTTCTGCAGTGATAAGAGCACGTAGAGCTGCCATACAACTTTTCGCTGAAATTACTTCAAAAATAACTCAACGACAACCTGTAGCTGCAGACCTAGCTGCATTTTTCTGTCGGCCAAGGACCGCTACCAAACTTGGCTTATATTGTTCCTTTTTCAATTAGCGAAAGGCAATTCCGTCAACCTAGGCGATTTCAACTAAATTGTCTTCCTAAGGCTGTGACATGTAGAGATACGTTTCAGAGTAATTGGCGTTTGCAATTAATTTTGAAAAACCTCTGTTCGTCTCCAACATAGAGCGTAACAACGACAGAACGAAAAAATAAATTTCACCGAGGATGATTTAAAAGCAGCAATTGAGAACATACCACGAGTTTTTACTTTTTTTACATTTTTTTCTCGTCGGTGTTTAGAGGGACAGACAACCGATTTTTGTCGCGTATATGTTATCGAGCTCACATGAAAGCCAGCGTCTTATATAGTCCGGTTACCACAAGCAATTTCTAAACAAATCGGCAGAAATAATTTTAATATGGCAGAAAACGTCCTGAAATCGGAAGGGGGGGCGGTTCGTAGTGTCGAAACTTGGCACTACAATATGTGTCCCTGTCACGTGACCTGCAAACCGAGCAGCTGCTGTATCTTCTGAAACGTTTATTTATGTATTGAAAACCTCTTAATACAAGTATTTGTACAAGGTAAAATTGTATATGTATTTCTAAACTTTATTTTTAAAATTATAAAGACACGCCGCCCGCCGCCGCTGGGTTGCTCTCAGTGTGGCTAACTGAGCCACCATGCCCAGAATCAACGGCAGCGTTCAGTAAACAGACTCAGTGAAGGAGCTTTGACGATTCTGCCTGAGGCATAGGCGTTTGTTCTGCCAAAATATTTGATTTCAGTTTCCAAATACGCCAATGGCAGCTTAAAAAAAAAAAAAAAAACGTCGCGCCCGGGGAGAATCGAACTTCCCACCTCCACAACGTGAAGCCAGATTCTACCTATCGTCTATCCCAACAGATGGCGCATTCGTACACAATAGACCGCTGCGTTACAAAACACATAAGTGAACAGGAAAGCCTGCGATTCAAACTTTTTTAGCTGGAGACAAGTTTTTGAATATAGTTTTTCATTTCGCATACAGGCAAAAGTATGTTGCCGAGCTACTCTACGTCATGGTTGCCAGCGTCATTTTTGGGAGGGACACATACGGCTTTCAGATCTAAAAATTTCGATTTAAAAAGTTCTAGGGCGTTATCAGCAAAACCGTTTCACGTCAAGGTGCTTTAAGTGATGCCCTTTCATTTGGGATAGGGAATATATATACTCGACAACAATTGGTTGTCCGTCCCTTTAAATACAGAGAACTATGTTTATTGTTTTATTTAGAGTAGATATCCAGGACACTCGTTCAATTCGCACGGCTGCCCGAGGAGATTGATTGTACACTAAGAAAAAATACGGGTAGGAGGCATAACGCTTTACAAATCGCATACTGATGGTGTTCTCTGTTCTGAACCGCCCCCCGGGGGACTCCCGAAGAAGGACAATCGTGCGATTCTGGGCCTGGACCTGCAGAGCACCTTCGACAAGGTGCGGCACTCTGCGATCCTGGCTCAGGCGTCGTGCCTCGGTCTGGGGCGCCGTTCCTACGAGTACATCCGTTCGTTCCTGTCCCGGCGCACTGCGCGGCTGGAGGTCGGCGGAGCGAAGCTGGAGGAGCGCGAGCTGGGCAGCGTGGGGACCCCGCAAAGCTCGGTGATCTCGCCGCTCCTCTTCAATCTCGTCATGATCGAGGTGGCGCGGCGACTGGAGGAGCTCGGGCCGGCCATCAAGTACTGCATCTACGCGGACGACGTGACTATCTGGGCAACGGGCGGCAGCGACGGCGACGTCGAGGCCGGGCTGCAGTCGGCGGTGGACGCCGTGGAGGCTGCGCTCTCGGGAACGGGCCTTCGGTGTTCGCCGCAGAAGTCGCAGCTCCTGATCCTGCCCCCGCCCGGTCGGTGGAGGAAGCGGGCCGCCGAGGAGGCGGAACGCACCATCGTGGTTCGTGCCGGCGACGGGGCGCCAATCCCGCACGTCTCGGGCCTTCGGGTCCTGGGCATGTTCGTGGACGCTCATCGGACCAACGGCACGGCGGTCAAGCACATCGTGACGAAGATGGGCATCGCGACGCGCCTGGTGAAGCGGGTGTCTTCCCGCTCGCGAGGCATGCGGGAGGCGAGTCTCCTGCGGCTGCTGCAGGCCTTCGTGGTCAGCCACGCGGCGTACGCGGGGGCCTTTCACCGCTTGACCGAGGGGGAGCGGCAGCGCATCGACGCGGCCATCCGCAAGGCCTACACGGGGGCCTTGGGGCTCCTGAACGGCACGAAGACGTCGGCCTTGCTGTCTCTGGGGGTGCACAACACCCTGTCGGAGATTATCGAGGCGCAACGAGCATCGCCACTGGCGCGCCTGGGCAGCACTGCCGTGGGACGCCGTATCCTGGCACGAGCGGGCCTGCAGCCTCCTGACACGGGTGGCTGCGGAGGGCCCACGGCATCATCGGCTGCCGGTGGCGTTTCGGAGGCGGACGAGCTGGTCCCCCTTCGGGACGAGATCGTCAGAAGTTTGATCGTGTACCCGCTCCCGAGGAACGTGGACCCGGAGAGGGACGCCGGCAGACGGGCCGCGCGCGCGCGCGCGCTGGCTCACCAGTACAGCGAGGACGACGGTGCGGTATTTGTGAACGTGGCCAAGTGCCGTGGGCGAACGTGCACGTTCGTGGCGGTGGCCGTGCGGGCCTTTACCGGTGAACTACTGACGGCGGGCAGCGTGTGCGCCCGGTCGGCGAGCCAGGCAGAGGAGGCGGCGATCGCCTTGGCCCTGGGCCTGCCGGGTGTGCGCACGGTGCTCAGTGACTCAAAGACGGCCATCCGCAACTTTGCTCGCGGCGTGGTGTGTGGTGGCACTGCGCGGCTCCTGGAGTCCTGGCGGACGATGGGGGAGGCAGCGCGGGGGGTCACGAAGACTACGATCATCAAATGGTTCCCGGCCCACGCGGGCCGGGAGCTGGCACCCGGACTATGCAACCGCAACGAGGAGGCGGACGCTGCGGCCCGTGGTCTCGCCACGTGCCGGGTCGCGACAGCCCGTCCGCTGTCGTCATCCCTCGAGGACTGCGGTGAAACAACTGACATCGACGACGACGAAGAAGCGGAGCCCCTCACCGACTACGGCGGGGTGCTTCGTTGGCATCGGGACCAGAGGCGTGCTTTTCCGCTCCCGCACCGGGACCTGTCTCGGGCGGAGGCGGTGATGCTCAGGCAATTACAGACAGAGACTGTTCTGACGCCGGCGCTCGCGCGGCACGTGTGTCCGGACCTCTACGAGAGTGCTCGGTGCCGTGTGTGTGAACGCGAAACTGCGACCCTGACCCATATCATGTGGGGCTGTGACTGTGCAGTGCGCGATGGTGGGGGGGATGGACAGGACCCACAGGACCCGTACCCACCGGACGTGCTCGAATACGTGGGCTCTGCGGAGCCCCAACAACAGAGGAGGGCCATCCAGCGGCTCGAGGCGGCTCTGGCTCTGCAAAGCCCTGCGCCCGCCCGTCCCTCCCGGCACTCCGTCCTCCCATGCGGGAGGGGGGGGTCGGGGGCCGACGGTGGCGGCCGGGAGCGCTCCGAGTAGCTCGAGCGGACGCCGAGACTAACCGCCTCGGGGTCTAAGCCCGACGCCCTAGGGCTTTTGCGACTTAGTGTGATTAGATAGAGGGGACGCGACCGAGCCCTGCGTGGCTGGGAATCGTGTCCTTTGCACGCCGGATGCTTGAATAAAGTTCCATCTCTCTCTCTCTCTCTCTCTCTCCATTTCTTCAAGCGCCCCGTGGTGAAATGTCTTGATTACTTTAGCGCACACTAAAGCGTAAATGTAAGACGCCCTATATGGGTACGCGAGACGTTCGTGAAAAGAAATATACCACTGGCATCAGCAACGAATGCTGACCAACGCAGAAAATTTGCAACGCGTGGCAACAGGTACTATGCCCCTGCACGTTCGCACGCTTCAGTTTGTGCCATCACAAATTGCGAAGGAAGGGAGAGATGGAATCAGTGGAGCTTGTCGAAGGGTCCATGTGAAGAAAACACTGTCGCAGGGATATTTAAATGCACAATACGTGTAGGGGGGAAGTTTGGCGGAGCATGTGCTTATTAAAATACAGAAACCTCATCCAGGAAGCATTGTAAAATAGGATGCGTTACCTCTGTTTTTATTACGATTTTCTACAAATGTTTCGTTTTTTTCGCGAAAACGCAGCCATAAGGTGCATACGGGTGAACGGGACAGCCTACCGCACACATGTATGTATACACAACAGCGGAAGGAGAGAGAGAAAACACATTCTACTGAGCAAGGTGAGAGGATACTCTTGGCCGTAGGCGTGAGCCGAGCGTTGATATCGGTAGCCCGGGTGACCAGGGCGGTTTGCAGGCCTGGTTCCGGGTTACGCAGTGCATTTTTCACCTGCTCCTCCGATGCGATTAGGGGAAAGTTATTTTGATGGCAGGTTCGTATTATGTGCGGCAGATTGGCTGGGGCGATGCATAGGGGGCAATCAGGCGTGGGGTATAAAGGGAGGATGCATGTTTGTTAGCCTTACGGGGTTTGGGAAGGCGTTTGTAGGAGGCGACAGACCTGTGCCTGCTCGTTAGTTTGGATTTTATCCGCCGGAGGGTAGACCTCGCCGGAGAGGCGGTAATGTTGTGTGATCTCATTGTAAGAAACTCGTATGTCGTTTGCGAATCTGCCTCCATGGTTTGGATACAGACTAACTCCGGCACGGATGGTGAGTCCTCAGGCCATTTGTGAGCGGCCTCGTTACTGTCGGAGCCAGAGTGCGCTGGTGTCCAGGCAGGACTCGGCAAAAAAGGTTATTAATACGACCGGATAGCTACTTGGACGCGGCGGCCGCAAACTTTACTGGTAGCCAATTTTCCGAGTACACTTTCAGTGCACCCCCCACTTAGGTAGCATGTATTTGATGTTTTTTGGGAGGCAGCATACAGGGTGGGACTTCATGGCTGACTTAGCGCGGACGCCGCTTTTCCAAGATGACTGTAGAAGTACTTTTTCGATTGGCTTCCCGCCTTTGCTGAAGCAGCGAAACCCTATAGCAGTGGACTTTTGCAACAATGGCGATGGTCGACAAAAGTCGACGTACGGCTATCTCTTGCTTCTATGTAATGTTCTCTTGGACGCACCCTCCCCCCCAAAATAAAAAGGAAAATGCAGAGAGAAGTTGAAGCCTAAACGCTTTATTTTTCAGAAAAAAATACATGATTGGTCACTGAGTGAACGCCGCAAAATCACGCTTGGGGCAACTTTGTAATAAAGGTGATGGTATTGGCGACACCACCGATACCGATACCCTTTGAATAGGTGTGGTAAACCGTAATGAAATGTTGAGAGGTGGAGGGTAGAAGCCTCGAAAGGTGGCTGTCGGAGCCCTAGTCAAGCACCGGTCGATGGGCTCCCTGCCGGTATACCAGGCATGGAGCTCCGGGACCTCTCTGACCACCAGGGTAAAGTTAGTCAAGAATGTACTCCAGTTTCCTTCTTGTTTTCTATGCCGTATGAAAAAGTCGACCCCCAGGTAAATTTCGCCTTTCCATCTTGGTGAATGACGAAGATGAAAGAATGAAGTTCTTTTGATGCGCGGGCCGAGAGGACGATCTCGAGTCGCTCTGATGACCGACGTCCGATGCTTGAAGCAGCTATGGGGGATGAGGACTGCCTTTCTTGCTGGATATTAGGTTTATTTACACTATTTACATTACTCCAAGTATTTACATCAGGACAGAACGACGGTTACATTGTCAATCTTTCCGCAGCAGCCTGTTCAGCCAAGATCTATATTTAACTGGATCCCCCTCGACTGTACCCCGGACAAAACCCAACCCTCTGGTTCTGATCCCACAATCCACGCCTCCCAAGGGGGCATTCAAGAAAAAGAGAAAAATCTTTTCAACATAATTCATATGGAGCACAGATTGGCCACAAGAACCAACCAATCCCCACCTGCGGTCACATGACCCTACACTCTTTCTCATGTAACTCCTAGTACGTTTCCCGTGTACGTTATTGCAACCGACAATCAAAAGCAAGACACCTGCTACCTAAAGTCACTGACCACGCGGAGTGGTCCCACCATTACGTTGAGCGGGCGGAATCTGCTCAGAAGCCAAGGCCGAACGTTTAGAGCGGTCTTCGCGCGGCTAACATCTTACAGTGTCCTCGCCCTGCCGCTTCGCATTTGTCCGCGCGCCCTCGCCGGCACAACAGGGAGTCGTGGCTAATCCCCTCGCCAGACTGAGGGACGCCGATTCCCGCCACCTTACTCGCGGGAAGAGCTGCTCAAAACCCAGGCGAGCGTTCCCGAGGCGAATGACCCATAAACGAACAGCACCTACGCCGGCTTTGCAAATTCTCGAAGACAACGCCGCGAGGCTTTTCAACACTAAGAGACGGCATCCTTTCGCTTCCCGTCAGCTCGTCAACCTTGACGACTGAGCCACTTCCCAATGTCGGCAAGTCATAATAACGGCCTGCGCGCTATCCGAGGGAACCCTACGGCGAAATTGTTTTAGATGCGGAGCGTCTTATGCTCGGGGGTATGTACCACGGCGTCGGCGGTGGTCCGGCGTCCGCACACCACCTGCGCGTGCGCCACCGTTGTCATCTTCCCATAGGGAAACCGCTGAAGACGAAGACGGAGAAGAAGACAATCTTATGCTCGGGGGTATGTCCCGTGGCCTCGGCGGTGGTCCGGCGTACGCACACCACCTGCGCATGCGCCACCGTCGTCATCTTGCCATAGGGGAACCGCTGAAGACGAAGAAGGAGAAGGCAAAGCTGCGAAGAGGAGGGCGTGTACGTTGCTGTAGCCCCGTCCGCAGCACTTCTAAAGATGATTTTGGCAGGATGCCCCTAGGGATTGGCCTAGGGATTGGCCGGATGCTTCGATTGACTCCGGTTGTGCTTGCGCTTGACTCCGTGATTCTTCAGATGAAGTAGGATGGAAGCAACAGCCCCGTCAGTGCGTGTGCTGACGCAATTAGGTGAGAGCATCAACGCAAACACTAACAGATAGATACCACTTTAATCTCGTTTCACTTGCGTATATACGCATTCAATAAGGAAAATTACACCCACCTCCCCGAAGGGAACATTGAGTAGGATATATGGGCATTACGGGGTTCACTACATTTCCACCAAATTTGGCTAACCAACACGGAAACGCGGAAACCATCACGGAAACGCAAACGGAACCCCCCCGACGCTGCGCATCCTACTCATGGTTCCCTTCGGGGAGATGGGTGTAATTTTTCACTGCTGCGCACCCATCCGCCGTTCACTAAGACCTCCCGGTCGATCTGATCGCATACCAACGCAACAAAGGTACTAGGAATAAGCACCCCTGTCTTTTGCCACACAAAAGGAAGGAACACAAAGCATGCACTAGGCGGCCCCAACTGCTCGTCCCTGCCGTTGCATGAAAGGAACGCAGCAGGACAGCTACAAGCGGAGGCAACGTCAATACATGAGCTACCTGAGGCTTTCATTAATTAAATGAGCATCCTAAACTTTACACGCCCCCCTAATAAAAAAAAACAACCGTTCGGCGCCCTGAAAAGGGGGTGCAATGAAGTGTCACTTCCTGCGTAGCCAACTATTGGTTTTCCGAAGCCAGACAACTATTCTCGCTTTCTCTTCACTGACCCAGTACAGTGCACCCTATTACCTCCAAATAAGTATTCTTGATCTCAATTGTTGATTTGCATGGACATCTGACGACTACAAAGCTGTCGCACCATTCCTGACTTCGACGCAGTGCAAGGAAAGTGTTATGGCGTCCAAGTCTAAGTATAAGCCAAAAAGCACAGATTAACTGCCCCGAAAGACCTTACATAAACACACACATTCCAGTCCCTCCAAACTATAAGTAATTGAAATAGAAAACACAACACAGATTCCTTCATAAAACCTAGATGGCAGTTAAGTTAGGTGTTTGTAATGTAATATCAAATGTCACATTACATATGAACTATTACATTACAAACAGCCCAGTGTGGTGTGTCTTCGAGAGACACACTTACATGGCAAAGAAACATATTTCTTAAACAGATACAGTGGAACCCCAATAATGCGACTTTCAAGGGATCGCAGGAAAGAGTCGCATGACCGGGGTGTCGTACGACCGGGGTGCGGATAAATTCCGGCCTAGCAGGCGGCCTCACGCGACAGGTGGGCTAAGAACCTAGTTAAACTACTATATTGAGCGCTTTCTAATGTGATTTGCAAACCTTCACCTGAAATCACAAGTTTAACAAAAAAATTTGTGCCTTTCCACTCTGTGAAGAAGGATGACCTGCAAAGCTGGACACAGTCCACGGAGCGCACGAAACAAAATACGTTTATCGTAATTTGCGATGGAGCGTATTTCCTAGGCCACTAGCTGAATGACTCTTTGACGGATACAAGCTTTGTTCTTGCAGATAAACATGGAACTGCCTGTGTCCCTCCCGCGTCGTAAGCATCTTACTGTTTGTGTGGGGCCGGGTTCAGACTGTTGCCGCAACTGTCGCAGAATGAGGTAATTTCACGTCTCAGCTAACCGAACTGCGTGACATGGCATTTTTTTACGTCCATAGATCACAATATGGGTTTTGCGTAGGTAATCTGAACTTAGCCTAACACACAAACCCAATCCGCTCTACCACTAAGGACTCCGCACAGGTCCCAATGGGGCGTTTAACGTCCGCGTTTAAATCTCGTACCAGCACAACAGACATACCATCCATCAGTACGGGCATGAAACCTATAGCTGCGCGTGCACGCGTCCCCTCCTCCCTGCCACTATTTTTCACTACAATACTGCGCACGCATAAACCGGGAACCGGTCATGTACGCGTGCTTAGAAGTGAGATACGTCGCGAGTCGACGGCGGGTTTTAGTAGTTTTAGGGGGCAGCCCTTTGGCAGCCGTTACCTGGGCTTCCCGGGAGCGGCCTCTGTTTATGTCTGCGTAACCGAGTGAGCGTGCGCAGCATCGACGAAAGAAAGAAAACGGAGAGGAGTGTGTAGCGAAGGGTGAAGTGGAGTACGACACGTGCGGCTACCGCGTCATCTCGCTCATTGACTTTCTCTCACACATGTATCATGCGTCGCCGCCAAGGAGCGCCCTCGCGGGAGATTCGAACACGATTTGCAACATGCTGGCCGGCGGCGGCGGTGCACTGCAAGGTAGCAGCGGAGTAGCGCACGCCGTCGTATGTTCGCTGATCACGCGAACACTTCCTTAGACGCAGTAGAAATGCGCCGTAACCGAGAAGACTGCAGTTCCTGCTACGCACAATTTGTAGTAATCGGCAGTGCATTTTACACCCATCCGTGCTTCAGTTTATTTTTCGCGATCATCTGATAGCCGCATACCGCTGTTAACTTCCGCCTGCGCAACTTTACAAGGGGGCATCGGTGGAGGCGAGAAAGAAAGTAGTTGTGAGAGAGGTGCCAATGGTGGGGAGGAGGACCCCCGGAACGGCGCCGAGTAAATCGATGACACCGGAATGAAAACTGGGGGGGAGGGGGGGGGGGGGGTTAGACATATACTGCTTGGCAGTAAAAGGAATGCCTGTGTTGTTCCCCATCCCCTCCACGGCGTCTAAGATAACTCGGCAGCCAAGCGCCGTGCGCTGCTACGCTACACCCGTGCCATCCGGCGCTATTTATAGCCCGCCAGCCTCGCGCATTGCGCGCGCTAGGTAAGGCCGACGGGGTCGAGCAAATTGGGAGAGGAAAAAAATTGGCCGCGTATCTGCTCCTTTCGTTGCAAATGTCGTCAAAAGACGACAGTCTTTGTAGACATTTGCCAATGAAATGCCCCCCCCACCTCCCCCCTTGCTTTCCCGCTCACCTTTATTGCTGTTCCTGTACCGTCGCGCTCATCCCAAGGTAAACACACTAAAGGTTTGCGCAAGGTGATTTGAATTTACCGCGTTCCACTGCTACAGGCAGGGTTCCTCGATGCCAGCGCTGCAGTGCGGCGGAAACGCGCGTGAATGGAGGCGGCCGACTACAAGGTATATAGAACCGCGTGGCCGTGCTCCACGTGCGTTCCAAGCAGAACGTGGAACGTAGCTAGTGGAACCTTTCGTTGCTGTTGCCGCGTGATTTTTCATATCCCGCCAGGAGGCGGCGGTTTTCTTCAGTTGATGTAGAATATAATTTTTTATCGAAAAACCAAGCATCCATGAATTTTTTAATAAAGGAACACTGTAAATATCCCTTGTGTACTAATTTTGTGTCTTATATTTGCGTAATGTCTTGTTCTTGTCCAACAAAGTTGACAAGTATGAACATATAAACCAGGCTTAGACGTTTACATTTGGCTGTGAGTATATAAGACTATTGAGCAGTAAGCATTTTACTTTGGCCGGGTGACTGAATCGAGTTACAGACAGACAGACAGACAGACAGACATACAGACAGACCAAAATTTCTGGGTTTAAGTAGCCCAAGAAAGACTATCGTTTTTAAAAGCGAGTGTAGACTGCCAAGGCTAAGCAAACCGAACGATAGCACGAGATATATATGAAAAAAAAAAAAAAACGTACAGAGTGAAAACTGAAATAAAAAAAAATGAAAAAAAAGGTACAGAGTGGAGGCACCCTTCGAACGGCCCCGTGCTGTCGCTGTAGGGTAAAAGTGGTGAACACATAGCTGTTTTCGTTTCGCACAAAACCCATAGGTAAGATGATTTGAATTTCGCGAGTAAACCGCTTTGCGAGGAAAATTATAGCGTGGTCTTGCTACAGTGACTTGCTGCGGCGGCCAGCGTGTGACCCAAAATGGCGGTGCCAACGTATACGTGTCTACACCCTTGCGGCGGATGCGCGTGAATCGAGGCACCCTTGCAAAGAAAGGAGCGGAGAACGCGGCTTTGAAGGACACTGGTAAGCAGGGAGCAGAGATTAGGGAGAGAGTGTCGTGAAGGGAAGAAATGTAGATAGAGCGGGCGAGGAAAGCGGGTGTTCGGCCCCCGTCGTAGGGTTGCGTACTGTCTTTGTCAAAATTTTGTGGGCCACGACGACCGTGGCCGGAGCAGGCGCGCAGCCGAGCAGGGGCGCTGCGCTTGCCACTGCCGGCTGGTTACGCGGCTAAAGAGAGTGAGGGGAACTTTCTCGCTTCCTTTCGTAGCGCGGCAAGTGCAGCGAGGCCGGTTTCTCTGAGCCGGCGCACTTGGCTTCAGCGCAGGCACTTTGCGCAGCCCTTGTCGCGCCGGACACACTACAAAAGCAAGAGAAAAGGTTCCCCTCGCTCTCTTTAGCCGCGCAACCAGCCGACAGCGGCAAGCGCAGCGCCCCTACTTGGCCGCGCGCTTGCTCCGGCCACGGTCGCCGTGGCCCACAAAATTTTGACAAAGACTGTACGTGTTTTCTCGATGGGAGATTCAAATTCAGGGTTTGCCTGCCACCTGAACTTGGACTTCTCGTGGTTGGCGCGTTAGTGTACTGCTGCCGCGATGGGCTGGCGAAAATTTAAGTCGCGCTCGCGAGTACCCTCCTCTGAGCACGAGGTCGTGGGTTTGATTCCCGGCCGTGGCGGCCGCTTTTCTGATGGAGGCGAAAAGCAAAAAGGCCCGTGTGTGCGAGATTTCGGCGCACGTTAAAGATCCCCAGGTGGTCAAAATTGATCCGGAGCCCTCCACTACGGCGCGCCTCATCGCCTGCGTTGCGTCGGCGCGTAAAACCCCCTCAATCAATCAATCAGTACCCTCCTGCATGCTTGCGCCTGTTCTGGAAGTGGACTGGCCCGTATGGGGACCTTTGCTCCTCAAGTAGCGTGAAACGGGGGTTAATAATAAAGTAAGGTCAGAACTAGGCGGCGAAGCGTTGTAAAATATGGGAAAAACGCTGGTTTATCCACGGCAGGTCCCGTCGTATGAAGGGGACCGCACACCCGAACGTCATATTATCGGGGTTTTTAATGCATTGTTTCTATGGGGAGTTTTCCGGGACCGCGGTGATCCGTCGTAAAAAGCGGGTCGTCGTAAGTCCGGGGGACGTAACAGCGGGGTTTCACTGTATTTGGTATTTGCTGGACTGGACACTTCAACATATGTGCAGTTTTTTACACTACACGAACACATACATGCAACATAATATATTCTGTGAAAAGAAGTCTTTACGTGATGACAATTACTGAAACACTTCTTACAACCTCCAGTTTTCGCTCAATAAGCTGAGGTTAGCTCTGAGCACTTGTAAGCCTTCAGCTCCAGGTGCAGACTTTACATACACTATGATATAACAGTTACACGCAGAGACACTTGAAACACTTCTCCACTTTTTCAACTGACTATGGTTTTCAGGGCGCCATTGTAGGTTTTGGGGGTATGCTATAGGTGTGGCTTTTCTGAAAGTGGGAAAGGACCCCACGTCAACGGGAAGTTACCGTCCAATTGCCTTCTGTGCAGACTTCTGGAGATTTCAGAGTACAATAGTCTGCTCGAAAGCGGCCACGCAGGCTTCAAGAAGGGGAATTATCAACTTGCCGACATTAGTTCTACAATGAAGGTGCCTTTACACATAAAAATTAAAGCATGACCATATTTTTTGATATCGACAAACCGTGTGATGGGGCATGGCACTACGGCATTTTTAGACACGAAGTTTTTGGTATGTCAGGTAACATATTGAGCTTCTTTTTAAGCTATACGTCTCAATTAGCATTTACTGCCAGGTCAGCACTAACAAACGTCGACGTACAGGTAAATGGCGTTCCTCCAGGCGATGTTTTGAGCTGCACGCTGTTTATAGTCAAGATAAATTCGCTTCGGGAGGCACTGCCGCCATCACGATCCTGTTCAATGTATGTGCATGAAATACAAGTACTTTGAAATCATGTATTACGTACATTGTGAACGTGACGTCAAGCTTCGTGTAAATAAACTTGCTAGCTTGGAAGATGCAAATACTTTTGAAGTCAATACTGCAAAACGTACCAGCGTTGTAGTTTCCAAGAATCGCGGCATACGTCCCGATCCTCACATTGAACATAAATGCGCCTTGATTTCTATATAAAAAACACGGATGTTCTTAGGTTCACATAGAAAAAGTCGCCTTCATTCGTCACATAAGGCAACCTAAACATAAATGTCTAAACCAACCTTAATCGTTAAAAATATTCGCGCACGCGTCTTGTAGTTCGGACAAACTTCTTTGAGGTGCTTTTACTAGTTTAGGGGTGTCTCAATTGGACAATCGGAATGTGGCCTATCACCCAGCAACAAAAACAGCCCTAAAGAGGCTGGATACAGTGCTGCACTTCGGGCTTCCTCGTTCGTGTAGTGGTTTCTGTATAAGCCCAGTCCAAACCCTGTACGTCGAATGCTACAAATGGTGGTCTAGAGCACCAGAACCCATTTTTTTCTCTTATACGCTATAATTTTATCAGTGAATAGACATTCCTTCAGGCGGTTCCTCAGTGATATAGCCACATCGCAGTTGGTTTCGAATCCGCAATCCATTTATGTTCTCTTCTCAGGGAGAGGAAGCGGGGAAGCGTCTTTACTTGATGTCTCCATTTCGACTCCAAGAAATATTATTTCACAGATTTTATAGCACCATGCCGCCTTGGCGGTATGTCGTGTAACCTGTATTTTAACGAAATTGACAAAAATGGTACCACGAAATGCGATTTTGTACATGTAGGGCACGAAAGTCCTAGGTTATTCACCGACCGGGCCGATGATTCACCACGGTCCCACAGGCGAAATGGCTACCTGCGAAGGATTGCTTCGGTGTAGGCCAGGCAGTCCGATGACGAACACGGAAATTCAGGAACCCGGGAGCATGTTGGAGTTCGAATGAGCGTCACGTCGGCTCCACTGAAATCGTTTAATGTCAATAAAAAATCACCCCGGCGACTAACACTGACTACCGGACGTTCTCCCTAACGTCACCAGGAAGACGAGGATACCATCTGCATACCTGTGAGTCCAAAATTCGTAATTTTACAAGCATCTCAAGAGGACAGACGCGCTAAGCCCAACATCACCGGCGAGGCAACCATGCCGCCGGCTCCTCTGCCGGTGCGCATGGCGTCAGCGCGCACCCCCACCGACGACCCAAATGCAATTTTGGCACATCCCTCAAAGCCACCTGAAGACATGATGGAAGCCAACGACATAGATATTACATTCCCGCCCGCAACCACAACCGAGGAAGAAATATCCAGCCCATGGATGGAGTTAGTACGCCGCTCCTTCCGGCGACGTCCTCCTTCCCCGTCGAAGTCTACTCCCGAATCGCCACCGACACCAGCGCTTCGCCATCGCCCGTCGACGCGTCAACCAAGGCAACCACCTCTACCATCGGACTACTTCAAAATAGGCATCCGCCCAAGAAACGGCCTCCAGCTTTCCCGTGCGGACCCCATTTCTCTCACTGCGTCATTCGCTCGGGAGATCGGGCTCCCCACTACGCCAGCACCTTTCCAGCTCCGCGTTGGTGCAGAGCAGAACGTCATAGTCGTCAGCACACCTTCTCCAGCATCTCCTTTTTCTCTACCCTATTCTATTCATCCCCTTCTATATTCCCTACCCCCCGGACTGGGTTGTATGCCGGTGAGCCCCCAGCTGGGCTCAATAATATCCCCAGTCCATTTCTTTTCCTTTTCCATCTAACCACCTAAGGAGAAGAAGAAGCTGCACGAGCGCTCCAAAGCCTCCAGAAGATTGTGGTCTTCGGTAACCGACACGAGGTCTCAGTCTACCCAATCACTCCGGACAACTCCTGCCGTGGCGTCATTCACAACATCGCACAAGAACATCCAGAAGAGTACGTCAAGTCACTCATTACTGCTCCCGGATACGAGGTTCTCACAGCTTGTCGCCTCGGAGAGTCGAAAGCCTTCGTCATAACATTTCGAGGCAAGCGAGTGCCGTACTACGTTTACGTCAACCAAGCCCTGCTCCGATGCTACCCTTATCGCCGCACGGTCGCCTTTTGCACCCTCTGTCATCAAACGGGCCACCGAGCGGACGTTTGCCCCTCGCCTCCAGCCATGCCCAAGTGCAACGTGTGCGGTGCCCCCCTCAACGAGCGTCAGCACATCTGCACACCGTGGTGTGGGCTTTGTAAAGGTCCAAACACCACCGCATCTAAAGACTGCCCCAAGCGGTACCTGCCCACCGTGTACAAGGCCAAGAAAACTCCGAAGAAGTCCACATCAGATGGGCACTGCCGGTCGCGCTCCCCCTCTCCTGGCTCGCGACGCAACCAGGGTAACCGTTCGAGCTCAAGACCGAGCCGAGATCACGGTCGATGGCCACAACACGGACGGTCAACCACCAAGGAACGCGCGCCCAGCCTGGCACTCAATCTAGATCAGACCCCAGGGACGCAACGCAAGCCACCCAGAGACCAACGCTCGGCCAGCTCCATAGTCAATAGGAACTCCGCGCACAAAGAACCACGCCACGAGGACGCACCCAAGGTGAGCTGGGCAGGGGTAGCGGCCTCCAGAGCTGATAATAAGTATGGCGCACTCATAACTCACTTACAAGCTGAGAACGCGGCTCTCAGACGGGAATTTGCAGAACTGCGTGCGTCCTTAACAAAAACAGCAGCCAACTCCCCTGCACCCTCTCCGCAACAACTTTCTCCCGCTATCAAGCGTCCCCGAACTTCCTTCCCACCGGGCAGTGATGCAACCCCCCCTCTTCCCACAACCCTCCCACCAATTTCGGGCCAGGCGATGCCAGCAAACCCCACGCCATTTATCACTCGAGACGAGGTGGTGGGAATACGTTCTATGCTACAGCAGCTGACCGCCTCGCAACAAACTATTACTGACCAACTCAACCAGACCATGCAAGCCCTCAAAGAAATGAATGCCGATTTCGAAGAACGTCTCTCGAAAATGGAAGCATTTATTCCTCAGTGCACTCGCGTCACTAGCTCCCTTCCTCCTCCACCCAAAGATGCCATGGAAGAAGATAGGTCCTCCTAAAAAGTATAGTCGGACCCGCGGCGAAACAATTGTTTGGCAGTGGAACTGCCGCGGATACCGCGAAAAACGGTCAGAACTGATCCAGTATATTACAACACATGAAACACCTCCACACGTTGTCGCATTGCAAGAAAGCAACACCCACGCTTCGCTCCCCGGCTATATCACCTTTCATGCGGATGGCACGCGGGTGTTACACACGCTGGTATCCAGGTCTATCACCGCTATACAGCCCTCCCTTCCATTAGCAGGAGCCCCAGGCGTACTACTAGAACTACTCCCCGCCAAGGCATCAAAGACTTCCTTACCTATCTTCCACCTTAATATCTACTTCAGGCCCAAATGTTATCCGCAGGCCATAAATGACACGCTGGAACTGGCGCGAAAGCTGGGAAGCACCAACTCATCGTAAGTGGAGACTTCAATGCGGCGCACCCCCTTTGGGGTTACACGTACGCTAATCCAAGGGGCAACTACCTTCACAAGTACGTAGACGAGAAGGCGTGGCAGATACTCAACGAGCTCAGCATACCCACTCGCATGGGCACAAGCGTCTCCCGCGATACTACACCAGACCTCGCCCTGAGCAACCAGCAGGTGACGTGCGTATGGCGAAACAAGCAAGACGCACAGGGCAGCGATCATTTTCTTATTGAATTAATCATTTCAGGCCCTGAGCTAGTCCGCACAGTGGGACGTGCTGCCCTGACAGATTGGCCCGGTTTCCGAAAACTGAGGTCAGCGCGCAACACAGAGGACACCGCAGATCTGGCAGAGGAAGATCAATATTCCGCATGGATAGCCCAACTTATTCAGGACCAGGCCGCTTGTACTACTAACATAAAGACAAATACCGACAATCCCTGCTTAGACACGCACCTTCTACACATATGGGAAGCTAGATGCAGCCTGCAAAAGCGCTTGAAAAAGCAGCGGCACAATAAAAAACTCCGCATCCGCAATGCGCAGGTTAAAGGAGCCATGAAGACAAAATACAAGTTCGGGTTATTAGAAAGACTGCTTAGTCCCGATAACAATAATACCAATATCATCGCAATCTTTGAACAAATAACGGAGATATTAAAGAAAACGTGTGAAGCAGTCGCGACCCCCTAGCCAATTTCCCGCAACTTTTCTATGACATCACGGAACCTTGTTTGTGCGATTGGCGGCCGCCTAACTGACCTGTCGTGACGACACATAACTGGATGGCTGTAATGGGGCCTCTAGTTCCATTTAACCGCATCACTTGAATGCTAACGTGCAGTTAACGCACTGAAAATCATGTTTTATTGTTGGCCCGTATGACGTCATTCTTGCTCATAACACGTCACTGTGGCACAAAATTTGAAATTTGTTAATACTTTTTGCTTTTCTTCGTTAAAAAAACATCTTTTGGGGTTCTAATGGAGCTGAGTGAGATACTGAATCCTAGTTCTTTAAAATAAACGAAGTTGCATTTTCTCTTCATGGCTCCTTAATGAAAAGGCGGCCAAATACGCACGCGAACTGTGCCGTGAGAGTTGGCTCTCCCTTTGCGACGCCATGGGAAACCACGTGAGCACGTCAAAAACTTGGAAAATTCTTCGTTACCTCCTGGACCCCTCCTCTTCGAAGGCAACGTCATCAAACCAACTACCGGGCCCTCCTGCACAATCACTCAACCGACACACTTTTAACGAACCTTGAGGCAAAATTCTTCCCGCCCGGTCCGCAACAGAGCCACACAGACTACGATGGATCACCGAACCCCTCATTGGATCAAGACATCCTCATCTCGGAGGTACGAGCGGCACTGTCCCGGATACGGAAAAACACCGCGCCAGGTCCTGATGGAATTTCCAACAGGAATTTCCTTATTGAAATAATCAACCTCGCCTCGACCCAACCTCGATGGCGAGACCTACTACCCAACCTCGATGACCAGAGAGAGAGAGAGAATAAACTTTATTTAAATAATTTAAAGTCAAGCGGGCGGTTTCCTCAGTTCAGGAGCCCGTTGGAGCGTCCAGCCGCCTCAGCCCGGTGGATCAGCCGAAGCTGCTCTTCGAGGCTAGAGCTGGCCAGCACTTCCTCCCACTGCTCAATCGAGGGATTAGATATCGGGGAAAGTGAGGGGTTAAGCTGGCACTCCCACACCATGTGATACAAGGTGCAGGGCGCGTTGCAGAATTGGCACTGTGGGTAGTATATTCTTGGCCAGAATAAGTGGAGTTTGGTGGGGTGGGGAAACGTGTTGGTTTGGAGGAGACGCCAGGAGCGCTCCTCTGCCTTGCTGAGGGAGGGGTGGCCAGCGGGTAGCATAAGCCTGGTGAGCCTGTAGAATTGGGTCACCTCCTGGTATGAAGTTACAGGGATCGCTGTATCTAGCCAACTTTCTCGCGGCGCTCTGCTGGTTAGATCTCGAGCAGTCTCATGAGCAAAGACATTACCGCAGAGGGAAGCGTGAGCTGGTGTCCAGACAATCGACACCCTTTTCTTCGGAGGGTTCTGGCCGAGGATCTTCATGGCGATGCACGAGATGCGGCCTTGGAGGTAGCTCCTACACGCTGACTGTGAATCTGTGATTATCACTACCGCTGGGGTCTGCGTTATTGCCAGCGCAATAGCTACCTCTTCGGCCTGTAGCGCCGAGACTTTGTTGAGAGTGAGGCTCGTGGCGTGGCTATCCTTCTTCGTCACAGTCGCTACCATGGCTCCTCGTCTTGCATAATCTGCGGCGTCCGTATAATAAACCATATCGTTTGAGCCGTAGTTTTTCTCCAGGGCTCTAACTCGCGCCTCTCTCCGACCCTCGTGGAAGTGCGGCTCTCTGGTGTCCCTCACCGCGTGCCTCAATAGAGTGTGGCGAGAGGGCAAGATCCCTGCAGAATGGTAGCTCGCCTATGTTCACCTCATCCCCAAACCGAACAAGACCCCTTCTATTGACAACCTACGACCTATATCGCTAACGTCCTGCGTCGGTAAACTCATGGAGCATATCGTCCTCGCTCGCCTCCAGCGTCACCTAGACGATCGGAACCTCATACCAACCTCGATGTTTGGATTCAGACCCCACCTCTCCACCCAGGACATTCACCTCCAGATTAAAGAAGAAGGTCATGACCCCTGCTACCCGACACTCCTCTACGGCAATGCTGGCATTGTACTACAATGGGGCCATTGACAATGTGTCCCATTCAGTCATTTTGGCCCACCTGCGAGAGCTGCAATGCGGGGAACGCACGTACACTTACTTGCGAGACTTCCTGACTAAGAGGCGAGCGGAACTCCACGTTGGCAAAGCGAAGTCGAACCATATCAACCTGGCGAGCAGAGGCACTCCGCAAGGAGCAGTGCTCTCCCCAATGCTATTTAATATCGCCCTAATCAAACTGCCACAACGTCTTGCCGCTCTTCCGAACCCCAAGCAGGCGCTTTACCCGACGATGTGACAGTTTGGACGGGCACAGGCTCGTGGGGGGACATGGAAGCTCGCCTTCAAGAAGCGGCCGATGTGGTCACTGAGTACACCAAATACTGCGGACTCTCGTGCGCCCCGCAAAAGTCTGAGCTACTCGTGGTCCAACAAGGAAGACCCAAGCGTGACCCACCTCCACCGGTCGAAATACACCTCGAGGGCCACACTACCCGCCCCACTCCTCAAATCAAGATCCTTGCGATGGTCTTCCAGCAAGATAAACGGAAGTCCACCCTCATAACTCGGCTGAAGCACACTACGGACCAGGTATCCCATATGCTGCGCCGAATCATCACGAAGAGGCGCGGCTTCGGGGAGAATGCGGCGATACGTCTCGTGCACGCCTTCATTATTTCCCGCATCACGTACGCGATCCCATATGTGCTTCTCAACAAGCACGAAGAAGAAAGTGTCAATGCAATAATTCGAAAATCATACAAGCGCGCACTGTGCCTTCCCACAAACACATCCACCTTGCTACTTCTTCAACTCGGTATCCACAATACGTCGTCTGAACTAGTTGAAGGACATCTCTTACAACAATACCGACGCCTTTCTCTAACCAACGTGGGCCGCCAGGTCCTCTCAGGACTGGGAATAAATACACCGGGCTACAATGGCCCACTTCTAGAGCCCCTCCACCGACCTACTCAAGAACTCATTAAAGTACAACCCTTGCCGCGTAATATGCACCCTGAGTACCACAGTGGACGGCGTAAGGCTCGCGCGGAGGTCTTATCTCCTCCTATCCAGCGTTCGCCTTGGCAGTATAAGCCCCGCCCAAGGAGGACAGGCTCTCACTGCCTCTGTCAAAACACTCTCACCAGCTGAAGCTGAAGAGGAAGCAATCGCACTTGCCATCTCCTCTACTCAGGCTACTACTGTTGTGACGGACAGCCAACAGGCCTGCCGACACCTTCAGGCCGGAACCGTTCACGCTGCGGCCCGCGCAATGCTACTCCACCACCCGCTGCAGCGAAAGATCCACATAATATGGACTCCAGCCCATCTGGGAGTGAATGGGAACGAGATGGCGCACGACCTCACGCGAGAAATGACACGCCGCACGAGGAGTGCAGACATCGCCTCGGAGAGATTTACTCCTCTCCTGACGTATACAGAAATGACGCAACATCTACTCCTGGCCCGACGCACCCTTCCCCCACCGCACCGACACCTATCTATCGTGCAGGCACACCACTACCGTGCCTTGCAAACGAACACCTTTCCCCACCCAAAAAGAGTGCCACTACTCCGAAGAAATTACGTCCCCTAGCTGCCCCTTCTGCGGAGCAGAGTGTACTCTCTTCCACATGGTTGGTGGATGCCCCTCCCACCCTCTCCCCAAGCCGAATCCTTACAACTCTCCCGAGCTCTGGAGGCGCGCCCTGTCCAGCTCATGCCTGTCCGACCAGCTTCGGCTGGCGGAGCGGGCTGTAGCGGCTGGCAAGGCATATGGGGTCCTGGACTGAGGACTTCACCTCCTGAAGAGTCCACGCAACCTTTTCCCCCAATAAAGATGTTTATCCTCTTCCTCCTCCTTCAACGAAGGTGCTCTTCTCGGCACGGGCGGGCTTTTTATACCAGCGCAATCGCGGAGGAATGTCAAAAACAAACAAAACGTCTGCTGCAGTCGGAACTTCTGTCTTCCTCCTTTCCTCTTTCTTGAAGTATTGGCATGGCCCGACACTCGTGAAGCCATACCAGATTTCCGAATACGCTCGTACTGCCTGGACGCCGCAAAGCGGTATGGGGTAATTAAGCGAATGCGTTCTTAGAGGGACCGTTCTCATATATCGGTTCATTAGGCCGAAAAGGTTTAAGATCTCTTGACCCAAAGCGCGTGCGTGAAATTACCCTTGTGTCGAAACGGTTACTTGAAACTGGCGCAAAATTAACGCACCTGGATAAGACAATATACGCATAGATCATGAAAACTAAGTACAGCCTCCCAAATGTTTAATAATATAGCGGGAGCAACGACCGATCCGCATGTCAGCGCCTTATCACGGTGTTCACCGGCGAAATAGACGAGAGCATGCGCATGCGCACACAACTATCTGCTGTGTAGAGCGTCGTCTGCTCCGCTGTTCTCCTCAGGGCAACACACCCCCTATTTTTTCTTATTTCGCAAGGCTATCTCGCTACCGCCAAAGGCAGCTAAGTAGCGTGAGTGACAAGCTTTTATTTTTATCAGATTTTTTTATTTATCGCACTACATCGCGCAGCGGCATACCGCCATTCCAACCAAAAAACCCACCCTGTTCTGCTTGTACTTATCTTTACAGTGGCATTCCTCACGCAGTGCGGGGCAAGTGATCCGAAAGAAAAATCAAACGCGTATTTGATATGCGTATGAGCTTCAAATAACCACGGTTTCGCATGAACAAAGTCATTTAGTTGCAGTGGCAGGGCGTGTACCGCTCTCAAGCAAACAGCGTAGCAGACGACACTCGTACAGCAGATAGCCTTATGCGCCTGCGCGTACTCTCGCCTATTTCGCTGCTGAACACCGTGATAAGGCGCTGGCATGCCGATCGGTCGTCGCTCCGGCTATAATATTAAAAATTTGGGAGGCTGTACAACAGTATACCTTCAGCTCATAAGCCACCCTTCGGTGTACATTTAGACCGATGGTGGATGCGATTACCGAGTGCGCGAAAAATCTCCGCATGGGTTTGTGCTTCGTTTGCGATTCAGTATTTCCGGTTTTGATGCTAGATTGAAAACACTTTCAGCTAAACTTGGACGCACGTTTAGCTTCCGCATTGCTACTTTAAGGAAAGGATGGTACATTTTTTGGTATTTATTTATCCGGCCAGCCGGTTGCGCCGTCACGTATGAATGCGAGAAATGTTTTCGACGCACCGGCGGCAGAATGACGAGTCATAGACGTCCCCCGGAACTAGAATATGTTATAGGCCTACAGAAGAGTAGAGAGTGTACACTAAATGAATCAATCAAGACGCTGTACGCATGTGCAACAAGATATATATATATATATATATATATATATATATATATATATATATATATATATATATCTGGGCAGCTGTGGTATTCTTCACTTTCTGGGGTATTTATATTTACTCCAACTGTATCTGATGGTTGAGGGTGGTAGTCAGCGCCACTCTGACTACACTCTGACCATTGTTATGTATAAATATAATTATGAAGAGAGAGAAAGAGAGTGAGAGAGAGTTTTTGGAAGCATAAAAAGGCACACAGAGCACCAGAAAGTAAGGCTAGTAGAGACAGATACACACGAGAAAAACAAACAAATGAAAGTTTACTGACGTTACAGGAAGAGGGCTTCCTTTCTTCAGACTACAGAATAAGTTGGCGTCAATGTTATATATATAGAGAATGTAGCAAGTGTGAGGGCAAGGCAAGGGAAGAGAGAGTTTGTACAAAGGGATCTTGGATGGTAGGCAGCGAAGAAAAAATGAAAGAATTGGAACAGGAGAAAAAGGATAACAAGAAATCACAGTCACACGGCATGAACATGAGAGAAAAGAGCGAAAAGGGGGAAACAGAACGAAAAAAAAACATTTTTTTGACACAGTAATTCCCCTTTCTCCCCGTGGCAACAGGGGTGAAAGACAGGGGTCAAAACAAGATATGCCCTTCACGCATTTGGCATGGGCATAAAACGAGATCACAAAGAAATCACAGTCACGCGGAACGAACCTGAGAAATAACTGAAAAAAAGAAGATAGAGGGAAAAAAAATATTTAACAAGGTAATTATCCTTTCCACCCGTGGCAACAGGGGGAAAGAGTGAAAAGAGTGAAAAAGTGGGAACAAGATAAGCCCTTGCACGCATTTGGCACGGGCATAAAAAAGGATAACAAAGAAATCACAGGCACCTGGTGCGGAGATGACAAAGAAGCACGATGAAAAAAAAAATTAACAAGGTAATTTCTATTTTCAGTGTTCCGTGGTACCTGGGGGCAACAGAGTAATCAAAAGATATGCCCATGCAAACATATGGTGCACATCTGGCTATACACATCTGTTTTAAGAATCAGAGTCAGGGTATCGAAACACGAAAGAGTACTATACTTGGCTTGTGGTGGTGGAAGGAAAGGGCTGCGCGCACAAAAGCAGTCAGACAGGCAGTTTCGGCAGGAACACAGTGTACATTCCTATCCAAACAGAAAAAAAAGGAGGGAAAAAAGAAAAAGAACAAAAAAGACACAGCGTCAAACAAGTCATAAAAAGGAAGGTAACAGAAGGCAGGTGCATTCACATGACGAGCACTGAGGTCGGGTCGTGGTAACAGTTCAGGGAACGCCGAGGCAGGCAGCAATGAATATTAGAAAACAGAAATACAAAAAAGAAAGGGGAGAGGTAAGCAATCATGCACGTTCGCCTGCACAAATCGATTACAAGATGAGAGTACCGAAGCTTGCAATGGTACGCAGCCTTCTACCCAAAATATAATGTCCTGACTTGCTGGTCAGATTTGGTTTAATGAACCCACTGTGCTAAATACCTCGGCGCTAGCACGAAACTATAACCATCTACTGGGGGTCACCAACTGTTGGGAGAATATTTCGGCCCAATTTTGGTTCCCATTGACTTCCGAACTACAGAAATATCTTTATGAGATGTCTAGTGTCAAACTTCCTCGCAACCCAAATTTTAAAGCCACTGTACTACAAAAGGCATATAGAAGATATATTCATGATATAGCAGCATGGTGAAATGGAACTTGTTACGTTGTTTAGGCTTTTAACCTTGGGCATCCTAAGATTTCCCTCTTTCATTTCTACTCCATGCACAGCATAAATTTCCTGGATATTAGTCACAGTTTCTCAGGGAAGGCTTCAAACTATTCTCTATAGAGAACCTACGGATACGCGCGAATATTTGCACTTCCACAGCAGCCATGTAGGCACTGCAAGGTCGCAATATCCTATAGACAATCTCACCGTTTTAGGCGAATCTTCAGAAGCCAAGCTGATTTCGATTCTAACTGCAGAGTACTTAAAATCGCACTCTTGAAAAAAAAAAAAAAACACAGAGAAGGTGATCGACGACGCGATTACCAAGCTAACCAGTTGAACCGAACCGAAATTCACAGTAAAAAAGGTTCCAAACCAAATCAACAAACAAACCTGCTTTTGATCCATTCGGTTTCTTCCCAGAAAGTTGCATCGATAGTAAGGAAACATCATAATATCCTTGCTCAAAGTGAAACCCAAAAAAGAATATTTCCAGAGCCGCCACGCGGTGTTCATAGACGCAGAAAAAGTTTGGGCGACGTTCCCATCAAATCCACCATCAGCTGACCACAGGCTACTGGTTGCTAAGGTATGCCCACAAATGACCACCACACGGCGCGCCGTCAGCACAGCTTCAAACTATTATGTTAATGTAAAACGGGACTTTAACTGTCGCTCCGACAACATCGTATACCTGCTGGAATGCACCCTCTGCGCCAAACAATACAACAGCCAATCAGCGCTTTCATGAAAAATTCTGCCCTTCTTTGCCTCTATTAAGGCATGTTAATACTCCTATTCATTCTTTTGAACAGCTGAAGGCCACAATCCTCGAATCTAGTTTTAAAACGCACCACAATAGCGAGGTTCATGAGTCTTATAAGTTTAAGTCAGCGTCGTTTGGCATCAATGAAAGTCACGGAAAACTTACGTGTCTTTCCTCCGATTAAAATTTCGGCTTTCGCCTTCTCCTCACCCGTTTCCTTCTTATTTATATGCCTGAATTCTGCATTATTCGGGATAGTGTTATGCCCGTTCCTTTCTTTCCCCCTAAATAATATTGTCCCATCAGTTGGCGAAACCCAATAGACGGTTATAGTTTACTGCTAGCACCGCGTTCTTTGCATGGTGGCTTCACTGAACCAAGTCTGACCAGAAGGTTTGGATAATATGTTCTGGGTAGAAGGCTGCGGTACCATTGTAAGCTTTGGTCCTTTCACCTTGTAATCAATGCGTGAACGCGAGCGTGTGTGATTTCTTTCCTCTCGCCTTCCTTTTTTGTATTTCTGTTTTCTAATATTCATGGATGACCACCTCGGCGTTCCCTGAACTGTTACCACGTGCCGACCTGGGTCGGCACGGGGTAACAGTTCAGGGAACAAAGCCATAAATTACCGACAGCGATGAAAGCGATAAAACAAAAAGCGATAAAACAAAGCGATAAATTTCCGATCCAGAAGGGAGTGCGACAAGGAGATACCATCTCACCGAAATTGTTCACATCTTGTCTGGAGAGTGTATTCCGGAGGCTTCACTTGGAAACCTTAGATTTAGGAATAAACTGCGAATACTTGAACCATTTAAGGTTTGCAGACGACATAGACTTGCTCAATGAGTCTGAAGAACAACTCCAAAAAAGTGATCGAGGAAGTACAATGACAGAACTTCACGGTGGAGCTAAACATAAATTTGGATAAAACTAATGATAACTAAACATGCTCAACGTGCCTTTTTCAGAATAGGGGACTGAACACTGGAACATGTACAAGAGTATAATGAGTTTGGCCAGATGGTCAGTGGTGACCCAAACCACGAGAATGGAATCAGGCGGGTAATAAAACTTCGATTGGTGCATTCAGCAAGCACTCGCAAATAATGAAAAGTAAAATTCCTTCTTTCCCTAAAAAGAAAGGAATTTAACCAATGCGTCCTGCCAGTGACTATATAGGGAGTGGAAACTTGGCGAATTACTAAGCAGTTAGAAAGCAAACTTAGGCCAGCCCAACGTGCCATGGAGCGAGTAATGTTAGGTGCAACACTCAGGGACAAAAACGAGCTACTTGGTTTATGGAGAAAACTCGGATAGAGGATATATTACTTCAAGATAAAAAAAGAAATGGACTTGGGTTGGCCATTTGGTATGACGCGCTGACAATATGGGGTCGGCGAGGACAACAGAATATACACCGAGAGACGGGACTGGAAGAAGTGGAAGGCCATTAACTTGATGGAGAGATGAAGAGATGAAATATGAAAATTCTGAAGCAAAGAATGGACTAGGATAGCACAGGACAGAAACGGGTGGAGGTCAATGAGGGAGGCCTTAGTCCTGCAGTACACCAAAATAGGCTATTCATGATATATATATATATATATATATATATATATATATATATATATATATATATATATATATATATATATATATATATATATATATATATATATGTGTGTGTAGCGAATCAAAATAGGAAAGGAGGGGCTCATTGAACATAAGACAGAAATAAGAATTGGCCGTCAAGAAGACCTCGGAAAGCAAAGGGGACGATGTAGTAGCTCAAGATAAAGAATTTAGAAAATCATAAAGTGGAGAAAAAATGCCGGCCAGGCGGGATCCGAACCCACGACCTCCAGAATACCGGTCTACTGCGATGACCACTACGCTACCGGCGGGGCTACTTTAACCTCCACTTTCTGGGTTATTTGTGTTCAGGTGTTTTTGTTTCCTTTGATTGGGGGTGGTAGCCAGCGCCACTCGGACTACTCGGGATGAAGGGGACCTTCTTTTTAACCCCCGGGCCGTGAATCGAGCGTCTACGACATGTCGAGAGTGGTCGACCAGCGTTGAACCCTCTTAAGCTCCCTATGGCACCAAGACTGCCAGAACAGAGGCCCTCGCTATGCATGTAGCGAATCAGAATAGGAAATGGGGGGCTGGTTGAAAATAAGGCAGAAATAAGAATTGGCAGTCAAGAAGACCTCGGAAAGCAAAGGGGACGATGTAGTAGCTCAAGATAAAGAATTTAGAAAATAAGAAATTGGAGAAAAAATGTTTTTCAATTTATATTTTCAACGAGCCCCTCATTTCCTATTCCAAAACAGAAATAAGAGTTGGCAGTCAAGAAAACCTCGGAAAGCGAAGGGGAGGATGTGGTAGGTCACTGAAATAGATAAAGAATTCAGAAAGAAAGAAAGTGGAGGAAAAATGCCTGCCAGGTGGGATCCGAACCCACGACCTTTCTTGACTGCCAACTCTCTTTTCTGCGTTATTTTCAACGAGCTCCTAATTTCCTATTTTGATTCGCTACCTGCATAGCGAAGTCCCCTGTTCTGGCAGTCTTAGTGCCATAGGAAGCTTAAGAGGGTTCAACGCCGGTTGACCACTCTCGACATGTCATAGACACTCGATTCACGGCCCGGGGGATAAAAAGGAAGTCCCCTTCATCCCGAGTAGTCCGAGTGGCGCTGGCTACCACCCCCAAGGACAGGAAACAAAAATACCTAAACATAAATACCCGAGAAAGTGGAGGGGAAAATCGCCCCGCCGGTAGCGTAGTGGTTATCGCACCAGACCGGTATTCTGGAGGTCGTGGGTACGGATCCCACCTGGCGGGCATTTTGTCTGCACTTTCTTTCTTTTTTCTTTTTTTCTTTCCAAATTCTTTATCTATTTCAGTGACCTACCACATCTTCCCCTTTGCTTTCCGAGGTTTTCTTGACTGCCAACTCTTATTTCTGTGTTATATTTCTGTGTTATTTCTGTGTTATATATATATATATATATATATATATATATATATGTAGTAGCTCAAGATAAAGAATTTAGAAAATAAGAAATTGGAGAAAAAATGTTTTTCAATTTATATTTTCAACGAGCCCCTCATTTCCTATTCCAAAACAGAAATAAGAGTTGGCACATGTATATATATATATATATATATATATATATATATATATATATATATATATATATATATATATATATATATATATATATATATCAGCAGGAGTGGTGATAGATAGCCTGATATTTGTTTTATATTTATATGCACAAAATTAAACAACCAACCATAGTTGTATCACCACTTTTGGATGGAAGCCACTTACGTGCAGGCGGTTTGGGGCAGCATACTATTACATGCCTGCGAGATCTTTTCTTTGTGAGAAGCAGGTAATTTTACAAAAATTCGCATTTGTATTTTAATAACAAGCTTGAAACCTGAATGACCACAAAGCTATCTTGATAACTCAACGCATTTCTTCTCTATGCGTCAGCAAAGTGCATAGCATAAATGCACAAGGGCAGAATTTCCGCATGTAGTCTAGGAAGGATGCCTGAGTAACAAAGACCGTTGAACTGATTACTAGTGCAGAGTTCAGCAGTTAATATTTTTCTATATTGGAGATTTCTAATAGCTCTGCCTTACAGGCTGTTGATCCTAAGAGAACCAGCTGCACGTTCCAAACGACTAGCGGCTAACGGCTAAGGTCACCGGACTCTGTTCTCGTCGGAAATCGCTTACCTCCGTCTGGGGCAGCTTGATCATGTATAAAAACAATGGCTTAGCCACAGAAGCTCTATCCCATCCCCAGGGTGTATCGTGGAAAGCGTTAATCGGGTAAGCACGATTCCATAACGAAATAAAGACTGCATATTCGATCATTCTTGCAAAAAACCTCAACAAAATGTGATTGTGGGGAATTGAGCAGTTTCGGTTTAGATTAAACCAGCGTTCAGGTCTTCTAATGATTTTTTTATGGTGTTGAATCTACTTCATTTTTTGCCTATCAACGGCGCTTCAAAATCTGGTATTCCCACTTCAGCGGACTGTTATTCGATTCTATAAGCTCCGTCTGTTGGGCCCTTATCGTCACAATTTTTATAACTAGGTTGAATTTGCGAGTATACGTGCTCACGTCTCTTGGGAAAAAGTTTGTGGAAGAGTTACTGAAGCCGATATTGGGGTCGCTTCATGCGTCCTTACACAGGTCTGGTAGTTTGAACATAAATATTCTCATTGTAAAACTGTAAAACAGATGACCATATCATAAAAAAGAAAGTTTTTATTTAGAGGCTTCACTACTAATGGGCCGAAAGAAAGTGGTCCACTGGGTTCTATATCAGTTGTTTGCATTGTAATATATTCTAACTGTCATGTTTTCAAATCTCATTAACGTTGAGTAAATTTATTTAGTTTGGTCGTCTGCGCTCAACAGTACCGCATTTTAAAGCTGCCCTAATGCAAGCAAACACGCTATGCTTTGCTGATTGTACCATTATTTGTGCGAGTTACCATTCCTGATGGTTTATTTTGCTGCCCAATAAAAGTGCAGTCCGGCTTTTCAATCATAAGCTTGCGGAGTACTAGAATGTGCCGCCAAACGGAGTTTTCCGCATTCGGTGATAGGTGTACCATACATCAGCTATAGCTTGAAGTCCAACTTCCGCTCATTAAGGCAAGGCTAGCAATCTCAATGATCACATGATAGTGAAATCTCCCTCACGAATATCTGTAGGGCACTTATTAACTTGGCAGTTCCTAGTTTTCGGTATCGAGATTTAGTTCGACCTTTTTTGTGAATCAGAAGGACAGATAAAAAACTTCAGCTGCAAAAACAGTGAGCACTCCAGCTGGTATATATAAGTTCCATTTTTTCGCAACGTACCTCAGCAATAAATACGTGAAGGCTTCCTGCTGCAGATGGAGCTGCAAATTTTATGTCCGCAGAGTAGCGCACAACGACATGGTCTGTAGTGTTGCTTTTTTAGTTAGCGTAAGGGAAGGGGATCAACTTCTGCAATTTAAGCTGAACTGTGTTTCCAAAGTTTCCACTTTCAGAAAAGCCTTCAGAGTGACTGACGTATCGAATTATCTTAAAAAGCGTCACCTGGGTTGCCCAAAGAGCGGGCGTAAGTCGGAACGTCTAAATAAATACTATGTAGAGATATTTAAGGTAATGAATGAAGGAGGCGCCACGAGGGATTACGATTGTTTTCATATTTTTGGGTGTGTTTCTTTAATTTCGAGACCAATGTTTTCTGTTGTAATCAAAAATTTCTAACGGACAACTCGCCTTATTCGTAGTGCTGCGAATTGTGCGGCCACTACAAAAACCAGAAAGTAAATGGACAGCGCTGTAGTTCCTAGCACGGGCTTATAAAACTAACCCTGCCGCTCCTATCTCTTGCTCTTGGGCTGTCCTCTAATTTATTCCCTGAACCGCACACCCCTGTGCAGTTGCCAGGTAGCAAACCAAGGTCTCCACCAGGTTAACCTCCCAGCCCTTCCATACATTCTTCTCCTCCTCCTGCCTCCCACACAACTGTGTTGGCGGTGTTCTACCACTGAAACACATTTTCCGGAAGTGGTTTTACTGTGGAATGTCGTTACTCGAAACCCTTTGGATTAACGTGCAGTTCAAGGCATCAACTCGTAGGAAATAATTTGAATATTGCAGGATTTAAAATGGCTAGGTGGTTAGCGGCCGATATCCTTAAGGAGCCGCGTAAAAATTTCCGATAGATCTTCTTTTACGGCTAACTTGAATGATAACGGGAGAAAACGTTTACTTTAAAGGGACCCTGCAACACTCTTTGAGCAGTACAAGTAAACCTGCGCGACGTTTAGATTACACTGCCAGGAATACCTGAGCCAAATATTACACGTGCACGTGAAGCGGTGAGCGCGCAAATCGATGTGAAAGACGCGGAAAAACAAACCGCTCTCTCTTCAGTTGTCCTCATTATGCATGGCCTAAGGGACGTCACATAGGCCATGGCTGTCCGATCGGCTGTCACTGGTCAACTTCGCGGCTAGATACTCCCATTTCCGTCGTCGTCATCGCTGTGTACGAACCTCTTCTACGCCTGAACCTGTAGGCACAGTTTTGCCGTTTATTTTGTGTTTTGAGTGCGCGCGGAGTTTGAGTGATGAGCTCAATACTTCCCTTTCAACGGAACCACTCGACTACAAGCGTTTATTGCTTCAAAAACGCCCTACCAGCCCGAGCGCGCACTTGCGAGCAGGCACCCATGCCTGCTTTTTTGTGGCACCAGACCGGAAATAGGCCCCTCCGCGTTGCGGAGAAAAAGAGAAAACTACCCGGCATGCGATATATCGAAGGCCGCCGAAGAGAACGCCGCGAGCCGCCCCCCTCTCCGGGAGAGAGCGCGCAGCTTTCGTCGCCTTGTCCGCGCTCGAGTTGAGAGGGAACGATTATGCGCGATTTCTCATCGCGCGTAGTTTCGTTAATTGTGAACGGATTTTCATAATTCTTGCGGGAGGAGATTTCTGGGACAATGGACTTTATCACAAAATACAGTACTAGTAGTCGATGGCAAGTGTTGCAGGGTCCCTTTAACCTGCTATCTCTAATAACTGTCCCATGTTCCATCACACAAAAAGCACAAGTTTTCGAATTTTAAGCTCTTTCCACTGATTCTGAAAGCATAGCTGTCACCCTAATCAACCTAAAGTACGGTATACGAAATACAGTCAAATCTCGATACAAGGAATTTGAAGGGACCGCTAAAAATAGTTCGTAATTTTGAATAATCGTTACAGTGCAAAACATAAAAATGCGCGGTAAAAATTGTGAACGTAACAAATGCATCCACCTACCCTTACTGGAAACACGTGCGCAATCGCGTTAGCCTCTAACGCGGGTCTGGATGCACGTTTATTCCATAGAGATCGTTGATCTTTGCCTGAAGTGTTCGACTCAACTGCTGCAAGACGAACGATTCGAAGCTGTCCACGTTCTTGTGCACTGCCTTGGGGGCACTGGTGCACTTGCTAAGAAAAGTACGCATTTTTCCTACGCGCTGCAAAACATCGGCGTTAGACACGGCCTCTTCGCCTTGTCTCGCGGGCCCTGTCTCAGCGTGGTCGTGGTCACTCTTGGTGTCCTCGTCACTGGTTCCGTCATCGCGACGAACGGTGTCGACGATGCCTTCAGTCGTCAGTTCAGCAGACGTGCATGCTTCGTCGTCGCACTGCACGTAATCTTCGATTGTGACTGTAGCATCCACTTCGAGCTTTTTTGCGACTTCATCACATGCATCGCATTCTTCACTGTCTTCTTGCCCCCACTGGCTAGTATGGCGGAGAGACCCCCCAAGCGCAGGCGATGGCGGTAGAGCTCACCCGCATTTAGTATGCTGATGATGACAGTTGTACATGCCCACCATAAAGCGTCGTTCACACCAAAACGAGTAATTTCGTACACTCGAATTCGTTATTTTGAATTGTTGTTTCATATGATGATAAATTTCCATACGTTTTTCTGAAATAATAGTTCAGAAATTTGTAGTACTGAAATATTTCTGCATAGAGAATACGGGGATTTGGTATGGGATACTCAAAAAGTGCTTTAATTTGAAAAAAATTGTTAATCTGAGGTCCGCAACAATGAGATTAGACTAGTCCGCAACAATAATTATGCTGTGTAGCGCTTCTCTAGAAACTGCTTAGAGATTTTTAATTCAAGTATAGAGCGAGCATTTTAATTAAGGTGGTTATCATTTTCTTTTTTTGCAGATATCCCTTTTCGCAGATATCGAAGCCATGGCGAAATATACAGGAGCAATAATCACCATTCTTGCGTTTGGTAAGAGCATCAGGCTTTTTCAAAACATTTTGTAGCCAGTTTACAAGTGTCATGCCCGTGTTTTGGCCTCTTAATTTTTCCTTTTTGGTAGTGATTTGGAAGTGTAAATAATTTATAGAAAGCTTTTTTTGTCAGAGTATCTGGCCAGTAGCCAGCACACATGTAGCCAGTTTACTCTGCGAAAGCATATCAGGTTGAGCCGGAAGATTTTTTTGCGTGCATGGAACTGCGGGATTTCCCTTTTTAGTAGTGACATCAAGCTCAGCTTTTAGATACTTCAAACGGGCTTTGTGAGCAACTCAGCCATTTCTGGTGAGGCGTCAACTTGTCCGCCTGGCTTATCGGCAAAAATTTGAAATGCATTCGTAAGTCAACATGAGCTGCTCTAGTTAAGCAAGGACGATCTCTTGATGAAAAGTACATAGTAAATCCCCGAACGTGTGATTTCTCAAGCAAGCGCTTTAACAGTTGTTAGTGAGCCTAATGTCGCTTAAAATCTGCCTTCTACTATCGCTAGAGGAATGCACTCGGAAGTGGCCTACAATGTAAACGGGTGCTTTGGGATTTTGAAACACAAAGCTCATTTCCAAAGGTTATGCGGAAAACGTTTGTTCTTGTTGCCACCAAACTGACTTGTGTACTCACTCACGCCTGAAAAGAAAGCGCTGCATTTTGCAGAAAACTACTCCGTATTGAAAATTGAAAATGGTGCGTTTGTTTTATGAGGTCCTAAAGATCGGCCGGCTTCTGCCTCGATTGCATCATTACCTTGACCTTAGTAAGAACGTCAGCACTTCTTTTTCTCTGCGTAACCTTGAATCACCCTTAAGAGAGGCCATGTTCATGAAATGATGTAGAAATTCCGATGTCAAGCCTAGTCATTATTTTTCTCACCCATAAAGGAGGCCGCTTGTTTAGAGATGCAGCCAAGTGACACGGCAATCTCGGGCCTTAATTGAAGCCAAAGTACCTTGCCTCGAGTTAAGCCCGACCAGAAGTTGACCATACAGGCGGGACCACATGACAAAGCTGTATATCTAAAAACTTCAAAGCGCACAAAAAACGGGGACAAAGAGAAGGGACACACACACACACACACACACACGCACGCACGCACGCACGCACGCACGCACCCACACACACACACACACACACACACACACACACACACACACACACACACACACACACACACACACACACACACACACACACACACACACACACACACACACACACACACACACACACACACACACACACACACACACACACACACACACACACACACACACACACACACACACACACACACACACACACACACACAGAAAAGCGTGTGTGTGTGTCCCTCCTCTTTGTCCCAGTTTTTTGTGCGCTTTGGAGTTTTTCGATATCATGCACCAACTAGCCAAACTTACGGTAAAGCTTTACATGTAGAGTTTACATGTAGATTGGTTTACCTCCACAATAATGACTACAGCCTCACGTCCTATTGAACTTCCGTCGAAACTAGCATTTATCCTTATACGAACAACTTGTATCAGCGGCCTGTCTTAATTTCCACTAAATTGGTAACTTTCTGGCGTGTACATCCGCAATCCCGCGCAAATATCAGTCACTTACTAAAGAGCTTCTTAGCACAGCTAGGGCAAGGACTTCAGTTTTGCTGATCATTTCAGAAGGAGAGCATGAGTGAGTTGGAGAACGCTTAACAAATACAAAGCCCGTCTAAAGCCCTTTCGGCGCAGATCATCTTCCCTTTCACGGCCCGGATGGTCACATCAGCCGCCGGGGAAGATAGCGGGGGCGCTGTGTGAACACTGATGTGTTTAGTGGTCACTCCCTCCATTGCGTCAAAGCACTCTATCATCAGCATCGTCTCACCCACCCATCGCTTTATGTCCTCACACCATCTCTTGCCTCACGCCATCATAATCTTCATCTGAGTTCGTTGGTTCTGTTGGATGCCTGGTAACTACTGCCGGAATGTACGCCGTCGTGCATTAGGGCTGTTTTACTCTCTCTCTGAATAATATATTGATAGTCAATGCCAGGAGACATGGCGGACGATGTTTATTCGGCGAGCGGTGCCCTGGCCAGAACAGGATCAATCACGATGGAGATGACGGTGCGTCCCAGAAAAACGAAGAGCGATGAGATGATGATGAACGCACACAATGCAGCGACGACGACGAAACACGAAGGTGGTATTGGCCAGTCATAATACTCAGCTATGGCCTGATGACGGGACATTTAAGATTCGCGCTTACAATATTATCTCCCCTCGGCGGGAGCGGCCATCCTGGCCATCACAGTCAAGTAGAGGAAGCCCGTCGAATGACAGGCTTGATTCGGGAAACAGGAACGATCTCAATTCCACGGCATCGGCGGTCACTAACACCGGAAGTAGGGGTTACGCTGTAGTTAACTGGTGAGGTCTGCGCGATGATTGTGTAGAGGCCAATGAAGCAGGGAAGGAACTTCTCGCATAAACCAGGGGCACGGAGAGGGGTGCACAGTAGGACTTCTTCCCCGGGTTGGTAGGATAGAGAACGATGCCTCTCATCGTAGCGGGACTTGTGGCTGTTTTGGCAGGCTGCTGTGGTCATACGGGCAAGACTGAGGCAGTGCGGAAGTCGGAAAACAAACTGGTCGGGAGGCTTGCAGTAGAAGATCCGGGTGCAGAAAGGAAAGATGTGTCAAGTACTGACAAAGGGGAACGGCCGTAGACAAGGAAGAAAGGAGAGAATCCTGTTGTTTGTTGTACAGCGGTGTTGTAGGTGTAGGTGACAAAAGGTAAGATGGTATCCCAGTTGGTGTGGTCCGGTCGAATGTAAAAGGGAATCACGTCGGAAAGAGTACGGCGGAAGCTCTCAGTGATGCCGTTTGTTTGCGGGTGGTAACTGGACGTAGTCTTGTGAATGGTTTCAGCGGCACGAAGAACTTCGGGAAGGCGAGTGGAAAGGAACGTCCTTCCGCGGTCACTGAGCAGACCGCGAGGTGGACCATGGCGCAGGAAGGATGCTTGCAAGAATTCCGCAACCTCCGAGGCGCAGCCCATTGAATAGCCGCTGTTTCGGCATAGCGGGTCAGGTGGTCAACCGCAGTGACAACCCACCGATTACCGGCTGGGATGGCTGGAAGGGGTCCGTTCAGATCGATCTCTACAACTTTGAATGAAGTCGAGGGACATAGAAGGGATTGTAGCGTCGCAGCTGCACTCGAGGTCGGTTGTTTACGGCGTTGACACGGTTCACAAGATAAAACGTATTTGGCGACACTTGTTGAAAGTCCGGGCCAAAAGAATCGACTCTTTATGCGATCGTATGTCTTAATGTAGGCAAGATGACCAGCCGTAGCATCGTCTTGAAAAGTTCATAATATCTGTTGCCGAAGGGAACGCGGAACCACAGGGACCCATTTGTCGCCAGTAGGATGATAGTTGACGTGGTAAAGGCAGCCGCCATTCATGAGTTTAAATCTGTGGAGTTGTGGACGCAAACGGCTGTTCAGAGGTTAGGTTGAACCGTCTAGGACGTCGATAAATTTGCGGCAGTACGTGTCAGCTCGTTGTAAGGAGAGAAGATAAGAAGGTAACGGCAGGCTGACAGGCTCGGTGGAGGCAGTAGTAATAGCTGACTCTGTCGGAGGTGACGCTTGACAACTTTCCTGTGTCGACAACAGCTGACAGCGTGAAAGTGCATCGGCATCCGAGTGCTGTTTGCCGGATTTGTACACCACGGCAAAATCGTGCTCTTGCAGCTTAAGTATACTTTGGCCAAGGCGTCCGATTACATTCTTGAGGGAGGATAGCCTGCAGAGTGCATGTTGATTCGTTACAACGGTGAAGTGACGACCATACAAGTATGGTCGAAACTTTTGAACGGACCAAACTACAGCCAGGCACTCCTGCTGGGTTATTGCGTAGTTACGCTCTGCTGGCGTCAACGTCCGGCTGGCGTAGGCAACCACGTGCTGCAAAGATGATGCATTGCGTTACAGGAGCACAGCACCAGTACCATGACCACTGGCGTCGGTGTGGAGTATAGTCGGAGCGTTGTCATTAAAATGGCTATGTACAGGTGCAGAAGTAAGAGCCTGTTTATGCTCCAGAAATGCTGTTTCGCATTCTTTAGACCAGGTGAACGGTGTGCCAGAAGCTAAGAGCTTGTTTAAGAGTGAAGCTATTGCCGAAAAGTTCCGAATGAATAGGCGGAAGTATATAGCCAATCCAAGAAAACTCCGAAGTTCTTTCTGACGAAGAGGTCGGGGAAAATTTATTACGGCTCTCGTTTTATCTGCATCAGGGCGAATGCCATCCTTGCTCACAACGCGCCCCAATACTTTGATGGACGTGGTTGCAAAGTGGCAGTTTTTTGCATTGAATTGGAGACCGGCCTCGCTGAGGCAAGTTAATACTTGGTCCAGGCGTTGAAGGTGCTCGGCAAATGAGGAGGAAAAGATAACAGTGTCGTCCAGGTAACAGAGACACGTTTTTTATTTAAAGCGACGAAGGACATTGTCTATCATTCTTTCAAATGTAGCGGAAGCATTGCAAAGCCCGAATGGCATTACATTATATTCTTAGAGGCCATCGGGTGTTGCGAAAGCTGTCTTCTCTTTGTCGGCTTCGTGCATGGGGATCTGCAAGTATCCCGATCGAAGATCGAGACTACAAAAGAATTCTGCCCCTTGCAAGGTGTCGAGTGGGTCGTCGATGCGCGGCATCGGATAAACATTCTTGCGAGTAATCTGGTTGAGGGCCCTGTAGTCCACACAAAGCCTAACGGAACCGTCTTTGTTCTGAACTAGCACCACAGGTGATGACCAGTAGCTAGCCGAAGGACGAATAATATTGCGCTTGAACATGTGGTCCACGTTTTCTTGCATAATTTTACGTTCTTTAGGTGAAACGCGGTACGGGCACCGACGGACGACACAGGAACCATCCGTTTCGATACGATGGGTGGCCATAGGAGTCTGCCCCAGAACAGAAGAGTTAGTGTCAAATAAAGCTTTGTGCTTTTCCAGTAGGGTCAATAGGGTGTTCGTTTGCTCCGTGGAAAGGTCGGGATTGACATTCGCACCAATCGGGACAGCCGGCGGTTTAAGATCAGCAGAATTGTCCACTGTCGCAAAAGAGTCAAGAGGAAGAACGTCAACGGCATCATCGTGGGGCACAGAAGCAATAGCGGCGTGCTGGGGTACCAAGAGGATCTCCGACTTCGAATTTATAGCGGCGAGATAGGCAGATCCACGAGCAAAACGGACAAGGCACGGCGGTATTAACAGTCCTTTAACGAAGAATTTTCCGGTTGGTGCAATCAACACATCGCCGTCAACAATTTGGTCTGAAGACACTGAAAGAACAGCTTCTTGTCCAGGGAAAAGTGTACAGTCTGAGGTCGTCACCAAACGTAGATCTGACGCGCTATCGACACTTGCGAGCTCTGTTCTTGCGATATCAATCATTGGTTGACCACAGGAGATGATAGCAGGTGCCGAACGTAAAAAGTCCCAACTCAGAATTACTTGATAGATGCACGAAGAAAGTACTGCAAACTGAACGTGATGGCGACTGTCATTGATGAGTATGCGCGCAGTACAATATCCTGAAGGCCGAATTATATCCCCGTTCGCACTACGCAGAGCTGGGCCCGAGTAAGGAGTCCTCACCTTTCTTAGTCCAGAGCACAAACGTTCATGAATGATAGATATGCTGGCACCCGTGTCTGCCAATTAGTCAACAGGAATTCCCTCAACGATGACAGTCAAAGTGTTCCATGGCCGGTCCGGGAGTCTTACATTTTCCCTTTGTGTTGCAGTTTTGCCCCCCAAAACTGCAGGACCTAGTTTTCCGGCGCGTGGCTGGTATCATGGAAGACTGGTCGCAGAGGCGACACAGCCCGACGGTGTGGTGATGTTGAACGCCTTCGTTCGTTTTGGGAGTTGCGAGGAAAGTCAGGTGGGTCAGGTGGAGAGGGAGAACGACGTGGCGGCGGCGTGTAACGCTGTTGGCGGTAGCCGTAGCTGAAACGCATGTTGTCACGCTCGTAGGTGCCGTAGCCACGACGCTCGTCTTGTTGACGCCGGCGGCAAAACCGGGAGATGTGGCCACGTATACTGCAGTAATAACAAACCGGTCGGCCCACAGCTATGTCTTGCCGGGGTGGTCGCCATGCCTGGTAGGAAGAACGGGGACCCAGAGCCGTAGGAATGGGCGCCACATAGTTGATCGCAGGTTGAGCCAGGATCGGGGTCAGCGGCATGAATGGCCGCCGAGCAACCTCTGAGTAGTATGGAACCGTCAGAGGAGTCGGAGGGTCGCGAGAAGTGAGGTCTGGCACAGCGGCAAGCTCCTCTTTAATGATTTCCCGTAGGCCAGTTGCAGAAGGCTGAACATAGGCACCAGGAGCACAACGAGAACGGTAATCACGGAGCTCTTCACGGATGATAGCCCGTATCAGGGCCCGCAGGTTGTCATCTCTGGGGTACTGCGGCGTGATGACCTCCTGCTGCAGACGGATAGACTGCAGTTCGTCCAGACTTTGGCAGGTGGTCGTTACATCAGCGACAGTCGGCGGGCTTTGAAGAGCGAGAGCCGTGAACGCAAATTGATTGATGCCCTTCATGATGTAACGAACGCAGTTTCCCTCCGACATGTCGCTGTTAACGCGGTGGCACGAAGCAAGAACATCCTGAATGTACGAGGTGTAAGTCTCGTGAGCCGGCTGGACACGGCTTTCTAGATTCTTTGAGGCTTCAGAGCGATCAGCGGAAGAGCCGAAAATCTGGCGCAGTTGCGTGGTGAAGTCCAGCCAGTCACTGATACGGTGCTCATTGTTCAAAAACCATGTCTTGGCTGCTTTGTCCAGGGACCACGAGACGTTTTGAAGTTTCGCGTGGTCGTCCCACCTGTTAAAAGCGCTGACGCATGTGAAGGTATCAAGCCACTTATCGACGTCCTCACCCGGAAGGCCAGTGAGCATGGGCGGATCAAGCTGGTGGCTGGTTACGAAGTAAGGTGGGAAGGCGGCTGAAACCGCACCGCCGGTTTGACTGCCGGTTCCGCTGGAAGGTTCCGCTGTCATAGGCATGGCGTCTTGGGGTAAGCGACGACCCGAACGGAGTTCCAGGGGTGATATATATATATATATATATATATATATATATATATATATATATATATATATATATATATACACATACATATGATGTCTGGGTTCGGGTGTTATGAAAAACGAGACATGCACATGTGACAGGCAAAGAGCGAGAGGCAACACGGGTGCCTCGAGAGGGAGACGAGACACATTTATAAATGAGCTCGAAAACTCAAGACGCAGAGAACGCAGCAAAGGGAGCGACAATAAACACACTCTACAAAAAGGAAAGCTAAAGGAGTGGTCCTGGTACACAGAACAATAGTTCTATGACCTCCTAAATGTAACTAACAAGACAAAAGACTACCTCACAGTTCTTCAGGTGCTTCACCAGGCGCAGCCCTGGTAGACAGCTAGACTTCCCCGACGTCTTCGCGTTTTGAGGTGCCCGGTGGCCGTAGAGTAGCGTTCGGGTCTTTTTGGCGTCGTTACCTCGACTGGCAGGAGCGGGAGATCCAACGTGAACAGTGGTGGCCCTAATGACTCTGTGTGAGTCGAAGCTCCCAGGCGCAAGGCACGAGTGCCTCGATCTGTGGGAAGAGCAGGTTGTCCGCCCGACAACGTGGCGACCCCGTAGGAGGGAACGATGCCCAGGCTACCCGGGTGAAAGCTCGGGCGCCTGTTGATGGGCGGGTGTCCGGCCCGATGGCGCTGGCCCCGCTGTGCCGGCAGAGTTGGCGACATTCCAGCGCTGCGGCATGGTCGTCGCCATGGGGTGGATGTCGCCTTTCTTTAGGGCATCCGAACTCCAGCTGGTCTTGCGATCCGTCATGCAACGTCTTTCTCTTCCTCGTCCACGCTATTCTTCCTCTCTGGCGCATACCCGCGTTCTGGGGATTGACTTTGTTGTTCCACTTTGTCGTCAACCTTTCCTGGTATCATCGCAATATACAATATAGATATATATTGTTACGGGGATAAGCAGGCGAGTAAGAGGCGAAGTAGGGTGTACTCGCAGGACTGGCGGCGGTTCACCGAAGAGGGTGGAGCAATCATCGATACCACCCAAAAAGCGCTTCGTTCCCTTCTTCATCGGCCGGGAAGCTGGCGGGGAGGAATTTCTCATAAAGTGAAGCAGTCCTGACATATCGTGTAACAATATATATATATATATATATATATATTTAATATGTAAATATATTGAATTTAAAGCAAGGATCTAATTCATATAAATAAATTACTGAAACCACACAAATTTTGCACAAACCGCCGGCGGGATGAGCGAAAGTACTGAGACAACAATAGTCGCTAGGGACTACCCTTGCAATCTTCATCGCTTCATAGCCCTCCCCACACAACAAGCGGAACACAGAACACAGAACAGAACAAGCGGAAATCGGACTCGTCCTATCTGCAATTCAACTAGTGGAACTATCAAATAGAAATGGACTCATCACAGTATTTCCAACATCATTACATACGGACTACCTGAAAGCTTCGTCAAAGTCTCCCATCCACAAAGAAGTAAATTCAAATTACATGGACACCCTCACGCGAAGATGTGGAAGGGATCAAGGCTGCTGACCAAGAAGCACACAAACCACATGTCCTGCTCCTTTCCACCATGACAGAACCTCTCTTCTCTCTCAGCCTAGGAACTACGAGATCAATGTTAGGAATACGAAGGTGTTAAGGCTAAGAACTATGAGATCGACATGATTCGGACAAAACGCAATGGCCTCGAACTTGAGGTCGCCGAAGTAGTGGCCATTAGCAAAAAGGTGACACGTGCGTCAGCACAGCTTCCACAGCTCCGACAAAGAAAGAACTGTACCTGCATAGCGATTATCCTGTTAACTATTCTCAGGAAAAGGAGTGTCGCTCTGCGCTTATGTTGTGCAATGTTTTATATATATATATGTTAACCTTTTTTGTTAGTAAACTCAGTTGATAGTCAGCACTGTGTTCGTGTTTCCTTCCTAATTCCTGTGGGTTTCGTTCAAGCTGAAATTTCAAGTCGATATGAACAACTCGCCCAAACCAAAGCAATTCTACAGTTTCTTTGTAGTTCGGTGGCTAATCAACTCCTTTCCTACATTTAGGTCCAGCCAGTCTATGTTTAATAATTGTATCCACGACCTGCATTGGCAGACTTCTGTCACGCAGCATCAGGTAAAATAAATGGTCTGGCGACGTGGAGCTCCTCTTGGGGCCATTGAGCCCGTCACATGGCCACGCGAGAAGAGTAACAAGGATTGTTCTTTCTGAATTGAAGCGGCAAGGGCACTCCTAACCAATTTTCTTCGGGTGAACTGAGCTAGCTCCCTCGCCTTTCAAGGAAACTTGGCCATGGTTCGGCACTTCACGGAAGTTATCAGGACTAATTGGTACATCCCACTGATAAGGCAGGAGTGGGTCCATGAAGACACGCCTGTAGAAAACAGGATTCAAGTTCAAGTAGTTCGGGACGTGCAAGTGTCCGTCAAGACACCCCGCCTTATGAAAAGAGGACCAAAGTTTGGCGTGGAACCGACGCTCGACAATGTCGACAAGGTCGCCCTGGTCCGAGTCGTCGCTGATAAAGCCCCAGAAGACCAGAATGCGCGTATCATAAGAGAAGGGGAGGAATACCGTACACAACACAGAGACGAGAGAACAAGGAAGCAGGGCTTCCGTGCTAGCGTGGGGGAGCTAAAAGAAAACAACCTCAAACTACGCGTTCCTGACAATCAGGGAGCATATGTTGTACTGGATGCATAGTCCTACGGCGAAAGGGCCGATGAGGCTATTGAAAAGAACTTCGTACCCATTGACCCCGTGTAGCTCAAGAAAGCCAAACAGGACATTGTATCATTGCTGACGAAGGAAAACCTCGACAGCCTTTTCGGCAAGGTAAATAGAACAAAGAGCGGATGCTTTCAATGCCGTTACACTCCATAGTATTGGACTCTGGCACCCGCCAGGCACAAGTGTCGAATTTTTTTCCAAGCACTTATCACGAATTGGGGTGAAATATCACTACGTGACCGCCTATTTGGGAGGCGTGCTGTCGTACCTAGGGCGGGATGTTTCAGGCTTTACGGTGGACGTCCAGGATATTTAGTACTCTATAGCCCATGCGAAACTGATGTCTGTACTCTGAGCAACGATTGAGGAACAAGGCGTGGGCGTGATTTCCTTCCAAAATAGAGTTTGAATGACCTGTGACACCTTTGTCGAGCTGCACCACATGTACTTGCAATCTACCGCCGTTTTACATGAAAGACGAAGCTATGTGCAACGAGCGGTGGTATGCATAGGATTTCGTTCGCCCCCTACCTGTCGAACTTATACTTGGCGTAGGAGGACGGCCGCATTCAGGGAAGCCTGAAGGAAAGCCGATTGTGGCCATTTTTTATTATGTTGATGACTGTTTCGTTCTGTGAGCGAATGACCTGGAAAGTGAGTAATGCCTGAAATTATGAAGTGTTCTTAAGACAGCGCCGAGGGACTATCCTCCACACATGCACTACTGAATAATGGCCACATGAGCATTTTGGACGTAGCTTGCGGTTCGACAAGGTGCATATCTGCTTGCGGTACGAGACACGGAGCAGTAAGGGGTTCCGACCCCCGCGACTAGGCACACTCCAAGAACGTGAAGCGAGTGATTAAAACTATGGGTTTGCGCTCCCCTATTGTCCTACGGCATCAGAGGACAACGAGCTTCAACCGGCAGGTAACAAGTCTGCGTAGCGCCGGCTACGTGGAAAGTATACTGGCGGCAGTGAGCGAAAGTCTACTATAGTGTTTGAACGGACGAAAATGCAGCATCTCCACTCCCTGGATGATGGCGAGGGTGCGGAGTACTGAGACTCAAAATGGCATTCAAGTTCCGCCCCTAGTGACATCCGATTTGCGCCCCGACCGTCATTCGATTTGAGCCGGGAGTTGCAGCTTCATTATTCCCGAAATGAAACTGCAACACACGCTTTAAATCGAATTTCACTTGATTTTCTCTTGGTGGTGGCGTGCGCACGGATGGACGCGGAGGGAAATTGGGAGGTCCGAAGGTACTCCGCACATTTACAGATGAGGGAGTAAGCCGTTTGACTCTCGGGTACAAACTCAGGGTTGTAGCTCAATGGGTAAGACAACTGACACTAACTCTGTCTCGTCTATCAGATACAGGCTGGAATCCTGCCGTGCTTGTGTGTCTTTTTTGCGATTGTAAATGCTACGCGCACGGACGCGGACGGACATTGTGCGGTCATTATGTACTGCGCACCTAAACCAAAAGGAGACAAGACGTGCGACGCACGAGAAGGATTATGGTAGAACTCCCCTATGTACATGCTAAATGTACATGTACATGCTATGTACATACTAAAAAAATTGAAGGCAGGCAAGGTGTGTTCTTTGTCAGCAGTGCCCCCAATAACACGTATCAAGTGTGCCAACGCGTAAACAACGAATCAGGAGTGAAGACATGAAACAACAATCATCGAAAAACATATGCCAATGCCAGACTGAAGTCGTATACATCATCCCATTATCATGAGGGAACGTGTACGTAGGATAAACCGGAAGGTGCATTAATGACAAGGCACGCGAACACTCCGTCTCACTCAAGACAACGTCAACCGGGCACCTATCATTTCGTTGCCGAATTTGCCCCAAATGCACCACGTGCATAGACGAGATCGACATCCTTTGGAAGCAACGCAATCGCGTCGCAAGTGACCTTTACGAAGCAGTGGCCGCCAGCAAGAAAGGTGATATGTGCGTCAGCACAGCTTCTGTAGCCCTTACAGAGAAAGAACTGGACCTGTTTAGCGATTATCCTGTTAACTAATCTCGAAAAAAGAGTGTCGCGCAGTGCCAATGGTGGGCAATGTTTCATGTATACTGAGATGATAGCCAACATTGTGTTCGTGTTTCTCTTCCGAAAGAATTGTGGTTTTCGTGCAAGCTGAAATTCAAGTCAGGTCTAGGAACATTATCTTTCGCGTGCTGAAGGATCGCAAGCCTTTTGCGGGATATAAATAAGTCTATGCGTTCATAAATCAAGATAGGTGAACATGTTTGGTAGGAAACATCTGGCGTTATGGAAACTGTAAGTGCGGAAAACATGCACCCTCTTCCAAGAAACCTAGCCATATACAAAGGTATGCTCAGGGGAGAACAACTCAAACATGTCACATTCCAGTAAAGAAATAGGAGGCATCTGTGGCTACCTTATACCCTCAAGATCAGTGCGAGAAGACAGAGAGGGAAGGAAACGAGCTGCTGCATCGGAAGCTCGTTGAAACTGATCAGCACCAAGCACCCGCAACCTTTCACGCCCACGTCATAAAGCACAAAACTGTAGATCGTGTCTGTCTTTCTTGTCCCATAGCGGTTTAGAGCCATTTAACCAAGTCCGGCTGTATTGACTGACCTTCGGTGTTTGGAAAGCATAAACGGTAAAGGCAACTACTCCGTTAAAAACACTCCCTCGGCATTAAAGTAACGCTAACGCGTCGTGCATGTTACAACCTAAACATAGATGTCACTGCAACTTTGTGTTTCTTCTTTGAATACATCGCATTGTATGTGTAGACTATATATGTTTTGCTCCTTTCAGCAAAGTTCCAGTCGCGATAAGCGCCAATTCCGTGCTCTCGTCCTCTGTCCTTGGTGAGTTTGCGGTGTAACAATTCTACCTGAACTTTAGTAATTTTAAAATGAGCAGATACTGTAACAAAAGTCGTAAATTTAAGTAGGGCAAGGATTTAATTGAACACCCCTAGCGCACTAGCATTTATATTGTGCTGTCACTTTTTTTGCTACTACACCGGGTCTCCCAGAATGGGAGTACGTGGGTCAAGGCGGCCTACAGGTACATAGTTGTCATTTTTTTGCTGCAAAATACAGCAGTAACTGAACAACCACTATGTGCTGCAGATCGAGGTACATGTTTTTGTCTGCAAAAAAGCGCAGCCCGACAGGGTTTGTAATGTTGCTTTTTCAATTAGCGAAAGAGAACAAGATTACCTGCTGTCATTTGAGTTTAATTGGGTTTCCAACGTTTTGACGTCGGTACAAATCCTTGAGTATGATTGGCGTTGTGAAATAGTTCTCGAAAGGTCAGTTGGTCTGCAACAGAGCGTGTGTACGAGGGAACTACTGATTACATCCAACCGCAAAAGAATAAAAACCCTGAATAGAGGACGCACCACGACCTGTATCGTTGCTTTACTTTTTCCGGACGTGTCTTCATAAACGAAAACTGTTAGGTTTACGATTTTAATTAAAGTGCATATGCAGAAAACTCGCTTAAGTCACGCGGCTGTCCGGTCAGATTTATTGCACATTTAGAATAATAATGACTTTTTGTCAAATGGCGACGATTCATTAAAATCTGAATGTGCCTCACTCTCACTTCTCGGTAGTGTGCGTTATAACTGACCAAAAAAAAAAGAAAGAAAAACTCCTGTGGGAATTTAAAGCTTACACGGTTCGTTTCTCAGGAAACAACACATCCAAGGGCGCGAGAGCTACGAAGCGCTTGATATTTCAGTTAATAGAAAAAATCATCGAGCCTTTCGTGTTCGTTTAAAGAAGTTTTGATTGACTAACCAATAAACTCCTGCACTCGTTCGAAAAGATTTTGAGCGTCGCTAGCCTTGCAGAAATTCCTAAGTGGCGCTAGGTCGCTATTCAATCAAAGCCACGCGAAAATCTTTGCCATAACCATTTCAACAGTTCACTCCAATGATTAGTGGAGGGTGAGTTGAAGCTGAATAATTTAAACTAAACTAATGCCGAAAATGTCCACATAATGCGACTAATTTTAAATCAATCAAGCCAACCTAAGAGAAATTCTTGGTCTACTCGATGGATGCTAAAATCTACTGTGTATCATTTTGCATAGAATGCACTTTGATGTGAGATTCAATAAAACGGCTGGTACAGGATAAGAAAATATAAAGCACTCTTTCAAATCTAAATCTTAACGACCGATGTATTTATTTTGTTGTTGCTGTCCTTTATTCCTTAATAACTACATGCCCAAACAGAGCGAGCCCGCCATCCTGATGAAAAAGACAGGCTTCCATCCGCAATCACCATTGGTGGTTGGTTTCTTTGAAGCGGAGTGTTTGTTCCTAACTAGGTTGGAATACTTAAATTACCTCAACAGCTATTCCCGTTTGCTTAAAGTCTGATCATAATCATTGCTACCACGTTGAACAGATGACACGCTCATATTACGTCATATATACTAATCATCCAGCAATCGCGAATTGGTAAAGCTGCACGATTCGGATGCGATCAAACTACCTCGCTAGCCCCGAGATTACATGAAACAAAAGTAACTTTCTTCGACGTCACTTCCATGCCAATCTATCCATACCGGTTGACGCCCTGTTAGCGTTGCTTATCTCCAGATACCTTCATGCGAACAAATATTCCGTCACTAACCCCCCTCTACCATTGTACCTCATCGCAAAGTAGTTCTGATCAACACTGCAGCCACTGTATTTGGTGCCTGCGTTATTTTTGCACGCAAAATTAACATTTTTCAAACTGTAATTGGGTTCACGCAAGTATTGGCGGTACAACTATCGGCATTTAGCACCACTATCATCATCATCTGCATCGTTTCACAATCACGTTCAGCTGTTCCTGGCCAGCGTCAGCCGTGCCTCGTGCCACCAGAGTTCGATCACGACTGCGCTGAAGGGGCGGTCGCATGTCTACGCCACTCTTTAAGTTCTGGCCAGTCCTTACGCACATGAATACATGGAGCAGGCCACAGCGCATCACCGAGTCCACGGCTCCTTTCCTACGCGCACAATTGATGGACACCTTTTCCAAAGCTACTGAATTATCAGCAACCTAATAAATGAGTCCGACCAAGCGATTGCGCAGAACGTTTGTTCCGTTTTCCTAAGTATCTTGGCGAGAGAACGAGAAGGTGACAAAGACACATCTCAAGTGTACCTGATGTTTTTAAAGAGGGAAGCTTACTCAAATAAAGGAAAATATATTTAGGCACACAGAAAACTCGAGAAACGCGTTTGCTGTAAACAATGAAGGGTCAGCGTGAAATAAATGCGACACTACCAGGCTCCTGGACCATACCCTGTACCCGAAGTCAGCATACCGAAAAAAAAACGATTTTACCGCTACAGGAAGCTGTATTAGTTGGACACAAACCAAGTACGCATTTTTTTCAATATGTAGTGTTCCACCTAACCTACAAAACAAGGTGCAATATACACAACTTTGTTTCCAAAGTTTGTTCAGAGAATACTAAATAAATACAATACATATTTGCTATACCTAACGTTTCGGGAAACATAATCGCTGTAATCACTGGTGATAGTAAATATTGGGGGGGGGGGTCATACCGGTTGATTAGTACTGATGCCAAAATAGTTGCGAACTCGTTCCCGATGTATAGAAGCGCTACAAATATTTGCAAGTAGTGTCAATATTTTTTGCAACTGGAAGTCCTTGGGGTATCAAAAATTATTTATTACAAAACACATCCAATTCGGAAATTGCTAATTTCTTTGTTATTATTTGCATTTCAGATGTTTTGGTGTACCAGTCTGACACCTTTGGCTGCAGATCTCAACAACTGCGAACAGAAAGGTATACTGTTAACGTTCGCTTTCTGCCGATATTTCCATTTATATGGTAATGTGAAATAAAGTATAAGGATGGTAACGCGAGTTTGCTGCTTTGTTAACTTGAAGCTACGTTTACGTATGACTAATATATTGTACTAACTGTGACATAGAATTGCATACTTAAAAACCTCCTGAAAGCGACAGAAGTATGTTTATATCACTCCCCTTTCAGCATTCTCTACCTGCCTCTGTATAATGCCACGTGAAAAGACAATAAAACCCGCGGACAGTTCATAGAGGTCGCCTGCGGGAGAGAGAATGCTCAAAAAAGTAATTACTGCGGCATGAATCCACAATTCTTTTTCTGTTTTCGACGTTCCGCAGAGCTTTGCCTCGCCGGCTGTTCACCCCACTAGCACAGGCCGTTCATGCGAACTTACATTCAGATCACTGGCCACTTCGATCGCATGTCAACATCAAAACCCAATTTAATATTCAGATTAAGGTCATTTATGCGGACTGTTTTGAAAATGTGTCCATCACAACAGATCACCAACCTCAGCCTCACCTCAGACTCACACTTAAACCAAAATGGAATTTATCGTGCACCACAAATTCTTAAATTCATTCTCAGTCAAAATGTTTAACAGATATTTAGGTTTTCTTTTGGACCAGCGACGTGCTTAAAGTACGTATAAGGACACCAATTAGGCTGCAACAAAATTTCGTAGAAATTGATACTTGGGCTTCAACAGTACTTTTTCGGGGTCACTTTTCTTCCGTCTTGAAGACTGAGTGGAAGACAGATATGTAGAAAGTATTATACTCTATTCAAACTTTCCTTCATATTATATTGTATGTTCCACAACGGTCGAGTTCTCTAATTGCGCCATTTTGCTACAGTGCATCGAAGGAGTTGAAATATACATGGTGAAGTTGGCGTGTATTGTTTAAGAGAAAGAAAACTACATTGAAAAAAAGCGTGGGATTCAGGCTGCTTTAAGCAATAGAAAATGCTGTACAGGCGAGTTCATTCGTTCAACAATTATCAAGGAAGGATGAGTTGCGGTTGGCGGTCGTCCTCTCGTCAATGCAGGGTGACTTGACGCACCAGGTACATTTGAAGTTTACGTTATGGTTTTACTGGGAAACAGTTTTGCGAAATGTAGCTTAAGAAACAAATGGCAGATATAGAGAAATGTTTAAGCGTGGATGGCGCTAAAAAGCGCGCAAGAATAACGGACAATGAAGAAAAAAGTGATCTGTTCATTGACAGCTGAAATTTTCAACGAAGCAAATATAGAGCATACATTATCGTTGAACAGGATGCAGCAGGGAACAAAAAACCCTTCTAAACCAACAATAAGGGTGATGTTCTGCCTTTAAAGTGGGCATGACAGGAACCATAAATAGAAAGCTACTCATTGACAGCTTAGAGAGAGAGAATAGTCTTTAATGATGCTGGTGAGGTTAGGCTCGTCAAGGCGCCTAGCTTGCTAGACCAGACGTATGAAAAAATGAAATCGATGAAGAGATGATGGTTATTACTGTGATGAAGATGATGCGCTCATTCAAGAAGTCGTGTTTATAGTTTGATAAATTCCTGCGTTTCGCAGGAAGGACAATACAGCTTTTGTCGCTTGAGATGCTCGTTTAGAGTTCGACCAAAGGCCTGGCATGTCACTTAGAGTTATTCCTCTAGAAAGCGGAAGACCCAAGCACACTAAAAGAGACATCCTAGCTGCACTATACCGCTTACACTCAATACGTGTTTCAAGTCCTCGCACACGTCACAAAAAAATTCACAGCATATCCACGGGGTGAATGATGATGAGTGGGCGAAGCTCCTGAGGGGAAATCATCGGTAAAACCGTGACTCTTCAGAGAAAGTTCGCCCAATATATGTTTGTCCGAACGTAACGTCTAGAAAGTCTCGCTTAAACCGCGCGTCGGCACCTTGGGGCTGAGCTCGCCTGATGCGTTTTGCAGACGCCTCACGAGCTCTCACTGCATCGGGGTCTGCCTGCCGATACGCGTGCTTTCTCGCCGCTTCCCGTTCTCTGACGTTTTGGAGATCCTCTTCGCGCCGCAGCCGTGCCGCTTCGCGTACGGCAGGGTCCTCGCGCCGTTGCCGTGACGCTTGGGCCTCTCGTTCTCGAACGCTGGGATCTTGGCGGCGTCGTCGCGCAGCCAGACTTCACGCTTCGGCCTCCCGCTCTCGTACGGCAGGATCTTGGCGGCGGCGTCGCGCAGCTTCACGGAGCGCTTCTGCCTCGCGGGCTCGCACATCTGCAGCCTTATCCATCGGGCGACTCCGAGCGCGCGCCAACAGCGAACGGATTTTATTACAACGCTCCCCGCCATCTAGTAAACAATCCAAGAACTAAACTAAAGGTAGCCACGCCATCTAGTAAACCATCCAAGCGCATCTTTTCATCATATACAAGTACCGCCATCTAGTAAACAATCCAAGAACTAAACTAGAGGTAGCCACACCATCTAATAAACAATCCAAGAACTAAACTAGAGGTGGCTACATACATACGTCGAGGATGGACAGACCCACGCCCTAAGGAGCTTCGCCTTTAAAAGTGCACAAGGGGAAGTGGCCTGTTTCATCTTGAATCGAAAATAACTTCGGTATGCGACATTTAGCCGCACGTGGTGAAGAACCGCTTCCTCATGCTTGAAAAGTCTGCCAGGCATCCTGAAGGTCCCGTGCGGGTCTATGGAGTGACGCGGCGCGTAATTTTGCGGCGCAGCAGCACACATAGATCGCTGAAATCTCCAGGCCGCCTTGAACGCACGGGCAGAAGCATATTTTCTGGAGAACTGTATCGGTATCATTGGACCATGCAGATCATGCGCTATTGATGCCGCAGTGTCCTTCTTGACGTTCCCAGTTATACCGCAGTGGGCAGGAATCCATTAAAGCTCTACATGATGGTGTGTATTTAGTGCTTGCAAGTGCAACGTATGGACGTCGAAAACAAGCCGATGTTTTGGGTACGATTTTAAGCACTGAAGGGCCGCACGAGAATCGGGGAAGATTTCCCACTGACGCGCTGGTTGCTCGATGATGTACGCGAAAGCAGCATGCAGAGCGGCAAGTTCAGCTTCGAGTAGGCCTTCGTAAGCTATTTAGAACTATTTATTAGTTCTCTGAATAGAGAGAAGTAGAGAGAAGTGTGGGGGCAAGAAACCATAGGAAAAGCAAAGTTCAATTTCTTGATCAGTCAGCCGAACCAAGGGAAGGCGTAATATTTTATAACACGCCCCTAGTCCCTGGTCCGTAGTCGTATCTCTTCGCGTAAACACCTCTCATTTTCACTTTTTTGGACTGCACGCATAGTGGGCAACGCAGTGAGTAGTGCGTTTGAGTGCCTTTTTGGAATATACTCCCATGCTTGATGATCTGCACATGAGGGATTTTCTTCTTTCAGTAGCATTTTTCTTTAATGTCGGGGACGCCGGACACAGCTCCTACATAGCACGTCTTTCAGTCATCTACGCCAGAAGAAGCTGTGTATTTCCTGCCATTCTCAGCCTCTTTAACTGCCTAGTAAGCTTTTTTCAAAGCGCAGTTAGATTGTTCGGAAAGTAGAGCTCGATGGAGAAGTTTGGGGGGGACAGACATTACCACTTAAATCACACGTAGGACCCAGAGGTGAGAATATACAGATTAGCTTATGATACCTCTCCGGTGTGTTTGCTGAGTTCGCCCGGATGCCGAACAGCAATCATGCTTTTGCCCTCTTCAATCCTTTCGCAGCACTTTTAATTCCGTTAGTAACAATCCGACATTTTTTCATTGACTGGTGAGAGAAAGCGACGAGGTGGTCCCCTTTGTTTCAAGAACTTCGAACGAGAGCCGTATCACATGGCTCTTTTGTCGACGTAATGTTCCCTAGACAACCCGCATTTGATTTTAAAGACAAAAACTTTGCGCCTGGTGCTCTTGGATCTCAAGGACACAAGCTTCCGTGATTTGTGGTGACTTCCCGCGCATAGAGTTGTCAAGGGTCTGCTGCAAGGAGCAACTTCCGGCATACCACGCAAGGACAGGTCCGCCCATTAATTAACACCACCACCGATCAACCAGTGATTGCAACGCCGCCTTTAACGTTTTAAGTGCCGAACCAAGGATATCGCCACGGCGTTACGGTGTCGCGTGTCACGGTCCGTTCGCTCCAGCGTTACCCAGAGGCTTCAAAAGCCAAGTCGTTTATATAGTCATAAGCGCTCGAAACTCGTGAACCGCTGGCGCTTAGCAGTGGGGCAGCTCGGCTATGCCAGGATATATGTAGCTTGGGCTAAGGTTCAGCTGGTTATTCCTAGGTTTACTGGTTGTCAAGAATTAGCTTACTAGCCTGATTACTGCGGCTTATCATCAAATCCAAATCCAATCCAAGTTCAATGTAAATCCATTCCAAATACAATCGAAACCCAATCCATTCGAATATAAAACCAATCCAATCCAATGCAATCCAAACCAATCCACGCGCTTGCGCAGCACGGGTGTCCATTAGCAACGCGAAACTGGCCAACCTCGGCCAGTGCCCCCAATCCAATCAAATCGAATCGAAGTAACGCTGTCGTTCGAGGCGTACCCCAGAGGCTTCGAAAGCCAAGTGGTTTATATAATCATAAGCGTTCAAAACTCATGAAACGCTGGCGCTTGTCATACATCTTCCGGTTATTTAGCGCAAAGAATACTATAGGTACATTGAGGACAAATATACGGAATTAACCAGTAGCGCCTGCGTTCCTTCAGTGAAGGACGCCCGTTTGGCTGGTTTTAAAGATGATAGTCTTTCTTGGGTTACGTAAACCCAGAAATTTTGGTCTGTCTGTATGTCTGCTTGTCTGTGACTCGATTCAGCCACGCGGCCAAAGTAAAACAAAGCCTGCGCATTAGTCTTATATAGTCACAGCTAAATATACCCATCTAAGTCCGGTATAATGTTCATACTTGTCAACATTGTTTAAGAAGAAAAAGACATTACGCAAATATAAGACCACAAATAATAAAGAAGAGATGTTTGCAGTGTTCTTTTTTAAAAAGTAATGCATGCTTGACTTCCGCGAAATTAAATATTTTATCAACTGCAGAAAAAAAAATCACTCCATCATGGCCTGCTGTCTCCCGCGCCACTACAGATTGTGGCGCCATTTTAAGAAATCAACCGGCAACAGTTACGAAAGGTTCCACTAGATAGCTTCCACGTTCTGCTTGGAACTCACGTGGAGTAGGACAACGTGGTTCTATAAACGTTGAAGTAGGGCGCCTGGATTCACGGGCGTTTCCGCCGTACGGCAGCGTTAGCATCGAGACACCCGGCCTGGAGCCGTGGAACGCTGTAAGTATAAATTGATTTAGGCAAACCTTTCGCGTCTTTAGCTTTGGAGGAGCGCCACACAAGAGGAACAACATAAGAGGTGAGCGGGAAAGTGGAGGGAGGCATTTACTTCGCCAAAGTCAGTAAAGACAATCGTCTTTTGTCGACATGGGCAACGAAAGGAGCAGATACGCGGCCTGGCAGTGCAACGCCGGTACTTGGGGGGGAAAAAGCACAAAGAGAACAGAACTCCCGCTGGCGCAGTTTCAGGCAGGGGACGCGGGAGCACAGCGAAGGCGGGAAATATGAATTGCATGGGTAGGTTGCAGCAAGCGGATAATCGTGGTGCAGCCCATTAGGACGAATCACTGCTCTGCACTTCCAACAGCTTTCCCATTGAGTCGAACGGCTTTAATTTTTTACGTAACAGAGACGATAGAGGAGAAGCGAGGTGTGCAAAGTTTCACACAAACCGACTGACGAAAAAACTGCGTAGATCGCGCACGGACTTTGGCTGCTTAAACTGACTTACGACATTAATCTTTGGAGATCAGGTCTAATGCTATCTTTGTCGACTATATGACCCAACACTAAAATCTGGCGCTCGCCGAAGCGGCTTTTTTTCCGAATTTAGCACAAGGTCGGCTTTTTGCAGGCAGTTCAGGACCCTGTCAAGGCAGGTGTTGTGCTCTTCGAAAGTGCGTCCAAAAATTACTACGTCGTCGAGGTAGCACAAAAAAATCTACCACATTAAAACGCGCAAAATTGTGTCCATCGACCTTTCAGTATGTAGCTGGGGCGTTAAAAGGCCAAACGGCATGAAGTTAACTAAAATAGCCCGTGAGGAGTCACAAAAGCCGTCTTCTTTTATTGACTGGATCCATCAGAATTTTCCAGTAACCAGATCTGCAGTCTAGTGATGAAAAGTAGGAGGCTGAGAGAAGACAGTCTGTGACATCGTCTATGCGAGGAAGGGGGTACACGTCCTTCTTTGCAATTGAGTTCAGGTGTCTGTAGTCAACACTGAATCGCCACGAACCACCCTTCCTCACCATATTTACCGGCTCTGCCGAATGACTAGCTAATTCCTGTACCACTCCCTTTTGTAGCATCTCGTTGACATGGTCTGTGATGACCTTCCTCTCACCAGGAGAAACCCGTTATTGTTTTTGCCGGAGAGGGCGGGCTGCTGCGGTGCCTATGCTGTCGAACGTGCGAGGAGGCGGGATTTGGGTCTTGGTGCCGGGTCTGGCGGAAACGTCAAACACAGTCACATGTCTCGAAAGGACATTGGTTAACACTCCCTCTTGGCAGAAGACAGACCTGTGTTTATCATCTTCAAAAGCAGTTCGCCACACGTAGCGCAGTCACCCTTGGAATCGCAATTTTCGTCACTCACTGCTGCCAGTGATGCTCTCATATGCTTTCAAACAGCGCAAACTGCATCCATAGCAGCAGAACGCTACTAGCTGCTGAGAAGTTGACTGCGCATAATGAACCGCGCCAACCCGGTGCGAAGCTTAAACAATGCCGCAACAGAAAATCCTTCTTGACGCAGTTTGGCATAATGTGTTCAATCATTTCACAAAAGGAAGGCTCCACAGCACTGCACACCATCACAGGTACAAATGATGGTGATCGAGGAGGAAGAACCATGTCAACCGAAACAACCAAAGCATGTTCGCCCGAACGCGAAGATCCTTCGGCAAGTGCAGAGCAAAGAATACTGCTTACAGAGAGCTCGCCAGTCTCAAAATCTAACTTAGTACCACATTCTTGCAGGAAGCCTGTAACGAGAATAACTTTGCGTGTAGGCTTCCGAAGTACCACAAATTCTTTATTGAAGCATTTGCTCCCTAAAGACACATCCACTGTAAAAGTCCCAATGGTGCACAATGGTTCACCACATACACCTCAAAATGTGGCACCGTGATCCCAGCTGAAATCGCTTCAGTCCCAAGGTTGTCTTTAAAGGCCTTACTCCCAACAGAAATTGTTGCCCAAGTGTAAACCAAAGCCACCGCTTGAACGCCATCAATGAAAACTTCAATCTTATTTTTGACCATATAATCGGGCAGAGGTATATTTCGTAAAGGCTGTCCGGCAAACGCACCTCCATCGGCCACGCCGGCTAGTTTTTCGGCGGTGGTGACTTTGGACGGAGTCGAGGCGATGGACACTGGCACTGATGTAGAGGCGATGGAGCCGAACTTCTGTCCGAAGTGGGGGAACCATTGCGTAGACCGGTGGGCTCTTTGTTACGTGTTGACAACAGTGGTGGAGCCCATCAAGTCTAGGGTTGAGGTTATTGGGGAGAGGAAAGATTAACGTGGGATCGTCGTTGGGTCCCTGGCGAGGATGGCGACAAAACCGTGAAATATGGCCGACTACTACACATGGATAGCAGGTGGGGGGCTCCCAACGAGAATACTGCTGTAAGGGCGAGAATTGCCTTCTGGGAAAACTCGGGCGATGGTACTCTTCCGGGTAGTAGGCGCCCTGTGGACTATGAAAATCACGATGAAAATCTCCCCGTAGCTGGTTGTATGCGCCACAGTGTACATGCCCCTTCGCTGGTAGTCGTCCACGTCAGCAACGTTGACCGACGGCTGTGAGGAGTCAAAATGTGTCGTGGGTTAGCAACAAGTAGGTGACGTGTCGCGCAGAGAGCTTCCGTGGCGAGAGGGTTTACAGCAACGAGTGACGTCGCTATGGTGAAGGAGCTCCTCGAGAACGATTTGTTGGATAATCGCAGACAGGTCGACAGACGAGCTGACGTCCACGCTGGCCACTATTGTGATGTTGGCCAGTCGGCCAAACTTAGGCGTAAACCGACTCGTCCTCAAAGCTTAAAACGTATGGCAGTGGCTAATTACATCGGCGACCATATTTAAGTTGTCCTTACCAATAAAAAAATTATATACGTCTTCGGCGTTGCCCTTGAGTACATTCCGAACTCTGCATCTTCTGGCATGCTGGCGCTGACTATCCGGCATAACCATGGGATTTCCTCAATGTAAGTTGTGGATGTTTCCCCGGGCACTTGCACTCTCTGGAGAAGCGTCTGCTCGGCTCTCTTCTTCTTCCATATCGAGTCACCAAATCCCTTCCGAATTTCTTCAGCAAACCGATCCCATGTAGCAAACGCTGCCTCGTGGTTTTCAAATCATGTCAGCCCTTTCTCGTCCACGTAGAATTAGACGTTCGCGCGTCGTGCCACAGCTTCGCAGCGGTTATATTTATTCACCCTTTCATAATGAGCGAACCATGCATCCACGTCTTCTCCGGCATTCCCTGAAAATGACCGCGGCTCCTAATGCGGCTGCCAGCTGCCCGTCAGTGGTGTCTCGGAACTGCCTACATGCGGAGCTATCGTTTCTTGTATGGGCGGGAGGCCAGCAACGCGACGGCTTCGGCGGAGATCCAGGGACTATGTTCTCCGCGGCGTCGTACCCCGCACCTCTCACCAAAACTGTTACCATGACGTTGAGACGTTTTGGGGTGAGCTCAGGGCTTATTAACAAAGCCTGGGTAGGAACCGGCGCTGAGCGTGGTGTCCGAGCCGTGAATACCCAAAAAGCACCTCTTTCTCTTCTTCGTCGCCACGGTGTTTCCGCCGGCGGGATTTGCCAGTGACAAGTCAAAGCCACTTACCGCGCATATATATATATATATATATAGTTATAAGACAGAAATAATGGTTGGCAGTCAAGAAAACCTCTTAAAGCAAAGGGGAGAATGTGGTAGGTCATTAAAACAGATAAAGAATATGGATAGACAAAAAGAAAGTGGAGAAAAATGCCTGCCGGGTGGGATCTGCACCGACAACCTCCGGAGCTTATATATATATATATATATATATATATATATATATATATATATATATATATATATATATATATATTTATAAATATATATATATGTGTGTGTGTATATATATACATATTTATATATATATACCAGGAGTTGTAATAGATAGCCTGATGTTTGTTTTATATTGATATGCATTTATCTTTGTATTTATATTTGGGGGCAAAAGTACTGCTGCATGCCTGCGAGATCTTTTTGGTGACGCAAAGGAAATTTTACAAATTCACATTCATATTTTAACAACAAGCTTGGAACCTGTATGACGTCAAAGTTATCTTGATAACTTAACTTAACTTGATAATCAGGCTTCCTCTTGGGCTTTCCTCTGGTTTATTCCCTCAACTGCACGCCCACTGTGCAGTTGGCAGGTAGCAAACCAAGTTCTCTATGCGTCAAAAAAGTCAATAACCTAAATGCACACGGTCAGAATTTCCTAATGTAGTTTACATTGGATGCCTGAGAGAAAAAGAGCGTTACACAAATTACTAGTGCTGAGCTCAGCCGTTACTGTCTTTCTGTATACGAGATTCCTAATAGCTCTGCCTTCCAGGTTGTTGATCCAAAGAGAACAGGCTGCTCGTTTCAAACGAAAACCGGGTGACAGTTAGGGTCACCGGACTCCGTTCTAATCAATTACCCTCGTCTGGGGCAGCTTGCTCATGTATAAAAACAAGTGCTCAGCCACAGAAGCTCTATCCTATCACCAGGGTGTATCGCGGAGAGCCTTCACCGGGTAAGCACGATTGTATAACAATATTAGAACTGCATATTGAATCATTCTTGTTGAAAACCAGAATAAATTATGATTCTGGCTAATTGAGCAGTATTGGTTTAGATTACACCAGCGTTCGAGTCTTTTAATGATTTTTTGTGGTGTTGAACCAACTTCATTTTTTTGGCTTTAAACGGCGCTTCAAACCCGTGTATTCCGAAAGCAGCGCACTGTTGTTCGCACTCCATCTCTTCCTCTTGGGCTGTCCTCTGGTTTATTCCCTCAACTGCACGCCCACTGCGCAGTTGGCAGGTAGCAAACCAAGTTCTCTATCTGGTTAACCTCCCAGCCTTTCCGTACAGTCTTCTCCACCTCCTACGTCCCACACAATTGTGTTGGCGGTGTTCGACCACTGCTGAAACACGTTTTCCGGAAGTGCTTTTACTGTGAAATGGCATTACTTGAAAGCCTTTCGGGTTCACGTGCAGTTCAACGCATCAAATTGCATGAAATAATTTGACTATCGCAAGATTTTAATGGCCTTGACTGCTGGCAGCCGCTATCATTAGGGAGCCGCGTGGAAATTTTCTCTATACATTCTTTTGCGGCTAACTTGAATGATAGCAGGAGAAAACATTTACTTTAATCTGCAATCTGTAATAGCTGTCCCAGGTTCCATCACAGAAAAAAGCTCAGGTTTTCGGCCGTTAAGCTGTTTCCACTGATTCTGAAAGCATAGCTGTCCCCCCAATAAGCCTAAAGTAGGGTATATGAAATAGGATGGAATAATTATGCTGAGTAGCGCTTCTCTAGAAACTGTTTATAGATTTTTAGATTCAAGTATAGAGCGAGCATTTATTCAAGGTGTTTATACTTTTCCTTTTTTGAAGATATCCTTTTTTTGCAGATATCCAAGCCATGGCGAAATATACAGGAGCAGTAATCACCATTCTAGCATTTGGTAAGAGCATCAGGCTTTTTAAAACATTTCGTAGCCAGTTTACACGCATCATGCCGGTGTGTTGGCTTTGTAATGTTTCCTTTTTTGGTAGCGATTTCGAAGTGTAAATTATTTATAGAAAAATATTCTGTCAGAGTATTTGGCCAGAAGCGAGCACACACGCAGCCAGTTTATTCTACGCATGCGCCTCAGGTTCCCGCGGAAGATTTTTTAGCGTGCACAGAACCACGGGATTTTCCTTTTCCGCAGCGATATGAAGCTCTGCTTTTGGATACTTCAAGCGAGCTTTGTTAGCAGCGGAGCCATATCTGCTGAAGGGTGAACATGTCACTCTGGCTGATAGGCGAAAGTTAGAAATGCGTTAGGTTAGTCGATACGAGCTGGTCTACGTAAACAAAGATAATCCCTTGAAGAAAAGGAGATAGCAAATCCCCGAACATGTGATTTCTCAAGCAAGCACTTGAACAGTTACTAGTGAGTTTAATGGCGGGTAAACTAAACCTTATACTGTTGATCAGAGGAATGCACTTGGAAGTGGCCTACGATGAAAACGGCGGCTTCTGGATTTTAAAACACGAAACACATTTTTAAAGCTCAGCAAAAAACTTTGTTCTTGTTGCCACCGAACTGGCTTGTGTACTCGCGCTTGAAAAGAAAGCACTGAATTTTGCAGAAAACTATTCTGTATTGAAAATTGATAGTGGTGCATTTGTTTCATGAGATCCTAGATTTACGGTGGCTTCTGCCTAAATTTCATCATAAACTTGACCTTAGTAAGGACGTCAGCACGTCTTTTTCTCTGCGTAAACTTGAATCTCCGTTCAAAGAGGCCATGTTCAAGAAATGACAAAAAAATTCCTATGACAAGCCTAGCCCTTAATTTCTTGGAGGCCGTTTGTTTAGTGATGCGGCCAAGTGACAAGGCTATCTCTGGCCTTAACTGAAAAAAGTAACTTGCCTCGACTTAAGCCCGACCAGACGTTGACCATACAGTGAGGCCCGCTGAAAAGGGTGTACATGTAGAGTTTACATGTAGATTGGTTTACCTCCTCAACAATGACTTCAGCCTCACGGCCTAATTATCTTCCGTCGAAACTAGCCTTTATCATTATATCAAGAACATATATCAGCGGCCTGTCTTAGTTTCCACTAAATTGGTTACTTTTGGGCGTGTACACCCGCAATCCCACACAAATATCAGTCACTTACTAAGAGCTTCTTAGCACAGATATGGCAAAAACTTCAGTTCTGCTGAGCATGTTAGAGGGAGAGCATGAGTGAGATGGAGAACGCCCGAGGAGAAGCTTAAAGCAAAGGAAAGCGAAACGTAGTCAAACTAAAACAAAGAGCTTTCGTGGTTGAACAAATGCACAGTCTTGCGAGGAATTTAGAAATGTTTTTGGTCCCGGGCCTCACATTTGCGAATGAAATACTCTACATAAAATCAGACACACCCAACGCGGCGGCTAAGTGGCTATGGCGTTGTGTTGCTGAGCACGAGGATGCGGGTTTGATTCCCGGCTGTGGCGGCTGCTTTTCTGATGGAGGCGTATAGCAAAAACGCCTGTGTGTGCGAGGTTTCGGCGCACGTTAAAGATCCGCAGGAGGTCAATATTAATCCGGAGCCCTCCACTACCCCCTGCGTTGCGTCCGCGCGTTTAACCCTACAATCACTCAGTCAATTAGACGTGCTTAAGTAAACCAGGAAACGCGACGCACCGTTCGGATTTTGGCGCGTGTAGTAAACAACTACGGAATAAATGGACAGAGATAGGAGCTTCTCGCCGATTGAAGACTCGGATTCTCAGAGTAAGATGTCTGGTGAGTGGAAATTGGGGTTAAGAACAGTCATTTTACGTAAACGAACAACTAAAGTGCCTAGATACGGCTACATGAAATGCCTGGACTCGCAGTGGCTAAGGACTAGCAGGCAAACGATGAAATAAAAAAGATATTTGCAGAAGCTTACACAGCCAACGTAACCAGAAAAGAGGCAAAGCAGACAGCGATGAATATATGGAGGCAAAAATGGAATAAAAAACGTGGCAAGAGAGGCACAGTGCAGAGATATATGTTTTCTTAAAGAAAAATACCTTTTTAATCCCAGGGCAGCACTATGCTCTCTGAGACTCTGCAAAGTCTGTGCAAAATGAAAAACAAAGGACCAAGTGCCCGAACAAGATAGTTTGTAGACGTATACAGCGACCGTGAAAGTGACTAGTTAAGTAGAAGCTTAAAAAAGGAAAACAACAAAAACCAGCCAAGGACTTCTAGGCGCTCCAATGAAGGTGTGAAAATCTTTATTTTATACAAATTTTTTTGGTTGACAAAAAAGCGCCACCTATTTTTACATTTGCGAGAAATTTATTCACGCGTGGCCATGTTGAACCCTCGTTTCTTTTCAGTGCTGACTGTGCTTGCTGTATTCGGAGGAGTCGCCCTGGCGGAGCCCATGAGCGGTTCAAGAGACGACTTTGACCCTAATGAAAGCAGGACAATGAAGACTAAGCCTGTTCATAAGTAAATAATAAAGCACCGGAAGGTCCTTTATTACACCAGACCTCAGCGTTATTCCCAACACGTACCAGAAGTGAGTTCTCTTAAGAAACAACACTGCTAAAACTCCTAACGTTATTCTCTGGGCACCAGTGTTGCCGCAGCAGCAGCAGTAAGCGAACCCGGTGAGGCCTCTAAACAGGTGTGCAACCTTGGGGAGACACCCTCAATTGCAGCCGCTGAGGTCCAGGCAATAAAAACGGTTTGCTATGAATACTTTTTACACCAGGAATTACTGTGTGCACTTAGGTCGCACCTGCACCAGCAATGCTAATGTACTCCAAGACCCAGCGCGGAACGTCTGCTCAGATCCACGAAGCACTGCATCGACATGTTTAGTACCAAGCTATAGCAGGAGCAAAAGATAGTGGTTCAATTACTAAGGGTGCCGGGTAATTCAGGGCACCCAGGTAGTGAAGTCGCCCATGACATGGTGTGCGGGGCTTGTAATATACACCACCTGGAGTAGGCGGCCCTCCATTTCAAAAGACCTCAGAAGAACTCCAGTAACGGCGAATCGACGGTCGATCGCACTTCACAAGCACACCACCCCTTGACGAACTTCTCCCTGCAGGGTTGCTCTTAGGCGCTGAAGCTGTAATTGATAAGGCCGGGACAGACTCTGCACTTAGTCCGGACGTTTTAGGCAAACTGCAGCACCGAAGCAATACTGCATCGTCTTCCCTGAAACCAGCCCCTCCTACCCCCCTATCCCCCCTCGCCGAAGTCATTTACACGTTAAGCCGAATGAATTCTCACCTCGTGATTGGCCACCTTCTCTGGGATTGCGATGACTTCCGTTACGTTCGGCAGAGGGACCTTCCAGATGGTGTGACCTCCTCAGGGAAATGGACAGCCCTAGCGACAAGAAAATGACTTTGGTTTTGCAGTATGGCACTTCGCTTGCGAGCCCACCATAGGTACTTCGCTTTCCTCTCTTCCAAGCTTCCCGTTAGCTAAGCGCTACCTCAATCTCAATAAATACTTTCTTCCTCGTACTCAACCTCCGGCTCCAAGCACCAAACGTGGGCACGTTTTTCTTCAAAATAAGTAGTTTCCAATCCAGCCGTATGGAGTGATAAGTTTACATAGTTGTATTAGGCAAACGAAAACGTTGAACGCCGCCTGAAAGTTTCTGTTATAAGTGAGCGGTTTCGGGGAATAGCGTGTATATTGTTGGCATAATTGTGGATTCCTACTTAGGGCAAAAGTACGTGCAAATGGGTTGCTTTTTTGAAGCATGCACGCCATGTTATTTATACATGCACGCCGACTGGTGATGTTTAGAAAGCGTTGGAAGTAGGCCACGTATTGTTTCAACATTTTGAATTGCAGAGATGAGTTGACTGAAATGAAAGCGCACTACGGACATCGGATACGTCCTCATCACGGATCCGGCTAACCCCACGAGAATAGGCAACTTCGTGTACAGGGATACAACAGCTGACCTGACGTTTACCAAGAACATCGAAGCCAGCGAAGTCACCTGGAGAAACACCGGGGATGAGCTAGGCAGCGATCACATGATCGTGGCGATCGGGGTAATCAGGGCGGGAGCCAAGTCGACTTCCCCACGCAGGCACACTTGGACCGACTGGGAAACGTTCAGGAAACTAAGGAGCGAAGGGGCTAGTGGTACCCAAAACATCGAAGACATCGGGGAATGGATGAAGAAGATCGTGATGGACGTCAAGACTGCGACTAGGGAAATCGAAACGGAGGTACAAGGAGACGACATGGACAGCAGACTAGCCCACCTCATAGAGGGGAAGCAATCCATCATGCGACGGTGGAAGAAACAAAGACTCAACAGGAAACTGAGAAAGAGGGTTGCTGAACTAAATCGAGCGATAGAAGAGCACTGCCGAGCGCTTAGTAGCCAACGGTGGAATGAACTCTGCAATGTGGCGGACGGGCAGCTCCATAACGGGAAGACGTGGAACCTGCTCCGACACTTGCTAGACGAGACAAAGACTAAATCGCACCAGAGCGACAGGCTCGCCAAACTCCTGCATAAGGAAATAGCGGAACACGGTGAAGATGCGGTGAGAAAAAAACTCCTCGATAAGTACATCCCCACCACGCCGACGGTCACCCACGGCCCATACCGCGGGAGACCGAACGCGAGACTCGACAGAGACATACAAGTGGAAGAGGTCAGGACGGCCCTTCACGAACTCAACAGCAAGTCGGCACCGGGGCCCGACAGAGTATCGAACAGAGCTCTCAAGAATCTGGACGACTGTTCCATGGAATCCCTCACGGCGTATTACAACGAGTGCTGGAGGGCCGGATCCCTGCCGAAGGAATGGAAGAAATCCAAGATTATCCTCATCCCGAAGCCAGGGAAACCAACGAGCACGGACAACCTCCGCCCAATCTCGCTCACGTCCTGCGTGGGCAAGGTACTGGAGCACGTCCTGCTGGCACGATGGCAAGAGTACCTGGAAGACAACGATCTGTATCCCGAGACCGTGATTGGCTTCCGACAGCACCTCAGCACGCAGGATGCTATGATGCAGCTAAAGCATCATATCATAGATGGCGACACCCTGGACTCTAAGGATATATTAGGCCTGGGCCTGCAAGCGGACTTTGACAACGTCAATGACGTCAATCACGCATCAATGGGAAGGGGTAAATATACAAAATTTATTTACTTGTGGCCATTTTTTCTAAAATCTTTATGTTGGGCAGGAAAGGGATACCTGGCTGAGGTGGACCGGCGCATTCAGGAAATCCTTGAAGGAAATCCGATTGTGGACATTTTTTGTTATGTGGATGAATATTTGGTTCTTCGCGCGAATGACCGGGATAGTGACCAATGCTTGAAATATATGGAGTACTTTGAAGACAGCCCCCAGGGACTATCCTTCACACATAAACTACCGGAGAATGGCCACCTGTCGTTTTTGGATCTGAGCGTGCGGTTCGTCAAGGGGCATGTCTGCTGGCGGTACGAGACACGCAGTAGTAAGGGGTTCCGACCCCCGCGACTCGGCACACTCCAAGAACTTGAAGCGAGCGATTGCAACTATGGCTTTGCACGCCGCCCTTGAGAAGTCCTGCGCGCATCAGATGACAACTAGCTTCAACCGGCAGATTACCGAGCTCCGTAATGCCGGCTACGCGGCAAGCATCCTGGCGACAGTGAGCGAAAGCCTACTACAGCGTGTAAAATGAAGAAAATAGCAGTATCTCCACTCCGTGGATGATGGCGAGGGTGCGGAGTATGGGGACTCTAAATGACGTCGAAGTTGCGCCCGAGGGACATCCGATTTTGGCCGCGACCATTATTGGATATGAGCCGTGACTGCAACCTGTATTATTCCCTAAATAAAACTGCAACTCCCGGCTCAAATCGAATATCACTTGATTATCGCTTGATGGTGGTGTGCGCACGATTGGCGTGGACGAATATTCAATTCACTTCAATTCACTTTTATTCAGCAAAAATTGCGAGGTCCTCTGGTACTTCGCACCGTTACAGGCGAGGGAGTAAGCCTTTTGACTCTCGGGTCGTAGCCCAATGGGTAAGACAACTGACACTAACTCTGTCTGGTCCATCCGACACAGGCTCGAATCTTACCGGTGCCTGTGTGAGTCCTTGCAATTGTAAATGCTATGATCATGGACGCGGACAGACGTTGTGTGGTCCTAAGGTACTGTGCACCAAAACAAAAGGAGACAAGACATGCAACACACGAGAGGGTGTACGGCAGTAGGTTCCTATGTACATGACTCCGACCACAACCTCAAAAAATTGCAGCGGGCAAGGTGTGTTGGTTGTCTGCATTGCCCCCAACAACGCGTATCAGATGTGGCTCCGCATAAACAATGAAGCAAGAGTGAAGACATCCACCAACAATCATCGAACAACATACACTGAATACCAGACTGAAGTTGTATGCAGCTTCCCATTACCACGCGGAAAAGTGTACGTGGGACCAACCGGAAGGTGCATTAATGACAAGGCACGAGAACACTCCGTCTCACTCAAGACAACGTCATCCGGGTACCCATCATTCTATTGCCACACTTGTCCCAAATGCACACTGCGCATCTCAAGATTGACTTGCTTAGAAAGAAACGCAATGGTCTCGCACGTGAGGTCGTCGAAGCAGTGGCCGTCAGCAAGAAAGGTGACACGTGCGTCAGCACAGCTTCCGTAGCTCTGACAAAGAAAAAACTGGACCTGGTAAGCTATTATCTTGTTAACAAATCAAGGGAAAAGAGTGTCGTGCTGTGCCAATGCTGTGCAATATGTCATGTATGTATGTTCCCCTTTTGTGTTACTAAACTGAGTTGATAGTCAGCATTGTTTTTGTGTTTGCTTCCTAAGTACTGTGGTTTTCGTTCAAGCTGAAATTTCAAGTCAATGCTGTGGACACGATTGTTGGCATGCTGAAGGATCGGGAGCCCTTTGCAGGATACAAAAAAGTCTATACATTTATGAATCAAGATAGGTGAATATATTTGGTAGGAAACATTCCACGTTAACTGGAAATTGCAAATGCGGAAAACATGCACCCCCTTCCAAGAAACCTTGTCATGTCCAAAGGTATGCTCAGGGGGAACAACTGAAAGATGTCACATTTCTGTAAAGTAATGAGAGGCATCTGTGGCCACCTCGTACCCTCAAGGTTAGTGTAAGCAGCCAAAGGGAAGGAAAAGAGCTGCTACATCCGAAGCTCGTTGAAACTGATCAATACCAAGCGCCATCAACCTTTCACGCCCACGTCATAAAGCACAAAACTGTAGATCGTGTCTGTCTTTCTTGTCCCATAGCGGTTTAGAGCCATTTAACCAAGTCCGGCTGTATTGACTGACCTTAAGTGTTTGGAAAGCATAAACGGTAAAGGCAGCTACTCGTTTACTCGTTCAAAAAGCTCCCTCGGCATAAAGTAACGCTAACGCGTCGTACATGTTACAAACTAAACGTAGATGTCACTGTAACTTCGTGTCTGTACTTTGACTACATTTCATTGCATGGGTAGGCTATTATTTTTGCTCCTTTCAGTAAAGTTCCAGTCGCGGAGGAAGGAAGGAAGAAAACTTTATTAAGAAAGGATTGCCGTTAGCCCCTGGAGAATGGGGAGGGCAGGAAGGACGCTAGTAATGTCCAGCCATCGAGGCCGCACAGACGAAGCTCCAGAGTGCTGTCAAGGTGTCCTTGACGCGTTAAGAGGGCCGAATCCACTCTTCGTATGAGTGAACCCACGCCGGGCGGTGTTGGGCGCGAAGCACGGCAAGGCCCGAAGAAGACCAGACGAGGTGCGGAAGGTCAGGTTTCGATGTGTCTTGTCATGCGTAGCAGAGCACATGGGGGTCCAAGAGAGAAGTGGAGGAACTTGGAGCAGTTCCGGCCTTTTGAAGTCCTACGAGGTCTACAGACGGGGCGTTTACCGCGGAGGTTGACATAGGAGAACCTGCCGGCGGTATGTTGTTGCCTTGTTTGGATTCGTTGCCCGGGGGCTCAGAGTTAATGTACCATCCCCGCCACCTTGCGACTATGTCGGCGATTATGGCGAAGCCGTAACGGGCCCGATTGAGAAAAACCTTGGTGCCGCGAGATAAGCCCGGAGGCAGTTCTATTCGCGATCAGCACCGGTTCTGTGCTCTCGTCATCTGTCCTTGGTGGGTTGGCGGTGTAACAATTCTACCTAAACTTTAGTAATTTTAAAATGAGCAGATACTGTAACAAATGCCGTAAATTTAGGTAGGGCAAGGATTGAATTGAAAACCCCTAGCGCTGTAGAATTGATATTGGGCTGTAACTTTTTTTGGTACTATAAAGCTTCTGCCGGAATGAAAGTACATAGGTCAAGGCGGCATACAGGTACATAGCTTTCATTTTTTTGCTGCAAAATACTGCAGTAACTGAACAAGCACTATATGCTGAAGATCGAGGTGCATGTTTGTGTCTGCAAAAAAGCGCAGCCCGACAGGGTTTGCAATGTAGCTTTTTTAATTAGCGAAAGAGAACAAGATTACCTGCTGTCATTTGGGTTTAATTGTCTTTCCAACGTTTTGACGTCGGAACAAATGTTTCGGGATGATTGGCGTCATGAGATAGTTCCCGAAAGGTCAGTTGGTCTGCAACACAGAGCGTATGTAGGATAGAACTACTGATTAAATCCAGCCGCAAAAGATTAAAAACCCTGAATAGAGGACGCACCACGATTTGTTTCGTTGCTTTACATTTTTCGGACGTGTCTTCATAAACAGAAAGTGTTCGGTTTATGGTTATAATTATCGTGCATATGCAGGAACCTCGCTTAATTCGCACGGCTGTCCGGTGAGACTTAATGCACATTTAAAATAAATATGACTTTTTGTTAAATGGCGACGATCCCCTAAAGTCTGCATGTGTCGCACTCTTACTTTTCGGTAGGGTGCGTTAGAACTGACCAAAATAAGGAAAAACTCCCGTGGGAACGTAAAGCCTAAACGGTTGGTTTCTCAGGAAACAACACATACAAAGGCGCGAGAGCTACGAAGCGGTTGATATTTCAGGTAATACAAAAAGTCATCATCGACCCTTTCGTGTTCGTTTTAGGAAGTTTTGGTTGACAAACCAATAAACTCCTGCACTCGTCCGAAAAGATTTTGAGTGTCGCTAGCCTTTCAGAAATTTCCAAGTTGCGCTACGTCGCTATTCAATCAAAGCAGTGCGAAAATCTTGGCCATAACCGTTTCAACAGTTCACTCCAATGATTAGTGGAGGGTGAGTTGAAGCTCAATATTTAAAACTACACTAATGGCGAAAATGTCCACATAATGCGGCTACTTCTAGATCAATCAAGCCAACCATAGAAACTTTCTTGGTCTACTCGATGGCTGCTGAAATCTACTGTGTATCATGTCTGCATGGAATGCACTTTGAAGTGATATTCCATAAAACGGCTCGTTCAGGATAAGAATATATAATGCACTCTTTCAAATCTAAAGTTTTAACGACCGATGTTTTTATTTTCTGGTTGCTGTCTTTTATTCTGTAATACCTACTTGCCCAAACAGAGCGAGCCCGCCATCCTGCTGAAAAAGAGAGGCTTGCTTATTTCTTTGTTATTTTTTGCATTTCAGATGTTTTGGTGTACCACTCTGACACTTTTGGCTGCAGATCTCAACAACTGCAAACAGAACGGTATACTGTTATTGCTTTTTTCTGCAGACGTTTCCATTTATATGGTAATGTGAAATAAAGTATAAAGATGATAACGCAAGTTTACTTTTTTTGTTAACTTGAAGCAACGTTTACGTATGACTAATATATTGCACCAACTATATAAAATAGAATTGTGTACTTAAAACCCTCCGCAAACCGACAGAACTATGTTTATATCACTCCAATCTGAGCATTCTCTACCTGCCTCTTTATAAAGCCACGTGAAAAGATAATAAATCCAGCGTACAGGTCATAGAGGTCACCTGCGGGAGAGAGAATGCTAAAAAAATTAATTACTACTGTGGCATGAAGCCACAATTTGTTTTCTATTTTCGACGTTCCGTAGAGCTTTGCCTCGCCGGCTGTTCACCCCACTTGCACCGGCCGTTCATGCGAACTTACATTCCAGATCACTGGCTACTTCAATCGCATGTGAACATCAACCCCAATTTAATATTCCGCTTAAGGCCATTTATGCAGACTGTTTTGAAAATGTGTCCATCACGAACACATCACCTACCTCAGCCTCACCTCAGACTCACACTTAAAGCAAAATGAAATTTATCGTGCTCCACAAATTTTTAAATTAGTTCTCAGTAAAAATTTTTGACAGATATTTAGGTTTTCCTTTAGACCAGTGACGTGCTTACCGTGCGTATAAGGACACCAATTATACTGCATCAAAATTTCGTAGAAATTGATAAATGGGCTTCAACAATACTTTTTCGGGGTCACTTTTCTTCAGTCTTGAAGACTGAGTGGAAGAGAAATATGTAGAAAGTATTATACTCCAAGTTCCACAACAGTCGAGTTCTTTAATTGCGCCATTTCGCTACAGTGCCTCGAAGGAGTGGAAAGATACATGGTGAAGTCGCCGTGTATTGTTTAAGAGAAAGAAACTACATTGGAAAAAAGCGTGGGATTCAGGCTGCTTTAAGCACTAGAAAATGCTGTATAGGCCAGTTCCTTCGTTCAACAGTTATCAAGGAAGGATGAGTTGCGGTTGGCGGTCATTCTCTCGTCAATGCAGGATAACTTGACGTTCCAGGTACATTTGAAGTTCACGTTATGGTTTTACTGGGAAAACGTTTTGCGAAATATAACCTAAGAGACAAATGGCGGATATAGAGAAATGTTTAAGTGTGGATGACGCTAAAAAGCGCGCACGGATAAAGGACAATCAAGAGAAAAAGTCATGTGCTCATTGACAGCTGAAATTTTCAACGAACCGAATAGGACGCATACATTGTGATTTGATTCGATTGTTGGGTTTAACGCGCCGACGCAACGCAGGCGATGAGGCGCGCCGTAGTGGAGGGCTCCGGATTATTTTGACCACCTGGGAATCTTTAGCGTGCGCCGAAATCTCGTACGCACGTGCAGCATACATTATCCTTGAACAGGATGCAGCAGGGAACAAAACACCCATCTAAACCAACAATACGGGTGATGTTCTGCCTTGACAGTGGGCCTTGACAGTGGACAGTGGGCATGACAGGAACCATAAATAGGAAGCTACTTCTTGACAGCTTAGAGAGCGAGAATAGTCTTTAATGATGCTGGTGAGGTTAGCCTGGTTAAGGCGCCTAGCTTGCTAGAACAGACGCATGAACAAATGAAATCGATGAAGAGATGATGGTTATTACTGTGATGAAGATGATGCGCTATTTCAAAAAGTCCTGTTTATATGGTTTGATCACGTCCTGTGCTTCGCAGGAACGACAATCGAGCTTTTGTCGCTCGAGATGCTCATTTAGAGCTCGACCAAGGGCCTAGCACGTCACTTAGAGTTAGTCCTCTAGAAAACGGAAGACCCAAGGACACTAAAAGGGGCGTTTCAGCTACTCTATACCGCGTACACTCACATAATACGTGGTTCAAGTCCTCGCGCACGTCACAAAGAGTGCAGAAGTGGAAGTTGCCTGCTTTATCTTGAATCGAAAATAACTTTTGTAAGCGACATTTAGCCGCACGCCGTGAAGAACCGCTTCGTGACGCTTGGAAAGTCTTTCGGGCAGGTCCCGTGCGGGTCTATGAAGTGAAGCGGCGCGTGATTTTGCGGCGCAGCATCCCACATAGATCGCTAATACCTCCAGGCAGCGCTGAACGCAGGGGCCGCAGCATCTTTTCTGGAGAACAGTATCGGCATCACTGGACCGTGCATATCATGCACAATTGATGCCGCAGTGTCCGCTTTGACGTTCCCAGTTCTACCGCAGTGGCAGGAATCCACTGATGTTCTACATGGTGGTGCGCATTTAGAGCTTGTAAGTGCAACGCATAAATGGCGAAAACAAGCCGATCTTTCAGGTACGATTTCAAGCACTGAAGGGCCACCCGAGAAACGGTGAAGATTGACCACTGACGCGCTGGTTGCTCGATGATGTAGGCGAAAGCAGCATGCATAGCGGCAAGTTCAGCTTCGAGTAGGACTTGGTACGCTATTTAGAACTATTTATTAGTTCTTGTCTGAATAGAGAAAAGTGGGGGGGCAAAAAACCGTACGAAAAGCAAAGTTCACTTTCTTGAATAGTCAGCCGAACCAAGGGAAGGCGTATTATTTAATAACATACCCCTAGCCCCTGGACCGTACTCGTACGTCTTCGTGTGAACACCTCTCATTTTCAATTTTTTGTACTGCACACATAGTGGGCAACGGAGTAAGAAGTGCGCTTGAGCGCCTTTTTTTATTATACTCCCATCCCTGATGATCTGCGCATTAGGGATTTTCTTCTTTCAGTAGCATTTTTCTTTCATGTCGGGGAAGCCGGTCACAGCTCCCACATAGAAAGTCTTTCAGTCATCTACGCCAGGAGAAGCTTCGTATTTCCTGCTATTCTTAGCCTCTTTAACTGCCTAGTAAGCTTTGTTCAAAGCGTAGTTAGATTGTTCGGAAAGTAAAGCTCGATGGAGAAGTTTGGGAGGACAGGCGTTACCGCTTACACCACACGTTGGACCCAGAGGTGAGAATATACATATTAGCTTATGAAACCTTTTCAGTGTTTTTGCGGTGTTCGCCCGGATGCGGAACAGCAATCATGCTTGAGCCCTCTTCAATGCTTTCGCAGCCCTTTTCATTCCTTTAGTAACAATCAGACATTTTTTATTGACTGGTGAGAGAAAGCCACGAGGCGGTCCCCTTTGTTTCAAGAACTTCGAACGACAGCCGTATCACATGCCTTTTTCGACGACGTAATGTTCCCTCGATAACCCACATTGGATTTCAAAGACAAAAACGTTGCGTCTGGTGCTCTCGGATTTCAAGGACACAAGCTTGCGTTATTTGTGGTGGCTTCCCGCGCATACAGTTGTCAAGGTTCTGCTGCGGGGAGCAACTTCTGGCATACTACGCAAGGACAGGTCCGCCCATTAACTAACACCACCACCGATCCACCAGCGATTGCAACGCCGCCTCTAACGTTTTAAGTGCAGAACCAAGCATATCGCCACGGTGTTACGGTGTCGCCTGTCACGGTCCGGTCGTTCCAGCACTACCCAGAGGCTTGGAAAGCCAAGTGGTTTATGTAGTCATAAGCGCTCGAAACCTGTGAACCGCTGGCGCTTAGCAGTGGGTTAGCTCGGCTATGCCAAGATACACGTAGCTTGGGCCAAGGTTCAGCTGGTTATTCCTAGGTTTTCTGGTTGTCCAGGATTAGCTGAAAATCATGCTTACTGCTGCTTATCATCCAATCCAAATCTAATGTAAATTCATTTCAAATACAATCCAAACCCGATCCGTCGAATTCAAAACCAATCCAATCCAATGCAATCCAAAGCAGTCCTCGCGCTTGCGCAGCACGGGTGTCCGTTAGCAACGCAAAACTGGTCAATCTCGACCAGTGCACCCAATCCAATCAAATGAATCCAAGTAACGCTGTCGTTCGAAGCGTATCCTAGAGGCTTCGAAAGCCAAGTTGTTTATATAGTCATAAGCGTTCGAAACCCATGAAACGCTTCGGTTCCCTCAGTGAAGGACGCCCATTTGGCTCGTTTTAATGATGATAGTCTTTCTCGGGTTAAACCCAGAAATTTTGGTCTGTCTGTATGTCTGCCTGTCTGTGACTTGATTCAGCCACGCGGCCAAAGTAAAAGAAAGCCTGCGCAATAGTCTTATATAGTCACAGCTAAATATACCCATCTAAGTCCTGTGTAATGTTCATACTTGTCAACATTGGTGAAGAAGAAAAAGACAATACGCAAATATAAGACCACAAATAATACAGAAGAGATGTTTGCAGCGCACGTTTTTAAAAAGTAATACATGCATGACTTTCGCGAAATTAAATATTTCATCAACTGCAGAAAAAAAAATCACTCCACCGTCGCCTGCTGTCTCGCGCGCCAGCATTGATTCTGGCGCCTTTTAAGAAATCAACCGGCAACAGCTACGAAAGGTTCCCCAAGATAGGTTCCACGTTCTGCTTGGAACTCGCGTGGAGTGGGACAACGTGGTTCTATAAACTTTGAAGTAGGCGCCTCGATTCGCGCGCGTTTCCACCGTACGGCAGCGTTGGCATCGAGACACCCGGCCTGGAGCCGTGGAGCGCGGTAAATTGAAAATGATTTAGGCAAACCTTTCGTGTATTTAGCTTTGAAGGAGCGCCACGCAAGAGGAACAACATAAGAGGTGAGCGGGAAAGCGGAGGGTGGCATTTACTTCGCCAAAGTCAGTAAAGACAATCGCCTTTTGTCGACATGGGCAACGAAAGGAGCAGATACACGGCCTGGCAGTGCAACGCCGGTACTTGCGGGGGAAAAAGCACCAAGAGAACAGAACTCCCGCTGGCGCAGTTTCAGGCAGGGGTCGCGGGAGCACAGCGAAGGCGGGAAATCTGAATTGCATGGGGAGGTAGCAGTAAGCGGATAACGTTGGTGCAGCCCATTTGGGCGAATCACTGCTCTGCACTTCCAACGGCTTTCCTATTCAGTTGAACGGTTTTAATTTTTTGCGTAACAGAGACGATAGAAGAGAAGCAAGCTCTACAAAGTTTGTTACAAACCGACTTAGGAAAGGTGGAACAAAGCCCCAGGAAACTTCGTAGGTCGCGCACGGACTTTGGCGGCTTAAACTGACTTGCGGCATTAATCTTTTGTAGATCAGGTCTAATGCAATCTTTGTCGATTATATGCCCCAAAACTAAGGTCTGGCGCTCGCCGAAGTGGCTTTTTTCCCGAATTCAGCACAAGGTCGGCTTTTTCCAGGCAGTTCAGGACAATGTCAAGACGGTTGTTGTGCTCTTCAAAAGTGCGTCCAAAAATTACTACGTCGTCGAGGTAGCACAAAAAAAATCTACCACATTAAACACGCAAAATAGTGTCCATGAACCTTTCAATAAGTAGCAGGGGTGTTAGAAAGGCCAAACGGCATGACGTTAACCTCAAATAGCCCATCAGGAGTCACAAAAGCCGTCTTCTTTTGTTGGCTGGATCCATCAGGATTTTCCAGTAACCAAATCTGAAGTGTAGTGACGAAAAGTAGGAGGCTGAGTGAAGACAGTCTATATCCGCGTTTACATGAATGCGACAAGTAGCGCATCGCATGGCCTCGCATCATATTTTCTAGCGCATCGCATTCATGTAAACTGGGCTAATGCGCTAGGAAAGCGCATCGCATTAATGCGCCAGACAGGGGTGGATTGAGACGCGTAAGTCTACTTTCGAAGTGAATGTAAACGCGAGCGCATCGCATTAGGAATTATACCGACAAGAAAAGTAAGCCCTGCCAACGCAGCTTTGCATTTAAAAACGTCTAAATCGAGTGTAAGACGCCGGAAAACGCGAGTCGTGAAAAAAGAACAAGAACCAGCCGTGCCGGAAGCTTTGGAAGCGCCAGAAACGCTACTTTACCTTCGACGTGCGACACTGTATGGCGCCACCATCGCACTAGGGGTAATGCGGTACATGTAAACGCTAGCGCATCGCATTACTCGTGATGCGCTTGGAAAGGCGACGTGCTCCTATCGCATTCTGTCGCATTCATGTAAACGCGGCTTATGACATCGTCAAAGCGAGGAAGGGGGTACACGTCCTTCTTTGCAATTGATTTCAGTACACTGTCTGTAGTCAACACCGAATCGCCACGAACCATCCTTCCTCACCATAATTACCGGCTCTGCCCAAGGAGTAGCCAATTCCTGTACCACTCCCTTTTGTAGCATCTCGTTGGCACGGCCTGTGATGACCTTCCTCTCGCCACACTCTTAATCTGGTTCCACGTAAGATCCACTTAGTAACTGGAACTTTTTTGCAAAAAAGTTCCAGTTATATATTTGGAACCGTGTTCTACATATCCTGAAAATTAAGTGGAACAGTGCACCACATATTTTTGCAACGCAATTATGTGGATCGGTGTTCCAAACAAAAGTATGCGGATCACTGTTCCAAATAAAAGAGTACTTTAAGTTACTGGAACATTGATCCATGTAAAATCATTATGGAATTTATCCGGTGCGCCGTTCCAGGTACCTTCAGACCAGCTGTTTATATAAAACGGTGTTCCTATAGGCACTGGGAAGCTGTCTATGGGACTCCACTTTTCCAATATTTCTGCTTTCCTGTCGGTATACACCGACGTCATATGCCAGGCTGGCGGATGCATTGGTATCAGCAGGAAACCGCAAGCACCATTTTAACACAGCCTTGATATATGACCCGCAGTGATACCAACAATTGGAAAGCAGAAACCACCGCAGCAGTGTGGTCCCTGACAGTTCCCAACAGTTGCCTATCGGAGCACAGTTCCATATAAAAGTTGGTCTGAGGCACCTAGAGCGGCACACAGTCTTTGGCTTCACCCGCAGAATCCTGTTCTGGGTTTCAGCTGCATGTAAAAGAAACAATATACTTGCATTAAAATACGCACGAAACAAACTATTATGACTCATACACTGCTTTTCAACATACTATACAACTTTATTGGGTGTTAGTATTCATACATTTCAGATTTGAATAGCTGTCTATTTTAAATTGCACAGAAAATGACCAACGTACAAGCAATAAATACCATAACGATAACACTCATAACGATAACACTAGGCTCCAAGTGGCATTTTCACATATTCACTTGTACTCAAAAACATGGTTAATAAAGACGGTATTAAGATCAACTGCTTCACAAATAAATAGACGTGTGCGTCTACCGCGGCACTGACACATACATTATACAACAGTGAGCGTCAAATATGCTGTCTTATCAGATAAACCAAAATAATTCAAAGGCGGAATTACTCATTGCGCTTGCCATACTATGTTTACGCATAACTGTTTGGGAAAATGCAGTTTGCCATTAAATTGTAGGGAAAGGCCTAAAAACAAGCCATACACGGTTGTATTATCACAAACCTACAACAGTGCAGTGCAAGAGTTTAGGAAAACAACGCTCGAGCCAAGATTAACGATAAAACATTTTGACACGAGAGGTCACATGCGGCAGTATGCCACAATTAAAACATGATCATTAAAGATAGTAGTTTCCTGACACCAGACGTAAGTGTAACATCAAGCTATTTGTAGGCAAAATAGACTTTATGAGCGTCCTGAAAAGGCCTTTGACTTAAGGGACGTTACTTGACCAAACAATTTTTAGTTGTTTAAAATAATTCATCCCAGGAAATCTCACAAAAGCCAGCGTGAATCTTATATAATTTTGCAAACCAGGTAGCCGGAAGCATGTTACACATATTACAATTTAACAAGTCATCGATTCAAGCGGGATCAAGTCAGACATCCTTAAGAATCAAACAAGCCAGCGTTGAATTCTACAGGGGACCAGTTTTACAAAGCAGACTTGAAAACATTTTTTCCAGCTTCAACGTTTTACCTTAGGTAAAATTCCCAGTTGCGTGCTATAAAAACCCTCCCGTCTTGCTGTCAGTGTAATTGTGACCAAAGCCCTGCTTCTGCCAAGCAAGAAATGCAACTTTGTTCAAAGGAGAAGACTTGTTCAAGCCAAATACGCACATTTTAAATTCTTCTACGGCATGGGTGTCAGCTCACTTACAGTACTAAAATTTATCAATGAAGGCGGAAGCCATCTCCGTAAATAAGCACTGTCACTTTTGCATCACCAGCAGCACTGCCACGAAAAAAAAATCTCATGAGCTACACTTGAATAATAGGACGTTACAATGCGGGGCCATGAACTACATTAACTCCCACTATAGATTCAAAGACAGCCTGCGCATTGTGCCAATGATGAAAAATAAGGCACGACTTCAGTGTTCAGTTGACATGAAACTTGCATGTGCCAGTAACTTAAACCTCTTCATCTGATTTCACCCCCTTCATGCCTTTCATCTGACCTCCTTCATGCCTTTCAAGAGATACTTTAACCTCTACCAATAATTTAAAATCCCAAGTAGAGCTGAACACTTGAAGTATTTCAACAGAGACTCCAACTTAAATGACACCAGGCCACTGTCAAATTTCTCATGCTTTCCAAGAACTCCCTGCAAAAGTCCCAAGAACTCTTCAAAGGCACACAGCCATAAGAACATGATGACACGATGAAAAAGATGACATATACGGCGAAGAGGATGACCACATCCTGAAGTGACAATGCAGGCGGCGAATCCGTGATGTGTTTCTTGCGAGCAATATTGATGGCGCCAGTCCCTTCTCTCAGAATAACCGGGCCTCGAGAAGACTTACTGCTCACCTCATGTACCTTCAAGGAAACAAGATTATTTTGTTACATGGTTGCTTTAAATGAGTGAGTTGCTTAGGCCCTTTTATAACACAGTAATTGATCTAAAATCAGTGATTTCTTGGGTTTTTTCTGGAAGTGCTGCTAAAGGTGAAAGTGCGCTAAACAATATCACCAGAGACAATCAATGAAATTGCCCTGATTCTGGAAAGTATCCCACCTTGCTGCCTCGGTATCCTGAATATAAGGTTTTTTATCCTTGAGAGATTTCGTTTATTAATCAAATAATAATTACTATAATCACCTTTTGGCATTATATTTTACACACCTTCTCTCTGCAAAAAATGTTCTCTGTATTGTATAATGTGCTCCCTAGAATGCTGTAGTGAGGCTGGTTTAATATAACTTAAAGCTAAACGATGTATCTACCGCAAAGAAATAAATGGCCAGTCACTGGAAATCATAAATATCGCACTGTGGCAGAAATTTTTTGTGGAATTAGTTCCACCTAAAATATTTCCCTCTCGATTTGTATTACCTCCATGGTTCGTAGTGGTATGAGGCAGAAGTTGAGTTGACTAATGCTGAACTAGGCTGTTGCTCAATTTTCTTATAAATCGCAACTACAGCACATTTTCTTGCAGACGTCACTTTCTGTGCTCTAAAAAATTCCCTTAAAAAAATACTCCTTATTTAACCCCCTGTCAAAATCCAATGCAAGCATTACTTATGCTACGCCTGTATTTGGGAGTATTATTGGTGCTACGGGCGTATTAAAAGCGGGAAATGTAAATCGTCAGTTGCCACCGTATTGTATCAGCAACCACGTTGGGCGTGTCCGTGGTGCTGGCAAATCACAGCAACAACTCTCAAGGTGTAAAAGCTAAATATTTACAAAACTAAAATACAAAATAGTGTTTTTTTTTGCCACTGTTGGAGCATCCGTAATAGGCAGAATGTGAACACAATGGCCAATATTGGCGTTCACGATAACTTATTAACAGTGAGATTTTATTAGGACGAACAGACCCAGAAATTGAGTCTCGCAAAAACAAAATGCCAGCTTACCCAACCAAAATTAAGACCCGGGTGTTTCTGCCAGGGCCGTCTCAAAGTGCACTTCCAGGAAAGTTTCGCTGACGTGTTCAGAAAAGCTCGTACTGTCACCTTGAGCTACAGGCCAAGCTGTCGCTGAAAAGAAGTTTTAAACCATTAGTTATAAAGAAACTACCTAAAAACTCGCCACGAAAGACCCAAAAATGGCAGTGCGTACTTACTTGTAGAATGCAATGATTTCGTCCCGTGCAAGAGCTCTAATGTGTTGCCTTCTGATGATACACTTCCAAGAAGGGGTCCAAATACAATTAAAATGGCCTTATGCATTCCTTGTACCGCTGTTTTAGGTCTATCTTCGCCCTATTGCCTAGAAAATAAACAGTACAAAAATATCAGAGAATAAATTTATGCCTTGCTTTACCCAGGGAGCACGAGAATATATTGAACAATGTCTGATTCGTTCCACGAAAGTAGAATGTCTTTTTTACAGCGGAAGCCCTGATAATCTTTTCTTGCTAAACAATTTGACATATGAAAATATTTGAACATACTTTAAGCTCACCTGTCCTTGGTCTATGCGAACTGGTAAATATCTGCACAATATGCACGACTCAAAAAGTACTCTTTTGTGGCTTATGAGCTCCACAGGGCATTCATAATCCGCCACACTCTCCCCGACGACCCATCAGCATGCCAAAGATGTCTTCAGCCAGTGAATGCGACAACCATGATTTCGCAGGAGAATGTAAAGAAAGGAAATAATTTGTTTTCATTTTTTTTGCAGAGGAACAAACACATTTGTCACAACCTATCAGTGGAGGGCCAAATGTCTCCACAGTCAGACATATACTCTTTCTGAACATACTCTTTCTGAACAGGTCATACAGTATGAATACAGAATGTAGCAATCTGCTTTTGCAGTACAATTTCTACGTTCAAAGAACAGAAATGGATTAATGTTTGGTGCACATCATGATGCAACAACTTTGCACCCGAGCGTTTTGAAAATTATTCCAACTCTCGAGCTTCCACTGACATTGATAGGATAAAATGGCAGGAATGGATTATTTTTAAACTTACTTTGTGACGTTAAAACTTCTAATAGTCCACACGTGAGTTTTATGGGTAATTATTCTGAGGTCTCAGGTTACCACTGACATTGACAGCATAGAAACGGCACCACACTTTCTGCGTGTTTCCACCTGCCTTCCCCTCCACAAAAGGAACGTTTTGTTACTACGCTACTGCTCAGACAACCACTTCCTTGCATTTCACTACACGTCAGGGAGCCAACTAACGTTGACTAGTGTAAATAGATCATCTGAATTCATCGAAGGCATTGGAAGAAACAAGGAACAACTACACACACAGCACACATAAAAAGCAGTGCTGCCGCCAACGCCTTGAACGCACATCAACATTAGGCGGAATAGCGTGATTAGCACAGTAAATTTATGGCTCTCAGAAGACCAACACAACGCAATTAACACGAAAGTTTGAAAATGCCGATAAGTCTAAAGACAGGCGCTACAAGTTGTTCAGTGCGTGCGCGCGAGACAATAGCGAGCGACTAACCCGAGATTTAGTACCGCTGACTGGAACAGCAACCGTCAATATACAAATAAGCAACACCACACCGTAAGGGGACATGCAGACTCGAGAAATGCGCGCAGCAGCAACTTTCTAAATAGCACTATCCAACGTACGCAGTCAGAAATGTCAAGCCGACTCGGACCCACAAACACGCAGCAAACGTTTCTTGAACACGAACAACAGGCATGGGAGCGGCATGTTTATCGGACTCAGTGATGAACAAGTCAATGAGCAACAACCGTTACCAGAACATAAATAAGCAGCACTGACCTTTTTTGAGCCTCCTGGCAAAACTACATTTTGTCGAACAGTAAATACAGCCCGAGGATATGAAGAAATCCGCAGTTTCACGCCACAACCAAACTGCCATAACGGTTTCCGCCACTGTGATTGCAATGCCTCTAGTACATCAGGCGCATAACGCGAGCAATCGAGAAAACTGCTGTAGAACGCCACTTGTGGCGCTGCATGCAGAAGAACGTAAAACTAGCGCAGTGAACGCTGAGAGATAGGGGCGCTGCTGTCGTTTAAATGGTTGACGTCCTGTTTTTCACTCATCGTCGTTGTACCCGTTGCCTTCCCACTATACCATGCATCAACGCAAACGGCGTGACCTTGCGGCTGCCTACGCATGTGCACGGCATGCCGCACTGAAGTGGCGGTCGTTTCGTAATGGTTTCGGCCAACGTTTCCTTCCTCCGTGGTTTGGGCGATGCACGCCGTGGCCAGTGACCAGTCCGCGGAAGAGATCACAAACTCGGCACCCTTGATCGCTTTTATTTGCTTAGGAAAATGGGAGTAGGCCTCTAAGCGGACGTCTATGCGGCTCTGAGGCTGGAACAAAGAGCTCAGATATTAGCCAATTTAACACGTTAGTCGGGCTAAAATTTTTTCTCCCCGCGGGCCGTGAGTGCGTGCGGTATGTGTGCATAAACTTTGATGACAGCATTACTTCGTTGTTTGCAGTGAAAACAAAACGACGCTTCTTTATTGACTGCGTTCTCCTGACAACAAGCCTTTCCAATACCAATAATATATACTGCGACGCTCTTTGTACCCACGTTATAGAAAACTACTTCCGTATAGTGAATTCAGTGTGACATAGCTAATTAGCGAGTAATAATACATCTGCCCGTTTTCCAGCAGTTTTTCTTCATGAACACCAATAGTGCAGGAAAACAGCAACGGGGGGACCAGCAGGAGACGGCAGGTCATTCGGTGAACTTGAATTACTTAGGCAAGTAACAACATTAGGGTAACACTGCGGATTTCCCGATACTGCAATGAATAATTTGAAATAAGAATGCCATTTAAGTATAAATATATAGAATGTAAGGCAGATGCCGCAGGGTAGATTTAGTTCTCCAGGTTTTGAGTCGTTCTCTTTCTGCAAAGAGGCTTTCGTTTTTGCTTGTGAAAATTAACAGTCGAGACGAGACAAAATACAAAAACGAACTTCTAAGCATATAACTGCATGCGTAGCATGATGTGTGCGGTGTAATGGTAACCGCAGTCGGTTACCATTATGTATGCACCCCATCACAACATAAGTAACGTGGACTAAGTACCATTGAGCACGTACTACACCACAGCGATATGATGACTGAGCGTTGAACAAAAACTGCTGTTTCTGCGAAGCTTTGTAGACCAGATGCATAACATGTAATAGCCTCAACAAGTATTTCGTTATGAAGGTGCTCACAAAAGCACCACGAATTCTTCAGCGCTATAGCAGCTATGGCTTTGCCCGAACGGCAGACGGGGAAAGGGAAGACGTTTAGTCCTTCTCAAATTGAAGTCACTGGTGATTTTGTACTTGACGCCTCAAATTAGAAAGATACGATGTTCACGAAAGCGGTTTGGGTGCCGCAGAACTCCTGGAAATGGGTTCCTGCAATTTCTTCTTTTGCCTAGGATATCCTCCTCTCGACATTTTTAATGCTTTGTATGGCGTTGACAAAAAAGTGGGATTTCGTTTTCTGTCAAAGAACATCACTAAAACTACAGCTTAGCCGTATTATGAAAGTTAACTGCTGCAAGGCAGCTTCATAGATGTCGGCGAAGTTCATTAAATTTTATGTGCGGTGTGCGTGTGTGTATAAAACGCGCACGTGCATCTTGGGTCAAGAAGCACCTAATGTATATGCGGGTCATTGTTCCAGTTGATGCATCAAAGAGTGCATACTTCACTGCCATGCACGAGTTATGTGGAACAAGACACGAGCAAAAAATATACAAAAGCACTCTCCCCAACCGTTTACTGGGACATAAGTGGAACAGTAACCGGAACCGCCGACACCGCATGACCCCATTTCTTCGGTTCCAGATAAAAACCACGAACATAAAGAAAACAAGCTGACGGTTCCAGATAAGACCCACCTATATGCTTCGTTCCAGTTATTCTTTCGTTTGGATCCACATAAAATATATGGATCACCCTTTCTAACTGGAACTTATATGGAACCAGATTAAGAGTGAGTAGAAATCCGATATGGTTTTTGCCGCAGAGGGCTGCGCCGGTTACTACGCTGTCGCACTTGCGAGAAGGGGGGATTTTGGTCTTGGTTCCGGGTCTGGTGGAAACGTCAAACACTGTCGCATGTCTTGAAATGACATGGGTTAACGCCGCCCTCTTGGCAGAAGAAAGACCTTTGTTTATCAGCTTCAAAAGCTGTTCGCCACGCGTAGCGCAGTTACCCTTCGAATCGCAAGTTTCGTCACTCACTGCTGCCAGGGATGCTCTCGTATGCTTTTCAAACAGCTCAAGCTGCATTCGTAGCGGCAGAACGGTACTAGCTGCTGAGAAGTTGACTGCGCCTAATTAACTGCGCCCACCGGGTACGGAACTCAAACAATGCCGCAACAGAAAATCCTTCTTGACGCAGTTTGGCATAATGTGCTCAATCATTTCACAAAAGGAAGGCTCCACAGCACCGCACACCATGACAGGTACAAAGGATGGTGATCGAGGAGGTAGAACCATGTCACCCGAAACAACCAAAGAATGTTCGCCCGAACGTGAATATCGTTTGGCAAGTGCAGAGTAAAGAACACTGCTTACCGAGAGCTCGCCAGTCGCAAAATCTACCTTAGCTCCACATTCTTGCAGGAAGTCCGTGCCGAGAATAACTTCGTGTGTAGGCTTCTGAAGTACCGCAAATTCTGCATTGAAGCTTTTGCTCCCTAAAGACACATCCACCGTAAAAGTACCAAGGGGGCACAATGGTTAACCACATACACCTCGAACTGTGGCACCGCGATCCCAGCTGAAATTACTTCAGTCCAAAAGTTGTCTTTAAAGGCCTTACTCATATCAGAACTTGTTGCCCAAGTGTAAACCAAAGCCACCACTGGAACGCCATCAATTAAAACTTTAATCTTATTTTCGACCATATGATAGGGCAGAGGTATATTTCCTAAAAGCTGTCCGCCGACCCCAACTCCATCGGCCACGCCGGCTAGTTTTTCGGTGGTGGTGACTTTGGACGGAGTCGAGGCGATGGAGACTGGCACTGACGTAGATGTGATGGAGCCAAACTTCTTTCCGAAGTGGGGGAACCATTGAGTGGACCGCTGGGCTCTTTGTTACGTGTTGACAACCTGTGTGGAGTCCGTCAATTCTAGGGTTGAGGTTATTGGGGAGAGGAAAGATTAACGTGGGATCGTCGTTCCGCCCCTGGCGACGACTGCGAAAAAACCGCGATATATGGCCGACTACTCGACATCGATAGCAGGTGGGGGGCTCTCAACGACAATACTGTTGTCCATGCGAGAATATCCTTCTGGGAAAACTCGGGCGATGGTACTCTTCCGGGTAGAAGGCGCCCTGTGGACTGTGAAAATCACGATGAAAATCTTCCCGTAGCTGGTTGTATGGCGGCACAGCGTACCCACCCCTTCGCTGGTAGTCGTCCAAGTCGGCAACGTTGACCGACGGCTGCGAGGAGTCAAAACGTGTCTTTGGTTAGCAGCAAGTAGGTTACGCATTTTACAGGGAGCTTCCGTGGCGAGAGGATGTCCAGCAAGGAGCGACGTCGCTATGCCGAAGGAGCTCCTCACGAACAATTTGTTGGATAATCACCGAGAGGTCGAAAGAGGAGCTGACGTCCACGCTGGCCACCGTTGTGATGTTGGCCAGTCAGCCAAACTTGGGCCTAGTCTCACGCGTCTTCAAAACTTAAAACGTACGGCAGTGGCGAATTACATCGGTGACCCTATTCAAGTTGTCCTTACCAATAAAGAAATTATATACGTCTTCTGCGATCCTCTTGAGGACGTGCCCAACTCTGCATCTTCTGGTATGCTGGCGTTGACAATCCGGCCTAGCTCTAGGATTTTCTCAATGGAAGTTGTGCTTGTTTCCCCGGACACTTGCACTCTCTAAGGAAGCGTCGGCTCGGCCCTCTTCTTCTTCCATATGGAGTCACCAAATACCTTTCGAATTTCTTCAGCAAACCGGTCCCATGTAGCCAACGCTGCCTCAGGGTTTTCAAATCACGTCATCCCTGTCTCGTCCAAGTAGAATTAGACGTTCGCGCGTCGTGCCACAGCTTCGCAGCGGTTATATTTATTCACCCTTTCATAATGAGTGAGCCATGCATCCACGTCTTCTCCGGCCTTGCCTGAAAATGTCCGCGGTTCCCAATGGGGCTGCCAGCTGCCCGTCAGTGGTGTCTGGGAACTGCCTTCAGGCAGAGCCATCGTTTCTTGAATGGGTGGGAGGCCAGCAACGTGACGGTTTCGGCCGAGATCCACGGACTTTGTTGTCGAAGGCATCGTACCTCGCACCTCCCACCAAAACGGTAACCACGATGTTTAGACGTTTTAGGGTGAACTGAGGGCTTATTAATAAAGCCTGGGTAAGAACCGGGCGTGAGCGTAGTGTCCGAGCGGTGAATACCCAAAAAGCTCCTCTTTCTCTTTTGCCTCGCAACGCTGTTTCCGCCCGTGGGATTTGCCTGTGACAAGTCCAAGCCATCTACCACTTGTGCAGCATTACAATATATATATATATATATATATATATATATATGTAGCGAATCAGAATAGGAAATGAGGGGCTCGTTGAAAATAACAAAGATTGTTATTTTCAACGAGCCCCTCATTTCCTATTCTGATTCGCTACATGCATAGCGAGGGCCTCTGTTCTGGCAGTCTTGTTGCCAAAGGGAGCTTAAGAGGGTTCAAAGCTGGTCGACCACTCTGGACATGTCGTAGACACTCGAGTCACGACCCGGGGGTTAAAAAGAAGGTCCCCTTCACCCCGATTAGTCCGAATGGCGCTGGCTACCACCCCCAAGCACAGGAAACAAACATACCTAACATAAATACCCCAGAAAGTGAATGGGAAAATCGCCCCGCCGGTAGCGTAGTGGTTATCGCACCAGACCGGTATTCTGGAGGTCGTGGGTTCGGATCCCACCTGGCGGGCATTTTTTCTTCACTTTCTTTCTTTCTTTCCAAATTCTTAATCTGTTTCAATGATCTACCACATCCTCCCCTTTGCTTTCCGAGGTTTTCTCGACTGCCAACCCTTATTTCTGTGTTATATATATATATATATATATATATATATATATATATATATATATATATATATATATATATATATATATATATATATATATATATATATATAAACAGAAAGAAATGCCGGAAACGTCAGATGAAATGTAACGTCACTAACGGTAAAAAAAAATAGTCTAACCATTTCCCTATGCCTTCTTTGGCGTTGTAGACTGCCGGCATTCCTTTCTGTATTTCCTAACGAGTCCCTCATTTCCAAATCCGTTTATCATGCGAAAGCTTAGCGAGGGCCTCGGTTCTGGCAGCCTTCATGCCAAGGTAGCATAAGAGGGTTCCCCGCCAGTTACCGCTTATGACAGGCTGTAGACGTTCGCGTCACGCCCCGGGGTTGAAAAGAAGGTCCCCTTCACCCCGTGTAGTCTGAGTGACGCTGGCTGCCACTCTCAAGCGTCAGACACAGTTGTAGTAAATATAAGTACCCCAGAAAGTGAAGGAGAACACAGTCGCCCAGATAGCCGAATGGGTGAGGCATTCGAGATCTAATCAAAAGGCGTGGGTTCGGTCCCCACTCTGGGCGCGTGTTTTTTTTTGTTTCTTTCTCATGTAATATTATAATAAAAATAATGTAACGTCAGAAACGGTAAAAAAATTCTAAGCATTCCCCTATGCCTTCTTTGGCGTTGTAGACTGCCGGCATTTCTTTCTGTATTTCCTAACGAGACCCTCATTTCCAAATCCATTTATCGTGCGAACGCTTAGCGAGGGCCTCGGTTCTGACAGCGTTGATGCCAAGGTAGCATAAGAGGGTTCCCCGCCAGTTACCCGCTTGAGACAGGCTGTAGACGTTCGCGTCACGCCCCGGGGGTTAAAAAGAAGGTCCCCTTCACCCCGTGTAGTCTGAGTGACACTGGCTACCACCCTCAAACGTCAGATACAGTTGTAGTTAATATAAATACCCCGAAAGTGAAGAACACAGTCGCCTAGACAGCCGATTTGGTAAGGCATTCGAGATCTAATCGGAAGGCATGGGTTCCGTCCCCACTCTGGGCGCGCGTTTTTTTCTTTCTTTCTCATGTAATATTAATATTAAAAGGTAATGTAAGGTCACTAACGGCAAAAAATAGTCTAACCATTCCCCTATGCCTTCTTTGGCGTTGTAGACTGCCGGCGTTTCTTTCTATATTTGCTAACGAGCGCATCATATATATATATATATATATATATATATATATATATATATATATATATATATATATATATATATATATATATATAAACCAGGAGTGTTGATAGATAGCCTGATGTTTGTTTTATATTTATATGCTGTTATTTTTGTATTTATATTTCGGGGAAAAATACTACCGCATGCCTGCGATAACTTTTTTGGTGACGGGGAGGTAATTTTACAAATTCGCATTCATATTTGAACAAGTTTGAAACCTAGATGACGGCAAAGTTGTGTTGATAACTTAACGCATTACTTCTCTATGCGTCAAAAACGTCAACAGCATAAATGCACACGGTCAGAATTTCCTCATGTAGTCTACACAGGATGTCTGAGAGAAAAACGGCGTTCAACAAATTACTAGTTCAACGTTCAGCAGGTAATTTGTCCTGTATGCGAGATTCCTAATAGCTCTGCCCTGCAGGCTGTTGATCCTAAGAGAACCAGCTGCTCGTTCCAAAAAAATAGCAGTTGGCAGTTTAGGTCACCGGACTCCGTTCTCGTCGGAAATCGCTTACCCCCGTATGGGGCCGCTCGCTCATGTATAAAAACAAGGACTCAGCCACAGAAACTCTATCCTATCACCAGCGTGTATCGCGAAGAGCCTTCCTCGGGTAAGCACGATTCCATAACAAAGTTAGAATTGCATATTCGATCATTCTTGCAAAAAGACTTCAAGAAATTATGATTGTGGGGAATTGAGCAGTTTTGGTTTAGAATAAACCAGCGTTCAGGTCTTCTAATGATTTTTTATGGTGTCGAATCTATTTCATTTTTTGCCTATCAATGGCGCTTCAAAATGTGGTATTCCGACTTCGGCGCACTGTTATTCGATACTATAGGCTCCGTCTGTTGGGCTGTCATCGTCACAATATTTATAGGTAGATGTAATTCTTCGAGTAAAAGAGCTAACTTCTCTTGTGAAAATGTTTATTCAAGAGTTACTGAAGCCTATATTGGCGTCGCTTCACGCGTCTTCACACTGTTGTGGTAGCTTTAACATAACTATTCACACTGTAAACTATAGCATAAAAAAGGAAGTTTTTATTTAGAGGCTCCGATAATATTGGGCCGAAAGATAATGTTCCAGTGTGTTCTATATGTGTTGTTCCTATTGTAATACGTTACACCTGTCATGGTTTCAAATCTGATTAACGTATTGTAAATTTATTTATTTTGGTGGTTGGCGCTCAACAGTACCGTATTGGAAAGCTGTCTTACTGCAAGTGAACGCGCTACAATTTGCTGATTGTACCAGTATTTGTGCGACTTATTTTTACCATTCCTTATGGGGTACTTTGCTGCCCAATAAAAGTGCAATCCGGCTTTTGAAAAAAGAGCTTGCGGAGTGCTAGAATGTCCCTTCAAACGGAGTTTTCGGCATTCAGTTATAGGTGTGCAAAACATAAACAATGGCTTCAAGTTCAACTTCCCTTCATAAGGACAAGGCTAGGAATCTCAATGACCACATGATATCGGAATCTCCCTCACGAATATCTGTAGGACAAGTAATAACTTGAAAACACTCAGTTCTTACGTTTCGGTGTCGAGATTTAGTTCGACACTTTTTGGTGAATTTGAAGGAAACATAAAGAACTTCAGCCGCAATGACAGTGAGCACTCCACCTGGTACATATCAATTCCATTGTTTTCGCGACATATCTAAGACATAAATAAAAGAAGGCCTGCTGGTGCAGATGAAGCTGCAGATTTTGCAGAGTTGCGCAGCACGACGTAGTTTGTAGTGTTTCTTTTTTAGCTAGCGCAAGGGAAAGGGATCAGCTTCTGCATTTTGAGCTGAACTGCCTTTCCAAAGTTTTCACGCTCGGGAAAGCCTTCACAGTGACTTACGTCTGAAATTATCTTTAATAAAAACGTCGGCTGGGCTGCCCAAAGAGCGAGCCTACGTCAGAACTATAATTAAATACTATGCAGTGATGTGGACGTAATAGTAGAAATTAGTAGAAACATTAAAATTAGGATATATTAGTAGGGCTTAAGAAGAAGAATTGGACGTTGGCAGGGAATGCAATGCGAACGCAAGACAACCGTCGGTCATTAAGAGTAACAGAGTGGATCCCTACAGAAGGCAAGCGTGGCAGAGGGCGGGAGAAAGTTAGATGGGCAGATGAGATCAAGAAGTTTCCGGGGATAAATTGGTCGCAGTTGGCGCAAGACCTTGATAATTGGAGATTATAGAGAAAGGCCTTTGCATGCACTGGGCCCAGATTGGCTTGTGATGCTGATGGTGATTTGATGACTGATGTTTAAGATCATGAATGAACGACGCCCAACTAGTGATTACGATTGTTTTCATGTTCTTGGGTGTGTTTCTTTTATTTTCGAGTCCAATGTTTTGTGTTGTAATTATAAATTTCTAATGGAAGACTCGCCTTATTTGTAGTGCTGCAAATTGTGTGGCAACGCAAAAAACTGAAAGTAAATAGACAGCGCTGTAGTTCGTAGCACGAGCATAGAGTACTCACCATGCAGCTCCTATCTCTTCCTCTTGGCCGTCCTCTTGTGTGTTCCATAAACCGCACGCGCCTGTGCAGGTGGCAGGTAGCAAACCGAGTTTTATACCTGGTTAACCTCCCAGACCTTCCGTACTGTCTTCTCCCTCTCCTGCATCCGATAAAATTGCGTTTGCGGTGTTAGACCACTGAAACACGTTTTCCGGAAATGTTTTTACTGTGAAATGGTATTACTTGAAAGCCTTTTGGGTAAACGTGCAGTTCAACGCATACACTTGCAGGAAATATTTTGGCTATTGCCAGATTTGAATGGCCTAGGCTGCTAGCGGCCGTTATCTTTCAAGAGCCGCGTGAAAATTCCGTTGTATCTTCTTTTACGGCTAACTTGAATGATAGCAGGAGAAAACATTTACTTTATTCTGTCATCTCTTATCGCTGTCCCAGGTTCTATCACAGAAAAAAGCTCAGCTTTTCCGTCTTGAAGCTCTTCCCACTGAATCTGAAAGCATAGCTGTCCCCAAAAAGCGTAAAGTAGGGCATACCAAAAATGATGGGATGATTATGCTGTGTAGCGCTTCTCTAGAAACTGTTTAGAGATTTTTTAGGTCCAAGTATGGAGCAAGCATTTTATTCAAGGTGTTTCTCATTTTCGTTTTTTGCACATAGCATTTTTTTGCAGATATCCAAGCAATGGCGAAATATGCAGGAGCAGTAATCACCATTCTAGCATTTGGTAAGGGCATCAGGCTTTTTAAAACATTTCGTAGCCAGTTTACAGGCGTCATGCCGGTGTGCTGGCTTTTTTAATGTTTCCTTTTCGGTAGCGATTTCGAAGTGTAAATAATTTATAGAAAAATAATTTGTCAGAGTATTTGGCCAGTAGCGAGCACACACGTAGCCAGTTTATTCTGCGCATGCACATCAATTTGCGGCGGAAGATTTTTCAGCGTGCACGGACCGCGGTATTTTCCTTTTCCGCAGCGATATCAAGGTCTGCTTAGGATGCTTCAAGCGAGCTTTGTTAGCAGCTGAGCCATGTCTGCTGAAGCGTCAACATGTAACTCTGGCTGATAAAAACGAAAGTTAGAAATTTATTCGTAAGTGAACACGAGCTGGTCTAGTTAAACAAAGATAATCTCCTCATGAAAAGTACAAAAGAAAATACCGAACGTGTGATTTCCAGAGCAAGCACTTGAACAGTTCCTAGTGAGCTTAATGTCGGTTAAAGTATGCCTTATACTGTTGCTAGAGGAACGCATTTGGAAGTGGCCGATAATGAAAACGGTGGCTTCAGGATTTTAAAACACAAAACACAATTCTAAAGCTTATGCGTAGAACTTTGTTCTTGTTGCCACCGAACTGACTTGTGTACTCACGCTTGAAAAGAAAGCACTGCATTTTGCAGAAAACTACTACGTATTGAACATTGATAATGGTGCCTTTGTTTCATGAGATCGTAGACTTCGGCTGGATTCTGCCTAAATTGCGTCATTACCTTGACCTCAGTAAGAACGTCAGCACTTCTTTTTCTCTGCGTAAACTTGAATCACCCTTGAAAGAGGCCATGTTCATGAAATGACAGAGACATTCCAATGACAAGTCTAGCCATTAATTTCTCACCCATCAGGAGGCCGCTTGTTTAGAGATGCGGCCAAGTGACAAGGCTATCTCTGGCCTCAACTGAAACCAAAGTAACTTGCCTCGACTTAAGCCCGATAACAAGTTGACCTTACAGGTGACGCCAGCTCAAAAGGGTTTACATGTAGAGTTTACATGTAGATTGGTTTACCTCCTCAGTAATGATTCCAGCCCCGCGTCCTAATGATCTTCTGTCGAAACTAGACTCTATCTTTATATCAAGAACATGTATCAGTGGCCTGTCTTAATTTCCACTAAATTGGTAACTAACGTTCTGGCGTGTACATCCACAATCCCGCACAAAGGTCAGCCACTTATTATGAGCTTCGTAGCACAGCTATGGCAAGAACTTCAGTTTTGCTGAGAATTTCAGCGGGAGAGCATGAGTGAGACTGAGAACGCATAAGGAGCAGCCTAAAAGGGAAAGCAAAATGTAGTCAAACTAAAACATAGAGCTTTCGTGTGAACACACAGTCGCGCGAGGAGTTTGCGAATGTTTAATGGTCCCGGGCCTCACATTTGCAAATCTAATACTCTACATACCCGCCGCGGTGGCTCAGTATCTAAGGCGTTGCGCTGCTGAGCATGAGGTCGCGGGTTCGATTCCCGGCCGTGGCAGCCGCTTTTCTGATGGAGGCGAAAAGCAAAAACGCCCGTGTGTACGAGATTTCGGCGCACGTGAAAGATCCCCAGGTGGTCGAAATTAATCCGGAGCCCTCCACTACGGCGCGCCTCATCACTTGCGTTGCGTCGGCGCGTTAAACCCTACAATCAATCACATCAATCAGTGAAATACTGTACATAAAATCAGACGCACTCGACGCGGCGGCTAAGTTGCTCTGGCGTTGTGTTGCTGACCACGAGGACGTTGATTCCCGGCCGTGGCGGCTACTTTTCTGATGGAGGCGAATAGCAAAACAGCGCGTGTGTGCGAAATTTTGGCGCACGTTAAAGATCCTCAGGCAGCCAATATTAATTCGGAACCCCCAACTACGGCACGCCGTATCACCTGCTTTGCGTCCTCGCGTTAAACCATGGACTCACTCAATGAAACTCAGGCTTTTGGAGCGGGAAGTAAACAACTACGGGATAAATGGAAAGAGGAGGTCCTCGCCGATTGAAGACTCAGATTCTCAGGGTAAGATGTTCGGTGAGTGAAAATTGGGTGTTAAGAACAGTCGTTTTACGTTAACGCAAAACTAAAGTGCCTAGATACATCAACATGACATGCCTGTACTCGCAGTGGCCAAGGACTAGCAGGTTAAAGATGAAATTATAAAGATATCTGAAGAAGCTTACAGGGGCAAGCTAGCCAGAAAAGAGGCAAAGCACACAGTGAGGAATATATGCAGGTAAAAATGGAATAGAAAACGTGGCAGGAGACACACAGTGCAGGGACATATATTGTCTTAAAGAAAAATGCCTTTTCAATCCCTGAGCAGCCCTATGCTCTTTGATATTCTGTAAAGTCTGTGCAAAATTAAAAACAAAGGAGCAAGTGTCCGAACAAGATAGTTTGTAGACGATAGAGCGACCGTGGAAGTTACTAGTCAGCTCCAAGCTTAAAAAAGGGAAAGAACGAAAACCAGCAAAAAAACTTCCAGGGTCTCAATTGGAGGTGTTAAAACCTTAAGTTTATAACGAAATTTTTTGGGTGACAAAAAAGCGCCGCATATTTTTACATTTGCAACACATTTATTAACGCGTGGCCTTGTTGAACTCTCGTTTCATTTCAGTGGTGACTCTGCTTGCTGTATTTGGAGGAGTCGCCCTGGCGGATCCCATGAGCGGTTCAAGAGACGACTTTGACCCTAATGAAATCCGGAGACTCAAGGGGAAGGCTATTATGAAATAAATATTACAGCACAAAACGGCCTTTATTACACTTGACCTCAGTGTTATTCCCAACATGTACCAGAAGCGAGTTATGTTAAGCAACAACATGGCTAAAACTCCTTACTTTATTCTGCAGGCACCAGCGTTGTCGCAGCAGCAGCAGTAAGAGAACCCTGTGAGGCCACTAAACAGGTGTGCAACCTTGCGGAGACACCCTCAATTGCTGCCCTTGAGCTCCAAACGCCATGCAGTGAATACTCAGTACACTAGAAATTACTGTGTGCACTTAGGTCACACCTGCACCGGCCATGCTAATGTACTGCAAGACCAGCGTGAAACCTCTGCTCAGGTCCACGAAGCACTGCATCAACATGTTTTGTACCCAGCTATCGCAGGAGCAAAACTAAGATGTTCAATTACTAAGAGTGCCGGGTACCTCAGGGCACCCAGGTAATGTGGTCGCCAATAACATGGTGTGCGGGGCTTGTAATTTATACCGCCTACAGGAGGCGGCCCCCCCTTTCCAGAGACCTCAGAAGAGCTCTAGTAACGGCAAATCGACGGTCGGTCGCACTTCACAAGCACACCACTCCTTGACGAACTTCTCCCTGCATTGTTGCTCTTATGCGCTGAAGCTGTAATTAATAAGGTGGGGACAGACTGTGCACTTACTCCGGACGTTGTAGGCAACCTTGAGCAACGAAGCATTATTGCATCGACTTCCCTGAAACCACCCCGTCCTACCCCCTCTCCCCCCTAACCGAAGTCATTTTTACGTTCAGCCGAATGGATTCCCACCTAATGATTGGCCACCTAATCTGGGATTGCGATGACTTCCGTTAAGCTTGGCAGAGAGACCTTTCAGAGGGTGTGACCTCCTCAGAGAAATGGACAGCCCTAGAGACAAGAAAAGGACCTTCTTTTTGCAATATGGCACCTTCGCTTGCGAGCCCACTGTAGTTACTTCGCTTTTCTGTCTTCCTAGCTTCCCGTTAACAAAGCGCTACCTGAACCTCAGTAGATACTTTCCTCCTCATACTCATACTCCGGCTCCGGGCACCAACCGTAGGCACGTTTTTCTTCAAAATAAGTAGTTTCCAATCCAGCAGTATGGAGTGGTCAGTTTACATATTTGGTATCAGGGAAACAAAAATGTTGAACGCCGCCTGAAAGTTTGTTATAAGTTAGCAGTTTAGGTGAATAGCGCATATTTTGTTGGCAAAATTGTGGATATCTACGTAGGGCAAAAGTACGTGCAAATGGGTTGCTTTTTTATTGTAACTAATGAATACATGCACGCCGAATGATGATGCTTGGGAACGCTTGGAAACAGGCGCCTTATTGTTTTAACATTTTGAATTCCCAAAGTGCAATAAGCCAAACGAAATCGAACTATGAACAGCGGGAATAGCATGTGTAATCCCAGTCTTCGTAGTACGTTTTTGTTTCAGCCAGCTAACCTCTGCACTTCAAGGCGATGTTTAAGCGGTAAGATGGTAAGGCGACGCATATAATTTATCAGCAATGACAACCTGGAAGGTATTGTAATTACTCTAGTGTTTTTGAGTTACAATGTTCCGCCTTACCATTGTTACATTGTGCGGTGAGAATATTAACGGAGCCGTGCTAACCAAATACTGCTAGTAGGCTCTTTCTAAATGGTTTAGAATGAAAGCGAGAAAGGCCGAATAAAAAGGATAAAGACGAGGTCGTGTTGTTTTTGAGATTAAAATTGTACTATATGTTGTTACGCACACAACGGTACGCCTGCCATAAATTGGTTGACCACCCTATCAGCGAGGCTAAATGGAACAAGAAGAGAACGAAGATGGTTCTCCGCTAGCTTTAGCCATGGCCAATCCCCCTTTGTGGGTACGTGCCAAAATATTTGAGGACATCATCATAATCATCATCATCATCGGCCCACTGCTGTTCCACCTTGACTCTGTTTGCCATTTTGCTTCAACCCCTGTAAATTTTAAGTCCATTCCGAATTGGTTGCGTGGTCGTTTCCTTCATTGGATGAAACACTGTATGATCAGCATCGTCTCAGCTACGCATCGCTTGCTGTCATCATGGCATCTTTGTTTCGCGTAATCTTATCAATGGTGGTCTACAGCTGAACACCAAGAAATGTTGCTTTGCCAGTACATCAACCGAAGTCTTGGGCACGCTGTAGGGAAGGGGGTATAATCCCGGATCCAGACAAAATCAATGCAGTTCTCAATTTTTGCTGGCCTGTCCGTCAAAGAGAGCTTAGAAGTTTCGGGGGGTTGGCTTCCTTTTTCTATCCCTTCGTCTGAAATTTGGCAGGAATAGTTTGACCCTTTCACAAATTACTAACATGCGTAACTACATTCGCCTGAACCTAACACTGCGACAAAGCTTTAAAACCTCTGAAAGAAGCTCCAACTTCTGGACCAGTGCTCTCTAACCTCGATGAGTAGGCACCCGCTATTCTTCATACCAATGCTAGTGGCCATGGTCTCGGTGCTGTCCTTCTTCAGCGTTCTGATTGCTCGACGAAGCGAGTCGTTGCCTGTTGAAGCCGCACTTTAACTCCAGCTGAGAACAATTAGACCATGTGTGAGAAAGAGGGCTAGTCGTTGTACGCAAATTTGGTCTTTCGGCCGTACAAAATACCGAAAATTTGTACGGCCACATTTCTCAGTGGTAGCAGACCATCACTCCCTTTGCTGCTTATTCTCCCTCAAACACCTATCGGGATGCTTTGGCCGCTGGGTAATCCTTCTGCAGGAGAGCGACTTTACTATGACGTGCAAGTCGGGGCGAAAGACCAACGACGCCGACGCCTTTCCCGTTTGCTCCCAGCACACTACCAACTGCCCACAGCCGTCGTCTAAAAGTAAATCCTCGCCTTCTAAGAATTAGCTCGCGTTGCCGCCGGTCAAGATAACCTACCCAATCTTGCTTCCCTCGAACGAGTGGACCCTTACTGCAGACGACTTCTAGACTTCCCCGACAGTTGAACGTCCCCACCTAACAGCCGAACACGCCGCCAAATAAGCAAATTTCGCTTTTGGAGTATTGGTTCCTTTACCGCCAGAATTACTACCATACCGGTGAACGATGGGTTCCAGTTGTCTCTCGCTCTCTTCAAGCCCACATCTTGGAAGTTTTCCACGATGACGCCACAGCTGGCCATCTAGCTTTGCACAAGACCTACGACCTCATCAAAATTAGATTCCTTTGGACGGGGCTTTCCACACGCGCCGCTAGATATGTTGCGTACTGCCTTTCGTGCCAGCGTCGTGAACGCACGACCTCAGCCCATACCGGTAAGCTTCAGCCTCTGCCTTGCCCGTGTGCACCATTCTAGGTTGTGGGCATCTTTTCGTACGGACCTTTGCCTTTAACTTCGTCTGGTCAACGGGTAATTGTGACCGCTGCGGATCACTTAACGCGGTATGCGGATACTGCTCCTCTACGTACGGGCTGCGCTTCTGAGGTCGCAAAATTTTTTTCCTGCAAGCCATCTTCATACGGCATTGACCACCTCGTACTCTTTTATGTGATTGTGATTGAACCTTTCTGTCAGCAGTCCTTGAGAACGTACTCCAAGCTGCTTGTACTGCCCACAAAACCGCATCTAGCAATCGTCCGCAGACAAATGGACTAACAGAACGGTTTCAGCGTACCCTTTGCGATATGGTTTATCTGTATATCAACCTCGACCTCAACAAATAAGATGCACTTCCCTTTGTCACATACGCCTATAATACTGCCGCTGAAACAACGACTGGATTTCCACCGTTTCTTCTCGTATGCGGCTACCATCCTCCGTCCACTCTCGACGAATCGTTCTTTTCCTTTCCCTTGAATACCGCATCCAATACCGCCGCTTAATTTGTTTCTCGGCTAGTGCAGTTCCGGAACCTCGCACGACTGAACACAGAGTCGTGCCGAAACGACCGCAAGTCTCACTATGACGGAGGCCGCTGAGAAGTTACCCTTGGCCCTGGGGTTGAGGTACACTTTCGACGCCGTTCCGTGCGCCACGACTCTGTAAAATGTTTATGACGCGCTTCATTGTTCCGTACACCATACCCCAGAGCACATGTCCCGTCAACTACGTAGTTGCTCTCACTGTTGCCCTGCCCGACCGCCGGTGCCGTCGCATTAAAACTGTGCATGTTTCGCGCCTACAGCCAATTTTCTGCATATCATGCTCCCTTTGAGGGCCAGGATGGCCGCTACAGCCGCCAGGGAAAAAAGTGTCAGCACTGTTTTTACACTGTTTGCTTTAGTGGTCATTCCCTCCATTGCGTCCAAGCACTCTATCATCAGCATCGTCTCACCCACGCATCGCTCGCCATCATCATCGCATCCCTTGGCTCACGCGCTCATCATCCTCATCAGAGATTGTTGGTTTTTTATCTACCTAGTAACGACTGCCCGAATAAACGCCGTCCTGCATTAAGGCGTTTTTCCTCCCTGTCTTTGTCTCTCTCTCTTTCTCTCAAATCATATATTTATGTATACTATATATATATATATATATATATATATATATATATATATATATATATATATATATATATATATATATATATATATATATATATATATATATATATATCGTAGTCAAACTTACGCAGGGACAGGCAAGAAGCAAGGATCTCATTCGTAGCAGTGAATTACTACAACCATCCAAATGTAGCATAAATCGAATGCGGAATGAGCGAACGTACTGAGACAACATTCGTCGCAACGGACACCCTTGGCAATCTTCGTCGCTACATGGCCCTCCCCACACAACAAGCGGAACAAAGGACACAGAACAGAGCAAGCGGAAATCGGACTCGTCATGTCGGCAACTTATCTAGCGAAACTATAAAGAAGCACAAATATCATTATACATTCTCATTACAATATTTTAAACATCATTACAGACGGACTACCTAAAACCTTCGAAAAGATTCTCCCATCCACAATGAAGTCAGTTATGGAAGGCATCGAGGTTGTTGACCAACAAGCACCGGAACTCACATGTCCTGTTGCTTGCGACCATGACTGCCACACTCCCTTCCAGAAAAACATGCAGAACCTCTGTTCTTTCTCAGCATAGGAACTACGACATCGACGTTCAGAATAATAAGATGGGTAGGTTAAGAACCACGAGATCGACGTGTTTAGGAAGAAACGCAATCGCCTCGCACGTGAGGTCGTCGAGGCAGTGGCCATGAGCAAGAAAGGTGTCACGTGCGTCAGCACAGCTTCCGTAGCTCTGACAGAGAAAGAACTGGACCTGCATAGCGAATATCCTGTTAAATAATCTCCGCAAAAAGAGTGTCGCGCTGTGCAAATGTTGTGCAGTGCTTCAGGGACATATGTTCCTCTTTTTTGTTAGCTCACTCAGTTGATAGTCAGCATTGTGATCGTGTTTCCTTCCTAAGTCCCGTGGTTTTCATTCAAGCTGAAACTTCAAAACGATATGAACCAACTCGCCGAAATCCAAGTCATTCTTCAGTTTCTTTCTAGTTCTATGGGCTCATCAGCTCCTTTTCTACATTTACGACCAGTCACACAATGTTTATTAATTACATCCACGACCTGCAGGGCCAGACTGCTGTAACGCAGCCTCAGGAAAAAGAAATAATCGGCCGACGTGAAGCTCCAGTTGGGGCCGCAGAGCCTGTCACATGGCCACGCGAAAAAAGTAACTAGCACTGTTCTTTCTGAATTCAGGCGGCAAGTGAGACCACTAACCAATTTTTTTTCGGGTGAACTCAACTACCCACCTCACCTTTCAAGGGCACTCGGCCATGGGCCATGATTCGGCACTCTACGGAAGTTATCTGGACGAATTGGCACATCCACGTTGCCCTCTGACATCCAAGTTCCCCCCTGAGTGACATGCAATTGGCTCTCCCAACCATCATTCGATCTGAGCCGTGAGTTGCACCTTTGTTATTGCCTAGATAAAATTGGACATTGGACGGACATTGAGAGGTCTTAAGGTTCTACGAACCGTAACAGGCGAGGGGGTAAGCCGTTTGACTTTAGGGTACTAACTCATGGTCGTAGCTCAACGGGTAAGACGACTGCTAGAATCATAGAAAAGAATTATTTCTTTTGTGCGACAGACGGGTACTATTTCTAGGCGATTTTAACTGCGTCTGCTATATGTAAGATCGCTCTAAGAACACCGCTGTGTACGATAAGAGTGAAAGTTATTATGTGCCATGACGGGTACCCATTCTTTACAAGATGTAGGACTGGCATGTGGAAGCGAAAGCACCCCCCGTTACACGCATTTTCAACGCGAGTGTAATGCCCGACTTGATCGGGCGTATGCTTGATGATATGATGTAAGGCACGTGTCATTTAGTGACCATAGCTTAGTTGGGTTCACGGTAGGGTTCAAGCAAAAAAACGTCTAAATCCAACTGGGAACTCTGGAAGTTCAAAACAAAGCTACTTTAGGATGAGAAATTCCTAGAGAGTGTGGAAAGAAAAGTTGAGAAGCTATTTTCACCTCAACCGACCTCCTTCTCCGTGAAGTGGGAAGAATTCAAAAGCAGCATAAGGCACACAGTAATAGAAAGTCCGACCACACTGCACTACAACGAAAGGAAAAAAGAAAATGAACTAAAAGCACAACTTATCTACCTCACAGAGATAGAAAGCTCTCAACCTGGTAATTTCGTAAAACAAATAAAAGGCGTAATAAACAAACTGGAGGTCATTGATTCGGAAAGATATCGCGCGGCAATCATTCGTGCTCGAAGCGAAAAATTGTGGCGGGAGAAGTACCTAACAAGAGGGCGCTAAATGATGAAAGAAGCTTTGCAACAAAAATTATATTAAACACATACACTATAAGAATCAAATAACAGAGGACAAAGAAAGAATTGAAGCAGCATCGGCTGAGGACTATTGTTAACTGTTAGGAAAGAAAAGGCGAACGGAAGCAGTGTTCATGAATGATTTTCTAATGCGCATGGGAAAGCTAGACGACGAGGTAAAACAGTGCTTGGAGCAGGCCATCAGTTTGGAAGAGATAAACGACGCCAACGACGCACTCCCCGCTGGAAAATCACCTGGACCTGACGCTTTTTGGGGTGGGATGTTACAAGGCTTTTAAGCGCGTCGTTGCTCGAACTTTGCATGCCGTTATTGGCGAGTAGTATTCAGTAAAGCGCGTGCCTCTATCATTCACTACAGCTAATAAGGTATTAATCCCAAAAACGAACGATCGGGAAAAATTGAAATCTATGGGGCCTTACCGCCCTACAAGCCTCAAAAAAGTTGATTAAAAAATTTTCATGAAGGTACTCCCAGAAAGAGTGCAAACCGTGGTAACACAAGTATTCGGGCCTCGTCAGACATGCGGTATCAAGGGAGCACGATTGCGACAAATGTACATCTTGCGCGGAGGCGCTAGACTGCTTTGACTTTTTTGAGAGTCGCGTAGCTGTGAGATAGATCGATTAAGCAAAGGAATCCGACCCAGTTTCGCACGAAATATTATTGGATGTCTTGGAGCATGTGAATGCCGGGAACGTTATTTTAGAGGGTTTAGAATGGTGTACAGCGAATGCACAACGCGTATAGTTATAAACAGGTCTCCAACTGGAAGCATACCTGTTAGATCGTCTCTAAGGCGAGATTGTTCATCAAGCCCGTTATTGTTTGCAATGTATCTGGAACCTTTCTGTTTGAGTGTCATAAATGATGACAGTATATTAGGCTGTCGATGAGCCTATGAGGCTTTTGGAGAGAACTTCGTACCCATTCACCCCGTGAAGCTCAAGGAAGTAAAAGAGGACATTGTATTGTTGCTGGCGAAGGGAAACCTCGACAGCCTCTTTGGCAAGGTAAAAGGAATGAAGAACGGGCGCCTTCAAGTCTTCTTTGAGGCGAAAGATTACAAGCCTGGAATTTCATTCTGCGCCATAGTATCGGAGTCTGGCACCTGCCTGGCACAATTGTCGACTCTTCTGGCCAGGCACCTTGCACAAATTGAGGTCTGAGATCCCTGCGTGACCTTCAACTCGAGAGGCGTGTTGTCGTACCTAGGGTGGGCTGTTTCAGGCTTTTTGTTGGACGTCCAGGATCTATATTACTCTATACACCACCGCAAACTGATGTCTGTACTCCGAGCAACAACTGAGGAACAAGACCTGATTACCATCCAACATGGAGTCGGAATTTCCTATGACGCCTTTGTCGAGCTGCTCAACACGTACTTGCAATCTACCGCCGTTTCACGTGAAGGCGGTAGCTATGTGCAACGAGCGGGGATATGCATAGGATCTCGCGTCTCCCCCTGCCCGTCAAACCTATACCTGGCGGAGGTGGACCGGCGCATTCAGGGAATTCTGGAAGGAAATCCGATTGTGGCCATTTTTCGTTATGTGGATGAATATTTCGTTCTGCGCGCGAATGACTGTGATATTGACCAATGCCGGAAATTATGGAGTGTTTTGAAGACAGCACCCAGGGAGTATCCTTCACACATGAACTACCGGAGAATGGCCACCTGACGTTTTTGGATCTCAGACTGCAGTTCGACAAGGGGCATATCTGCTGGCGGTACGAGAGACGGAGCAGTAAGGGGTTCCGACCCCCGCGACTCGGCACACTCCAAGCACTTGAAGCGAGCGATTGCAACTATGGCTTGGCACCCTGCCATTGAGAGGTCCTGCGCGCATCAGATGACAACGAGCTTCTACCGGCAGATAACCAGGCTGCGTAATGCCGGCTACGCGGCAAGCATTCTGGCGGCTGTCGGCGAAAGCCTACTACAGCGTGCAAACGGAAGAAAATGGCAGCATTTCCACTCCGTGGATGATGGCCAAGCCTTTTGATTCTCGGGTACTAGCTCACGGGCGTAGCCCAATGGGTAAGACAACTCAGACTCACTGTGTCTCGTCCATGAGACACAGGCTGGAATCTTACCGGTGCGTGTGTGAGTTGTCATTGTAAATGACAACACGATCATGGACGCGGATGGACATTGTGCGGTTCTAAGATACTCTGCACCTAAAACAAAAGGAGACAAGACGTGCAACGCACGAGAGGCTGCCCGGTAGTACGTCTCTATGTACATGGCTCCGCCCACAACCTCAAAAAATTGCAGGTGGGCAAGGTGTCTTCGTTGTCTGCATTGAGCCCTACAACGTGTATCAATTGTGGTGACGCATACACAATAAAGCAAGAGTGGAGACATCTACCACCAATCATCGACCACTATACACCGAATGACAGACTGAAGTCGTATGCAGCCTCCCATTGCCACGCGGAAAAGTGTACATGGGACAAACGGGAAGGTGCATTAATGACAAAGCACGAGAACACGCCGAATCACTCGAGGCAACGTCATCGGGGCACCCATCATTCCATTGCCACACTTGCCCCAAATGCACACCGCGCATCGCTGGATCGACGTGCTTACGAAGAAACACAATGACCTCGCACGTGAGGTCGTCGAACCAATGGCCGTCAGCCAGAAAGGTGACACGTGCGTCAGCACAGCTTCCGTAGCTCTGGCAGAGGAAGAACTGGACCTGCTTAGCAAATATCTTGTTAACTAATCTCGACAAAAAGAGTGTCATGCTGTGCCAATGCTGTGAAAAGTTTCATGTATGTATGTTCCCCTTTTTGTTAGTAGACTGTGTTGATAGTCAGCATTGTGTCTCTGTTTCCTTCCTAAGTACTGTGGTTTTCGTTCAAGCTCAAATTTCAAATCAAGTCTAGCGACACGGTTTTTGGCATGCTGAAGGATCGGGAGCCCTGTGCAGCATACAATTAAGTCTATGCATTTATAAATCAAGATAGGTGAAGATATTTCGTAGGAAACATCCGACGTTAACTGGAAACTGGAAATGCGGAAAACATGTACCCTCTTCCAAGAAAACTAGCCATGTCCAAAGGTATGTTCAGGGGAGAACAACTCAAAGATGTCACGTTTCTGTAAAGTAATGGGAGGCATCTGTGGCTACCTCGTACCCTCAAGAACAGCGTGAGCAGACAGAGAGGGTAGGAAACGAGCTTCTGCATCCGAAGCTCGCTTAAACTGATCAACACCAAGCGCCCTCAAACTTTCACACCCACGTCATAAGGCACAAAAGTGTAGATCGCGTCTGTGTTTCCTGTGCCATAGCGGTTTAGAGCCATTAACCACGTCCGGATGTATTACCTGACCTTTGGGGTTTAGATAGCATAAACAGTAAAGGCAGCTACTCCGTTAAAAACGCTCCCTCGGCAATACAGTAACGCTAACCCGTCGTACACGTTACAACCTAAACGTAGATGTCACAACAACTTCGTGTTTTTACTTTGACTAGATCGCATTGTAAGGGTAGACTATATATGTTTGCTCCTTTCACTAAAGTTCCACTAGCGAAGGAAGGAAGGAAGGAAGGAAGGAAGGAAGGAAGGAAGGAAGGAAGGAAGGAAGGAAGGAAGGAAGGAAGGAAGGAAGGAAGGAAAACTTTATTAAAAAAGGATGGCCCGAAGTCCCTGGGGAATGGGGAGCGAAGGAAGGACGCTAGTAATGTCCAGCCATCGAGGCCATAGAGACGAAGCTCCAGAATGCTGTCAAGGTGTCTTTGATGCGTTAAGAGGACCGAATCCACTCTTCGTAGGAGTGAACCCACGCCGGGCGGTGTTGGGCGCGAAGCACGGCAAGGCCCGAAGAAGACCAGACGAGGTGCGGAAGGTCAGGTATCGATGTGTCTTTACATGCGTAGCAGAGCACATGGGGGTCCAAGAGAGAAGTGGAGGAACTTGGAGCAGTTCCGGCCTTTTGAAGTCCTACGAGGTCTACAGACGGGACGTTTACCGCCGAGGTTGACATAGGAGAACCTGCCGGCGGTATGTTGTTGCCTTGTTTCGATTGGTTGCCCGGGGGCTCAAAGTTAATGTACCGTCCCCGCCACCGTGCGACGATGTCGTCGGTTATGGCGAAGCTGTAATGGGCCCGTTTGAGAAAAACTTTGGTGCCACGAGATAAGCCCGGAGGCAGTTCCATTCGCGATCAGCGCCGGTTCTGTGCTCTCGTCCTCTGTCCTTGGTGGGTTTGCGGTGTAACAATTCTACCTGAACTTTAGTAATTTTAAAATGAGCAGATATTCTAAAAGAAGCCGTAAATTTTAAGTAGGGCAAGGATGGAACTGAAAACCCCTAGCGCACTAAAATTGATATTGTGCTGTCACTTTTTTTGCTACTACAAAGCTTCTGCCGGAATAAGAGTACATAGGTGAAGGCGGTGTACAGGTACATAGCTGTCAATTTTTGCTGCACAATACAGCAGTAACGGAACAAGCACTACATGGTGCAGATCGGGGAACATGTTTGTATCTGCGGAGAAGCGTAGCCCGACTGGGTTTGTAATGTTGCTTTTCAAATTAGCGGAAGAGAACAAGATTACCTGCTGTCATTTGAGTTAAATTTTCTTTGAAACGCTTTGACATAGAAACAAATCCTTCGGGATGATTGGCGTTTTGAGTTATTTCTGGAAATGTCAGTTGGTCGGCAACACAGAGCGTATGTACTAGAGAACTACCGATTACATCCAACCACAAAAGATAAAAAACCCTGAATATAGGACACACCATGGCCTGTTGCGTTGCTTTAAATTTTCCGGGCGTGTCTTCAGAAACAGAAAGTGCTAGGTTTATGGTTTTAATTAGAGTACAGGTGCAGGAAACTCGCTTAAGTCGCACGGCTGTCCGGGGAGATTTATTGCACAATTAAAATAAATATGACTTTTTGTAAAATGGCGACGGTCGACTAAAGTCTGAATGTGCCTCACTCTCACTTCTCGGTAGTGTGCGTTAGAACTCACCAAAATAACTAAAATCTGGTGTGGGAACTTAAAGCCTACACGGTTCGTTTCTCAGGAAACAACACAGCCAAAGGCGCGAAAGCTACGAAGTGCTTGATCTTGCAGTTAATACAAAAAGTCATCGAGACTTCCGTGTTTCTCTAAAGTAGTTTTTTGACTAACCAATAAACTCCTGCACTCATTCGAAAAGAATTTGAGCGACGCTTGCCCTTCAGAAATTGCTAAGTTGCGCTCAGGCGCTATTAAATCAAAGCCGCGCGAAAATCTTTGCCATAACCGTTTCAACAGCTCACTCCAATGATTAGTGGAGGATGAGTTGAAGCTCAATAATAAAACTAAAATGTCCACATACTGCGCCCAATTTTACATCCATCCTGCCAACCTTTGAAAAGCTCTTGGTCTAGTCTATGGCTGGTAAAATATACTCTGTATCTTGTCTGCATGGAATGCCCTTTGAAGTGACATTCAATAAAACGGCTGGTTCAGGATTGCAAAATATAAAGCACTCTTCGAAATCTAAAGCTTTAACAAGCGATGTTCTTATTTTGTTGTTCCTGTCATTTATTCTTTAAAACCTACATGCCCAAACAGAGCGAGTCCGCCATCCTGATGAAAAAGACCGGGTTGCATCGGCAATCGCGATTGGTCGTTGGTTTCTTTGAAGCGAAGTGCCAGTTCCTAACCAGGTTTGAATACTTTAAATACCTCAACAGCTATTTCCGTTTGCTTCAAGTTGGATCATAATCATTGCTACCACGTTGAACAGATGACACGCTCATATTACGTCATATATCCTAATCATCCAGCCATCTCGGATTGATAAAGTTGCACGATTCGGATGCCATCAAACGACCTCGCTAGCCCCGAGATTACATGAAAAAAGCCACTTTCTGTGACGTCACTTCCATGCCAATCTAACCATACAGGTTGACGTCCTCTTAGCGTTGCTCATCTCCAGACATCTTGACGTGAGCAAAAACCCCGTCACTTTAAACCCCCTTCCTTTATTGTACCTAATTGTTAAGTAGTTCTTATCAACACTGCACCCACTGTATCTGTTGTCTGTGTTATTTTTGTAGATAACGTTAACCTTTTTCAAGCTGTAACGGTTTTCCCGCAAGTAGTGGTGGCAACACCATCGGCATTTAGCGCCACTATCATCATCATCCGCATGCTTTCACAATCGCATTCAGCACTGCCTGCCCAGCGTCAGCAGTGCCGCGTGCCACCGGAGTTCGAACACGACTGCGCTCCAGGGGCGGTCGCATGTCTACGCCGCTCTTTTAGTTCGTGCCGGGCCTTACGCACCTGAATAGATAGCAATCCACAGCGCATCACCGTGTCCGCGGCTCTTTTTCTACACGCACAATAGACGGACATCCTTTACAAAGCACTTTAATTATCAGCAACCTAATAAATGAGTCCGAACAAGCGATGGCGCAGAACGTTTGTTCCGTTTTCCGAAGTATCTCGGCGAGAGAAAGAGAAGGTGACAAAAAAATACGTCTTAAGTTTCGTTGATGTTCTTTAATAGTGAAGTTAGCTCAAATAAGGGAAAATATATTTAGGCGCACAGAAAAAAGAGACACGACTTGGCTGTAGACGGTAAATGCTCAATTTTAAATAAATGTTACAATATCAGGCCGCTGGACCATTACTTGTACCCGAAGTCAGCCTACCAAAAAAATAATTTCCCGCCACAGGAATCTGTACTAATTTGACATAATTCAACTACGAATTTATTTCATTATGAAGTTTTTATCATACACTAGAAAACAAGGTGCAATATATACTAGTTTGTTTACAAATTTTGGTCAGGAAAAATAGATGTGTGCTTTACATAGTGTTTCGGAAAATATATTTGATGTAATCGCTGGTCATAGCAAATATCGGGCGGTCATACCAGTTTATGAGTAGTGAGGCAAATATAGATGCGAACTCATTCCCGATTCATAGAAGCACTATAGATATTTGCAAGGAGTGTCAATATTATATTACAGCTAGAAGTCGTTGGGCTATAAAAAATATTTGCGAAAAAACACAACCAATTCGCAAACTTCTCATGTCATTGTTATTATTTGTAGTTCAGATATTTTGGTGTACCATTGTGAGGCCTATGACTGCGGATCTCAACAATATCCAAGCAGAAGAGTACATAGTTAATGTGCCCTTTCTGCAGGTATTTCAATGCAAATGGTTGTGTAAGAAAAAGGAAAAAGATGATAACGCGAGTTTGCTGCTTTTGCTAATTTGAAGCTAGGTTTACGCATGACTAATATATTGTACTAACTACAGCACCTAAAACTGTACACTTAAAAACCTTCGAAAAGCGACAGAAGTATGTTTATATCACTCTATTCGCAATATTCTCTACCTGCCTTTGTATAAAGCCACGTGAAGAGACAATAAAACCCGCGCACAGTTCATAGAGGTCGCATGTGGGAGAGAGAATGCTAAAAAAAGTTGTTATTGTGACATGAAGCCACAATTTCTTTCCTCTTTGCGGCATTCCGCAGAGCTTTGCCTCGCCGGATGTTGGCCCCACTTGCACCGGCCATTCAGGCAAACAATTGGCCGGGTTACATTCCTGATCACTAGCCACTTCCATCACATGTCAACCTCAATCCCAATTTAATATTCCGGTTAAGGCCATTTTAACGGACCTTTCTGAAAATGTGTCCAGCACAGCACATCACCAACCCCATCGTCACCTCAGACTCACACTTAGGGAAAATTGGAATTTATCCTGCACCAGAACTACTTAAATGAGTTCTCAGTAAACGTTTTCGACAGATATTTACATTTTCTTTTGGACCAGTGACGTGCCTAACGTACGTATTAGGACACCAATTAGACTGCAACAAAACTTTCTAGAAATTGCTAAGTGAGTTTTCTCCAGCCTTTAAGACTGAGTGGGCGAGTAATATGGAGAAAGTTATTATACTCTATGTTCCACAACAGGCGAGTTCTTTTATTGTGTTATTTTGCTACAGTGCATCAATGGAATGAAAAGCTACATGCTCAAGTTGGCATGTATGTATTAAGAGAAAAAAACTGAATGGGAAAAAAGCGCCCGGATTTAGGCTGCTTTATGCTCTAGAAAATGTTGTATAGGCCAGTTCATTCGTTCTACAGTTATCAAGGGAGGATGAGTTGCGGTTAGTGGTCGTCTTCTCGTGAATTCAGGGTAACTTGACGTAGCAACTACATTGCATGTTTACATTATGGTTTTACTGGGAAACAATATTGCTAAATTAAAACCGAAGAGCGAAATGGCGGATCCACCGAAAGGATTATGTGTGGATGGCGCTAAAAAGCGCGCACGGATATAGGCCAATGAAGGAAAAAGTAATGTGCTGATGGAAAGCTGAAATTTTCAACGAGGCAAATATAGAGCCTACGTGATCGTTGAACAGGATGCAGCTGGGCACAAAACACCCATATAAACCAAAAAGAAAGGTTATCTGCGTTTGAAATGGGCGTGACTGGAATACTGCTTGACAACTTGGAGCTGCGCTTCGTATGCTATTTAGAGCTCTTCATTAGTTGTTCTCTGAATACAAAGACCTGCGGGGGCAGGAAACCGTACGAAAAGCAAAGTTGAATTTCTCGATCAGTCAGCCAAACCAAGGGAAGGCGTATTATTTAACAACATGCCCGTAGCCCCTGGTCCATAGTCCTATATCTCCGCGCAAACACCTCTCATTTTTCAATTTGGACTGCACGCATAGTACGGCAACGCAGTAAATAGTGCGTCTGAGCGCATTTTCCTAATTTACTCCCGCGCCTGATGATCTGCACATTAGAAATTTTGTTCTTGCAGTAGTATTTTTTCTTTAATTTCAGCGACGGCGGTCACCGCTACCACTTGGCGAGCCTTTCGGTCGTCCACGCCAGCAGACGCTTCGTATTTCCTGCTAATGTCAGCCTCTTTAACTGCGTTGTAAGCTTCGTTCACAAAGTGGTTAGATTGTTCGGAAAGTAAAGCTCGAGGGGGAGGTTTTGGGAGACAGACGTTACAGAGACAGATGTGATAATATAAGGTTTAGCTTATGAAACCACTCCGGTGTTCTTGCTGTGTTCGCCCGGATACGGAACAGCAATCATGCTTCCGTCCTCTTCATTCTTTTCGCAACACTTTTCATTCCTTTACTAACATTCGGAAAGTTTTTCATTGACTGGTGAGAGCAAGCGACGAGGCGGTCCCCTTTGTTTGAAGAACTTCGAACGAGAGCCGTATCACATGCCTCCTTCGGTGACGTAATATGTTCCCTGGCTAACACGCATTGAATTTCAAAGACAGACATTTTCCGCCTGGTGGTCTGGGATTTCAAGGACTCAAGCTTTAGTGATTTGTGGTGGCTTTCCCCGCATAGACTTGTCAAGGTGCTGCTGCGGGGAGCAACTGCCGGCATACCACAGAAGGGCAGGTCCGCCCGTTAATTAACACCACAACCGACCAACAAGTGGTTGCATGCCCGCCTTTAACGTTTTTCAGTTGCCCTATCACTAAAGAAACAGTGGCTCAGCAGATGGGGCCCAGGACACGTTCCTCTCCGAAAACCCGACTGCTGTGTACAGGTTGGAAAGTTAATCGTGCTGGAGTACAACAAATCCATAATGTTTCTCAAATATATATATTCAATACGTAAAGAATATAATTCACCCTTGGCTCCGAACCAAACCGATTACGGAGCACCAAGTGTGGCGTGTAGGAGACGGTTTGCGAAGGTCGTTTTTTAAAGCAAGTATTACAGTGTAATGGATTTCGCTCTTGTGAATCGAGGTGTGCAAGCCGCACGAGTAGCAACTGAGGTTACCATAGTACTTCGGGCCTTAGACACAAGACAAGGACTAATGTATCATAAATGTGCAACATTTTCTGAGCGGTATGTGTGGATATTGTTTCATACTTCGTTTCAGGCAAAGTTAAAAGTTATCAAAAGATTCGATAATGACAGATATGGACGGAACCTATGTTGTCGGACAAATAGGAACATTTAGGCCCGCCAACATTTACATTGGCACGTTTCGCGCTGCCAAATACAGAACACTCGAGGGCGCAAATGTCGACGACTTACCAGTCACGTGGGTGTATTCTAAGACTTCAGCAGACTTCGCGCTGTACCGTATCTCGTGATAAGCATAGCTTGAAATTTTTTGTAAATGACACCCAGTGTTCCTCCTCATTGTACAAAATGTGAGAATCTTCTAGTTCCTGTGCCTTCATTTTAAACGTGTTGTAGTTTACGTTCATGAAATATTTTCACGGATAATATAAACAGAATTCAGGAAAATGACTTTGTGGTTTCGAAGAGATTCTAATAGAAAACAGAGTCTTTTTAATAGTACTGGGTTTAGGAATCGTATCTTTAGCATAGACAGTTTGGTTTATCAGTGTGAGGTTGTTGATGGAAAATCTAGAGTTCAGAAGAAACCAGTAGTTTACGAAGACTTCAATGCTCGCCAAAGACAAAGAAAGTTTATATAAATAGCAGGTAATAGAATTTTAACAGTGTTATGGATATAATATACTACTCTAGCTTATGCCTATGTATAAATTTAAATTAGTATGTGGGCAGATGGCAGGAATTCTTTTCTTTGAAAACCTGTTAAAACACAAAAGATCACACTCATATTTAACTATTTGCACTTCGTGCCTTTGTGACAAGACTGCAATAAAAGTAAAGCAAAATTGTCAGAAAATATTCTTACGCTGCAGAAAGAGCGCATGGGGAGAGGAAACTTGGAAAAAATACTTGTTTCCGTTCAAATCCAATAAATACCTTCCGGTTGTCGGGAACTTCGAAGCATTTTAACTTCTCCCCTGCACATCCCACCAGAAAGAGCTCTTCATCCGAAGTTGTAGTTATATATATATATATATATATATATATATATATATATATATATATATATATATATATATATATATATATATATATATATATATATATATATATATATATATATATATATATATATATAAATTTCTATATATATATATATATATATATATGTAGCGCATCAGAAAATGGGAAATGAGGGGCCGTGTGAAATAAGGCAAAAAATAGGGGTTGGTAGTCAAGAAAACCCCGGAAAGCACAAAGGAGGTTGTGGTGGGTCATAGAAAGAGATAAAGAATTCTTTGAGTCAGAAAGAAAGTGTTGAAAAAATACCCGCCTGGTGGGATCCGAACCCACGCCCTCCTGAATACTAGTCTGGTGCGATAAGCACTACGCTGCTGGCGGGGATGTTTCCCCACCACTTTTTCGGGTATTTATGGTAAGGTATTTTTTGTTTCCTGCACTTGGGGGTGGTAGCCAGCGCCACTCGGACTATTTGGTGTGAAGGGGACCTTCCTTCTAACCCCCGGGCCGTGACTCTAGGGTCTACGACATGTCGAGGATGGGCGACCAGCGTTCAATCCTCTTAAGCTACCTTTGGCACCAAGACTGCCAGAATAGAGGCCCTAGCTGAGCATGTAGCGAATCAGAAAATGGGAAACGAGGGGCTTGGTGAAATAAGACAGAAAATAAGGTTTCGCAGTCAAGAAAACCTCGGAAAGCAAAGAAGAGGCTCTGGTCGGTCATAAAAACAGATGAAGAATTTTTTGATTCAGAAAGAAAGTGGTGAAAAAATGCCTGCCGGGTGGGATCCGAACCCACGACCTCCAGATTACCGGTCTGTTATGATAACCACAACGCTACCGGCGGGGCTGTTTCGCCACCACTTTCTGGAGTATTTATTTTCGGGCATTTTTTTGTTTCCTGCACTTGGGGGTGGTAGAGAGCGCCACTCAGACTACTCGGGGTGAAGAGGACCTTCTTTTTAACCCCCTAGCCGTGACTCGAGCGTATACGACATGTCGAAAGTGGTCGACCAGCGTTCAACCCTCTTAAGCTACCTTTGGCACCAAGACTGCCAGACTGGCTTATTTTCGTTGCTTTTCGTTGCCTGATGTGTCACTAGGCTTATAATGATTGCTCACCCCATTAAATTGTATAATTAAATGTCATTCACTCGTTGCTTGTTTACTTTATCTAATTTATTGATTGTTGTAATGCATCGAGGCTCCCGTTACAGTTCTTAACTTTGGGACCCTCGTCTTTATAGTAATATTACTGTACTACTTTTTTGGAATGAATAATAAACTGAAACTGAAACTGAAACAGAGGTTTTCTGAAACAGGTTTTCGGGTTGTCCAGGATTAGCTGAAAATCATGCTTACTGCTTCTTATAATCCAATCCAAATCCAATCCAAATTTAATGTAAATTTATTTCAAATACAATCCAAACCCAATCCTTCGAATTCAAAACCAATCCAATCGAATGCAATCCAAACAAGTCGTCGCGCTAGCGCAGCACGGGTGTCCGTTAGGAGCGCAAAACTGGTCAATCTCGACCAGTGCACCCAATCCAATCAAATGAATCCAAGTAACGCTGTCGTTCGAAGCGTATCCTAGAGGCTTCGAAAGCCAAGTTGTTTATATAGTCATAAGCGTTCGAAACTCATGAAACGCTGGCGCTTGTCATACATTTTCCCGTTATTTAGCGCAAAGAATAATGTAGGTACATTTGAGGAAAAATATATGGAATTAACCGGCCGCGCTTGGGTTCCCTCAGTGAAGGACGCTCATTTGGCTTGTTTTAAAGAAGAGAGTCTTTCTCGGGTTACTTAAACCCAGAAATTTTGGTCTGTCTGTATGTCTGCCTGTCTGTGACTCGATTCAGCCACGCGGCCAAAGTAAAAGAAAGCCTGCGCAATAGTCTTATAATGTCACAGCTAAATATACCCATCTAAGTCCTGTGTAATGTTCATACTTGTCAACATTGGTGAAGAAGAACAAGACAATACGCAAATATAAGACCACAAATAATACAGAAGAGATGTTTGCAGCGCACCTTTTTAAAAAGTGATACATGCATGACTTTCGCGAAATTAAATATTTCATCAACTGCAGAAAAAAAATCACTCCGCTGTCGCCTGCTGTCTCCCACGCCAGTATTGATTCTGACGCCTTTTAAGAAATCAAGCGGCAACAGCTACGAAAGGTTCCCCTAGATAGGTTCCACGTTCTGCTTGGAACTCGCGTTGAGTGGGATAACGTGGTTCTATAAACTTTGAAGTAGGGCGCCTCGATTCGTGCGCGTTTCCACCGTACGGCAGCGTTGGCATCGAGACACCCGGCCTGGAGCCGTGGAGCGCGGAAAATTTAAAATGATTTAGGCAAACCTTTGGTGTATTTAGCTTTGAAGGAGCGCCACGCAAGACGAACAACATAAGAGGTGAGCGGGAAAGCGGAGTGAGGCATTTACTTCACCAAAGCCAGTAAAGACAATCGCCTTTTGTCGACATGTGAAAGTATGGTTTGACATATTCGAGGTAATGGGTGTTACGGTTATTGATTAGTCGTTCTATGAGTTTGCAGAAAACAGGACTAAGAAAGACGGGTCGAAGGTTTGTGAGGTCAGTTGGGCCGGTACCAGGCTTCTTGTGCTTGGGAATAGGGAAGATGAGAGCGAGCTTAAGATGCTCAGTAACTTCACCAGTTTCCGAGCAGCCGTTACATGGCAAAGTAAGGCAATACGGGCAGGTTTTCTCAAGTTGCAGAGGTGTTTCCAGGTCAAAACGTCATTACCATTATCAGATTTGGGTTTACCTTGGTGAATGGCCGTGTAGAGTTCTTTGAAGGTGAAGGGAAGGTCGAGATTGTCCTGTGGCGATGAAATGGGTATGTGTGGAAGAGAAGGAGGGGGATGGAGTTGGGCGTGGGGAAAGAAAGCCATACTAATATCATGTTCAACGGTACCTGGGTCTTTTGTGAGCGTGAGGGTAGCAAATAGTGGCAAATATATTCGCGGAAGGTGTTCTAGTATAGTCGTGACAGTGGCTGCTGGTGCGCGCCTTCTTGTCACGAAACGTTTTAAAGAGGGGGAAGTGGTCACTATCCCATGTTGTAGAGTAGGGGGACCAACCTTTGATGAGATTGGGTGTTGCCCAAGTGAGGTCCGGAAATGGTGTCTTCCTTAGCTTTATGAAGGCGAATTCTAATGTTTTTGAAAAGTTCATTGATAGAATGAAATTGTGGAGGTCCATGGTGTCGGAGAGAGCTTCCTCGAGCAGATGTGTGGCTGTAACCCCATTGTGGGTGAGGGGCGTTGAGGTCACGACAAATGAATATTGGAATATTTGGGTGACCAGAGCCGGGACCCAGGCAAACTCGGAGGAACGTGAGGAACTGTTGGTATGTTTGTAGTAGGCTGAGACGAGAATAATTCTGCAGCCAGAAGGGAGGCGTGTGAGAACTGCAACGACTTCGTGATTACAGGACGCGAAAGATTAATGCGTGGATGTGAGGAGAGACCTGAGCGCCTCTCGACGACCACAACGGGCATGAGCATCCTCACCCGGCTGGGCTTGGCATGGGCAACAACACCACCCCAGCAGCAAGAAGCCGGAGTCTTACCGGCGGAAACGCTACAAAGGCTCAAGATAACACCGCTCCCACGGAATGTCAATCCCGACAACAACCCGGGGAGACGTGCCGCAAGAGCCAAGGCTCTTACAGACACGTACGCGAACGACACCGGCGCCCTCTTCGTGGATGCGGCCAAGTACGCAGACAGAAAAGACACTTACGTGGCAGTGGTGGTCAAAGCCACGACCGGTGAAGTGTACAGTGCCTGCAGCATCCGGGGACCGTCGGCATGCCAAGCAGAGGAAGTGGCCATTGCGCTTGCCCTCACGGACCGCCGGTGCTCGACGATACTGAGCGACTCACGCTTGGCAATCAACAACTACGCCCGCAACTCAGTATGTGCCAGTGCAGTGCGCGTGGTACATTGCAGTGCAGTGAACGACTCGGTGCCGGCCACCCATCTGAGGTGGTTCTCGGCGCATACAATAACTACAGGCAGCGGCAGCAGCAGGCATCCCAACCGCAACGAGACGGCGGACGCCGCCGCGCGAGTACTTACCAACCGCGCGGCCACCCCCACCGCCCTCGCCTCGGCGGAAGGAGCGGACTGTGAAGACTGTGATATGTGCAGTGATGACGACGACGAAACGGACCCACTACTCGGGTATGCGGAGGTGCTGGGCTGGTACCGGTACAGTCGCCGAACCATGCCCCCGCCCCACCCGGGACTGACACGCGAACAGGCGGTGTTATACAGACAACTTCAAACTAGATCCGTGCTCACGCCGGCGCTTGCGCGTTACGTGTGCCCGGAGGTGTTCGAAAGTGAAGTGTGCAGTGTGTGCAAAAGGGCTAAAGCAACTTTGACCCACATCCTCTGGGACTGTCACCTACGAAACGGACCCACTACGAAATCCGGAAGAAGCGGTCGCCTCTCGCGGGCGACTGCCGGAAGACATAGCTCGTGCAGTGTTATCGCAGGACTTGACAGAACAGTTTCAGGCCGTCCAGCGGCTCGAGGTGGCTCTTGCCCGACAAACGAGTGGGGCTGAGCCGGCTGGAGACCGGGGGTGTAAACCCCACAGGTCGACAGCGGGCCGGCCTAGCGGGAGTCGGGGAGGCAACACCCCGAAGACGCCTTAACTACGCCGGGTGGCGGGCGACCCTGCGTGGTCCTCCCCGCTACCTCCGCCGGACATTCTAAATAAAGTTTACTTCTCTCTCTCTCTCTACAGGACGCGAATTCAGGGAGGATGACGGCAGATGTAGCGATGTGGGACTGTACAAAAACTGCGGCATATCCTGGAGTGAGAGTTAATTTTACTTTGGACCTTCCGCGCGTTACTTTCTTGATAGATGGGTTCGTATGTGTAACATAACCGAGGATACTCGGAGTTCCGTGTGTTTCTTGGAGCAGAATAAAGGAAGGTTGGGGCAGTCTAACCTTCATCAGTAAAGGAGTGCGTTCGTGCTGAAAGCTGCGGAAGTTCCACTGTAGTGCAGTTACTGGGGCAGTCATGAAACAATCTGCGGACGCGGAGGTGGGATCTTTCTCTGGGGCTTTTTGTTTCGGTCAATGGGTGGAAGGCGACTAATGTCTTGTAGAAGTTTTCATAGTTGATTCATCTGCGTGTCGATATAGGCATGCGTGTTTTTGCGACCTTCCTGTCGAGCGAGTCGTTCTTGATATATGTCAGTACGTATAGTTTGCAGTACTTGGGTAAGTTGGAGTCCAGTTTGGATTCGGAGGTAGGAGTGCGTTTAGTACTTGGGCTTCGAGTGCGCCTTGTGGATGAAGGGGTCGTCGATGTGGACGGCTGAGAAGAGGGTGGTTAAGAGGGGGGCGATTGAGGGGAGGGTGGGAGTCTGTGTTGTTGGGCTCGTTCAAGTTTAATGATTTTGGCCTTGAGTCGCTGATTTTCTGCACGAAGGGAATTCAGTTGAGCGAGAATATGTGCCATATTGTTGTAAGAGTTTTCGATTGGGAATTACTTTTGGGCTCGTTTTTAACGGTTCGCATAGTAGGAAGACGAGGGAATGAAATATCTTTTGCTGCAAAAGATCCGCCCAAGAGACGCCATTGGTGCGGTCCTTCGCAGGGTGCTTGTTGGGTGGCGTGGGAACTCTTCAAGGGCAGGTAGGGTTCAGTGCATTGTGGCCTAACTCACCGCAAACGACGCAGTAGATGGTGGGCCCACAGTCTGTTGTGTTGGAATGCATTTTACCACAGTTGCGACAAACGGTTGGGGAAGGACAATGTGGAGACATATGACCGATGTTATGGCAGTTCTAACATACCATTCGACGCGATTGTATGGCGACACATTGATTATGGCCATATAGTATTTTACCTCTTTTGGTAGACTGGGACAGTCGAACGTTAAGACTGGTCTATTGGAGTGACCATGGCGGTGGCATGCTATGATTTTGGCTTGTTCGCAGCGAATCCATTTCAGAACTTGTTCATTTGTTACATTGGGCTCAACTTCAATAACGACTCCGGACGTATTGGGCCGATATGGGGAGAGCTTCTTTTAAATTGGAATGGTGACTGAGGATCCGCTCTGGAGGAAATGTAACTGAGTGGCTGATAAGAGACGTTGCGTGAGGGAATCGTCATACACTGTGATGTAAAGGCCGTTGGCGAGTGTGTCGTACCTGTGGGAAGCTAGTTCGGCAAGGTAAGGGTTTGGTGCAGTTGTGCCAATTAGGTGGACCAGGGTATGCTTGAAAATCCTATTGACGCTGATTTTAGCGAGCGGTCTGAGCATGAACAGAGAGCGTGGCCTACTCAACCGATCCGTTTTGTGCACGGTTCTGCTGGTGGAAGAGGTTGGCCGAGTCCACAAAGCACGGTCATTGAAAGGTCCGAGTTGAGAGTCTGTTTCTGGGTAGTTCGGGGGTGCATCAACTGAGATGGGAACACTCGGCGGATGTTGCCCATCGTCTTGCATATAGACGTCTTCACATGCCGCAGTTGGGTACCTATAGGGCACTGTTCCCGTGGTGGTAGATGAACTGCTTGGTGGTGTACAAGTGTGGGACACTGTTGGAGGGGCAGTCACATCGACGGCCGGTTGGGTCAGTGAGGGCAGCGTAGTAATGACTGGCGTTTCAGATGCAGGAGATAGAAGCGACGCCGTCTGCAAGTCCAGCACAGGGGCCGCAGCAGCGCCGGCGGCGCCGACATGATCGATGCTAGGCCTAATGTGGCAGTGGCGGTGGTGGGGCTGAAAAAAGCCCCGTGGTTCGAAGAAACTGGGAACATTGGGTATCAAAATAAAGCGGGGAGCTTCGTTATCAACGGGGAATTACTGAGAAGAAGGTGGATGGTAGTGAACACGATTTAGAAGCCGTTGAAGCAGGGTGCGATACGCAACTATACCGGCAGGCTCTTCTTTGTTTTCTTTCCTCGCAAAAAGAATTCAAACCGTTATAGCACAAGTAGTCGGGCCTCATTAGACATGCGGTATCAAGGGACGCATGATTGTGACAGATGTGCATGTTGCGCGGAGTGTGTTAGATTGCTGTGACGCTTTTGAGAGTCGCGTAGCTGTGAGTTAAATCGATTAGGCGAAGGCATTTGACCAGGTTTCGGACGAAATATGATTGGATGTCTTGGAGCTGTGAATGTCGGGAACGTTATTTTGGAGGGGGTTAAAATGGTGTACAGGGAATGCACAACGCGCATTGTTATAAACAGGTCTCTAACTGGAAGCATACCTGTTAGATCATCTGTAAGGCACGGTTGTTCATTAAGCCCGTTATTGTTTGTAATGTATCTGGAACCTTTCTGTTTGAGGGTTATAAATGATGACAGTATAAGGGACTTTATGCGCACATCACAGAGGTTAAAATTCTTGCATACACAGACGACATACCGGTGTTTTGTACGGACAGCGAAAGTGTATTGCAGGTTAAAAAAATCGCCAGGCAGTACTGCACCCAGACTGGGAGTGAAATAAACTGCGGTAAGAGCACTGGGTTCTGGCATAAAATCTGATAGAACCCTCCCGAGTATTTTGCAAACATGCAATAGACATCGCTGCCGGGCACATACCTGGGTGTTCTACTAGGTTGTTATAAAGAAAGCGCAGAGTACTGGGCGAGGGAAGTGAAAACAATGAAGGAGAAGGTGGAGGAGTGGCAGGGTCTCATTTTTCGATGTTTTCGCGTGCATATGTGTGTCATGTGTTTTTAGTTGCCAAGTTGTGATATGTATTGACAGGGCGTTTTATGTCTCGCGTCATTGCCCAAAAGATACACAGTATTCGCAATGTTCATCGGGGGATCGAGCTGGGAGCAAGCAAGTCGAACCAACTTTTTCCGATCTGTGCCATGTGGAGGGCTTGGCCTTGCCCACCTCTTCGATCGGCAACTTGTTTCATGCTTTATTTTCTGACGAGACCAGAGTGATCCTTTCTTGAGTACTATAATTATTGCGCATCTTCAAAAGCACCCACCAGAATCTATTGTGTCGTCTACGCAGTGCATGGAAAGGTCTCTGGGCGGGTATTCGCGTGAAGTTATCTTGTCCTTCCGATTTTTAAATGTTGGGTTCTCAAGAGAGTATCTAAGTACACTTATGAGGAAAAGGTTGTATGGTGATTTGGTGGAAACGATGATGCCTGTTCCACTTTATCGGGCAAATTATATTGGCACAGCGGTTCAAGACTTGCTGAGGAGGGTGAAAAAAATGCCAGTAAAACCATCAGTCAAGTCGTTTGTTTTAAGCTACACAGAAACACACTAGCAGTAAAAACGTGGCTGCATGAAAAAGGTGTGTTTGTACCATGGTACAGTGATTGTCGTATTTGCAAAACCCCACAAACTGTAGAACATGCGTGTAATAATCGTTGGGATGCTGTGTTTCACTGGGATGTGCTGAAAAATACCCTAAAAAAGAACAACCAATCAGCCCACACGGTGTGCGCTACTTGCCCATTGTAAATGATGGATGAATACCATACGACATGATAATATTGTTGAGGCTACACGCATTCTGCAAAACTAGAAAATCTGTCGACAATGCAGATTCTCATGCTCACCCGGCAAGGGAAAATGTTATTGAAAGTGTGTGCTACATACGCAATCTGTATCAAGCAGAGCATGACTCGCCGGAGTGGACAAGCGTGCTTCATATTCTGGCGTGTTTAAAGAAATTCTAGGCTCAGTAGATAACAAATGAGTTGGCGAGGTGCCTTGTGTGTTTGTTTGTGTGTTTCGTTCTGTATAGTTAACAGGCAATAAAGAAAAAAAAACAGTCGTAGCCCAATGGGCAAGACGACTGAAACTAACACTGTCTGGTATGGAAGACACAGACTCGAATACTGCTGGTGCCTGTGTGATTTTTTTTGCAATTGTAAAAGCAATGCACCCGGACGCGGACGGTCATTGTGCGGTCCTAAGGTACTCCGCACTACAACAGAAGTGGGTCCATGTCGACACGTCGGCAGAAAACAGTGCTCCAGTTCGAGCAGGTGATTGTCTGACAAAACAACATGCCTTCTGGAAAGAGTACCAAAGTTCGCTGTGGAACCGACGCTCGACAATGCCGGCGAGGTCGCCCTGCTCAGAGTCGTCGCTGATAAAGACCCAGAAGACCAGAAGGCACCTATCATAAGATAAGGGGATGACTACCATACCCTATACAGAGACGAGAGAATACAGAAGCACGGCTTCGGTGCTAGCGTGCGGGATCAGAAAGAGCAGAACCTTAAACTATGTGTTTCTGACAAGCAAGGAAGATTTGTTGTACTTGATGCAGGGTCCTACGGCAAAAGGGCCGATGAGGTGTTTGGAAAGAACTTCGTACCCATTCACTCCGTGAAGCTCAAGGAAGCAAAACAGGACATTGTATCGTTGCTGGCGAAGGGAAACGTCGACAGCCTCTTTTGCAAGGTAAAAGGATCAAAGAACGGGTGCCTTCAAGTCTTTTTTGATGCGAAAGATTACAAGGCTGGAATTCCGTTCCACGCCATAGAATCGGAGTCTGGCACATGGCTGGCACAAGTGTCGAACTTTCTGGCCAAGCACCTTGCACGAATTTAGGTGAGAGAACCCTGCGTGATCGGCAACTTTGCGCTCGGCAACTGCGTGATCGGCAACTTGTAATTTTGAGTGGAGCATGTGAGGAGTGAAGAGCCAAAATAAGGTTATTATAAGGACACTCGTAAATAGTGTTACTACGTACATTATTTCTAGAAAGAAACAAATTGGGCAAATAACACACTTTTTGTCACTGGTACCCATTTGGGTACTGTGTGCTTTTGTGTATACATTCGTTTTTATACAAAATTTAGTTCCCTCGATTAAAAAAGTATAGTGGCCCCAAAAGTATGTTTCACTCAAATATGGCCAACTTGTAGTATTTATAAAGCAAGACGCCATGAAGCTGTGGTATTTTCTCTTGTAAATGCGTACAGCTACCTATTTTTCAGGTTGCTGCCAAAAAACCTCGCAAACTATTTTTCAGCCTCTTTTTGGGATCACAACCAAAACAATCCCTATCAAACAACAGACTGAAAACTAGTTCCAGAGTGCAACTGGAAGCCCTATTCTCGACTGCACAAATTCACAGTGAATTCGCCATTTTTTTTTGTAGGAGCACAACCTAAGGAATCAGTGACATAATGAACGTATAGCAGTGACAACATGTAGTGAAATTTGACTTCACTCAGAGATCACACCGAAGGTATCAGATAATATACACAAAAGATATAAAAACAAACTGAGGCTGGTAAGGGAAACATTTCTTCAGGTTAAAATTGGCATCCACACCGCAAAGCGATGAAGTAACGTTGGTACACAAGGTAGCAAAATTTGTTGAGCTAGAGACAATCTTTTTTACCGTATATATTTATTTCTTTCAATTGCTTTTAATAATGTAGTTGAGCTCTCTGCTTCAATGCAATCTTTGTTGCGTTATCACCGCCACGCTATCATCTGCTGCTGTGTTCCATGTTTATGGTGTGATCACACAAAAAGACGGCCGTGACTATTGGTAGTATGATGCGGTAAGCGCAGCGAAGCGCTACGCTGAATAACTGCTGAGCATACAAATGCCAATGATTCACTCATTCGTCAAGCTCGACTTTAAACAGCACAGTAATGAATAAAACAGTCAGTTTTCAAAAGTGCTATTTTTCTCTTGAGTTATGTTATGGCACCCACAAGCTTACTGGGAGGATCGAGTATGAACAAATGCCATGCATCGGGTTCTTTTTGTCATGGAGAGTCTTGTACTCCCCTTTTATGTTGCTGTTACACCAAACAAATAATTTTTATTTCGTTGGCAAACATAAAAACAATATATGGCACGTTATTTGTATGCTCCATGATTGTGCTGACTAGGAAATGGTCAGAAGTATAATTTGTTTTGGTAGAAAACAGCTTTCAACCGCACGTCATGCGAAACTGCGCCTGCTGCAAATTCACGGGGTTTTCACAGCGCTGAAGGTTGGTAAAATTTCTTTCCCTATTTTACGGCGACCGCAGCCACCATTTTCAAGCTTTTACGTAACCTCGCGTCACTTTTACACAGGCTGAAGTTGCCCATGTGTGCCGTGAACGTTCTCGCCAACTGTTCAAATTATGTCATATCTTTTCAGCCAGCCGCCGTGGTGGCTCAGTGGCTAAGGCGTTGCGCTGCTGAGCACGAGGTCGCGGGTTCGATTCCCGGCCGCGGCGGCCGCTTTTCTGGTGGAGGCAAAAAGCAAAAACGCTCGTGTGTACGAGATTTCGGCGCACGTTAAAGATCCCCAGGTGGTCAAAATTAATCCGGAGCCCTCCACTACGGCGCGCCTCATCGCCTGCGTTGCGTCGGCGCGTTAAACCCTACAAACAATCAACAACAACAATCTTTTCAGCCAATCACAGAGAGGTCACGTACAAGCCGTATTTTGCTGAATAGCAAAAACAGGCGTACATTGTTATGTCCGCTGTATTTAGTCTAGTTTTTCATTGCTGGGCCAAGAATTATGCACTTTCAGTACCCACAACCGCGTTGTCAACCGGAAACACGTGACCGAAATCGCAGGCTAGAAAATACTTCTGGCAAATTCGCCGTTCACGGTGAATTATTGCGTTGAGAATAGGGCCCTGGGGGATGAATTTTGTAGTACCACATTCAAACAGGCTTTACTGCAGCTGTCTTATCGGCAGAACATCTGCTTGCCGGCCTGTAGTTTCTTGCAGATTACAAGGTATATGTCTTTACATGGCATATGTCTGTGGTGATTAATGCTCAAAAATAACCACTCAGTAAAGATCTATAATTCTTTAATGTGTTGGTTTCTGTATACTTTCTGTGGCATGATAAATTTCTGTAGTAACAACTGTGTAAGCAGAGATTTTGTGGCAATACTGAACGGTCCGTCATGTGACACTTTTGCAATATCCTAAAATTCTCTTTCACACTACAAAAATCTGCAGGGACTACAAAATGCTCTGTCGCATGGCAGATAATAATTGTAATTACGGAATGCTGAATGTGGTGACTGAAGGACAGTCTGTGGGGTAACAGAAATTTGCGTAGTGCCTACAGGGTGTTGCACAAAAGAAATTTCTGTAGTACAACAGAAATGTCTCATGCGACAGACATTTTGTAGTTCTACTACAAAGTTTTTTGTAGTAGGACTACAGAATGTCTGTCGGATGATATATATATCTGTTGCATTACATATATTTATGTCGTACGACAGACATTCTGTCGTCATATTACTGAGATTCCTGTCTCACAACAGACCATCCTGCATTCCCAACAGAAAAACTGTTGTGCGACAGAAATGCCTGCCGTACAAAAGATTTTCTGTAGTTGTACTACAGAAATTCCTGTCGCACGACAGACCATCCTGTAATCCCGACAGAAATCCCTATCATGCGACAGAAATGCCTGTCGTACGACAGATTTTCCGTAGTTGTACTACAGAAATTCCTGTCGCACGACAGACCATCCAGTAGTCCCAAAAGAAATTCCTGTCGTGCGACAGAAATTTCTGTTGTGCGACAGAAATTTCTGTTCTGTTTTTTTTTGACTGGGGAGAAGGTCGATCTGCTCAGATTCGTCGCTGATAAAGCCCCAGAAGACCAGAAGGCACCTATCATAGGATAAGGGGAGGACTACCATATCCTACACAGAGACGAGAGAATATAGAAGCACGGCTTCGGTGCTAGCGTGCGGGATCTGAAAGAGAAGAACCTCAAAATATGCGTTTCTGACAAGCAAGGAGGATTTGTTGTACTTGATGCAGGGTCCTACGGCAAAGGGCCGATGAGGTTTTTGGAAAGAACTTCGTACCCATTCACTCCGTGAAGCTCAATGAAGCAAAACAGGACATTGTATCGTTGCTGGCGTAGGGGAACCCTGACAGCCTCTTTGTCAAAGTAAAAGGATCAAAGAACGGGTGCCCTCAAGTCTTTTTTGAGGCGAAAGATTACAAGGCTGGAATTCCGTTCCGCGCCATAGAATCGGAGTCTGGCCCCTGGCTGGCACAAGTGTCGAACTTTCTGGCCAAGCACCTTGCACAAATTCAGGTGAGAGAACCCTGCGTTATCGGCAACTCGAGAGGCGTGTTGGCGTACCTAGGCGTGCTGTCTCAGGCTTTTTGGTGGACGTGCAAGATATATATTACTCTATACCCCACGCCCAACTGATGCCTGTACTCGGAGTAACAATTGAGGAACAAGGTCTGATTTTCTTCCAAAATGCAGTCAGAAGTTTGTGTCACGCCTTTTACGAGCTGCTCAACACATACTTGCAATCTATCACCGTTTCACATGAAGGCGGTAACTATAAGCAACGAGCGGGGATGTGCACAGGATCTCGCGTCGCCCCGTACCTGTCCAACCTATACTTGACGGAGGTGAACCGGCGAATTCAGGGAATCCTAGAAAGAAAGCCGATTGTGGCCATTTTTTGTTATGTGGATGTCTAGTTCTGGGCACGAATGACCGTGATGCTGACCAATCCATGAATTATGTGGTGTTTTGAAGACAGCACCCTGGGGCTATCCTTCACACATGAACTACAGGAGAATTGCCACCTGGGGTTTCGGGATGTCAGCCTGTGGTTCAACAAGGGCCATATCTGCATGCGGTACGAGACACGGAGCAGTAACGTGTTCCAACCCCTGCGAATCGGCACACTGCAAAAACGTGAAGCGAGCGATTGCAATTATGGCTTTCCACCCCGCCACTGGGATTTGCTTCGCGCATATGATGACAACGAGCTTCAGCCCGCAGATAACCACGCTGCGTAATGTTGGCTATGCGGAACGTATCCTGGCGGCAGTGAGCGAAAGCCTACTACAGCGTGTGAAAGGAAGAAAATGGCAGCATCTCCACTCCGTGGATGATAGCGAGGGTGCCGAGTATGGGTACTCGAAATGAAATCCAAGTTGCCCCCCGAGTGACATCCGATTTGTGCCCCGACCATCGTTCGATTTGATCCATGAGTTGCCCTTTTATTATAGCATAAATAAAACTGCAACTCAGCTCAAATCGAATTTCACTCGACTTTCGCTTGAAGATGGTGTGGGCACGATAGACACGGACGAACAGTGGGAGGTCCTATGGTACTCCGTGCCGTTACAGGCGAGGGAGTAAGCCGTTTGACTCTCGGGTTTGGCTCACGGTCGTAGCCCAATGGGTAAGACAACTGATACTAGCCCTGTCTGGTCCACCAGACACTGGCTCGAATCCTACTGGTGCCTCTGTGAGTTCTTGCAATTGTAAATGCTTTCCGGACGGACGCGGACCGACATTGTGCGGTGCTAAGGTACTCTGCACCTTAAACAAAAGGAGACAACACGTGCAACGCACGACAGGGTATACTTTAATAGGTCTCTATGTACATGGCTCCGCCCACAACCTCAAAAAAATTGCAGGCGGGCAACGTGTGTTCGTTGTCTGCATTGACCCCAAACGCGTATCAGATGTGAAAGCACATAAACAATGAAGCAAGAGTGGGGACATCCACCACCAATCATCGCACAACATACCCCGAATGGCAGACTGAAGTCGTACGCAGCCTCCCATTACCATGCGGAAAAGTGTACGTGGGAAAAACCGGAAGGTGCATTAATGACAAGGCACAAGAACACTCCGTCTCACTCAAGACAACGTCATCCGGGCACCTATCATTCCATTGCCGCACTTGCCCCAAATGCACAGCTCCCATCGACGAGATCGACGTGCTTTGGAAGCAACGCAATGCCCTCGCACGTGAGGTCATCGAAGCAGTGGCCGTCAGCAAGAAAGGTGACACGTGTGTCAGGACAGCTACGATAGCATTGACAGAGAAATAACTGGACCTGCTTAGCGATTATCTTGTTAACTAATCTCGGGAAAAAGACTGTCGTGGTATGCCAATGCTGTGCAATGTTTCATATATATATGTTCCCCTTTTTTGTTAGTAAACTGAGTTTCTAATCAGCATTGTGTTTGTGTTTCCTTCCTACGTACTGTGGTTTTCGTTCAACTAAAACTTTAAGTCAAGTCTAGGAACACGATTTTTGGCATGCTGCAGGATCGGGAACCCTTTGCGGGATACAAATAGGTCTCTACATTTATAAATAAGGATGGGTGAAGATATTTGGTAGGAACCATCCCACGTTAACTGGAAACTGTATATGAGTAAAACATGCACGCTCCTCAAAAAACCTAGCCATTTCCAAATGTATGCTCAGGGGAGAACAACTCAAATATGTCACATTCCTGTAAAGTAATGGGAGGCATCTGTGGGTACCTTGTACCCTCAAGATCAGTGTGAGGAGGCAGAGAGAGAAGGAAACGAGCTGCTGCATCCAAAGCTCGCTGAAACTGATCAACACCAAGCGCCCTCAACCTTTCACGCCCACGTCACAAGACACAAATGTGTAGATCGCGTCTGTCTTTCATGTTCCATAGCGGTTTAGAGGTATTTAACCAAGTCAAGGTTTATTGAATGAGCTTGGGTGTTTGTGAAATCATAAACAGTAGAGGCAGCTACTCCGCTAAAAACACTCCGTCGGCATAAATAACGCTAACGCGTCGTGCACGTTACAACCTACACGTAGATGTTACTGCAAATTTGTGTTTTTACTTTGACTACATCGCATTGTATGTGTAGACTATATATTTTTGTTCCTTTCAGTAAAGTTCCAGTCGCGATCAGCGCCAGTTCCGTGCTCTCGTCCTCTGTCCTTGGTGAGTTTGCGGTGTAACAATTCTACCTGAATTCTATTTATTTTAGAATGAGCAGATACTGTAACAAAGCGGTAAATTTAAGTAGTGCAAGAATCGAATTGAAAACCCCTAGCGAACTAGAGTTGATATTGCGCTGTCACTTTTTTTTGTAACTACACAGCTTTTGCAGGAATGAGTACATAGGTCAGCACAAGGCAGCATACAGGTAGATAACTGTCATTTTTTGCTTAAAAATACAGCAGTAACTGAACAACCACTAGATGCTCCAGATCGAGGTACATGATTGTGTCTGCAAAACAGCGTAGCCCGACAGGGTTTGTAATGTGGCTTTTTCAATAAGCGAAAGAGAACAAGATGACCTGCTGTCATTTGAGTTTAATTGTCTTTCCAACATTTTGAAGTCGTAACAAATCATTCGGGATGATTAGCGTTGTGAGCTAGTTCTCGAAAGGCCAGTTGGTCTGCAACACAAAGCGTATGTAGGAGAGAACTACTGATTACATCCAACCGCAAAAGATTCAAAACCCTGAATAGAGGACGCACGACGACCTGTTTCGTTGCTTTAAATTTTCCGGACCTGTCTTCATTAACGGAAAACGTTAGGTTTAGTGTTTTAATTACAGTGCATATGCAGGAAAGTCACTTAAGTCGCACGGCTGTTTTGTTAGACTCATTGCACATTTAAAATAAATATGACTTTTTGTCAAATGGCGACGATGCACTACAGTCTGAATGCGCCTCACTCTCACGTCTCGGTAGTGTGCGTTAGAACTCACCAAAATAAGGAAAAACTCCTGTGGGAACTTCAAGCCTACACGGTTCGTTTCTCAGGAAACAACACACCTAAAGGGGCGAAAGCTACGAAGCGGTTGATATTTCAGTTAATACAAAAGATCATGGAACCTTTTGTGTTCGTTTTAAGAAGTTTTGGTTGACTAACCAAGAAACTGCTGCACTCGTCCGAAAAGATTTTGAGCATCGCTAGCCTTTCAGAAATTTCTAAGTTGCACTTGGTCGCTATTAAATCAAAGCCGCGCGAAAATCTTTGCCATAACCGTTTCAACAGTTCACTCTAATGTTTAGTGGAGGGTGAGTTGAAGCTCAAAAATTAAGATAAACTAAGGCCGAAAATGGCCACATAAGGCGGCTAATTTTAGAGCAACCAAGCCAACCTTAGAAAATTTTATGGTCTACTCGATGGCTGCTTAAATCTACTGTGTATCATCTCTGCACGGAATTCACTTTGAAGTGATATTCGATAAAACGGCTGGTCCAGGATAACAAAATTTGAAGTACTCTTTCAAATCTAAAGCTTTAACGACCGATGTTTTTATTTTGTTGTTGCTGTCTTCTATTCTTTATACCTATATGCCCAAACAGAGCGAGCCCGCCATCCTGATGAAAAAGACAGGCTTCGATCGGAAATCGCCATTGGTGGTTGGTTTCTTTAAAGCGGAGTGTTTGTTCCTAACTAGGTTTGAATACTTCAAATACCTCAACAGCTACTTCGGTTGCTTAAAGTCGGATCCTTATCATTGCTACCACATTGAACAGATGACACGCTCATATTACGTCATATATACTAATCATCCAGTCATCGCGGATTGATAAAGTTGCACGATTCGGATGCGATCAAACGACCTCGCTAGCCCCGAGATTACATGAAACAAAAGTAACTTTCTTCGACGTCACTTCCATGCCAATCTACCCGTACCGGTTGACGCCCTGTTAAAGTAGCTTACCTCCACATATATTTATGCGAACAAATATTCCGTCACTAACACCGTCCACCATTGTACCTCATTGCAAAGTATTTTGTATCAACACTGCAGCCACTGTGTCTGTTGTGTGTTTCATTTTCGTGCATAGTGTTAACCTTTTTCAAGCTGTAAACGGGATTACGCAAGTAGTGCGCGCTACACCATCGGGAATTACCGCTTCTATCATCATCGTCTGCATCCTTTCACAATCACGTTCAGCGGTGCCTGGCATGTGTCAGCAGTGCCGCGTGCCACCGGGGTTTGAACACGACTGCGCTCCAGGAGCGGTCACATGTCTACGCCAGTCTCAAAGTTCTGGCCGGGCCTTGCGCACCTGAATACATGTAACATGCCACAGTGCATCACCGAGTCCACGGCTCCTTTGCTGCGCGCACAATCGACGCACAGCTTTTACAAAGCTACTGAATTATCATCCACTTAATTAATGAGTCCGACCAAGCGATTGCGCAGAACGTTTGCTCCGTTTTCCTAAGTATCATGGCGAGAGAAAGAGAAGGCGACAAAGACATACATCTCAAGTGTACTTGACGTTCTTTAAGAGTGAACCTCGCTCAAATAAGAGAAAATTCATGTAGGCGCACAAAAAACTCGAGAAACGAGTTTGCTGTAAACGATGAAGGGTCAGTTCGAAATAAATGTGACACTACCAGGCCCCTGGACCATAACTTGTATCCGAAGTCAGCATACCAAAAAAAAAACAATTTTACCGCCACAGGAAGCTGTATTAGTTGGACACAAACCATTTACGCATTTTTTTCAATATGTAGTTTTCAACGTACACCACAAAACAAGGTGCAATATACACAACTTTGTTACCAAAGCTTGTTCAGAGAATACTAAATAAATACAATACATATGTGCTTTACATAACGTTTCGGGAAACATAATGGCTCTAATCACTGGTGATAGTAAATATTGGTGATAGTAAATATTTGCAAAGAGTGTCAATATTTTTTGCAGCTGGAAGTCCTTGGGGTATCAAAAACTATTTATTACAAAACACATCCAATTCGCAAATTGCTCATTTCTTTGTTAATATTTGCATTTCAGATGTTTTTGTGTACCAGTCTGACACCTTTGGCTGCAGATCTCAACAACTGCAAACAGAAAGGTATACTGTTATTGTTCCCTTTCTGCAGATATTTCCATTTATATGGTAATGTGAAACAAAGTACAAAGATGATAACGCTAGTTTGCTGCTTTTGTTAACCTAAACCAACGTTTACGTATGTCTAATATATTGCACTAACTATATGAAATAGAATTGCGTACTTAAAAACCTCCGGAAACCGACAGAACTATGTTTTTATCACTTCAATCTCAGCATTCTCTACCTGCCTCTTGATAAGGCCACGTGAAAAGATAATTAAACCATCGTACAGGTCATAGAGGTCTCCTGCGGGAGAGAGAATGCTCAAAAAAGTAATTACTGCGGCATGAAGCCACAATTTGTTTTCTATTTTCGACGTTCCGTAGAGCTTTGCCTCGCCGGCTGTTCACCCCACTAGCCTCGGCCGGTCATGCGAACTTACATTCCAGATCACTGGCTACTTCTATCGCATGTCAACATCAACCCCAATTGAATATACTGCTTAATGCCATTTATGCAGACTGTTTTGAAAATGTGTCGAGCACAACACATCACCAACCTCAGCCTCACCTCAGACTCACACATAAAGCAAAATGGAATTTATCGTGCACCACAAATTCCTAAATTAGTTCTCCGTAAACATTTTTGACAGATATTTAAGTTTTCTTTTGGACCAGTGACGTGCTTGCCGTGCGTATAAGGACACCAATTAGATTGCAACAACATTTCGTAGAAATTGATAAGTGGGCTTTAAGAATACTTTTTCGGGGTCACTTTTCTTCAGTCTTGAAGACTGAGTGGAAGAGAAATATGTAGAAAGTACTATACTCCAAGTTCCACAATAGTCGAGTTCTTTAATTGCGCCATTTCGCTACAGTACATCGAAGGAGTGGAAAGATACATGGTGAAGTCGGCGTGTATTGTTTAAGAGAAAAAAACTACATTAGAAAAAAGCGTGGGATTCAGGCTGCTTTAAGCATTAGAAAATGCTGTATAGGCCAGTTCCTTCGTTCAAAAGTTATCAAGGAAGGATGAGTTGCGGTTGGCGGTCGTCCTCTCGTCAATGCAGGGTAACTTGACGCACCAGGTATATTTGAAGTTTACGTTATGGTTTTACTGGGGAAACGTTTTGCGAAATATAACCTAAGAGACAAATGGCGGATATAGAGAAATGTTCAAGTGTGGATGACGCTAAAAAGCGCGCACGTATAAAGGACAATAAAGAGAAAAAGTCATGTGCTCATTGACAGCTGAAAGTTTCAACGAAGCGAATATGGAGCATACATTATGATTTGATTCGATTGTGGGGTGTAACGCGCCGACGCATCGCAGGCGATGAGGCGCGCCGCCGTAGTGAAGGGCTCCGGATTAATTTTGACCACCTGGGGATCTTTAGCGTGCGCCGAAATCTCGTACACACGTTCAGCGTACATTATCCTTGAAGAGGATGCAGCAGGGAACGAAACACCCATCTAAACCAGAAGAAGGGTGATGTTCTGCGTTTAAAGTGGGCATGACAGAAACCATAAATGGCAAGCTACTCCTTGACAGCGTAGAGAGAGAAAATAGTGTTTAATGATGTTGGTGAGGTTAGCCTGGTCAAGGCACCTAGCTTGCTACACCATATCTATAAAAATGAAATTGATGAAGAGATGATTATTATTACTATGGTGAAGATGATGCCCTCATTCAAAAAGTCCTGTTTATAGAGTGTGATCAAGTCCTGTGCTTCGCAGGAAGGACAATAGAGCTTTTGTCACTCGAAATGCTCGTTTAGAGTTCGACCAAGGGCGTAGCAAGTCACTTAGAGTTAGTCCTCTAGAAAGCGGAAGACTCAAGGACACTAAAAGAAGGGTTCTAGCTGCTCTATACCGCGTACACTCACATAATACGTGGTTCAAGGCCTCGCGCATGTCACAAAGAGTGCAGAAGGGGGAAGTGCCCTGTTTCATCTTGAATGAAAAATAACTTGTGTAGGCGACATGTAGCCGCACGCTGTGAAGAACAGCCTCGTCATGCCTGGAAAGTCCGTTAGGCATCCTGAAGGTCCCGTGCAGGTCTATGGAGTGAAGCGGTGCGTAATTTTACGGCGCAACAGCCCACATAGATCGCTGAAATCTCCAGGCAGCCTTGGACGCAAGGGCAGAAGCATCGTTTCTGGAGAACGGTGTCGGTATCACTGGCCCATGCAGAGCATGCCCTTTCGATGCCGCAGTGTCCGCCTTGACGTTCCCAGTTAATACCGCAGTGGGCAGGAATCCCCTGAAGCTCTGCATGATGGTGTGCATTCAGAGCTTGTAAGTTCAAAGCATGAATTTCGACAACAAGCTGATCTTTCGGGACGATTTTAAGCACTGAAGGGCCGCCCGAGAATCCATGGAGAGTGCCCACTGACACGCTGGTTGCTCGATGATGTAGGCAAAAGCAGCACGCAGAGCGGCAAGATCAGCTTAGAGTGGGACTTCGTACACTATTTAGAACTATTTATTAGTTCTTCACTGAATACAGAGAAGTGTGGGGGCAAGAAACTGTTGAAAAGCAAAGTTCAATTTCTTGATCAGTCAGCCGAACCAAGGGAAGGCGTAATATTTATTAACTTGTCCCTAGTCCCTGCTCCGTAGTCGTATCTCTTCGCGTAAACACCCCACATTTTCAATTTTTTGGACTGCACGCATAGTGGGCAACGCAGTGAAAAGTGCGTTTCAGCGCCTATTTCTAATATACTCCCTTTCCTGATGATCTGCACATTAGGGATTTTCTTCTTTCGGTAGCATTTTTCTTTAATATCAGGGAAGCCGGTCACAGCTCCCACATAGCAAGTATTTCGGTCATCCACGCCAGGAGACGCTTCGTAATTGTTGCTATTCTCAGCCTCTTGAACTGCCTAGTAAGCTTCGTTCAAAGCGTGGTTGGATTGTTCGGAATGTAAAGCTCGATGGAGAGGTTTGGGGAGACAGACGTAACAGAGACAGAGAAGAATATAATGTTTAGCTTATGAAACCAGAAACCACTCCAGTGTTCTTGCTGTGTTCGCCCGGATGCGGAACAGGAATCATGCTTCAGCTCTCTTCAATCTTTTCGCAACACGTTTCATTCCTTTATTAACAATCGGACATTTTTTCATTGACTGGAGAGAGAAAGCGAGGAGGCGGTCTTCTTTTTTTTAAGAACTTCGAACGAGAACCGTGTCACATGCCTTTTTCGACGACGTAATGCTCCCTAGATAACCCGCAGTGGATTTCCAAAGACAGACACTTTGCGCCTGGTGCTCTAGGATTTCAAGGACACAAGCTTCCGTTTTTTGTGGTGACTTCCCGCGCACAGAGTTGTCAAGGTTCTGCTGCGGGGAGCAAGTGCCGGCATACCACGCAAGGGCAGGTCCGCCCGCTAATTAACACCATCACCGATCAACCAGCGGTTGCAACGCCGCCTCTGACGTTTTAAGTGCAGAACCAAGCATATCGCCACGGCGTTAAGGTGTCACTTGTCACGGTTCATTCACCCCGGCGTTACCCAAAGGCTTCGAAAGTCAAGTGGTTTATATATTCATCAGCGCTCGAAACTCATGAACCGCTGGGGCTTAGCAGTGGGTTAGCTTGTCTATGCCAGGATATACGTAACGTGGGCTAAGGTTCAGCTGGTTATTCCTAGGTTTCCTGGTTGTCCAGGATTAGCTGATTATCACGATTATTTCTGCTTATCATCCAATCCAAATCCAATCCAAATCCAATGTAAATCCATTCCAAATCCAATCCAAACCCAATCCACTCGAGATCAAAACCAATTCAATCCAATGCAATCCAATCCAATTCTCGCACTTGCCCAGCACGGGTGTCCATTAGCTACGCGAAACTGGTCAACCTCGGCCAGGGTACCCAATTCAATCAAATCGAATACAAATAACGCTGTTGTTCGCGATGTACAACAGAGGCTTCGAAAGACAAGTGGTTTATATAGTCATAGGCGTTGGAAACTCATGAAACACTGGGCCTTGTCATACATCTTCCCATTATTTAGCGCAAAGGATACTATAGGTACATTTGAGGGGAAGAAACGTAATTAACCGGCAGCGCCTGCGTTCCTTTAGTGACGGACGCCGGTTTGGCTGGTTTTAAAGATGACATTCTTTCTTGGGTTACTTAAACGCTGAAAGTTTGGTCTGTCTGCATGTCAGTCTGTCTGTGACCCGATTCAGCCACCCGGCCAAAGTAAAACAAAGCCTGCGCAATAGTCTTATGCAGTCACAGCTAAATCTACCAGTCTAAGTTCGGTGTAAGGTTCATACTTGTCAACATTGTTGAAAAAGAACAAGACATTAAGCAAATATCAGGCCACAACTTAATACAGAAGTGATCTTTGCAGTGTTAATTTAAAAAAAATATTACATGCTTGACTTTTGCGAAAAAAATATTTCATCAACTGCAGAAATCACTCCGCCGTAGCCTGCTGTCGCTCGCGCCAATATAGCTTCTGGCGCCATATTAAGAAATCAACCGGGAACAGTTACGAAAGGTTCTGCTAGATAAGTTCCACGTTGTGCTTGGAACTCACGTGGAGTAGGACAACGTGGTGCTATCAACGTTGAAGTAGGGCGCCTCGATTCACGCGCGTTGCCGCCGTACGGCCACGTTGGCATCGAGACACCCAGCCTGAAGCCGTAGAACGCGGTAAATTTAAAATTATTTAGGCAACCCTTTCACGTCTTTACCTTCGGAGGAGCATCACCAAGAGGAACAACATAAGAGGTGAGCGGGAAATACCGGTCTGGAGGTCGTGGGTTCGGATCCCACCCGGCGGGCATTTTTTCACCACTTTCTTTTCGACTCAAAAAGTTCATCTCTTTCTATGACCCACCACAACCTCCCCTTTGCTTTCCGAGGTTTTCTTGACTGCCAACCCTTATTTCTGTCTTATTTCACGGAGCCCCTCATTTCCCATTTTCTGATTCGCTACATATATATATATATATATATATATATATATATATATATATATATATATATATATATATATATATATATATATAAATATATATATATATATATCTATATATCTATATATATATATATATATGTATGTATACTCCACAGGTTGTGGGTTCAGATCCCACCCGGCAGGCATTTTTTCTCCACTTTCTTTTTGTCTTTCCATATTCTTTAACTGTTCTAATGACCTACCTCATTCTCCCCTTTGCTTTCCGAGGTTTTCTTGACTGACTACCATTATTTCTGTCTTATAACTATATATATACATATATATGCGCGGTAAGTGGCTTTGACTTGTCACGGGCAAATCCCACCGGCGGAAGCACCATGGCGACGAAGAAGAGAAAGAGGGGCTTTTGGGTATTCACGGCTTGGACACCACGCTCAGCGCAGGTCCTTACCCAGGCTTTGTTCATAAGCCCTGAGCTCACCCCAAAACGTCTCAACGTCATGGTAACAGTTTTGGTGAGATGTGCGGGGTACGACGCCGCGGAGAACATAGTCCCTGGATCTCCACCGAAGCCGTCGCGTTGCTGGCCTCCCGGCCATACAAGAAACGATGGCGCCGCATGTAGGCAGTTCACAGACACCACTGGCGGGCAGCTGGCAGCCGCATTAGGAACCGCGGTCATTTTCAGGGAATTCCGGAGAAGACGTGGATGCATGGTTCGCTCATTATGAAAGGGTGAATAAATATAACCGCTGGGAAGCTGTGGCATGACGCGCGAACGTCTAATTCTACTTGGACGAGAAAGGGCTGACGTGATTTGAAAACCACGAGGCAGCGTTTGCTACATGGGATCGGTTTGCTGAAAAAATTCGGAAGGGATTTGGTGACTCGATATGGAAGAAGAGAGCCGAGCTGACGCTTCTCCAGAGAGTGCAAGTGCCCGGGGAAACATCCACAACTTACATGAGGAAATACTATGGCTATGCCGGATAGTCAACGCCAGCATGCCAGAAGATGCAGAGTTCGGAATTTACTCAAGGGGAAAGCCGAAGAAGTATATAATTTCTTTATTGGTAAGGACAACTTGAATATGGTCGCAGATGTAATTAGCCACTGCCTTACGTTTTAAGCTTTGAGGACGAGTCGGATTACGCCTAAGTTTGGCCGACTGCCCTACATCACAACAGTGGCCAGCGTGGACGTCAGCTCCTCTGTCGACCTGTCTGCGATTATCCGACAAATCGTTCTCGAGGAGCTCCACCATAGCGACGTCCCTCGTTGCTGTAAACCCTCTCGCCACGGAAGCTTTTTGCGCGACACGTCACCTACTTGTTGCTAACCCACGACACATTTTGACTCCTCACAGCCGTCGGTCAACGTTGCTGACGTGGCTCGTCTGTCAGCTCGTTTGTCGTCAGCTCGTCTGTCGACCTATCTGCGATAATCGCAGATAGGTCGACAGACGAGCTGACGTCCACATTATCGCAGATAGGTCGACAGACGAGCTGACGTCCACGCTGGCCACTGTTGTGATGTAGGGCAGTCAGCCAAACTTAGGCGTAATCCGACTCGTCCTCAAAGCTTAAAACGTAAGGCAGTGGCTAATTACATCTGCGACCATATTCAAGTTGTCCTTACCAATAAAGAAATTATATACTTCTTCGGCGTTCCCCTTGAGTAAATTCCGAACTCTGAATCTTCTGGCATGCTGGCGTTGACTATCCCGCATAGCCATAGGATTTCCTCATGTAAGTTGTGGATGTTTCCCTGGGCACTTGCACTTTCTGGAGAAGCGTCAGCTCGGCTCTCTTCTTCCATATCGAGTCACCAAATCCCTTCCGAATTTTTTCAGCAAACCGATCCCATGTAGCAAACGCTGCCTCGTGGTTTTCAAATCACGTCAGCCCTTTCTCGTCCAAGTAGAATTAGACGTTCGCGCGTCATGCCACAGCTTCCCAGCGGTTATATTTATTCACCCTTTCATAATGAGCGAACCATGCATCCACGTCTTCTCCGGCATTCCCTGAAAATGACCGCGGCTCCTAATGCGGCTGCCAGCTGCCCGCCAGTGGTGTCTGTGAACTGCCTACATGCGGCGCCATCGTTTCTTGTATGGCCGGGAGGCCAGCAACGCGACGGCTTCGGTGGAGATCCAGGGACTATGTTCTCCGCGGCGTCGTACCTCGCACATCTCACCAAAACTGTTACCATGACGTTGAGACGTTTTGGGGTGAGCTCAGGGCTTATGAACAAAGCCTGGGTAAGGAACTGCGCTGAGCGTGGTGTCCAAGCCTTGCCCGTGACAAGTCAAAGCCACTTACCGCGCATATATATGTATATATATAGTTATAAGACAGAAATAATGGTTGGCGGTCACGAAAACCTCGGAAAGCAAAGGGGAGAATGAGGTAGGTCATTAAAACAGTTAAAGAATATGGAAAGACAAAAAAAAGTGGAGAAAAAATGCCTGCTGGGTGGGATCTGAACCCACAACCTCCGGAGTATATATATATATATATATATATATATATATATATATATATATATATATATATATATATATATATATATATATATATATATATATATATGTATATATATATATAAATATTTATATATATATATATATATTTATATATATATATATATATATATAAACAAGAGAACAAAAACTTCGAACAAGGTAAAAGCACGATTGTGGCCTACGTTTCAGCAAAGAGAACTTGCTTTCCTCAGGGCAAGTTCTCTTTGCTGAAACGTAGGCCACAATCGTGCTTTTACCTTGTTCGAAGTTTTTCTTCTCTTGGGTTCTCTACCATCTTCAAAGTTCTACTACTCCCTATATATATATACATATATATATATATATATATATATATATATATATATATATATATATATATATATATATATATATATATATATATATATATATATATATATATATATATACCAGGAGTTGTAATAGATAGCCTGATGTTTGTTTTATACTGATATGCATTTATAATTGTATTTATATTTGGGTGAAAAGTTCTACCGCATGCCTGCGAGATCTTTTTTGGTGACGCAGAGGTAATTTTACAAATTCGCATTCATATAATAACAAAAAGCTTGGAACCTGGATGACGGCAAAGTTATCTTGATAACTTAACGCATTTCTTCTCTATGTGTCAAAAAAGTTTCTTCTCTATGCGTCAGCTCAAACCTATGCGTCAGCTGGCACACGGTCAGAATTTCCTGATGTAGTCTACATTGGATGTCTGAGTGAAAAAGAGCGTTCAACAAATTACTATGGCAGAGTTCAGCCCTTATTATACGAGAATCCTAATAGCTCTGCCTTACAGGTTGTTGATCCTAAGAGAACAGGCTGCTTGTTCGAAACAAAAACCGGCTGACAGGTAGGGTCACCGGACTCCGTTCTAATCAATTACCCCCGCCTGGGGCGGCTTGCTCATGTATAAAAAGAACGGCTCAGCCACAGAAGCTCTATCCTATCACCAGGGTGTATCGCGGAGAGCCTTCATCGGGTAAGCACGATTCTATAACAATATTAGAACTGCATATTCAATCATTCTTGCAAAAAACCAAAATAAATTATGATTTTGGGGAATTGAGCAGTATTGGTTTAGATTACACCAGCATTCATGTATTTTAATGATTTTTCATGATATTTAACCAACTTCCTTTTTTTGGCTTTGAACGGCGCTTCAAACCCTGGTATTCCGAATTCAGCGCACTGTTGTTCGATACTATTAGCGCTGTCTGTTGGGCCCTCATCGTCACAATTTTTATAGCTAGATGGAATTCTGCGAGTATGCGTATGTAACTTCTCTTTTGAAAACGTTTATGCAAGAGTTACTGAAGCCTGTATTGGTGTCGCTTTATGCATCCTCACACTGCTGTGGTAGGTTCAACATAACTATTTTCACTGTAAAACAGATGACCATAATATAAAAAAGCCAGTTTTTTTTTAGAGGCTCCGGTATAAGTGGCCCGAAAGAAAGTGGTCCAGTGTGTTCTATATGTGTGGTTTTCGTTGTAATACATCATACCTTTCATGGGTTCAAATATGATTACCATAGTGTAAATTTATTTATTTTTTGTGGGCGCTGAACAGCACCATATTGGAAAGCTGCCTTATTGCAAGTGAACGCGCTACGCTTTGCTGATTGTACCAATAATTGTGTGAGTTATTTTTACCATTCCTGATGGGGTACTTTGCTGCCTAATAAAAGTGCCATCCGGCTTTTGAATAAAGAGCTTGCGGAGTAATAGAATGTGCCGTAAAACTGAGTTTTCGTCTTTCAGTGATAGGTGTACCATACATAAACAATAGCTTCAAGTCCAACTTCCGCTCATAAAGGCAAGGCTAGCAATCTCAATGATCACCTGATGCTGAAAGCTCCCTCACGAATATCTGTAGGACACTTATTAACTTGGCAGTTCCTAGTTTTCGGTGTCGAGATTTGGTTCGGCCTTTTTTTTGAGAGTTCGAAGGACAGATAAAGCACTTCAGCTGTATATTACTACTTTTCGGAGCCGAGATTTATTTCCACCTTCTTTGTGAATTCAAAGGACATATAAAGAATTACTTCAGCCGCAACGACAGTGAGCATTTCAGCTGGTATATATAAATCTCATTTTTTTCGCCACATACCTAATACATAAATGAAAGAAGGCCTGCTGCTGCAGATGGAGCTGCAAGTTTTGTGTCCGCAGAGTAGCGCAGCACGACGTAGCTTGTAGTGTTGCTTTTTTAGCTAGCGAAAGGGAAGGGGATCAGCTTCAGTAATTTAAGCTGAACTGTCTTTCCAAAGTTTTCACGTTAAGAAAAGCCTTCAGAGTGCCTGACGCGGGGATTTATTTTAAAAAAACGTCAGATGGGCTGGCCAAAGAGCGGGTTTACGTCAGAACTACTAATTAAATACTATGCATTGATGTTGATGTATCAGAAGAAATTACTAGAAATATTACTATTAGGATATATTAGTAGAATTTAAGAAGAAATGGACGTGGGCAGGGCATGTAATGCGAACGCCAGATAACCGTTGGTCATTAAGGGTAACTGTGTGGATGCTTAGAGAAGGCAAGCGTAGAAGAGATCGGCAGAAAGTTAGGTGGGCAGATGTGATCAAGAAGTTTACGGGGATAAATTGGTCGCAGTTGTAGCAAGACCGGGGTAATTGGAGATTAATGAGAGAGGCCTTTGCCTGCAGTGGACGTAGAGGGGCTGATGATGATGATGATGATTATGATGAGTGGTGTTGAAGGCCATGAATAAAGGATGCGCCACGAGTGATTGCGATTGCTGTCATATTCCTGGATGTGTTTCTTTAATTTTCGAGGCCAATGTTTTGTGTTATAATTAAAAACTTCTAACGGAAAACTCGCTTTATTCGTAGTGCTGCAAATTGTGCGATCAGGCAAGAAAAACTGAAGATAAAATGACAGCGCTGTAGTTCCTAACACGGGCATAGAGTGCCCGTCCTCCCGCTCCATCTCTTCCTCTTGGGCTGTCCTCTGGTTTATTCCCTGAACCGCACCCCCCTGTGCAGTTGGCAGGTAGCAAACTAAGTTCTCTATCTGGCTAACCTCCCAGCCTTTCCGTACAGTCTTCACCTCCTGCATCCCACAATATGGTGTTGGCGGTGTTCGACCACTGCTGAAACACATTTTCCGGAAGTGCTTTTACTGTGAAATGGCATTACTTGAAAGCCTTTCGGGTTCACGTGCAGTTCAACGCATCAAATTGCATGAAATAATTTGACTATTGCAAGATTTTAATGGCCTAGGCTGCTGGCGGCCGCTATCATTAGGGAGCCGCGTGAAAATTTCCGCTATATGTTCTTTTACGGCTAACTTGAATGATAGCCGGAGAAAACATTTACTTTTATCTGCAATCTGTAATAGCTGTCCCAGGTTCCATCACAGAAAAAAGCTCAGGTTTTCGGCCTTTAAGCTGTTTCCACTGATTCTGAAAGCATACCTGTACCCCCAATAAGACTAAAGTAGGGTATACCAAATAGGATAGAATAATTATGCTGAGTAGCGCTTCTCTAGAAACTGTTTATAGATTTTTAGATTCAAGTATAGAGCGTGCATTTTATTCAAGGTGTTTATCATTTTCCTTTTTAGAATCTATCTTTTTTTTACAGATATCCAAGCCATGGCGAAATATACAGGAGCAGTAATCACCATTCTAGCATTTGGTAAGAGCATCAGCCTTTTTAAAACATTTCGTAGCCGGTTTACACGCATCATGCCGGTGTGTTGGCTTTGTAATGTTTCCTTTTTTGGTAGCGATTTCGAAGTGTAAATAATTTATAGAAAAATATTCTGTCAGAGTATTTGGCCAGTAGCGAGCACACACGTAGCCAGTTTATTCTGCGCATGCGCATCAGCTTCCTGCGGAAGATTTTTCAGCGCGCACGGAACCGCGGGATTTTCCTTTTACAAAGGGATATGAAGCTCCGCTTTTGGATACTTCAAACGAGCTTTGTTAGCAGCGGAGCCATATCTGCTGAAGGGTGAACATGTCACTCTGGCTGATAGGCGAAAGTTAGAAAGGCTTTAGTTAGTCAATACGAGCTGGTCTAGGTAAACAAAGATAATCTCTTGAAGAAAAGGACATAGCAAATCCCCGAATATGCGATTTCTCAAGCAAACACTTGAACAGTTACTAGTGAGTTTAATGGCGGGTAAAATAAGCCCTATACTGTTGATCAGAGGAATGCACTTGGAAGTGGCCTACGATGAAAACGGCGGCTTCTGGATTTTAAAACACGAAACACATTTTTAAAGCTCAGCAAAAAAACTTTGTTCTTGTTGCCACCGAACTGACTTGTGTACTCGCGCTTGAAAAGAAAGCACTGAATTTTGCAGAAAACTATTCTGTATTGAAAATTGATAGTGGTGCATTTGTTTCATGAGATCCTAGATTTACGGTGGCTTCTGCCTAAATTGCATCATAAACTTGACCTTAGTAAGGACGTCAGCACGTTTTTTTCTCTGCGTAAACTTGAATCTCCGTTTAAAGAGGCCATGTTCAAGAAATGACAAAGAAATTCCTATGACAAGCCTAGCCCTTAATTTCTTGGAGGCCGTTTGTTTAGAGATGCGGCCAAGTGACAAGGCTATCTCTGGCCTCAACTGAAAAAAGTAACTTGCCTCGACTTAAGCCCGACCAGACGTTGACCATACAGTGAGGCCCGCTGAAAAGGGTGCACAGGTTGGGTTTACATGTAGATTGGTTTACCTCCCCAACAATGACTTCAGCCTCACGGCCTAATTATCTTCCGTCGAAGCTAGCCTTTATCTTTATATCAAGAACATATATCAGCGGCCTGTCTTAGTTTCCACTAAATTGGTTACTTTTGGGCGTGTACACCCGCAATCCCACACAAATATCAGTCACTTACTAAGAGCTTCTTAGCACAGATATGGCAAAAACTTCAGTTCTGCTGAGCATGTTAGAGGGAGAGCATGAGTGAGTTGGAGAACGCCCAAGCAGAAGCTTAAAGCAAAGGAAAGCGAAACGTAGTCAAACTAAAACAAAGAGCTTTCTTGGTTGAACAAATACACAGTCTTGCGAGGAATTTGGAAATGTTTTTGGTCCCGGGCCTCACATTTGCGAATGAAATACTCTACATAAAATCAGACACACCCAACGCGGCGGCTAAGTGGCTATGGCGTTGTGTTGCTGAGCACGAGGATGCGGCAGTGGCGGCTGCTTTTCTGATGGCGGTGTATAGCAAAAACGCCTGTGTGTGCGAGGTTTCGGCGCACGTTAAAGATCCGCAGGAGGTCAATATTAATCCGGAGCCCTCCACTACCCCCTGCGTTGCGTCCGCGCGTTTAACCCTACAATCACTCAGTCAATTATCAGACGTGCTTAAGTAAACCAGGAAACGCTACGCACCGTTCGGATTTTGGCGCGTGTAGTAAACAACTACGGAATAAATGGAAAGAGATAGGAGCTTCTCGCCGATTGAAGACTCAGATTCTCAGAGTAAGATGTCTGGTGAGTGGAAATTGGGGTTAAGAACAGTCATTTTACGTAAACGAACAACTAAAGTGCCTAGATACGGCTACATGAAATGCCTGGACTCGCAGTGGCTAAGGACTAGCAGGCAAACGATGAAATTAAAAAGATATTTGCAGAAGCTTACACAGCCAACGTAACCAGAAAAGAGGCAAAGCAGATAGCGATGAATATATGGAGGCAAAAATGGAATAAAAAACGTGGCAAGAGAGGCACAGTGCAGAGATATATGTTTTCTTAAAGAAAAATACCTTTTTAATCCCAGGGCAGCACTATGCTCTCTGAGACTCTGCAAAGTCTGTGCAAAATGAAAAACAAAGGACCAAGTGCCCGAACAAGATAGTTTGTAGACGTATACAGCGACCGTGAAAGTGACTAGTTAAGTAGAAGCTTAAAAAAAGGAAAACAACAAAAACCAGCCAAGGACTTCTAGGCGCTCCAATGAAGGTGTGAAAATCTTTATTTTATAGAAATTTTTTTGGTTGACGAAAAAGCGCCACCTATTTTTACATTTGCGAGACATTTATTCACGCGTGGCCATGTTGAACCCTCGTTTCTTTTCAGTGCTGACTCTGCTTGCTGTATTCGGAGGAGTCGCTCTGGCGGAGCCCATGAGCGGTTCAAGAGACGACTTTGACCCTAATGAAAGCAGGACAATGAAGACTAAGCCTGTTCATAAGTAAATAATAAAGCACCGGAAGGTCCTTTATTACACCAGACCTCAGCGTTATTCCCAACACGTACCAGAAGTGAGTTCTCTTAAGAAACAACACTGCTAAAACTCCTAACGTTATTCTCTGGGCACCAGTGTTGCCGCAGCAGCAGCAGTAAGCGAACCCGGTGAGGCCTATAAACAGGTGTGCAACCTTGGGGAGACACCCTCAATTGCAGCCGCTGAGGTCCAGGCAATAAAAACGGTTTGCTATGAATACTTTTTACACCAGGAATTACTGTGTGCACTTAGGTCGCACCTGCACCGGCAATGCTAATGTACTCCAAGACCCAGCGCGGAACGTCTGCTCAGGTCCACAAAGCACTGCATCGACATGTTTAGTACCAAGCTATAGCAGGAGCAAAAGATAGTGGTTCAATTACTAAGGGTGCCGGGTAATTCAGGGCACCCAGGTAGTGAAGTCGCCCATGACATGGTGTGCGGGGCTTGTAATATACACCACCTGGAGTAGGCGGCCCTCCATTTCAAAAGACCTCAGAAGAACTCTAGTAACGGCAAATCGACGGTCGATCGCACTTCACAAGCACACCACCCCTTTACGAACTTCTCCCTGCAGGGTTGCTCTTAGGCGCTGAAGCTGTAATTGATAAGGCCGGGACAGACTCTGCACTTAGTCCGGACGTTTTAGGCAAACTGCAGCACCGAAGCAATACTGCATCGTCTTCCCTGAAACCAGCCCCTCCTACCCCCCTATCCCCCCTCGCGAAGTCATTTACACGTTAAGCCGAATGAATTTTCACCTCGTGATTGGCCACCTTCTCTGGGATTGCGATGACTTCCGTTACGTTCGGCAGAGGGACCTTCCAGATGGTGTGACCTCCTCAGGGAAATGGACAGCCCTAGCGACAAGAAAATGACTTTGGTTTTGCAGTATGGCACTTCGCTTGCGAGCCCACCGTAGGTACTTCGATTTCCTCTCTTCCAAGCTTCCCGTTAGCTAAGCGCTACCTCAATCTCAATAAATACTTTCTTCCTCGTACTCAACCTCCGGCTCCAGGCACCAAACGTGGGCACGTTTTTCTTCAAAATAAGTAGTTTCCAATCCAGCAGTATGGAGTGATAAGTTTACATATTTGTATTAGGCAAACGAAAACGTTGAACGCCGCCTGAAAGTTTCTGTTATAAGTGAGCGGTTTCGGGGAATAGCGTGTATATTGTTGGCATAATTGTGGATTCCTACTTAGGGCAAAAGTACGTGCAAATGGGTTGCTTTTTTTGGAGCATGCACGCCATGCTATTTATACATGCACGCCGACTGGTGATGTTTAGAAAGCGTTGGAAGTGGGCCACGTATTGTTTCAACATTTTGAATTGCAGAGATCAGTTGACTGAAATGAAAGCGCACTACGGACATCGGATACGTCCTCATCACGGATCCGGCTAACCCCACGAGAATAGGCAACTTCGTGTCCAGGGATACAACCGCTGACCTGACGTTTACCAAGAACATCGAAGCCAGCGAAGTCACCTGGAGAAACACCGGGGATGAGCTAGGCAGCGATCACATGATCGTGGCGATCGGGGTAATCAGGGCGGGAGCCAAGTCGACTTCCCCACGCAGGTACACTTGGACCGACTGGGAAACGTTCAGGAAACTAAGGAGCGAAGGGGCTAGTGGTACCCAAAACATCGAAGACATCGGGGAATGGATGAAGAAGATCGTGAGGGACGTCAAGACTGCGACTAGGGAAATCAAAACGGAGGTACAGGGCGACGACATGGACAGCAGACTAGCCCACCTCATAGAGGGGAAGCAATCCATCATGCGACGGTGGAAGAAACAAAGACTCAACAGGAAACTGAGAAAGAGGGTTGCTGAACTAAATCGAGGGATGGAAGAGCACTGCCGAGCGCTTAGTAGCCAACGGTGGAATGAACTCTGCAATGTGGCGGACGGGCAGCTCCATAACGGGAAGACGTGGAACCTGCTCCGACACTTACTAAACGAGACAAAGACTAAATCGCACCAGAGCGACAGGCTCGCCAAACTCCTGCATAAGGAAATAGCGGAACACGGTGAAGATGCGGTGACAAAAAAACTCCTCGATAAGTACATCCCCACCACGCCGACGGTCACCCACGGCCCATACCGCGGGAGACCGAACGCGAGACTGGACAGAGACATACAAGTGGAAGAGGTCAGGACGGCCCTTCACGAACTCAACAGCAAGTCGGCACCGGGGCCCGACAGAGTATCGAACAGAGCTCTCAAGAATCTGGACGACTGTTCCATGGAATCCCTCACGGCGTATTACAACGAGTGCTGGAAGGCTGGATCCCTGCCGAAGGAATGGGAGAAATCCAAGATGATCCTCATCCCGAAGCCAGGGAAGCCACCGAGCACGGACAACCTCCTATGATGCAGCTAAAGCATCATATCATAGATGGCGACACTCTGGACTCTAAGAATATATTAGGCCTGGGCCTGCAAGCGGACTTTGACAACGTCAATGACGTCAATCACGCATCAATGGGAAGGGGTAAATATACAAAATTTATTTACTTGTGGCCATTTTTTCTAAAATCTTTATGTTGGGCAGGAAAGGGATACCTGGCTGAGGTGGACCGGCGCATTCAGAAAATCCTTGAAGGAAATCCGATTGTGGACATTTTTTGTTATGTGGATGAATATTTGGTTCTTCGCGCGAATGACCGGGATAGTGACCAATGCTTGAAATATATGGAGTGCTTTGAAGACAGCCCCCAGGGACTATCCTTCACACATAAACTACCGGAGAATGGCCACCTGTCGTTTTTGGATCTGAGCGTGCGGTTCGTCAAGGGGCATATCTGCTGGCGGTACGAGACACGCAGTAGTAAGGGGTTCCGACCCCCGCGACTCGGCACACTCCAAGAACTTGAAGCGAGCGATTGCAACTATGGCTTTGCACGCCGCCCTTGAGAAGTCCTGCGCGCATCAGATGACAACTAGCTTCAACCGGCAGATAACCGAGCTCCGTAATGCCGGCTACGCGGCAAGCATCCTGGCGACAGTGAGCGAAAGCCTACTACAGCGTGTAAAATGAAGAAAATAGCAGTATCTCCACTCCGTGGATGATGGCGAGGGTGCGGAGTATGGGGACTCTAAATGACGTCGAAGTTGCGCCCGAGTGACATCCGATTTTGGCCGCGACCATTATTGGATATGAGCCGTGACTGCAACCTGTATTATTCCCTAAATAAAACTGCAACTCCCGGCTCAAATCGAATATCACTTGATTATCGCTTGATGGTGGTGTGCGCACGATTGGCGTGGACGAATATTCAATTCACTTCAATTCACTTTTATTCAGCAAAAATTGCGAGGTCCTCTGGTACTTCGCACCGTTACAGGCGAGGGAGTAAGCCTTTTGACTCTCGGGTCGTAGCCCAATGGGTAAGACAACTGACACTAACTCTGTCTGGTCCATCCGACACAGGCTCGAATCTTACCGGTGCCTGTGTGAGTCCTTGCAATTGTAAATGCTATGGTCATGGACGCGGACAGACGTTGTGTGGTCCTAAGGTACTGTGCACCAACACAAAAGGAGACAAGACGCGCAACACACGAGAGGGTGTACGGCAGTATGTTCCTATGTACTTGACTCCGACCACAACCTCAAAAAATTGCAGCGGGCAAGGTGTGTTGGTTGTCTGCATTGCCCCCAACAACGCGTATCAGATGTGGCGCCGCATAAACAATGAAGCAAGAGTGAAGACATCCACCAACAATCATCGAACAACATACACTGAATACCAGACTGAAGTCGTATGCAGCTTCCCATTACCACGCGGAAAAGTGTACGTGGGACAAACCGGAAGGTGCATTAATGACAAGGCACGAGAACACTCCGTCTCACTCAAGACAACGTCATCCGGGTACCCATCATTCTATTGCCACACTTGTCCCAAATGCACACTGCGCATCTCAAGATTGACTTGCTTAGAAAGAAACGCAATGGTCTCGCACGTGAGGTCGTCGAAGCAGTGGCCGTCAGCAAGAAAGGTGACACGTGCATCAGCACAGCTTCCGTAGCTCTGACAAAGAAAAAACTGGACCTGGTTAGCAATTATCTTGTTAACAAATCAAGGGAAAAGAGTGTCGTGCTGTGCCAATGCTGTGCAATATGTCATGTATGTATGTTCCCCTTTTGTGTTACTAAACTGAGTTGATAGTCAGCATTGTTTTTGTGTTTGCTTCCTAAGTACTGTGGTTTTCGTTCAAGCTGAAATTTCAAGTCAATGCTGTTGGCATGCTGAAGGATCGGGAGCCCTTTGCAGGATACAAAAAAGTCTATACATTTATGAACCAAGATAGGTGAATATATTTGGTAGGAAACATTCCACGTTAACTGGAAATTGCAAATGCGGAAAACATGACCCCCTTCCAAGAAACATTGTCATGTCCAAAGGTATCCTCAGGGGAGAACAACTCAAAGATGTCACATTTCTGTAAAGTAATGGGAGGCATCTGTGGCCACCTCGTACCCTCAAGGTTAGTGTAAGCAGACAGAGGGAAGGAAACGAGCTGCTACATCCGAAGCTCGTTGAAAGTGATCAATACCAAGCGCCATCAACCTTTCACGCCCAAGTCATAAGGCACAAAACTGTAGATCGTGTCTGTCTTTCTTGTCCCATAGCGGTTTAGAGCCATTTAACCAAGTCCGCCTGTATTGACTGACCTTAAGTGTTTGGAAAGCATAAACGGTAAAGGCAGCTACTCGTTTACTCGTTCAAAAAGCTCCCTCGGCATAAAGTAACGCTAACGCGTCGTACATGTTACAAACTAAACGTAGATGTCACTGCAACTTCGTGTCTGTACTTTGACTACATTGCATTGTATGGGTAGGGTATTATTTTTGCTCCTTTCAGTAAAGTTCCAGTCGCGGAGGAAGGAAGGAAGAACACTTTATTAAGAAAGGATTGCCGTTAGCCCCTTGGAGAATGGGGAGGGCAGGAAGGACGCTAGTAATGTCCAGCCATCGAGGCCGCACAGACGAAGCTCCAGAGTGCTGTCAAGGTGTCCTTGACGCGTTAAGAGGGCCGAATCCACTCTTCGTATGAGTGAACCCACGCCGGGCATTGTTGGGCGCGAAGCATGGCAAGGCCCGGGAAAGACCAGACGAGGTGCGGAAGGTCTGGTTTTGATGAGTCGTGGCATGCTTAGCAGAGCACATGGGGGTCCAAGAGAGCAGTGGAGGAACTTGGAGCAGTTCCGGCCTGTTGAAGTCCTACGAGATCTACAGACGGGGCGTTTACCGCCGAGGTTGACATAGGAGAACCTGCCGGCGGTATGTTGTTGCCTTGTTTGGATTCGTTGCCCGGGGGCTCAGAGTTAATGTACCATCCCCGCCACCGTGCGACGATGTCGGCGATTATGGCGAAGCCGTAACGGGGCCGATTGACAAAAACCTTGGTGCCGCGAGATAAGCCCGGAGGCAGTTCTATTCGCGATCAGCACCGGTTCTGTGCTCTCGTCCTCTATCCTTGGTGGGTTGGCGGTGTAACAATTCTACCTAAACTTTAGTAATTTTAAAATGAGCAGATACTGTAACAAATGCCGTAAATTTAGGTAGGGCAAGGATTGAATTGAAAACCCCTAGTGCTGTAGAATTGATATTGGGCTGTAACTTTTTTTGGTACTATAAAGCTTCTGCCGAAATGAAAGTACATAGGTCAAGGCGGCATACAGGTACATAGCTTTCATTTTTTTGCTGCAAAATACAGCAGTAACTGAACAAGCACTATAAGCTGAAGATCGAGGTGCATGTTTGTGTCTGCAAAAAAGCGCAGCCCGACAGGGTTTGCAATGTATCTTTTTTTAATTGCGAAAGAGAACAAGATTACCTGCTGTCATTTCAGTTTAATTGTCTTTCCAACGTTTTGACGTCGGAACAAATGCTTCGGGATGATTGGCGTCGTGAGATAGTTCCCGAAAGGTCAGTTGGTCTGCAACACAGAGCGTATGTAGGAGAGAACTACTGATTAAATCTAGCCGCAAAAGATTAAAAACCCTGAATAGAGGACGCACCACAATTTGTTTCGTTGCTTTACATTTTCGAGACGTGTCTTCATAAACGGAAAGTGTTCGGTTTATGGTTATAATTATTGTGCATATGCAGGAACCTCGCTTAATTCGCACGGCTGTCCGGTGAGACTTAATGCACATTTAAAATAAATATGACTTTTTGTTAAATGGCGACGATCCACTAAAGTCTGCATGTGTCTCACTCTCACTTTTCGGTAGTGTGCGTTAGAACTGACCAAAATAAGGAAAAACTCCCGTGGGAACGTAAAGCCTAAACGGTTCGTTTCTCAGGAAACAACACATACAAAGGCGCGAGAGCTACGAAGCGGTTGATATTTCAGTTAATACAAAAAGTCATCGACCCTTTCGTGTTCGTTTTAAGAAGTTTTGGTTGACTAACCAATAAACTCCTGCACGCGTTCGAAAAGATTTTGAGTGTCGCTAGCCTTTCAGAAATTTCCAAGTTGCGCTACGTCGCTATTCAATCAAAGCAGTGCGAAAATCTTTGCCATAACCGTTTGAACAGTTCACTCCAATTATTAGTAGAGGGTGAGTTGAAGCTCAATATTTAAAACTAAACTAATGGCGAAAATGTCCACATAATGCGGCTACTTCTAGATCAATCAAGCAACCATAGAAACTTTCTTGGTCTACTCGATGGCTGCTAAAATCTACTGTGTATCATGTCTGCTTGGAATGCACTTTGAAGTGATATTCAATAAAACGGCTCGTTCAGGATAAGAATATATAAAGCACTCTTTCAAATCTAAAGTTTACGACCGATGTTTTTATTTTGTTGTTGCTGTCTTTTATTCTGTAATACCTACATGCCCAAACAGAGCGAGCCCGCCATCCTGATGAAAAGACAGGCTTCCATCGGCAATCGCCATTGGTGGTTGGTTTTTTTGGAGCGGAGTGTTTGTTCCTAACTAGGTTTGTATACTTCAAATAACTCAACAGCTATTTCCGTTTGATTAAAGTCGGATCATAATCATTGCTACCACGTTGAACAGATGACACGCTCATCTTACGTCATACATACTAATCATCGAGCCATCGCGATTGATGAAGTTGCACGATTCGGATGCGATCAAACGACCTCACTAGCCCCGAGATTACATGAAACAAAAGTAACTTTCTTCGACGTCACTTCCATGTCAATCTATACATACAGGTGACGCCCTCTTAGCGTTGCTTATCTCTAGATATCTTCATGCGAACAAACATTCCGTCCCTAACCCCCCCCCCCACTCATTGTACCTCATTGCAAAGTAGTTGTTGTAACACTGCACACACTGTATGTGTTGTCTGTCTCATTTTTGTACATAACGTAGACCTTCTTCAAGCTCTAACAGGGTTCACGCAAGTAGTGGCTGTACAACTATCGCCATTTAGCGCCACTATCATCATCAGCTGCATCGTTTCACAATCACGTTCAGCTGTGCCTGGCCAGCGTCAGCCGTGCCTCGTGCCACCAGAGTTCGATCACGACTGCGCTGAAGGGGCGGTCGCATGTCTACGCCACTCTTTAGTTTCTGGTCATTCCTTACGCACATGAATACATGAAGCAGCCACAGCGCATCACCGAGTCCACGGCTCCTTTCCTACGCGCACAAGTGATGGACACCTTTTACAAAGCTACTAAATCATCAGCAACCTAATAAATGAGGCCGACCAAGCGATTGCGCAGAACGTTTGTTCCGTTTTCCTAAGTTTCTTGGCGAGAGAAGGGGAAGGTGACAAAGACATACATCTGAAGTGTACTTGATGTTCTTTAAGAGTGAAGCTGACTCAAATAAGGAATAATATATTTAGGCACACAGAAAACTGGAGAAACAAGTTTGCTGTAAACGATCAAGGGTCAGTTTGAAATAAATGTGACACTACCAGGCTCCTGGACCATAACCTGCACCCGAAGTCAGCATACCAAAAAAAAACGAATTTGCCGCCACAGGAAGCTGTATTAGTTTGACACAAACCAATTGCGCATTTTTTTCAATATGTAGTTTTCAACGTACACGACAAAACAAGGTGAAATATACACAAATTTGTTTCCAAAGTTTGTTCAGAGAATACTAAATAAATACAATACATATGTGCTTTACATAACGTTTCGGGAAACATAATGGCTCTAATCACTGGTGATAGTAAATATTGGGGGGGTCATACCGGTTGATTATTACTGATGCCAAAAGAGTTGCGAACTCTTTCCCGATTCATAGAAGCGCTACAAATATTTGCAAGGAGTGTCAGTGTTTCTTGTAGCTGGAAGTCCTAGGGGTATCAAAAATTATTAATTACAAAACACATCCAATTCGCCAATTGCTCATTTCTTTGTTATTATTTGCATTTCAGATGTTTTGGTGTACCAGTCTGATGCCTTTGGCTGCGGATCTCCACAATTGCAACTAGAAAAGTATATAGTTATTGTTCCCTTTCTGCAGATATTTCCATTCATATGGTACTGAGAAATAAAGTATAGAGATGCTAACGCGAGTTTGCTGCTTTTGTTAACTTGAAGCTATGTGTTCGTATGACTAATGTATTGTACTAACTATGACATAGAATTGTATACTTAAAAACCTCCGGAAAGTGACAGAAGTATGTTTATATTACTTCACTCTAAGCATTCTCTACCTGCCTCTGTATAAAGTCACTTGAAAAGACAATAAAATACGCGTACAGTTCATTGAGGTCGCCTGCAGGGAGAGAGAATGCTCAAAAAAGTAATTACTGCGGCATGAAGCCACAATTCCTTTTCTGTTTTCGACGTTCCGCAGAGCTTTGCCTCGCCGGCTGTTCATCCAATTTGCACAGGTCGTTCATGCGAACTTACATTCCAGATAACTGGCTACTTCTATCGCATGTCCACATCAACCCCAATTTAATATTCCGCTTAAGGCCATTTATGCACTTTGTTTTGAAAATGTGTCCAGCACAACACATCACCAACCTCAGCCTCACCTCAGACTCACACTTAAAGCAAAAATGAATTTATCGTGCACCACAAATTCTTTTTTAATAGATATTTAGGCTTTCCTTTGGACCAGTGACGTGCGTAACGTACGTGTAAGGACACCAATTAGACTGCAACAAAAGTTCGTGGAAATTGATAAGTGCGCTTCAACAGCACTTTTTCGGGGTCACTTTTCTTCTGTCTGGAAGACTGAGTGGAAGATAAATATGTAAAAAGTATTATACTCTACGTTCCACAACAGTCGAGTTCTTTAATTGCGCCATTTTGCTACAGTGCATCGAAGGAGTGGAAAGATACATGGTGAAGTTGGCGTGTATTCTTTAATAGAAAGAAACTACATAGGAAGTAAGCGTGGGATTTAGGGTGCTTTAAGCACTGGAAAATGCTGTATGGGCCAGTTCATTCGTTCATCAGTTATCAAGGAAGGATGAGTTGCGGTTGGCGGTCGTCCTCTGGTCAATGCAGGGTAACTTGACGTACCAGGTACGTTTCAAGTTTACGTTATTGTTTTACTGGGGAAAAGTTTTCTGAAATGTAACCTAACAAACAAATGTGCGGATATAGAGAAATGTTTGAGTGTGGATGACGCTAAAAAGCACGCACGGATAAAGCACAATGAAGAAAAAAGTGATATGCTAATTGAGAGCTGAAATTTTCAACGAAGCAAATATGGAGCATACATTATCGTTGAACAGGATGCAGCAGGGAACGAAACACCCATCTAAACCAATAAGAAGGGTGATGTTCTGCCTTTAAAGTGGGCATGACAGGAACCATAAATAGGAAGCTACTTTTTGACAGCTTAGAGAGAGAGAATAGTCTTTAATAATGCTGGTCAGGTTACCCTGGTCAAGGCGCCTAGCTTGCTAGACGAAACGTATGAAAAAATGAAATCGATGAAGAGATGATGGTTATTACTGTGATGAAGATGATGCCCTCATTCAAAAAGTCTTGTTTATAGAGTTTGATCACGTCCTGTGCTTCTCAGGAAGGACAATAGAGCTTTTGTCGCTCGAGATGCTCGTTTAGAGTTCGACCAAGGGCCTAGCACGTCACTTGGAGTTAGTCCTCTAGAAAGTGGAAGACCCAAGGACACTTAAAGGAGCGTTCTAGCTGCTCTATACCGCGTACACTCACATAATACGTGGTTCAAGTCCTCGCGCATGTCACAAAGAGTGCAGAATGGGAGGTGGCCTGTTTCGTCTTGAATCGAAAATGACTTGTGTAAGCGATATTTAGCCGCACGCGGTGAAGAACCGCTTCGTTATGCTTGGAAAGTCTGTCAGGCATCCTGAAGGTCCCGTGCGGGTTTATGGAGTGAACCGGCGCGTACTTTTGCGGCGCAGCAGCCCACATAGATCGCTGAAATCTCCAGGCAGCCTTGAACGCAGGGGCAGAAGCATCTTTACCGGAGAACGGTATCGGTATCACTGGACCGTGCAGATCATGCGCTATTGATGCCGCAGTGTCCTCCCTGACGTTCCCAGTTATACCGCAGTGTGCAGGAATCCACTGAAGCTCTACATGATGGTGTGCATTTAGAGCTTCTAAGTGCAACGCATGGATATCAAAAACAAGCTGATCCTTCGGGTACGATTTTAAACACTGAAGGGCCGCCCGAAAATCGGTGAAGATTGCCCACTGACGCGATGGTTGCTCGATGATGTAGGCGAAAGCAGCATGCAGAGCGGCAAGTTCAGCTTCGAGTAGGACTTCGTACGCTTTTTAGAACTATTAGTTCTTCTCTGAATAGAGAGAAGTGTGGGGGCAAGAAACCGTACGAAAAACAAAGTTCAATTTCTTGATCAGTCAGTCGAACCAAGGGAAGGCGTATTATTTAATAACATGTCCCTAGTCCCTGGTCCGTAGTCGTATCTCTTCGCGTAAACACCTCTCATTTTCAATTTTTTGGATTGCACGCATAGTGGGCAACGCAGTAAGAAGTGCGTTTGATCGCCTTTTTCTAATATACTCCCATACCTGATGATCTGCACATTAGGGATTTTCTTCTTTCAGTAGAATTTTTCTTTAATGTCGGGGAAGCCGGTCACAGCTCCCACATAGCAAGTCCTTCAGTCATCCACGCCAGGAGAAGCTTCATATTTCCTGCTATTCTCAGCCTCTTTAACTGCCTAGTAAGCTTAGTTCAAAGTGTAGTTAGATTGTTTGTAAAGTAAAGCTCGATGGATAAGTTTGGGGAGGGACAGACGTTACACTTACACTACACGTTGGACCCAGAGGTGAGAATATACAGATTAGCTTATGAAACCTCTCCAGTGTTTTTGCTCAGTTCACCCGGATGCGGGACAGCAATCATACTTTTGCCCTCTTCAATCCTTTCGCAGCACTTTTAATTCGTTTAGTAACCATGGGACATTTTTTCATTGACTGGTGCGAGAAAGCGACGAGATGGTCCCCTTTGTTTGAAGAACTTCGAACGATATCCGTATCACATGCCTCTTCCGACGCCGTAATGTTCCCTAGATAACCTCATTGGATTTCAAAGACAAAAACGTCGCACCTGGTTCTCTAGAATTTCAAGGACACAAGCTTCCGTGATTTGTGGTGACTTCCCGCTCATAGAGTTGTCAAGGTTCTGCTGCGGGGAGCAACTTCCGGCATACCACGCAAGGACAGGTCTGCCCGTTAATTAACACCACCACCGATCAACCAGCGATTGCAACGCCACCTCTAACTTTTTAAGTGCAGAACCAAGTATATCGCCACGGCGCTACGGTGTCGCCTATTATGGTCCGTTCGCTCCGGCGTTACCCAGAGGCTTTGAAAGCCAAGTCGTTTATATAGTCATAAGTGCTCCAAACTCGTGAACCGTGGGCGCTTAGCAGTGGGGCAGCTCGGCTACGCCAGGATATATGTAGCTTGGAATAAGGTTAAGATGGTTATTCCCAGGTTTCCTGGTTGTCCAGGAATAGCTGATTATCCTGCTTACTGCTGCTTATCACCAAATCCAAATCCAACCCAAGTTAAATGTAAATTCATTCCAAATACAATCCAAACCCAATCCAATCGAATTCAAAACCAATCCAATCCAATGCAATCCAAAGCAATCCTCGCGATTGCGCAGCACGGGTGTGCATTAGCAACGCGAAACTGGTCAACCTCGGCCAGTGCACCCAATCCAATCAAATCGAATCCAAGTAACGCTGTCGTTTGAGGCTTCACCCCAGAGGCTTCGAAAGCGAAGTGGTTTATATAGTCATAAGCGTTCAAAACTCATGAAATGCTGGCGCTTGTCGTACATCTTCCCGTTATTTAGCGCAAAGAATACTATAGGTACATTTGAGGAAAAATATACAGAATTAACCAGCAGCGCCTGCGTTCCTTCAGTGAAGGACGCCCGTTTGGCTGGTTTTAAAGATGATAGTCTTTCTTGGGTTACTTAAACCCAGAAATTTTGGTCTGTCTGTATGTCTGCCTGTCTGTGACTCGATTAAGCCACTCGGCCAAAGTAAAACAAAGCCTGCGGTTTAGTTTTATAAAGTCACAGCTAAATATACCCATCTAAGTCCGGTGTAATGTTCATACTTGTCAACATTGTTGAAGAAGAACAAGACATTACGCAAATATAAGACCACAAATAATACAGAAGAGATCTTGCAGTGTTCCTTTTTAAAAAGTAATACATGCTTTCAGTCTTTGTTGGGCTGCTTACACCCAGAAATTTTGGTCTGTCTGTGTGTCTGCCTGTCTGTGACTCGATTAAGCCACTCGGCCAAAGTAAAACAAAGCCTGCGCTTTAGTTTTATAAAGTCAAAGCTAAATATACCCATCTAAGTCCGGTGTAATGTTCATACTTGTCAACATTGTTGAAGAAGAACAAGACATTACGCAAATATAAGACCACAAATTATACAAAAAGTAATACATGCTTGACTTTCGCGAAATAAAATATTTCATCAACTGCAGAAAAAAAATCACTCCGCCGTCGCCTGCTGTCTCCAGCGCCACTACAGATTCTGGCGCCATTTTAAGAAATCAACCGGCAGCAGTTACGAAAGGTTCCACTAGATAGCTTCCACGTCCTGCTTGGAACTCACATAGAGTAGGACAACGTGGTTCTATAAACGTTGAAGTAGGGCACCTCGATTCACGCGCGTTTCCGCCTTATGGCAGCGTTGGCATCGAGACACCCGGCCTGGAGCCGTGGAACGCGGTAAATATAAATTGATTTAAGCAAACCTTTCCCGTCTTTAGCTTTGGAGCAGCACGACACAAGAGGAACAACATAAGAGGTGAGCGGGAAAGCGGAGGGAGGCATTTAGTTCGCCAAAGTCAGTAAAGACAATCGTCTTTTTTCGACATTGGCAATGAAAGGAGCAGATACGCGGCAATTTTTTAAGATAGTAAACGCTAAATGTGACAGTGCAACTCCGGCACTTTCGGGGAGAAAAAGCACAAAGAGAACAGAACTCCCTGTGGCGCAGTGTCAGGCAGGGGACGCGGGAGCACTGCGAAGTCGCGAAATGTTAATTGCATGGGGAGGTAAGCGGGTAACGGTGGTGCAGCCCATTAGGGTGAATCACTGCTCTACACTTCCAACAGCTTTCCTATTGAGTCGAACGGCTTTAATTTTTTTCGTAACAGAGACGATAGAGGAGAAGCGAGCTCTGCAAAGTTTGGCACAAACCGACTGAGGGAAGTAGGAACATAGCCCCAGGAAACTTCGTAGGTCGCGTACGGACTTTGGCTGCTTAAACTGCCTCACGGCATTAATCTTTTGTAGATCAGGTCTAATGCTATCTTTGTCGACTATACGCCCCAACACTAAGGTCTGGTGCGTGCCGAAGCGGCATTTATTCCGAATTTAGCCCAAGGTTGGCTTTTTCCAGGCAGTTCAGGACCATGTCAAGGCGGGTGTTGCGCTCTTCGAAAGTGCGTCCAAAAATTACTACGTCGTCGAGGTAGCACAAAAAAATCTACCACATTAAAACGCGCAAAATTGTGTCAATGAACCTTTCAATACGTAGCTGGGGCGTTGCAAAGGCATGGCGTTAAACTCAAACAGCCCATCAGGAGTCACAAAAGCCGTCTTATTTTGGCTGGATCCATCAGAATTTTCCAGTAACAGGATCTGAAACCTAGTGGAGAAAAGTAGGAGGCTGAGTGAAGACAGTCTATGACATCGTCTATGCGAGCAAGGGGGTACACGTCCTTATTTGCAATTGAGTTCAGGTGTCTGTACTCAACACCGAATCGCCACGAACCATCCTTACTCACCATAATTACCGGCTCTGCCCAAGGGCTAGCTAATTCCTGTACCACTCCCTTCTGTAGCATCTCGTTGACATGGTATGTGATGACCTTCCTCTCGCCAGGAGAAACCCGATATGGTTTTTGCCAGAGAGGGCTGCTCCGGTTACTACGCTGTCGCACTTGCGAGAAGGCGGGATTTTGGTCTTGGTGCCTGGTAAGGTGAGAACATCAAACACAGTCGCATGTCTTGAAATGACATGAGTTAACGCCTCCCTCTTTTCAGAAGAGAGACCTTTGTTTATCATCTTCAAAAGCTGTTCGCCACGCGCAGCGCCGTAGCCCTTGGAATTGCAAGTTTCGTCACTCACTGCTCCCAGGGATGCTCTCGTGCTTTTCAAACAGCGCAAGCTGCATCCTAAGCGGCAGAACGGTACTAGCTGCTGAGAAGTTGACTGCGCATAATGAACTGCGCCCACCGGGCACCGAACTCTAACAATAGCGCAACAGAATATCCTTCTTGAGGCAGTTTGGCATATTGTGCTCAACCATTTCACAAAAGGAAGGCTGCACAGCACCGCACACCATCACAGGTACAAAGGATGGTTATTGAGGAGGTAGAACCATGTCAGCCGAAACAACCAAAGCAGGTTCACCGGAACGTGAAGATTCTTTGGCAAGTGCAGAGAAAAGAACACTGCTCACAGAGAGATCGCCAGTCGCCCAATCTAAATTAGCACCACATTCTTGAAGAAGTCTCTGTCGAGAATAACTTCGTGTGTAGATTTCTGAAGAACCGCAAATTCTGCTTTGAAGCTTTTACCCCCTAAAGACACATCCACTGTACAAGTGCCAAGGGGGCACAATGGCTCACCACCAACACCTTGACATGTGGCTCTGCGATCCCAGATGAACATTACTTTAGTCCCAGGGCTATCTTTAAAGGCCTTACTCATCACAGAAATTGTTGCCCCAGCCTCAACCAAAGCCATCCCTGAAACGCCATCAATTAAACTCCAATATTATTTTTGACCATATAATCGGTCAGAGGTATATTCTGTAAAGTTTGTCCGGCGACCTCACCTCCATCGGCAGCGCAGGCTTGTTTTCAGGTGGTGGCGACATTGGAAGGCGCCGAAGCGATGGAGACTGAAGCTGGCGTAGAAGCGGTGGAGTGAAACTTCTCTGTCCGAAGCGGGGGAGCCATTGCGGGGACCAGTCAGATCGTTGTTATGTATTGACGACAGTGGTGGAGCCCATCGAGTACCAGGGCTGAGGTTATTGGGCCGAGGAAATATGAACGTGGGATCGTCGTTCGGTGCCTGGCGATGACGGCGACAAAACAGCAAAATAGTGCCGACTGCTCCTACGATAGCAGGTGGGTGGTTCCCCTCAGAGATACTGCTGTATAGGCGAGAATTGCCTACTGGGAAAACTCGGGCGATGGTACTCTTCCGGGGAGTAGGCGCCCTGTGGACTATAAATATCACAGTCAAAATCTTCCGGTAGCTGGTTGTATGGTGCCACAGTGTACACGCCCCTTCGCTGGTAGTCGTCCACGTCAGCAACGTTGACCGATGGCTGTGAGGAGTCAAAATGTGTCGTGGGTTAGCAACAAGTAGGTGACGTATTGCGCAGGGAGCTTCCGTGGCGAGATGGTATCCAGCAACGAGTGACCTCGCTATGCTTGAGGAGCTCATCGCGAACGATTTGTCGGATAATCGCAGAGAGGTCGACAGACGAGCTGACGTCCACGTTTTCCAGCGTTGTGATGTTGCCCAGTCGGCCAAACTTGGGCGTAACCCAACGCGTCTTCAAAGCTTAAAACGTACGGCACTGGCGAATTACATCAGCGACTGTATTGAAGTTGTCCTTACCGATAAGGAAATTATAGATGTCTTCTGCGATCCCCTTGAGGACATGCCCAACTCTGTCATCTTCTGGCATGCTGACGTTGACGATCCGGCATAGGTCAAGGATATCCTCGATGTAAGTCATGCATGTTTCACTGGGCACTTGCGCTCTCTGCTCGGCCCTCTTCTTCTTCCCTATCGAAGCACGAAAACCCTTCCTAATGACTTCAGCAAACCGTTTCCATGAGGCCAACGCTGCCTCGTGGTTTTCAAATCACGTCAGCCCTGTCTCGTCCAAGTAGAATTATACGTTCCCGCGTCGTGCCACAGCGTCCCAGACGTTATATTTATTCACTCTTTCATAAAGAGCGAGCCATGCATCCACCTCTTCTCCGGCCTTCCCTGAAAATGACAGCGGTTCCCAATGGGGCTGCCAGCTGCCCGTTAGTGGTGTGTGGGAACTGCCTTCAGGCGGAGCCATCCTTTCTTGGACGGGCGGGATGCCAGCAACGCGACGGCATCCCGCCCGTCCTTATATATATATATATCTATATATATATATATATATATATATATATATATATATATATATATATATATATATATATATATATAAATATATATATATATATATATATATATATATATATATATATATATATATATATATATATATATATATATATATATATATATATATATATATATTGAGAGGGCCTGAAGAGACAGGTGCAGGAGGACGTTTATTGGGAAGCGTCGCAACCGCCGCGGACTCAGAACCAGCCTCCGATGACGATGATCGTTGCAAGAGGAGGGTTGGTCGGATGTAGATGAAGCACAGGATGGTGCCCACAATATACGAGCCGGTCACCGTAAATACGACGCGATGCTCAGAACATGCTCACAATATATATATATATATATATATATATATATATATATATATATATATATAAGACAGACTTAATGATTGGCAGTCATGAAAACCTCGGAAAGCACAGGGAAGAATGTGGTAGGTCATTGAAACAGATAAAGAATTTGGAAAGACAGAAAGTGGACAACACAGTGTCTACCTGGTGGAATCTGAACCCACGACCTCCCGAATATATATATATATATATAGGTTGATATATACCAGGAGTTGTAATAGATAACCTGATGTTTGTTTTATATATATATATATGCATTTATATTTGTATTTATATTTGGGGGAAAATACTACCGCATGCCTGCGAGATCTTTTGCCTGCGAGATCTTTTTTGGTGACGCAGAGGTAAAATTACAAATTCGTGTTCATATTTTAACAACAACATTGAAACCTGGGTAACGTCAAAGTTACCTTGATAACTTAACGCATTTCTTCTCTATGCGTCAAAAAACTCAATAGCATAAATGCACACGGTCACAATTTCCGAATGTAGTCTACATAGGATGCCTGAGTGAAAAAGAGCGTTCAACAAATAACTAGGGCAGAGTTCAGCACTTAATTTCTTTGTGTATACGAGATTACTAATAGCTCTGCCTTACAGGTTGTTGATCCTAAGAGAACCAGCTGCTCATTCCAAACGAATACCGGCTGACAGTTAGGGTCACTGGACTCCGTTCTAATCAATTTCCCCCGTCTGGGGCAGCGTGCTCATGTATAAAAGGAACGGCTCTGCCACAGAAGCTCTATCCTATCACCAGCGTGTATCGCGAAGAGCCTCCATCGGGTAAGCACGATTCCATAACAAAATTAGAACGGCATATTCGATCATGCTTGCAAAAAAAAAAACGTAAATAAATTATGATTGTGGGGAATTGAGCAGTGGTGGTTTAGATTACGCCAGCGCTCATGTCTTTTAGTGATTTTTCATGGTGTGTAACCACCTTCATTTTCTTTGGCTTTGAACGGCGCTTCAAAATCTGGAATTCCGACTTCGGCGCACTGCTATTCGATACTATAAGCTCCGTCTGTTGGGCGCTCCTCACCACAATTTTTATGGCTAGTTATAATTTTGCGAGTATACGAGCTAACTTCTCTTGTGAAAACGTTTATGCAAGAGTTACTGAAGCCTATAATGGTGTCGCTACATGCGTCCTCACACTGTTGCGGTAGGTTCAACATAACTGTTCTCACTGTAAAACAGATGACCATAATATAAAAAAGGAAGTTTTTATTTGGAGCCTCTGGTATTATTTGGCCGAAAGAAAGTAGTCTAATGTGTTCTATATGTGTTGTTTCCATTGTAATACATTCTACCTCTGATGGTTTCAAATCAATTACCGTACACTATAGTCTAAATTTATTTATTTCGGTCGTCGGCGCTGAACAGCACCATATTTGAAAGCTGCCTTATGTCTAGTGAACGCGCTACGCTTTCTGATTGCACCATTATTTGTGCGAGTTATTTTTAGCATTCCTGGTGGGGTACTTTGCTGCCCAATAAAAGTGCAATCCGGATATCCGGATTTTTAATAAAGAGCTTGCGGAGTACTAGAATGTGCCTTCAAACGGAGTTTTCGGCATTCAGTGATAGGTGTACCATACATAAACTATAGCTTCAATTCTAACTTCCCTCATAAGGAAAAGGCTAGGAATCTCAATAGGCTGTGTCTAGAGTGCCGTCCGACGGTTTTATAAGCACTCCGCTATATCGACATCCACCAGCTTTTTTATGACGAAATTGCCGCGTTTGGCAGTACATCGCTCTAGATAACATAAAGCTAGGCAACCTAACCTAAGCATAACATAAGATAACCTAACGTACACAAAGAAATCATTTAAAACACCAAAACTAACCTAAGGCACAAAAATTAAACTTAAATTAAATAATGAAAAAAAAACCGAGGCAAGAGCCGGTGTTGAACCACCGACTCGGGGATCAATAAGCTAAAACAGATCCTCTACACTACAGCGACAGACTTTTTGGGCGGTGCTAGCCTAGTGTTAAATATTCGGATGTCGTCGGACGGCACACTAGCCATGCCCGCAACGATCAGCTAGAGTGCCGTCGGACGGCACTCTAGACACTGCGATCGCAATAACCACATGATATTGGAATCTCCAGAGAAGAGGACGAAGAGGTCTGGCAGCGGAGTAGGAGTGTAAGCAGCAATAAAGAAAGACGAGAACCAGGAGGTGTGCGATCAGGTAACGCGGGTATCGGTCTCTTCGCTGTCTCTACATTTCTCTTTCTCTACATGGGGGTTCAGACTACGTTCCCATTCGTGCTCCGATAAATGAAACAACATAACGGCAACACAGTGCAACCCACACGGAACCCCCATGGTGCTTCGCGTCCTCCTTATGATTCCCCGCGGGAAGATGGTGTAACTCGTTGTGAATTTGAAGGACAGATAAAGAACTTCAGCCGCAATGACAGTGAGCACTCCAGCTGGTATATACCAATTCTATTTTTGTCGCCACATACCTAACAAATAAATGAAAGAAGGCCTTCTGGTGCAGATGGAGCTGCATATTTTGTGTCTGCCGAGTAGTGCAGCACGACGTAGTATGTAGTGTTGCTTTTTTAGCTAGCGAAAGAGAACGAAATCAACTTCTGCAATTTGAGGTAAACTGTCGTTCCAAAGTTTTCACGTTAAGAAAACCCTTCAGAATGACTGACGTATGAAATTATGTTTATAAAAACGTCTGCTGGGCTGCCCAAAGAGCGGGCCTACGTCAGAACTACTAAATAAATACTATGCAGTGAGGTTGATGTATTAGTAGAAATTGGTAGAAATATCAGTATTAGGATATGTTAGTAGAAATTAAGAAGAAATGGACATGGGCAGGGCATGTAATGCGAACAGAAGATAACCGTTGGTCATTAAGGGTAACAGAATAGATCCTTAGAGAAGGCAACCGTGGCAGAGGGCGGTAGAAAGTTAGATGGGCAGATGAGACCCAGAAGTTTGTGGTGATAAATTGGTCGCAGTTGGCGCAGGACCGGTGTAATTGGAGATTATTGAGAGAGGCCTTTGCTTGCAGTGGGCGTAGATAGGCTGATGAGGATGATGATGGTTATTATGAGTGATGTTGAAGGGCATGAATGAAGTATGCGCCACGAGTGATTGGGATTGTTTTCAGGTTCCTGGATGTGTTTCTTTAATTTTCGACACCAATGTTTTGTGTTGTAATAAAAACTTCTAACAGTAAACTCGCTTTATTCATAGGGCTGGGAATTGTGCGATCAGGCAAGAAAAACTGAATGCAAATGGACAGCGCTGTAGTTCCTAACACAGGCATAGAGTGCGCCCTCCCCCTCCGTCTCTTCCTCTTGGGCTGTCCTCTGATTTATTCCCTGAACCACACGCCCCTGTGCAGTTGCCAGGTAGCAAACCAAGTTCTCCACCTGGCTAACCTCCCAGCTCTTCCGTACTGTCTTCTCCTCCTTCTGCGTCCCACACAATAGTGCTGGCGGTGTTACACCACTCCAACACGCTTTCGGGAATTGCTATTACTGTGAAATGGCATTACTTGAAAGCCTATTTGGTTAACGTGCAGTTCAATGCATCAACGTGCGAAAAATAATTTGTCTGTTGCAAGATTTAAATGGCCTAGGCTGCTAGCGGCCACTATCCTACTGGAGCCGCGTGAAAATTTCCAGTATATCTTCTTTTACGGCTAACTTGAATCATAGCAAGAGAAAACATTTACTTTATTCTGCCATCTGTAATAGGTGTCCCAGGTTCCATCACGCAAAAATCTCAGGCTTTCGGCTTTTAACCTCTTTCCTCTGATTTTGAAAGCATAGCTGTCCCCCAATAAGCCTAAAGTAGGGTATACCAAATAGGATGGAATAGTTCTGCTGTGTAGCGCTTCTCTATAAACTGTTTGGAGATTTTTTAGCTTCAAGTATAGAGCAAGCATTTTATTCAAGGTGTTTATCTTTTTCGTATTTTGCAGATACCCTTTTTTTGCAGATATCCAAGCCATGGCAAATTATGCAGGAGCAGTAATCACAATTCTGGCATTTGGTAAGAGCATCAGGCTTTTTAAAACATTTCTTAGCCAGCACAGGCGTCATGCCGGTGTGCTGGCTTTTTAATGTTTCCTTTTTGGTAGCGATTCCGAAGTGTAAATAATTTATAGCAAAATATTCTGTCAGAGTATTTGGCCAGTAGCGAGCACACACGTAGCCAGTTTATTCTGCGCATGCGCATCGGTTTTCGGCGGAAAAGTTTTCAGCGTGCACAGAACCAGGCGATTTCCTTTCCCGCAGCGATATCAAGGCTTGCTTTTGGATACTTAAAATGAGCTTTGTTAGCAGCGTAGCCATATCTGCTGAAGGGTGAACATGTCACTCTTGCTCATAGGCGAAAGTTAGAAATGCATTCGTAAGTCAACACGAGGTGGTCTAGTTAAACAAAGATAATCTCTTTATGAAAACGACATAGCAAATCCCTGAACATGTGATTTCTGAAGCAAGCACTTGAGCAGTTGCTTATGAGCTTAATGGCGGTTAAAATATGCCTTATACTGTTGCTAGAGGAATGCACTTGGAAGTGGTCTGCAATGTAAACGACGGCTTCAGGATTTTAAAACACAAAACACATTTCTAAACCTCTTCTTGTTGCCACCAAATTCACTTGTGTATTTACTCACGCCTTAAAGGAAAGCACTGCATTTTGCAGAAAACTACTCCGTATTTAAAATTGATAATGGTGTGTTTGTTTCATGAGATCCTAGACTTCGGCTGGCTTCTGCCTAAATTGCATCAATAGTTTGACCTTAGTAAGAACGTCAGAACTTTTTTTTCCATGCGTAAGCTTGAATCACCCTTCAACGAGGCCATGTTCATGAAATGACACAGAAATTCCGATGGCAATCCTAGCCATTAATTTCTCCCGCACCTAGGAGGCCGCTTGTTTAAAGATGCGGCCAAGTGTCAAAGCTATCTCTGGCCTTAACTGAAACCAAAGTAACTTTCCTCGACTTAAGCCCAATCAGAAGTTGACCATACAGGGGACGCTCAAATCTACATGTAGAGTTTACATGTAGATTGGTGTACCTCCTCGATTATGATTTCAGCCCCACGTCCTATTCATCTTCCGTCGAAACTAGCCTTTATCTTTATATCAAGAACATGTATCAGCGGCGTTTCTTAGTTTCCACTAAATTGTTAGCTTTCTGGTGTTTACATCCGCAATCCCGCACAAATATCAGTAACTTACTAAGAGTTTCTTAGCACAGCTATGGCAAAAACTTCAGAATTGCTGAGGATTTTAGAAGGAGAGCATGAGTGAGATGAAGAACGCATGAGGAGCAGCTTAAAGTAAAGGAAAGCAAAACGTAGTTAAACTAAACATAGAGCTTTCGTGTTTGAACAAACACACACTCGCGCGAGGAGTTTGGAAATGTTTAATGGTCCCGAGCCTTACATTTGCGAATGAAATAGTTTACGTAAAATCAGTCGGACCCGACGCGGCGGCTAAGTGGTTATGGCGTTGTGTTGATGAGCACGAGGACGCGGGTTTGATTCCCGGTCGTGGCGGCTCCTTTTCTGATAGAAGCGAATAGCGAAAATGCCCGTGTGTGGGAGATTCCGGCGCACGTTAAAGATCCCCAGGCGGTCAATATTAATCTGGAGCCCTCCACAACGCGCACCGTATCACCTGCGTTGCGTCGGTGCGTTAAACCCTAGATTCACTCAAACTCAGGCGTGCCTAAGTAAACCAGGAAACGCTAGTCACCGTTCGGCTTTTGGAGCCTCTAGTAAATAACTACGGCATCAATGGAAAGAGGAGGTTGTCGCCGATTAAAGACTCAGATTCTCAAAGTAGGATGTCTGGTGAGTGGAAATGGGGGTTAAGAACAGTCGTTTTACGTGAACAGAAAACTAAAGTGCCTAGACACGTCTATATGAAATGCCTGGACTTGCAGTGGCTATAGACTAGCAGGCTAACGATGAAATTATAAAGATATTTGCAGAAGCTTACAGAGCCAACATAACCGGGAAAGAGGGAAAGAAGACAGCGAGGAATATATGGAGGTAAAAATGGTATAGAAAACGTGGCAGAAGACGTACAGTGCAGAAATATATATTGTCTAAAGAAAAATACCCTTTCAATCCCAGGGCAGCGCTATGCTCTTTGAGACTCTACAAAGTCTGTGAAATAAAAAACAAAGGAGCAAGTGTTCGAAAAGATAGTTTGTAGAATTATACAGCGACCGTGAAAGTGACTAGCTAGGTACAAGCTTAAAAAAGGAAAAGAACAAAAATCAGCAAAAGACTTCCAGGCTCTCCAATGAAGGTGTTAAGTCTTAATTCTATAACGAATTTTTTGGTGAAGAAAAAGCGCCACATATGTTTACATTTGCAAGAGATTTATTCACGCGTGGCCATGTTGAACCCTCGTTTCTTTTCAGTGGTGACTCTGCTTGCTGTATTTGGAGGAGTCGCCCTGGCGGAGCCCATGAGTGGTTCAAGAGACGACTTTGACCCTAATGGAAGCAGGACAATCAAGACGAAGGCTATTATGAAATAACTATTACAGCCCAAGAACGTCCTTTATTACACCAGACCTGACCGTTATTCCCGACACGTAGCAGAAGAGAGTTCTCTCAATAAACAACATGGCTAAAACTCCCAACGTTACTCTCCTGGCACCAGCGTTGTCGCAGCAGCAGCAGTAAGCGAACCCGTTGAGGCCACTAAACAGGTGTGCAACCTTTGGGAGACACCCTCAATTGCTGCCGTTGAGCTCCAGGCAATAAAAACTGCATGCACTGAATACTCAGTACACCAGGAATTAATGTGCACTTAGGTCACACCTGCACCGGCAATGCTAATGTACTCCAAGACCCAGCGCTGAGCCTCTGCTCAGGTCCACGAAGCACTGCATCAACATGTTTTGTACCAAGCTATCGCAGGAGAAAAACAAAGTGGTTCAATTACTAAGAGCGCCGGGTAAGTCAGGGCACCAAAGTAATGAGGTCTCCAATAACATGGTGTACGGGCTTGTAATTTATACCGCCTGCAGTAGGCAGCCCTCCCCTTTCGAAAGACCTCAGAAGAGCTCTAGTAAAGGCAAATCGACGGTCGGTCGCACTTCACAAGCACACCATTCCTTCACAAATTTCACCCTGCAGGTTTGCTCTTAGGCGCTGAACCTGTAATTTATAAGGCCGGGACAGACTCTTCACTTACTACGGACGTTTTAGGCAAACGGGAGCCCCGAATCATTACTACATCGACTTCCCTGAAACCAGCCCCTCTTACACCCTCTTACCCTCTCCCTCCTCGCCGAAGTCATTTCCACGTTCAGCAGAATGGATTCTCACCTCGTGATTGACCACCTTCTCTGGGATTGCGATGACTTCCGTTACGTTCGGCAGAGAAACCTGCCAGATGATGTGACCTCCTCAGAGAAATGAACAGCCGTAGCGACAAGCAGAGGACTTTGTTTTTGCATTATGGCACTTCGCTTGCGAGCCCACTGTAGTTACTTGGCTTTCATGTGTTCCAAGCTTCCCGTTAGCTAAGCGCTACCTTAATCTAAATACATACATTCCTCCTCGAACTCAACCTCCGGCTCCAGGCACCAAACGTGGGCACGTTTTTCTTCAAAATAAGTAATTTCCAAACCAGCAGTATGGAGTGATCAGTTTACATACTTGGTATCAGGCAAACGAAAACGTTGAACTATGCCTGAAAGTTTCTGTTAAAAGTGAGCAGTTTCGGGGAATAGCTTATATTTTGTTGGCATCATTTTGGATATCTATTTAGGGCAAAAGTGCGTGAATATGGGTTGCTTTTTACTGTACGTAATGAATACATGCAAGCCTAATGGTGATGCGCGCCGAAAGTATTGGAAGTGGGCCAGTTATTGTTTTACATTTCGAACTGCAGAGGTGCGTTGACTGAAACGAAAGCGCACTACGAACAGCAGGAATACCATGTGCAATGCCGCTGTTCGTAGTACGTTTTTGTTTTTTCAGGCAGCGCGCCTCTGCACTTCTAGGCAATGGTTAAGGGATAAGATCGTAAGGCGACGCATATAAATTATCAGCAATGACAACCCGGAAGCTATTGTAATTACTATAGTGTGTTTGAGTTCTAATGTTCCGCCTTACCATTGTGACACTGTGCGGTGAGAATATAAACTGATCCGGGCTAATCAAATACTGCTAGTAGGGTCTCTCTAAATGGTTTGGAATGAAAGTGAGAAAGTCCGAATAAAGGGATAAAAACGAGGTCGTGTTGTTTCTCAGATTCAAATTGTACTTTATATTGCTACGTAAACAACGGAACGCCTGCCATAGTTTGGTTGACCACCCTATCAGCGAGTCTGAATGGAACGAGAACAGAAAGAAGATGGTTTTCCACTACCTCTGCATCGGCTCATTGCCGTTCCACCTTGACCCTCTTTGCCATTTTGCTTCAACCCCTGTAATTTATAAATCCATTCCGTATTGCTTGCGTGGTCGTTCCCTCCTTTGCACGAAGCACTCTATAATCAGCATCGTCTCATCCACGCATCGCTTGCTCTCATCGTGGCATCTTTGCCTCCCGCGATCTTAGCAATGGTGGTCTACAGCTGAACAAAAGAAATGTCTCTTTGCGAGTACATCAACCCAAGTCTTGGGCACGTTGTAAGAAGGGAAGGTATACTCCAGGATCCAGACAAAATTAATGCAATTCTTCATTTTTCGCAGCCTGTTCGTCAAAGAGAGCTTAGAGGTTTCGTGGAGTTGGCTTCCTATTTCTGTCGCTTCATCCGAAATTTTGCAGGAATAGCTCGAACCCTTCACAAATTACTCACATGCGGAACTACATTCGTGGTGACCCAGTACTGCGAGAAAGCTTTGAAACCTAGGAAAGAAGCTCTAACTTCTGGACCAGTGCCCTTCTACTTCGATGAGTCGGCTCCCGCCATTCTTCACACCGATGCCAGTGGACATGGTCTCGGTGCTATCTTTCTTCAGCGTTCGGATTGCTCGTCGTTGCGACTCGTTGGCTGTGCAAGCCGCACTTTGTCTCCAGCTGAGAATAATTAGACTATAACTGAGAAAGAGTGCTAGCCGTTGTCTGGACCGTAGAAAAATTTCGTATTTGGGGCGTATAAAACATCGAAAATTTCTACGGCCACCATTTCTCAACGGTAACAGACCATCACGCTCTTTGTTGCTTATTCTCCCTGAAGAAGCTACCGGGATGCCTTGGCCGCTGAGTACTCCTTCTGCAGGAGTGCGACTTTACTATGGCGTACACGTCGGGGAGAAAGCACAACGATGCCGACGCTCTCCCCCTTTGCTCCCAGCCCACTACCAACTGCCCAAAGCCGTCGTCCAAAAGGAACTTGTCGCCTTCTATGAATTAGCTCGCGTTGCTGCCAGTCAAGGTAACCTACCCAACCTTGGTTCTAAAAGTCTAGAAATCTAGACTTCTAGACTTTCTGGACAGTTCAGCGTCCCCACCTAACAGCCGAACACGCCGCCAAATAAGCAAATTTTGCCTTTTCAGTATTGGAGCCCTTTATCACCACAATTACCACCATACCGGTGAACGATAGGTTCCAGTTGTCACTAGCTGTCTTCAAGCCCCCATCTTGGAAGTTTTCCACGATGATGCCACAGCTGGCCATCTTGCTTTGCACAAGACCTACGACCGCAACAAAATTAGATTCCGTTTGGCAGGTCTTTCCACGCGCGCCGCTAGATACGTTGCGTCCTGCTCTTCGTTCAAGCGTCGTAAACGCTCGACCTCAGCCCATACCAGTATGCTTTAGCCTCTGCCTTGCTCGTGTGCACCATTCGGAGTGGTGGGCATCGATTTGTATTGACCTTTGCCTTTAACTTCGACTGGTCAACGGTGCATTGTGACAGCTGTCGATCACTTGACGCGCTATTCGGAAATCCCTGCTCTACGTAGAGGCTGCGCTTCAGAGGTCGCAAATTCTTTCCTGCAAGCCATCTTCTTACGGTATGGACCACCTCGTACCCTTTTATGTGATTGTGGTTAAACCTTTTCGTCAGGAGTCCTTGAGGAGGTTCTCCAAGCTGCTGGTACTGCCCACAAAACCACATCTAGCTATCGTCCGCAGACAAACGGACTAAAAGAACGGTTTCATCGTACCCTGTGCGATATGATTTATGTCTCTATCAACCCCGACTTCAACAAATAGGATGTCGTACGTGCCTTTCTCACATACGCCTGTAATATTGCCACTGAAAGAACCACTGGATTTTCACCGTTTCTTCTCGTCTGCGGCTAACACCCTCCGTCTACTCTCGACGCATCTTTCGTTTCCTGTCCCTTGAATACCGCAGCCAACACCACCGTTTAATTTGTTTCTCGGCTAGCACAGATCCAGAACCTCGCACGATTGAACACAGAGTCCTCCGTAAACGCCCGCTAGTCTCACTATGACGCTGACCAGCGAAAAGTTACCCTTAACCATGGTGTTGAGGTACTGATTTCGACGATGTTCCGTGCGCCAGGACTCTGTGAAAAGTTCATGCCTCGCGTCATTGTTCCGTACACCGTACTCCAGCGCACCCGTCCCGTCAACTACGTACTTGCTCCCCCTTTTGCCCTCCCCGACCGTGTTTCGTGCTTACAGCCAATTTTCCTCTGATCATCGTCTCTTTGAGGGCCCGGATGGCTACTTCAGACACCGGGGAAAATAGTGTGAGTGCTGTTTTTACACTGTTTAGTTTAGTGGTACTTCTCTCCATTGCGTCCAAGCACTCTATCATTAGCATCGTCTCACCTACGCATCACTTGCCGTCATGATCGCATCCCTTGCCTCACGCTATCATCATTTTCATCGGAGTTTTTTGGTTCTGTTACCTGCCTGGTAACGACTTCTCGAATAAACGCCGTCCTGCTATAGGGCTTGTTTACTATATCTTTCTCTAAAAATACATATTTATGTATACATATAATCGTATTCAAGTTAACGCGGGACGGGCAACTAGCAAGAATCTGATTCGTAGAAATAAATTACTAAAACCACCCAAATTTAGCACACATTGAATGCGAAATCAGCGAAAGTACTGAGACAACAATCGTCGCAATGGACTACCCTGGCAATCTTCGTCGTTGCATGGCCCTCCCCACAACCCAGGAAGAGAACAAGCGTAAATCGGACTCGTCATATCGGCAATTCAACAAGCGAAACTTAAAAAAAAGCACAAATATCATTACACACTCTCATTACAGTATATCAAACATCATTACAGACGGACTAACTAAAATATTCGGAAAGATTCTCCCATCCACAACGAAGTCAGTTATGGAAGGGATCGAGGCTGCTCACCAAGAAGCACGTGAACTCACATGTCCTGCTGCGGCCATACCTCCCACACTGCGCTTTCAGAAAAATATTGAGAACCTTTCATTCTCAGCCAAGGAACTACGAGATCGATGTTCAGATTTAGAAGATGTTAAGGTTAAGAACAACGAGATCGACGTGCTTCGGAAGAAACGCAACCGCCTCGCACGTGAGGTCGTCGAAGCAGTGGCCATCAGCAAGAAAGGTGACACGTGCGTCAGCACAGCTGCCGTAGCTCTGACAGAGAAAGGACTGGACCTGCATAGGGATTATCCTGTTAACAAATCCCGGGAAAAAGGGTGTCGCGCTGTGCCAATATTGTGCAATGTTTCATGTATATATGTTCCCCTTTTTTGTTAGCCAACTCAGTTGATAGGCAGCACTGTGTTCGTGTTTCCTTCCTAAATCCTGTGATTTTTGTTCAAGCTGAACCTTAAAGATGATATCAACCAACTCGCCCAAACCCGAGCAAAATTTCACTTTCTTTCTGGTTCGGTGGGCTCATCAACTCATTTTCTACATTTACGTCCAGCCACTCTATGTTTATTAATTGCATCCACGACCTGAAGGGCTAGACTGCTGTAACGCAGCCTCAGGAAAAAGTAATAATGGCCGACGTGAAGCTCCTGTTGGGGCCGTTGAGCCCGCCACATGACCTAGCGAAAGGGGTAACAAGCATTGTTCTTTCTAAATTGAGGCGGCAGGTGAGACCGCTAACCGATTTTCTTCGGGTGAACTCAACTAGCCATCTCGCCATTCAAGAGCAGTCGGCCAAGGTTCGGGGCTCCACGGAAGTTATCTGGACGAATTGGTACATTCCATTGATAAAAATGGCAGCATCTCCACTCTGTGAATGATGGCGAGGGTGCGGGGTACGGGAACTCGAAATCACATCCAAGTTGCGCCCCGAGTGACATGCAATTGGCGCGCCCAACCATCATTCGATTTGAGCCGTGAGTTGAGCCTTTGTTATTCCCCAGATAAAACTGCAACGCTTGCTGAAATCGAATTTCGCTTGAGTTTCGCTTGATGGTGGTGTGCGCGCGATGGACGCGGCGGGCATTGGCAGGTCCTACGGTTCTCCGCACCGTAGCAGGTGAGCGAGTAAGTCGTTTGACTTTCGGGTACTAACTCACGGTCGTAGCCCAATGGGTAACACGACTGACAGAATCATTGATAGAATCATTTTTGCAGTGCGACAGGCGCATACTATTGCTAGGCTATTTTAGCTGCGTCTGCTATATGGAAGGTCTTTCTACGAACGCCGCTGTATACGATAAGAGTGCAAAGTTATTTTGTGCAATGACGGGTACCCATTGTTTAGCAGGACTGGCGTGTGGAAGCGCAAGCACCCCCCGTTAGACGCATTTTCACGCGAGTGTCATGCCCGACTTGATCAAACGTATGTTTCATTAGAAGTTGTCCCTCTGCTCAGCGGATGTGATGTAAGGCACGTGTCATTTAGGGACCATAGCTTAGTTGTGTTCACGGTAGGGGTATAGCAAAAAACGTCAAAATTCAACTGGGAAATGTGGAAGTCCAATACAAGGCTACTTCAAGATGAGAAATTCGTAGAGAGTGTTGAAAGAGAAGTTGAGAAGCTATTGTTACCTCAACCGACCTGTTTCAACGTGAAGTGGGAAGAATTCAAAAGCAGCATAAATCTCATGGCAATAGAAAGAGCGAGCACACTGCGCTACAATGAAATGAAAAACGAAAATGAACTAAAAGCACAACTTGTCCACTTCACAGGGATAGAAAGCTCCCCCCGGCCTTAAGCGGTGGCTCTGGGGACCCCACCACCACTCCCTTCTTGACTCCCTTCGAGAGACGGGTGCCCATGTATATTTCTAAATAAGTTATTTTATGCCAACGGGCATTTTATCGCAAATAAAAAAAGATGAACACCACACCTATGAAAAATCAGAAAAATTTGGAAGTAGGGAAGCTTACAATAACTTGTTATTGACACTAGCGGTTCGGGAAGGCTATTCCATTCACTCACCATGCGGGGTAAAAATGAATGACAAAATGCGTTTGTTTTGCAGGGAAACGGGGCAACTTTGTAGCGATGAACAACACGGCGTGATATGTAAGATGGGGCCGATAAAAGGAAATCCTGAAGATACTCGTGGAAATAAATTTTCTGAAACAAAGATAATCGAAGGATCTTGCGGCGCAACGACAGATTAGGCGCAAGCAATGTTGCTTTCATATAAGACACACTAGCAGTGGGATAATAGTTAGACAGTATGAAACGAGCCGAGCGGGTATGGATTGCTTCTACCCCTGTAAGTGGAACTTCGTGGGCTGGGTCCCATATTGAGGCCGCCTACTCTAGCTTCGGGCGAAAGAGCGCTTTACAGAGTTGTAGCTTGAGGCTAGAAGAGATTGATGAAAATTTGCGCTTCGAGTATCCTAATAAGCGGGTAGCATTATTTGATACATATCTAACGTGTTGATTCCACGAAAAAAGATAGTTTGGAATACAGACTCCTAGATACTCGTAAGAAGTTTCGATGTCAAGAGTATGTTGCTGTAGGGTATAGGTTGAGGAAGGTGCATTGGTGCGTGTTACATGCATTAATTTGCATTTGTTGATCTTCAACATGATCACCCATTCGCTGCACCATGAATATGCAGCGTTTACGCCTGACTGAAGTGCTAGGGAATCATTAGCGTTTATTTCAGGAGAAATAATACAGTCATCAGAGAAGACGTTAATAGAAGAACGCACGCGGGATGAGAGGTCGTTAATATAAATTAGGAAAAGGAGCAGACCAAGGACCGACCGCTGTGGAACTCCCGAAAGAACTGGGGACAAAGGTGAGTCGAAATGATTACCGTTTACAAATTGAAAGCGGTCCTGTCCCGGTCCTGTGCTGACTGCGACCAATTTATCCCCGCAAACTTGTTGATCTGATCTGCCCACCTAACTGCCTGCGACCACCTGCCACGCTTATCTTTTCCAGGGTTCCACTCTTGTTACCCTTTATTACAAGCGGTTACCTTCCTTTGTATATTACATGCCCTGCACACACCCACTTCTTACTTTCTACTAATAATCCGTTAACACACCTTTGTTCCCTGACCCACTCCGCTCTCTACTTGTCCGTCAACGTTACACCTATCATCTTCCGTTCTATTGTTGGCTGGGTCGTCCTCAATTTAAGTCGAACCCTTTTAGTGAGCCTCCAAGTTTCTGCCCCGTATTGGTGAGTATCGGTAAGATGCAGCCCTTATACACTTTCTTTGCCAGGGATAATGTTGGACCGCCATTTATTATCTCAGAATGCCTGCCAACTGCACTCCACCCCCTTCGTATCCTCCTAGTTATCTCTGCATTATGATTGGTATTTGGGGTCGCTACTTGGCCTAAGTAGATATAACCGCTTACCACTTCTACAGCCTCGAAACCTATCTCAAACCGCTGTGCTCTCCCAAGATTTGAGCAATACTGCAGTTTTCTGCATACTACTTTTCAGGCCCACGATTCTACTCTGCTTGTCCAGTGCTGTAATCATGCTCTGCAATTTGTCTCCCGGGTTACTTAGCAAGGCAACGTCATCAGCAAATCAGAGGTTACTGCGGTATTCCCCTTAATCTTTCACTCCCACCTGTTCCCAATCCGATGTTCTGAATACCTCTTATAAACATGCTGTGAATAAAATTGGAGAGATTGTGCCTCCATGTCTAACGCCCTTCCTTATAGTACTTTACTGCTATCCTTAAGGAGCACTATGGTATCTGTATGCCCACCGAAGATATCTGCTAATATTCTTACATAATGCTCGTCTACACCCTGATTCCGCAATGCCCGCATGACAGCTTTGGTTTCGACCTAGTCAAATGCTTTCTCTAAATTTATGACGGCTATATATAGGGGTTCAGTGAACTTCACGCATTTCTGTATCACCTGAATAATCGTGCAAATATGGTATACTACTGTATAGCCTTTACGAAACCGTGCTTTTTCATTAGGTGGACTGAAATCTAAGGTGACAGCAATTCTGTTAGCGATTACTTTGGTAAGTACCTTGTAGACGACTGACAGCAAGCTGATCGGTCTGTAAGTTTTTTAAGTCTTTCATGTCACCTTTCATATAGGGTAGGATGGTGTTCCCGTTCTTCGAAGATTCCCGTATACTCGCGGTCATTACGATTGCACATACAGAATTGCGAGTATTTCCAGTTCGCTTTGCCCGCCATCCTTCAAGAGGTCTGCTGTTATCTGATCCTCACCAGGTGCTTAGCCCTCTTTCATTTCTCTCAAAGCCTTCCTTACTTCTTCTGTCGTTACTGGTGATGTCTATCTCCTCTGAACTAATTTCTCGTTAGGCATTGTCCTGGATGTCCCGGCTACTGTGGAGATTCCTATAGAACTCCTCGGCTACTGTGACTATTTTATCCCTATTTGTGATGATATTGCCTTGCTTGTTTTTAAGTGCATACATCTGGTTTTTTTCTCCATTCCTAGACGCCTCTTCACTGCTTTCAGGCGGCATTCGTTCTTTACAGCATGCATATTATACTTGCGTATGTCAACGGCCTCACGCTTATTCATTAATTTGGAAAGCTCCTCCAGTACTATTCTGCCAGCTAAGGTGAAATCTTTCATCTCTCTGGAAAGTTTGCCAGTATCCGGTGTAGCGGTCTCGCCTCCGACTTCTACTGCACACTTCGTGATCATTCATTTAAGATTGTCACTCAATTCCAGGGTCGTAAACTCGGCTTTCTGGGTTATATTCCGTTATAACACACGGGTAGTTTCGCTTATATCTCAGTGATTCCAGCAGAATAATATTCCTGTCACACGGGTACTTTCAATCCGGACTGAAGCGAGGCAAGATTCATTTTTCGAGCGCGCTCGACGCGCCGGTGCTGATACACGGCTGCTTTCAACACCGATTGAGAAAATACCCTCACGTACGCCAGATAATGCCAAAGTCAGTCATTTTGCAGCTGGGGTGGTGTAAAATTGCGCGGGCGTAGCCGGCATAAGCGGAATTCACCGTCCTTTCAAGGCCATACGCAGTAGCGTGGTTGCTTGTAGCAGCTGGAGGAGTGCTTTGTGCTGGGTGTCAGAGCACTTCGTTTGGGACGACGGCTGGCTTCAACCACGTTTTTCCCTCAGATTCGTCCCACTAGCGACAATTCTGCATTATGAACTAACAAAAGCAGTTGTATTCGATACAGCCGCTGGCAGCCGTGGTGATGCCATCTTTATTTTCAGGTTGGATTACCCTAGGCATTGAGAGTGCGCAAATTCAAATTTGTAAAAGTATGTATAATTAACTACATAAATATTATCTAACGGTTGCTTCAGTCCAGTTATTGGGTGCAGTTCGTAGCATTATTTGATGTCACCTTCTATGGCGATACCTAGCGGGGACTAGACTATTAAAAGCTCCCTTCCTATCCGGCTTGGAAGCCTTAATAGTGTGGAAAGCTAGGATTAAGATATAGTTGGATTGGGCTCTACCACGATTAAAACTACCCGTGTGACAGGGGTCTGTAGGAGGATCTAGCAAAACGGTTGTGGCCTTCAAATTAGAAACGTGTTGGAGACATCTGCTTGGTACTGCTGTAGAAATATCCGCAGGCTTATTACAGAATAGGCAATTAGTTTCTCACCACATCGCTTTATTGAACAATGCCTAGACATAAATCTGGTGCTGAAATTGTCTACCGTGATGGCCGTGATGGTAGGAATGAATTCCGATCGCCATTTGGCTCTTGCGGAACGCACTCCAGCTTCCGTCGTACAGTCAATTCTGCTTCCGTAGTGTTTTTGCAAGAACGTCTTAGCAGGTGCTGAGAGCATGGGGCGTATGGGAAAAAAGGTGTTTCGAGATTAGTTTTCTTTTTAACTCAACAACGCAGGTGTGCTGGTACTGCTTCTTGGAGAGGAACGTTTCGATTTTACTTTCGATTACGGCAAGTTGTTATCGATTCATTGCAAACAGAACGGACCGGAAGACTTGAATCTAAGGTGAAGACAAATGATGGCGCAGTATGTGTCAGACGATAGCAGTCGTGTAGTGTTAGAAGATGGCATGTAGCGTTTGAGCAGAGTGACCTACTTTATTTTAGTGAAACTTTCCGTAGTATAACAAAATGCAAGCCGCGAATGTTTTACGCCTAGATTTCAGTATGACTTGTACGGCGACATACTTCAAGTTTCAAGTGGTTGATTTCGTGAGAAGTGTTTTATTGGCAAAAACGCAATTTTCGCAGCCACGGAAATGTCTGGAGCCCAACCAATCTCGATCCACTTCCACTTATCATTCCCAGCAAATCGTAAGAACTGTCTCGGAGTTCGCGTTCGCACTAGCACTAGCTTTTTCTTGTAAGTACGCCCTTGGCAAAGAATGTTCTCGGAAATAGCGTATATGAGGGGTAATAGGCCAGTTGGCAAAGCTTTCTTGTCATTGCGACCGCATGAGGCAGAGAACGTCGTAAACAGAAAAAGGATGATGATTATTACGACAGGGAGATACACGCACCACTAAACGCGTTCCCTCTACCGTGCATCTATTGAATGCGGTGGGGTTTCTACAGAAGCGGCATTTGAATCGCCCGCATCATTAGCTACTGGGAAACGTGGCGACTTTGCACTACCAGCTTATCCGTTCCACAACTCCAGACTAACACTTTGTAAACCACTATATCATTAGAAGCGCCTAGGTGTCATTAAATGTTTGGTGCCTGTTTTGGTCAGCATGGCACATATTGGAACTGGAGCTTCTACAGACAGTTTTGTTAGTCTTGGCGCGCTGCGATTTCTCTAGATTGTCGCAGTGCCGCATCTCAGAGCCGCGTTTCCCAAAAATTGCCTTCGTTTTTGGTAGCTAAGAGTAGCGTCTATAAAATAAGTTTGCACCGAGGAGACGCAAATAGTTTTCTAATACCCGAAGTGACCTCTCACAAAGGTATAACCATTGGCTACGAAAGGACATGAGCCACACCCAACGTTGAGTTAGGGCTGGAACACGTCCGCAGAGGGGAACTGACAGCAAAAGTAGCTTTGGCTGTTTATAGTGGTGGCTGCGTACCGTCCTCGTACTTTTGTGAAACCGTTAGAAATTGAAAACGCAGAGTCTTGAGTGCTAACCGACTGCGCTTCAGTTGGGAGATACAGGCAAAGTTATAGAATGCTGTCCGTCGATACTGAAGTTTGAAAAATACGCTGGCAACAGGCAAGATGTCTCCTGTCGCGGTGTAGATATTCCGTCTCATCTATATGACCAAGTGGCTGGTTCGATACCGACTATTTCCTATTTATTTTTGGTTACACCTTAAGTTTGAATTATCATTTTGATTGCCTGGGTTAGCGCTCGGTGTTCAGATTGATGACTTCATTTCCGTATGCAATGTTACATTAGGTCACGTTTACGCTATGTTACATTACTTTAGGGAAAGCGAACTAGTGCCACACATGGAATTATTTGCGAACCACAAGGGAACGTCGCTTTAGTATACCGCTTATTATACCATCGGATGGCGCTCTGAGCACAGCAGATTGGAAATTTTGATCGGAAGTGACCGTTGACTGCCGCGATATTCTTTTCCAAGACAGGCACAATTCAGTTACTTCCGGTGCGATGCAAAAGAGTAATAAGTTGGATTCCCTTATAAAACATCTGACGCCACCTAAAGGACGCGAAACATTCCTATCATCAAAAATAATGAGTAAAAGAGCACCAAAAAATCTCACAGTAAAGCAATAACGGTTCTTGAAAGCCTTGCTTCAATGTTGGGGCTCGATATGACGCCGTTCGCGCTTTGAGCCGTGGTTCTACTCATTAGGCGAGGTTGGCCGAAAACAGGGTTTTTTTTTGCAGTTGCACATGAGTATTGAAGGAGCCTTCCAAATGAATTAGTAGGCCGCGCTGGGTATGTAGCGGAAGCGGAGGGCTTGTACCCAATCTCTTTTCACCGCCACTTAAGTACTGGGCACAAGATATTGATGTTGTCACCACGGATATAATACACAGTGGGCGAAAACGTACTACGCACATGATCAGAAATATCTTCGCTTCCTTTGAAAGGGCACATATTAAAATTAAATCGAGAAAGTTCAAGTGATTTTTCAGAACTTTCGGCTGGCGGTGAAACTTGCTGCCGGTCATTGTGGTTTCACGTAATTTGTTTTCATGGCAGCATCAGTGCATCTACCTAGGTACTGTGATTTTCAGATCATGTCAAACCTCCTCTTCTATTCTCTTACTATCCGAGGTGTATAAGTAACCACTAAATGTTATTATTACAACAAAATATTTTGGAAATTAAGTTTGCCTATCCGCTGCTTTGTCGTAACGTTGTAATATCACAAAGATCTCGATGATGATTATTGGATTTTTATGGCCCAGAGCACAGTATGGGCAGAGAGCGCTAAAGAAAAGAACAAAGGCCTCTGTCACTTCCAGCTGGGATCAATGCCCCTGTATCTTTCATTTGGGTGCTACTTTCAATTGTCTTGAAAAGCTGAGAACTAAAAACGTTTTGCTGGAGCATTTTCATTTGTTTCTTATTTTACGCAAGCCGACTCTTGAACTTTCCAATTGAACAATGAACACTGAGCCGACGAAAGCCGTCTGCCGGTATTGGAATCTCAGTTGTTGAAGTGACGAGGAAGAAGTAGGGATCATTTGGCCTCAATTCAGCAAGGTACTATCATATATACAGATGCTTCTCAACGAGATGAAAAATCCGGAATAGGTATAGTTTCCCCTTCCCTAAATTGGTACTTTTCGGTTCGTCTGGTGGATTATATCCCTATATTCTATGCGGAATTCTTGGCAATTGTCTTGGCACTACGTAAGCTTGACATATGGGTGTCGTCTCCACTTATAATTACAGATTCCCTATCCGTAGGCTTAGCCCTTTCTTCTCCTAAAGACTCACCTCTTCTACGGTCATTTCGATCCCTTCTGCCACCTCATATTACTGAAGTTGACCTTCTTTGGGTCCCTGGGCATGCGGGAATCACCTTTAATGAGACCGCAGATTCACTGGCAAGGGTAGCACTCTCCGGGCCTGTTGTCGATGCCATTGAGACAACGCCTTTATTAGCCGCCGTAAGATTCCGCAGATTGTTGAAGCTGCAAAGGCAGCACGAATCAGTCTTATTGTCATTGCAAGATTTCTCTCATCTAAAATTTTCCTGGAATCCGAATTGGTGCCCCTCACGCGACCTGGAGGCCATTGTAACGAGCCTTCGATGCCGTGTGCCCCAGTTGAATAGACACCTCCACAGGTCTCGTCTGGCGGAGTCTGCCATGTGCAGTTACTGTAATGAAGAAGAGTCTGTCGACCATTTCCTTTTGTCATGTCGACGATTTTCAAGCCTCAGACGTCAGCTCCTTGAAGTGCCGCTTCATCGCCTGGGGTTGGCATTATCAGTGCCGGCTCTCTTATCATTTGGGGCTTCAGAAACGGGATATTGCCGCCGGGATGTTTGTTCTGCTCTACTGCGCTTCATAGAAAATTCCAAAAGATTTACAACCTAATTCGCATCTTATTCTGGCACCTCAACTGAGCCCTCCAAAAGCATCCATTTCTGATTTATTTATTTATTTATTTATTTATTATTATTCTCCTCCTCCTCTCCCTTTCTTCTCCTTCTTATTCACCTTGTTCTTCTTATTTTTCTTTATTTAGTTATTTATTTATTTATTTCCTTTTTTTGTTTCAATATTGACCAAATTCCAAACTCAATTACTGCAACACAAGAAAAAAAAGCTTCCAAATTCTTCTAATTTTCTTTGAATCATCCACCTATGCAGTAATCTCATTCGAATTAACGACTGATGTTTGGCCGATCCCCTGATTGGGTATGCGCCATTATCAAGGAACAACAACAACAATAACAACAACTTCGAACAGCAGCAATTTTCTAAGGCCGCCTCCATTTACCAAGAATTACGTGCTTGTTTGCCCGTTCAACAGCTTCATAATAATTTAGTGTTGCCTGCAAGGTAAGAACATCTAGCTTTGGGTTCACTGCGTGCGTTTTTGTACTTTCAAGCTCGCTTTCATTATGGGTGCGGAGCATGCTTTGATTGCGGTGTTTTGCATACTTAGTTTGATAACAGCGCTAGGACAGGACACAGAGAAGGCGACACGAGACTGGGCGCTGACACGAGACACGACACACGACACGAGACAGCGCCCAGGGCGCCGACACGAGACAGCGCCCAGTCTCGTGTCGCCTTCTCTGTGTCCTGTCCTAGCGCTGTTATCAAACTAAGTATGTACCAACAAGCCCGAATTAACACGGTGTTTTGCACTTAGCGAAATTGTTAAGCTTTGGGAAAAAAGTACTGCTGCGCAGTACATTCCGTTTGCGAGGCGAGAAGTTGTTAAATCTGACATGGAATTGGTGCTGCTTGTTGAAACATTGTTCTGGAACGCAGAGATAAGCTTCAACTGTAAAAGCTTCCGCAGAGATTTCTGAACTCGTATGTTTTAGAGACAGTGCTGCAGCTTGTAAGCTATAGTAATTTACAGTTACCTCGAGTCGTGGTTACTCCTGCAGAAGGGAATCCTGAAAGCAGTTGTGCGTTAACACCTTAAAGTAATAAAAACGTTTAACGTGCCTACACGTAGGTTTAATATTGAAAAGGGTTGAATAAATTACAGCTCACTCTTTTTCCACACATAAATTTTTCACGCTCAGCTCTTCGGCACTGCCATTGTTTTGATCGCCTTTATACCAACGTTAAACACTCCGGTATTCAAAGATGTACAAGCTGGGGACTTCGGTTTGTTCGGCAGTATTTTTGTTCTTATTACTGGGAAAATAATTAACCAGAAACAATCTCAGCACTCGGTTTTCTTGCTATCAGTCAGCTGTTTGTCGCAGAAAACAATGAGAACATGCACGCAACAGGGTTGAGCCTTGGCTATCTGTTTATTACAAATCATTTCTTGAAAAAGTCAGGAGAACATTACGACCAATTTATTGGTTGCGAACTTCAGAAAATGACATGTGCGCACTAAATGACGCTCTGTGCTCTTTTTGGGAGGAAGAGGTCGTCCCTATCGAGCCACATTGGCACTGAGTATATTTCTGTAAATACTACGCTGCCATTTATCAGTTGATGCCGATTTTACTTTTTGCAGCCAGCAGCCCAAGATATGCAGTGGTTTCCACGCTCGGGAGGTAAGAAATTATTACTTCAAGCATTCAATACAGCGGAATGTCCACAAAACTCTGTCGAATCTGCCAAAAAGCATAATTTTCACGTTCATTCTTCGCGGTTAACAACATTAGTGCTATTGGTACTGGTTACCATTGTCACACCATATCGTGTATCTGCGACGTTCCCTGACCCCAAATTTTCAATGTCCCTTCATTCTTTTTACTGCACTTGAGTGGAACGATCTTCCCGCCACCACTGCCGGTTTCACCAGTAATGTCCACTACCACAGTGCCATCGAACATGTCTATCAGCCCTAGTCCCCTTTTTTTGTTTCCATGCTGCTGCGCTGTTTGTCCACCCTTTATGCATAACTCTCCAAGGGCTTTGAAGTAGTAATAACAAAAAAGTAAAAGCAAATCTGGAGAAAGAAGAAGTTACCCGGATGGTGCATTTTTAAAAATGGGGCGTGTTTGACGATACACACACAGCATTTAGGTTAGGGCATCGACACGTCGACCGCAAGACGCCGCGACAGGCCTTCTTGGACAAGCCCTCCCAGCCTCACTGCGGGTAAACATTGGAGAGCTTCTGCTAAACTATCGTGTTCTCGTGAGCGTGCACCAACCGCGGTTTACGCTATACCATCGTAGCCCAGACGGAGCCTATGAACATGCCAATGGTGATTTTATCATTCCAAACTACAGTCCCTTAGCGACAGGAGGAGGAATAAACATTTATTAAACTGTATGAGCTTAAACTGGGAGGCATCCTTAGTTCAGGAAGCCTTGGTCCTTGGCTGCCTGGCGGGCCCTTTCCACCAGTCGTTGCTGGTCTTGAGGGCGTGAGCTGGTCAGCTGGTCCTCCCACTGCTCCAGTGTTGTGTTTGGTAGGGGGGGGGGATTAATGATGGTGATTGTCGGCACTCCCCGATCATATGGTAGAAAGTGTTGGGTGTGGGGCAGTGTTGACAAGTAAGTGTGCATGTTGTTGGGTAGATGGCATGGAGTAGTGTTCCGGGGGGTACGTGTTAGTTTGCAGCTGTCGGAGGGTAATGGAGTCCTCTCTGGACATGTTGGGGTGTGGACTAAATCTCATGATAGAACAGAAGATCGACCAGAAGCTGACACAATTCAAGGAACAGGATGAGCAACGCTTCACGTTCTACTTAGATAATGTCCACAAAGCTCTCGAGAAAACTCTCCATCCCTTAGCGACAGCTCCAGAATTATACTCAAAGCCTTATTGCTCCAAGTGATTTGCTTCGGTTTAAACCATCTTTAATCTTTCACTTCTTAGCTTGTAATTCCCGAATATTAGTTTTCTTTGGCAGGCATGGCAGGCACCTCCTACACAGGTTAAAAACAGCATGTTTTTGTTACCGCCATCTAATCTGCTACATTGCCACCAAATAACAAAAAAATCAAGCACCCCTCCGCCTCACGACGACGATGGTTGAACGCGAACATTTCTTGTAATGTATTCTTTGGTTGTCGCATGAGTTTGGACTTTGACTCGAACACTATTTTGACTTGACTTGTTTAGCTTTGACTTCGACGAGCATGAAGTTTGAACTTTTTATCACAGCGGCTTTTAATTTGACCCGTCGCCATTTTGTCTCTCACGAAGATAGCATAGCGTTCATCCATCGTGGTCGCTTGACGGAGGAGTGCACGATTTTTCTGAATATTCTTTTTTTGTCCATACAACCCTCTCCAAATCCAGACTGCTTCGACAGTGCCGAAACGGCGCAGTTAGATAGACGTCGGCTTCATAACACGAGTGACCGAGATTCGATTCCCACCACGGGTGGCGTATTTCTCCATTTACTTCCTTCACGATCATCATCGCCATCAGAGGAAGTTAGCTTTCCTGCAGTGTGTTCTCCAGGCAACATACGCCATCAATATGACGTAGACAGCTTCGCTTTATTAAATAACATCTGCATGATACATTTTGGTATAAAAGGATAGAAGATTTCGCATACTTACGCATGACGCATCAGTAATTTGCTCATTTATATTTGTGGTTCACTGTACCATTTTAGAAGCTCAGAAATAAATCTGACCTGAACAGAAGCGAAGCGTAACACAAGCAGAAGTGGCCGTTTTTCTCGCCTGTGTTATAAATATCATCGTTTGAATCGCTCCTAGGCGTCGTTTAACAACCATCACTTGATCAACAACTTGAGCGAAGGTAATTTTTATCGGCTGTACCAAACATTCCTCTCGTACAGCTGATGTTATTCTGTAACCATGACATGAGGAAATACTTCGTCCGGGAGGAAGAACCGCGTCAACGGTAAAGGCGTTTCGGTAATGGCTGGCGCTCGTTAACTGCTCCAGAATGTGCAGTCGCTCCCACGTGCACGGAAAGCGGAAATGTAAACACGATAACGGTGCGCTGGAAGTATATATCGTCTTTGTCTGATGTGTGATCAACGAGAAGGACAATCTGCCACCAGCGTTACGGATCGCATCAGTCTGACCCATCTCAACGTTGCCATAACGTTTATCGTACTGATTGTTTGTCGGTTCTCAGACATTGTGTCCAGAAACCGGTACGAGAAGGCTGTCCTGGCCTTGACAATAAATGTATAAAAATATCCGCCGCGGTAGCTCAGTCGCTAAGGCGTTGCGCTGCTGAGCACGAGGTCGCGGGTTCGATTCCCGGCTGCGGCGGCCGCTTTTCTGATGGAGGCGAAAAGCAAAAACGCCCGTGTGTACGACATTTCGGCGCACGTTAAAGATCCCCAGGTGGTCAAAATTAATCCGGAGCCCTCCACTACGGCGCGCCTCATCGCCTGCGTCGCGTCGGCGCGTTAAACCCTACAATCAATCAAATGTATAAAAATATTCGAAAAAGGTTATAGGAATAAGGAGGCAGGTAAAATTTATAGTTAACTGAATTGCATTGGGTGAATTTGGCGAAAGTAATTGTTTATCTATGTGGCTGAAACCGCAGCGAATATGTACGGCGTTACTGGAAGGTTTCCGCCTCCATCTCGACCATTCCTGGTGTGTATGCAACGGGTTCGCCACTGCGCAATTGTAACTGCGAACAGAATGTAGCTGTAAAATAGCAAATGAAAGTATTTCCATCGTACCAAGCGGATTGCAAATGCCTTGCCTCAAGATATTTTTTTCGCACTCCGATAAAATGTCGTTTCTTGTTGTCGTAGATTCAAATGTAGACCTGATTCCTAGCTAAGCCTCTGAGTTTCGTACGTCCACCCGACGCGGTGGCTCAGTGGCTAAGGCGTTGCGCTGCTGAGCACGAGGTCGCGGTTTCGATTCCTGGCCGCGGCGGCCGCTTTTCTGATGGAGGCGAAAAGCAAGCACGCCCGTGTATACGAGGTTTCGGCGCACGTCAAAGATCTCCAGGTAGTCAAAATCAATCAGGAGCCCTCCACTACGGCGCGCCTCATCGCCTGCGTTGCAACGGCCCGTTAAACCCTACAATCCAGTTTTGTACGTATGCTTTTCATGCCAACCGAATCTCCACCGCCCTCATTAGCATAAAATTCTGCTCAATACCGTGACTAAACAAATTAAGAGCGGCATCGTGGTCCATTTCTTTGAGACAGTACAGCTATTTGAAATGATTATGTACGTGGAGTCGGGAGAAACCCATCGGTCTGTATGGCTTTATGTATCACAATTTCGCCGCTTACAAAAATGATACCAGTGAAAAGAGCTAGGGCCTGGGTAATTTGATGTCAGAGTCCTGGTACTTCCTCTTTGAAGTCCCGATACTCCCTCTTTAAAAAATGGTTGCGTATCTGCTCCTATTATTGCAAATCCGATGCAGGATGACAGACGATTGGCGAACCCTGCCAAGTAAATGCCTCCATTCTCGTTCCCGCTCATCTCTCATACTGTTCTCCCGTCTCGTTCCCCCCAAGCCCTAGAGGTTACACGCTAGAGGTTTGATTGACTCGAAAGTCCATTTCAAGTTACCGCATTCCACTGCGCCAAGCCGGGACCTCAATGCCAGCGCTGCCCTACGGCGGAGAGAGAGAGAGAGAGAGAGAACAACTTTATTTAGCAGCACAAAATTGCGGCGACTACGTGCCGGATGGGGTGGTTCCCTCTTCACGGGACCCATATGCTTCCGCGGCTGCCTGTCCCCTGGAGATTAGGACGAGCTGGTCTTCCAAGGCGCGGCTGGGAGACCCGCATGAATCGAGGCACCCTACTATAGCGTTTACAGAACCACGTTGGCCTACTTCACGAGCTTTCTAAGCGGAGCGTGGAACCTATCTAGTGGAACCTGTCGTTGCTGTTGCCGTTTGATCTTTTAAACTCAGCATGGAGCTATAGTAGCGCGGGCCACAGCAGCCGATGGTTTTCTGCAGCTGATGTAGTATTTCATTTTCTATCGCAAAAACAAAGCACGCATAATTTTTTTTAATCAAGGAACTCTGCAAATATCACTTACGCATTGATTTTCTGCCTTATGTTTGCATAATGTCCTGTTCTTGTTTTACAATGTTGACAAGTGTGAACATCGACACCGGACTTAGACGTTTAGATTTGGCTTGGGGTATATAAGACTATTGCGCAGCTTCTGGTTCACTTTGGCGGGGTGGCTGAATCGAGTCACCTACAAACAGACAGCCAGCCAGACGGACCAAAATTTCTGCGTTTAAGTAGCCCAAGAAAGACTATCGTCTTTAAAAGTGTCTTTCCACCAGTACACTTTTGTTTACAGGTGAAGCCGATTTCAAAAGGGTTAGGAGTACCCCCACTCAATAGAGATTCACGTACTTTTATGAAATTAAATAAGCGATGCTTTCTTGGTCTCACTGATGGCGTTGTAGTAACTCCCACTTCAGGAAAGCCAACTTTACGCAATGGGAGGGCACGGGATGATGATTATGGTGGCGCTACAAAAACGCTTCATGTGGTCGGAGGTGAACCTGGGTCTGTCGCGTTATGAAGCCGACGTCTAACCTATTGCGCCATTGCGACACGGTCAAAGTAGTTTGGATTTTCGACTTTGACTTTGACTTTGGTTGCATTGGTGTCAAATGCGAATTTAGATCCTGCGATGTGTGGAGGGGGCGGGGCGCTCACCTTTTTTTGTGAGGGATTCCTTTGCTGTCGTCTTATTTAGGACTTTGAGCAGCAAGCAGTTTGCACTTCCATAGTGGACGCTTGGACTTTGACTGGAGAGGCTTTGACTTTGGTACTTCGCCATTTGATTTTAGCAAGCAGAAATCTTTGCGTTTAAACAATCCTCGTCATTTCACGGCGAGATTTTAATTGCTTTCATTGCTTTCAATTGCTTTCATATTATACACTTTTATTTGAAACCTCTTATATTGTCTGTAGAATGTCTTTCCAGAAATATATGGTGTGTAGCTGGGAAGCCTAAAGAAAAAGAACTTGCTGTTTGGGGCTCCTTGTGCATACGGAGGGTTTTAGTTAGTGTAAAACATACTAGGGCCTTGTGTTTTTTGTTTTCTTTTCGAAAGTTTGCCCTGCGGCATAACGGTGCACGATTCACAGGTATACGAACAAGTTTGCTTCTCGTATAAAGTCTAGAAGGTGCCTATGAAATGGTCCATGAACCCAGCGCTGCAGGTCTGGAGGGCGGCCAGGGTGGAGGCCGGTTGCACGAAGGTGCCGTAATCGCATCTGATGCAGTCCGGGGCAGGTCCACAGCAGATGCTGCACATTCACATTCTGTACGGCGGAGTCGCAGAATGGGCAGATAGAGTCGTATGGGCCGCGGTACTGCGATGGCCAAGAGGCAGTCACAGACGGCGTAAGGGCCATCCCAACGCGTATTCTCCGCAGCGCAACCTCCTCTCGGCGAGTTAAGTCACCAGGGAGGTTTGAACCACACGGAGGTATGAGGGCTCGCGTGGTGCGCCGGAGAATTTCCTTCTGTTGTGCCAGGTTTCCACTTGGATCTTCGGGAAAAAGTGGTAGTGGTCGCATCAAGGTATGCGGGCGACTAGCCGTGTCTGCCTCCCTACTGCCGGGTACAGCTGAACGGGGTACCCATTCTATGCGGATCTGCAGTGAAGTGCTTCGTGCTAAGTGGTGAATGGCATCTGCGAACGCTGTAGCTTGTGTTACGCGGCGGATGTCGTGGATGGCTTGCGTAGAGTCTGTGCGTATTATTAGTCGACAGTATGGCCCTGCCTGGACAATAGGCAGTATTGCGGCCATCCCATCGTGTATTGCTGCTAGTTCAGCAAGATACGCTGGTGGCATCGGGTTAGCCTCATAAGAGCAACATTGGTCCACCTCTTGTAGCTGGGGGCAGATGAGTGCAGTGTGCACCATGCCGTTTTTGACGCTGGCGTCTACATATGCAATTGCCGTCTCCGCGTCTGGGCTATGTAGGCGAGAGACTTGGGCCGTGGCCTGGCGAGGTACCGGGTGACGGAGGCGACCGATTGGTTTGTTGGCCTTGTGTTTTAATATCGTCTATCACGTTGCCCACCAAAATAGCTTTGTCGCAAACTATTGCACGCGGGAGTGAAGCCGACTTTAAATGTTCTCCGTATATAGCGAATGATACACGGGGCGTTATGGATGTATGTATTCAGTCAAGGTCTCACGGACTTTCTGTTTTGATATATAGGGAGACCAAAATTAGGGCGGCAGGTTTTTTTTTTAGAAATAGACGCTTTGATTTACGTGAAGACCACCTCTACAGGGAGGTTACACGCCCAGGAGGACAAAGAATTATGTGGTAATTATGGATGTCGGTTACATAATTAACTAACATTGAATAGTTAACTTTTTAGAGGCTTTTCGTTAACTTTAAGTTTATTAACCTATAATTAACTTTTAGCAGCTGTCATGTTTGCATTGAAAAATTAGAGGCAATCGTGTTTCTACGAAGTTTCATTTGGCAGAATTCTTCCAGCACGTATGTACTCCGAGATATCGAACTGCGAAGTTTAATTGCCGTTCGTATGATTACGCATGCTAGACAGTGAGGACCGGCGCAAAGCTCGTGACTTTGTTCTGTGTTTCGATAGCGGTTCCGAGGACTACAGGTTGTGATAACGTCAGCCAGGACTGATAGGGTGCCAGTTATCACTTTTGCCAATGACTCCAGCCCGTTGTGAAACTAAACACCGTACACAGCAGGCGCGTCACAAAAGGGAGAAGCTTTGCGCCGGTCTTCACTGTGTGCAGCAGTGAAGTAAACTTTAAAATATATATAATAGGGCTAATAATGAACAGTTACCGTAAATTTAATTCAATTCACTTTGTAAGCTGCTAATGTCACCTTGACTGAGGCCCAATTCACCTTCGTATTGCAAGACGGCTGCATTTTGTCTCAACGCAAAGTGCGAGTTCGAAACAGAATTTTAAATGGCAAAACCGCCCTATGTTGAAACTCCAACGAAAACGATGGGTCTAAACAAGACTGAAGAAGGAAGCGGAGAAGCAAGCCAACATGCCACGATTCCCAAAATGCGTCATTTTTCTCTCGTACAAACCAACAGGAGCTTTTAAGGCGAAGGTTTATTGTCATCAATAATGCCGCTGCACGCCAATGCGCCCTGCAGGAAAGCCAACTTTTTCTAACGATGGTGATGGATGATCGTGAGTGAAGTGAAAAAAAAAAAGAATCAACCATCGTCGTGATGAACTCAACGATCGAACGACAAACTCGATGACCAAAGCTTCGCCATTTCCCATCGTTGTTGTTAGACAGAGGGAGACTCTGTCTAACAACAACGATGGGAAATGGCGAAGCTTTGGTCATCGAGTTTGTCGTTCGATCGTTGAGTTCATCACGACGATGGTCCAACGCGAAGCTTTCTGGTGATGGACTCTTTGGTTGGCCAATCCCAACCAAAGTAGTGCGTACCTCCCGAGTAGCACATACTCGCAATGTGGGATTGGCTACCATAGTGGCTAGACCGCGTCTTGTTCGTTCAGAGGAGAAACAGGCGGCCTTTAAGCAACGTCAGCGCGAGCGGGAACGCGAGCGCTCCCGTGCCCTTTGGGAGGATTTACCGTTTCGTCTCGCCAAAAAGATAGAGGACAAGCGACGCCGCGAAAATCATGAGGTTCGCAAGCTGGATGATGAGTTTGGGCAGCTCCGCCATACGAGACGCAATGGTGCACTATCGGATGATGCGACGCCCAGCACTAGCTCTCCTCTGAATAGATCGAGAGCTTCAGGCCAGACCACTATTCGTTGCGTGTAAAGACCTCACTTCGACTCATTACCCGATACCGTTCCTGCATAGATCTCACGTTTACAAACACACTGCGTCGAGTCACGATGGTAGAATATCTAAATACAGTCAAGACTACCAGACTTAAGAAACGCCTCTTCATTTTCTCACTTTATACAAGTCAACTAGCGGTATATCTAACGACAACGCAAACGCAAAACGCAATGGGAGAACGCAAAGCTTTGGGATGTCTACCCGCGTCAAACCCGACGAACCTTCGCTAAATCTAAGCCAAGCCAACGACAAAACTCAACGATCAAACGAGAAACTCAAGGACTAAAGCTTCGCGTTTTCCCATCGTTGTCGTTAGATAGAGGGGTTGTTGAGTTTTTTGGGAGGGGTTTAGAGGTAATAAAGTTCCAGCAGTGCGCTAGCTTTTAAATCGAAGCCTTGTATGCCTCAGTGATAGTGTCCGGCGCAAGGCAAAGCGCACTACAGGAAAGCCAAGCGCCTCAACAAAATCATGCTCTCCGTGGTCGAAATCGAACATGCATCCCTAGCGTTATGAAGCCGACGTGAATCGGAACGATTGCGCTATTCCGACATGGTCGAAGCAGTTCATACTTTAGAATTTGTCTTCGACTTGGGTAGCATGGAAGAAACCTTCGTCGCGTTTTAATTATCTTTCCCGAGAAAGAGGCTTTGATATTTTTAGAGCGGCTGCAACAACCCTCGGTGTTTAATTTATATATAAAGAGGAAGCACAGCCGATGTAGGCTTTTTGACAGCGTGGCCATCCTGTGATTAAGAATAAGACTAAATGAAGCCTTCGACAGAAGCCCGTCCACGTCGGGACGATAATTCCACAAATAATGACGGCGACTACAAAAGAAACAGGCTTTATTATGACGTTTCCTCCACCCGAATTAAAGCCTCGTTCACAAAGTTCATGAACACGGCTCTTTTTGGCAAGGTGGAACATCACTGTAGTTTTTTTCGTTGGGTTGGGTCTCTAATTTTTTTTTGAGGGCCATAGGGAGCTGACGCTACGCCATTTCCTGTGAATATAATTAGAAAAAGGAATGCTCGCGTCACCTCCTGCGGTCAAATTGTTCAATAGGAAGGAGTACCGGTTGGTATTGTTGAGTAATACTGTACAATTCTGTAAACCCACCAGCACCGCAGAAGCCATCGCAGCCGCAGGAACCCCGACAAACAGAGCCCGGGACCACAGCATCTGCAGCATCCCTGGCATCCCCGGCGCCAATCGTTGAGCAGGTACGGACATTCTGTCCAGTGTTTTAACTGCGGGGCTGTTGTACAAGCCGTAAATCGCCATTGTGGGAAAAAATACCAATAAAATGCCGAGCGCTCGTGAATGCGTGTTCCGCGGCGCAGCCGAGCGTGCTCGGCACGCGCAGTGTCTTTGCAAAAAAAAAAAAAAATCCGGCAAAATTCCCGAGGAGCAGGAAAATGCTTAGCCCTTATGAGCGTGTGCGTAGTAGTGACCTGCCGACTCCCCGGCTCACGCAGTGGCTTTGCAAAAAAAAAACAAAAAAAACACAAAAAACACAAAAAAACAACAACAGCGATGTCGCCAAGCGCTCAACGCATGTAAAAAAACTACCACTGATGCAAAAGATAAAAACACGCCCAGCTTGGAAGAGGTCATCGCACCCGCCGCACTATCAAGAAGCCATTAGGCATAATCGTAAACATGGCTACGAGTCGGCCAATTCTTCCCTAGACGACTTGCAGATTCCGCCACCACGGCCTCGAGTCGACGACGAAGAGCTGGTGGAAGTATACAATGCTGAGAATGAGTATGCATGTACCACTCGCCGCGGAGGAGACGACGACGTCTTCGATGCATATTACGGCGATTACTAGCCCCGCAGCTATGCAAAGAAGAAATGATGCTGAAACATGACTATGCGTCCGCCAAGGCTCACCGACAAAGCTTCGTGATTCAAGTCTTGCGCTGACTGCAAGCTTTCCTGAATTATTCATCAGCGTCCCCTGATCGAGTAGTACTAGTGTAGATGATTTCCAGGAAGCCTTGGGCACCTGCTCTGCTACAGCCTTGAGTGTCATTATCGGGAAGGCTGTCACTGGTAGCGCCTAAACTCCGTGGTGGAGTCCCAAGGAGCATGCAAGTTTTTAACAACAGTTTTTCTCAGGCTCGAAAAGACCTTCAATACGAAAAGAGTTTCCTGTTTATTTGTTACCGAATCATACCAAAACGTTACCGTTTGTTGTGCTTGTCACGGTGTTGGGACCTGGAGGTAACCTGTCGTTGAGTTATTACCTGAAGCGACGAAAAACCGTGCCTTACTATAGAGTCACTAGATTCGTTGGGGGAGTCCCTGGCTGGCATCACCCACTAATGTGTTTATTAAGGATGCAGTGAAGGAAACGAGCAGAGGTATAGGAGGGAGAACCCAAAACTAAAGAAAGGGGTAGTATTAGAGAAGTTGGGGGGAAGAAGGGAAGCGGCGGAGAGGTGAGGTTTTAAGAAAGGGTACGTGGATGGGGATGAAGAAAAAAATTAGTGAAGCAAGCAGATAAGCAGCACGTTGGTTTTACATGAACACTAAGCAGTAACCTGTGGTGAAGGTTCTAACGGTTGTCGCCCTTACCACAGCCCACTTGTGCGAAGGCCACCCTAGAGAATTGGTCTATTTCATACAAGCCCGTCGTTGCGCGAGATGAACCGCGGGTAGTCACACAGTAATTCGCAGCCGTTTGGGAACGTTCTGCTCTCAGGTCCCTTTCGTGCAGGCACGTCCGCCCCTGTATGGGTTAGAAGAGGAAGGATTACCTCGTGCTGGAGGATGTGCTTGTCAGCTTGGTGGGTGTAAATTACAAACGCCCTGAGAGTTTAAGGATGGTATATGTTGTAATAAAGAGGTTTTTGAAGATATAGTACATTCGTCAAACTTTAAGCTTTGTATCAGTAGTAGCAGCTGGAGAAAAACTTCAGTGCACCGAAAAGTTGTAGCGATTGCACCACTGAGTGTTTCACTCTGGCAACGAGACAGCGGGGCTCCCAATGTTCCGGGATCTTGGTGTCTTTCGCCAACTGGGCGAGAGCTTCTTGCATGAAGGAAGTTGGGCTAGAGATGGCAGCCTCCCACTCTGGGAAGGGTGGTATGTTACGAAGGATGTGATGAGTTCTCCTACGTGAAGCCGGAATGTCTGTGCATGAGAAGCGATGTGGTGAAGCAATGCTGGCTGTACTGAAAAAAAGGAAAAAGCGTCTTTATACTCCGCAGAATAATGTATAAACGTACGTAAGGGTCGCGCCTGTGTACAGGCCGCACCCAATTTTTCCGTAATACGTACCCGAAAAAAATAAGGGCCGTACCCATCCTTTCCTCGAACCAGACGTGTTCATAATGCGCGTGCGTTTGCGTCTACGCGCCATCCACATATGGCAAACTCGCGCTATCTTCTTAATCCGTATCGGCATTAGCTTGACAAACTCTCGCTCATGCGTTGTTAGGACGTTTGCACATGCTCTAAACGCCGTTTGGCCGTTGTGCACTGATTGCTTGTTTTTATCCGGACAGTTTCGTTTTCGCACAATGGCCGAGCCCCTAAACAGCTACACGGCTGGGTTTAGGTTAAAGGGGACCCAGTTTGCTCTCTTACATGGGAAACGTGCAGCCGGAAGAAAATTCGACCCAGATGAGGAGTGCGTTCCACAACATTGTGCTCAGAATGGCGCGTTCAAGAGCACAAGCAGACAAAAAGCGTGCTTTCTGAGGAAAGCCGTGAAAGTTATCCGAATTTGAAGAGGAGCTGCTCAACTATGTGATGTAAGTGCGAAACGATGGCTATGCGTTGGCAACGGACATGCTCCCCATGGAGGCTCAAGCTTTCACACGTGCGAAAAACATACCGAACAATGGTTCGAAAACCATTGTCGGCTGTGTGCGAAAACGTCTCAGAAGGAAGGGCCTCGCTTTTTGTCGAAGAACCGTGGTGTGCCATTACACAGAATAATAGGCAACCGTCGGCCCCGAGCAGACGCCGACCGGATGGCTCAAGAGGGCACCGCCTGCAACAGTGCCTGGCTGGATTCTGTCCGAATGGAGATCGGTGACGACAGAGATCGCTTCCCGAAGCCCAAAAGTCACCGGGATCTCTAACTGCTTTGACGGCGCCGAAGATGACTTCTTGTGGTCTTATGAGTGTGCGCCGCAACACAGCACCAGCTGGGAGTACGAGGGCTCGGCGAGTGATTACGATAGAGGGCTATTGCAGTATACAAGTCTCCCATGAAGCATACAGAAATATGCACTTTCGTTTGAAAATTGGTACGTTGCTTTCACTAAACAAAATTAGCAGTGGCTTAGCTCGGCTATGCCAGGACATACGTAGCGTGAGCTAACGTTCAGCTGGTTATTCTTAGGTTTTCTGGTTGTCTTGGATTAGCTGATTACCATGCTTACTGCTGCTAAAACGATTTCCAATACAATCTAATACCATACATTCTAATTTATTGCAATCGAATCCAATCCAATCCAATTGAATGCAATCCATTCTAATCGCGCCGGCGGCGGTTCCGGTGCACCAGCTGTGCGCCGTGAGACGTCACTGCTCCTCGCGCATGCGCAGCACGGCTCTCCAGGAGCCACGCAAAGCTGCTCAACCTCGGCCAGTGTAGCTCACGCGACAAAATAATTTTTGGGGCATTGCGTTTACTGGTCCTACCCTAAAAATTGCTTTTGTATCTTGAAAAAAAAAAACGACTGCGTCCTTTCGACGGGTTTATAATGTATATGATGGACATGAAGTGTGAAGTGGGGAGTGATAGTTTGAAGCTGCCCGAGAAGGAATGCGTGCCTGCGACTGAGCGATGGATGAGGGGGCGGAAAACAGGTACGATTCTGCCGGAAATTGTCGAAGAGTTTGCCGAAAATATGGAGTCGGTCCTTATCACAAAAAGGTTGCGGGCTATCTTCAAGGGTCGTGAGAGGCTCTCGGCAAACCGTATCTTGAGCAGTCTCGTTGGCCCTCTAGTTTCCCATCAGACCAGACAATTCCAATGACCACATGAGGCAAAAAGGCCAGCTATGTTGTTGGGTCTTTTGCAGCAGAATCGGAAACGTTCTAGATGACACTCTGCCGTTTAAAAAGAACATTACCAGGGGCGATTCGGAATCGGTGGTGATGTGTAGACGGGGAGACCGCCTGTGAGATAAGGCTAGGCCGACTGTATTTTCTTTGCCTCTGCGCAGGATGTGCAAGTTAGATGTACTGTAGCGATGAGGCTCCCCTTAGAGACGACCACCGCTAGTAACGATGCGTAGCGACTTGATATGTGACGGCATCGGTGTATACTACGGGTACCCTGGTGAGTGTTGTTCGGCAAGGTCGTTCGCTATTGGCTCATGGCGTTCCCTGTTGTGGATGGGGTGCATTCGCCTAGGCGTCGCGAACACACTAATAATGTCTCTAAGAGGAGGTGGTAAGGCAAGAACTATGTAGTGTGGTGTTTGTGGCACGACGTCGAATGGCCTTAGAGTGCACCGACCGGCAAAGCTGCGAGACAGTCTGTCTAGCTAAACGGTTCGCTGCGTCTCTACGAGTTCGCAGAGAGTATTGTTTATCCCGAGATGCAGTATGTTTGCCGTTGTTGTGTGTTGAGGGAGGCCGAGCGCTCGCTTGTGTGCCGTGCGGGTGAGGTCTTTCGCAGGGTGAGGAAACAAAATGCACACGGCACGCGCGAGATGACAAACCCTGTGCCATCGTAATGAGGTTGGACTTCTTGATGCCTTTGTGCCTCGTCGCCACCCTGAAGATGAGTCGGGTGGTTTGGTCGACCCCCGCTCGATCTGCCTGATTGCATCAGTATGCGTCCCATTATCATTTAAACGGAGGCTAAGACATTGGTTGAGTGAACTATCGGAATGCTGTCCTCTTATTGTGTGGGTACCTTCAACATCAGTGGGTTTCTATGAAATGGTTGTAGATGAAAAGCTACAGTTTTTGCCGAAGCACGATAAGCCGCTCACGGGTGCGTACTCTTCAACGCTATGGGCTGCCCGCTGTAGGGCTTCCTGGATTTGGCCGTCTGAACCTCGAGCCACACACAGGGTGATGTGTGCGTAGATGAAATGATGTAGGTAGGGTAAATCCGACAGGATGGCGAAGTGGTCCCTAATGGCGAGGTTAAACAGGAAAGGTGAGAGTACCGACTTTTGGGGCGTTCCTAGAATATTAAGCCTAATGGGGTCCGAATGTTTCTGAAGTAATGGGTAAGAATTCGAGATAACAGGAACGATGTGATATAGTTGTACCTGCGCTCTCCAACGCCGTTCTTTTCCACCATCTTCAGTACGGCCGAGCGTTAGGGGTGCCTGTTTATGGAAATGAACCGAGTAAAAAAAAGTCGCTCGCCGTTTTAAGATGTTTTGCTTTGGTGAGATTTTGTTGAGAGGCAGTCTATGCACAAAGAAAATTTTAGGGTAGGTCTCGCTAGTGATTTATAGGAAGTACTTTTAGAGCTGCTGATCCAAGCGCTAACTTTTACCACCTAATGCTTAATGCCTGATCATATTCCATAATTTTTTCCCGCTTCCCTAATTGAGACCACAAGGCATGTGATGCCTAAACAGTGGAAATGCAAGAAGGAACTGAAATTTTTTCAGTGAATGAAGTTGCCGAACTGTTCTTTTACAAACTTGGACAGCAGAGCTTTCTTGATTTCGGACGCCGGACTGTAAACTGTGAAAAGGCACATGTTCGCGGGTTTTTGTTCATCGAACAGCGAATACGTGATTTTACAGAGAGATATTAAACCATCGTCAGTTGCCTCAAACTATAACTCAATGAAAGTTTCTTCTGACTTTTTTTATTTCATTTTACGTATCTCAAGGGAGTTTTGAAATAACGAGAGCACTACCATCTGCAAATGCTTTCCTCCAAAATTATGTCTACGTGAAGGAATTGAAGCTGCAGTTCTCTCTTCGCAGAAACAAGATGGGCATCCAGAACCACCACAAAATTCTGAAGAACATCTAACTCCAGAGGCATCAACATCGGAGACTTCGCAACCCGAGACAATTACCCCTGTTATTGGAGTATCACCGGCATCAGCGTTATCAGCGTCACCTGTAAAAACGCCTTTCAGTGTGTTCTTGTATTTCTCGGTCTGACCTGATGTCCGTGCAAAAATATTCATGTGTTCCTCAGAAGTGGCCTAGTCATTAATGTTCATGCTATGAAGGCTTCAAGGAATTAACCGTGGAGTGTCCAGGCAAGCAGCGGTTGTCACGCAAATCCATCTTTAACTAGTACAATGCTCTTTCACCACACCGTGCTGGTAGGAATTTGCTCGAATTCAGTTTCACAAGCGCTGATAAAGCATTCGTCAAGCTTAGTCGTACATTAAACTTCGCACTTGGCTATCACAATCGTCCCATCAACAAATATAAAGAAATATTTTAATGGCTCTCGAGTTGTTAGATAGGGAAAGTTCCACTTAAAAGTTTTTTTTTATTAGACCGGGAGACAGTGACTTTTTTGCAGCACCTCAAGACATTTTATGTACCAAGATACTGAAAACGAGATACAATATCCCGCTCGCAATTCTTTCCGAAATTTGTTTCGTCTAGAGCGAAACATTCCGAATAAGGAAGTGCTTGTCGGTGTATTAAATATGCGAACGTAAAGGAATACGCGTGATTATTGGACACATTTTCTTTACGTTTGAAGCAACGCTGCGTATATTTTTACCGCACTTTTTTAAAGTGAACGCCCAACAAATTTTTATTAAGTGGCGTAATCAGTCTTGCATGCTTTGGGGTATTCGCTACGACCTAGTGAATTAAAAATGAGTGTTGTTGTTGTACACAGTATCTCCCTTTTCAAATACATGCGCACGCCTAAAACAAGTGTACCGATGTAAAGAAATTTAGAGCTGGATTTCATTATTTGGAAGCAGGAAGTTTCCGCTGATTTCATTTCGTTAGGAATCGTTTAGAAGCTAAATTAGCAGACAGATTTGTTTTCTAGACAGTCACGTACTTTTCATGTAACAAAGCACGACTCTGGCATCCAAATGTACTCATAATCGTGATCACCACCCTATGCAAGTTTACTGCAGGACGAATGCATCTTCGACTGATCTCTAACCACTCCTGTCTTCCGCTGCCAGAGTCCATTTCGTGCCTCTGATATGCCTTATGTCGTCTCTCAATGGAGTTAGTGGCCTTCCCGCTGTTCTAATACCCTGACTCGGTATCCATTCTACTACCATCGTAGCCCACAGGTTGTCATTCGATCATACTATATCGACAGCCTAAGTCCATTCTTTGTTTTAACTTGAACTATTATATCATCTACTCGTGTTAGTTTCCTGGTCCAGGAAGCTCATTTTCCGTCCTTAAGTGTTATTCATATCACTGTTTGCTCAATGACCAGTTGCGCGGACCTAAGGTTTGGTTTCTAGTTGTTCAGTAAGGCGCCAAGTTTTCGTTCCGTTTTGAAAAACAACGATGTTTAAGGAGTAGTACAGCAGACTGCCGTGATATCGTAGCGCACAAGAACAGTAAGGCTGATTACGGAAAGAAAATGCATCGCGCTTTGATAGATAATATTATAGATAATATAATATTATAATATTGATAGATAACATTCTAGATAATGTATCGCGCCTTGCGTGCATCTGCGCAAGTGGAGCCTCTTGTAGTTCTTTGAGCTAGCTATCATATAGCCCTTGCTTGAGAACCCCGTACTGTGAAGCAAATACGTGTCGCGCAGTCATTTTTCAGTTTTTGTATTAATGAATAAATCATTCCGCTTTGGTTCTGATCGCACTAAAAAGCTTAGCTTGAAACCCCACGCAGCTTTAATGTAGATGCAAACTTATGCTTAAAAATCGCCCTGACCTAAAGCTATCTTGAAGCAATTTTTTTATTGTCTATCAACGCAAATAGTCATTTATTGCTCCTGTTACTGGCCCAGCGCAGCAGATAGCAAACAAGTTGTTAAAAACTATCGCCCAGGTGTACACCTTCACAGCAGGCAAGCAGATTTAGTTGCCTCGAAAATGGTTTTTGCTTATCGTGTTTACCAACTGTGTCCTCCCCCTCTCTGGCGTCTCCCACCAAATCTTCCAGGCAGGCGACGCACCGGGGGGCGACGAGAAGGAGGGCGCTGGTTCAGTGTCCTCGTCTTCACGTTCTTCATCGCGTAGTTCTAAGAGCCTAGATCAATCGACGCCCACAAGCAGCGAGTAAGTGAACTTGAACATCATTTGTATTTGGTCACAATGATGCTGAGACTAGGACAATCATTTACTCAATAGTCCGCTTCGTGGATTGACTTCACCGAGGTGTGGCGGCATTTGCGTGTCCAGCGAACGCTGTAGAAATGATGGCGGGTGCAAAACTTTACACATAGCGGCTGTCGTAGGCGGTAAACATAACGCTAGCTAGAGAACTGTTTAGGGCGCGTAAAGCACCTTGTATTTGTTGAGAATGAGAAAGAATTGTCGGCCAAGGGAACGCCGCTTAATGTTCCTTGCAGTTCTGCGCTGCATGTAATTGTAACTGTTGCGGCGTCGTGCAAGGTCAGTGGGGTTCATGAAGGATATGACGTGCCTCTGCTTACGAAGAAGACACTAATAGCCACAGAAGCAACCTGCAGCGATTCGGAGAGAAGGTGCTGCGCACGCCATGGCCTTCATTGATGAGCGAGATGGAATGAAGCACGTTATAATATTGCAGCCGTTTGCCGATTTACCTAATATATGGGAAAACAGAAATTTGAACGGATCACACGGGCAGAATAACGTGTACTTGGTGAGGTTTAGAACTTTCAGCACTTCAGTAGTGCAACCGTGCGCCGTTGCTAAGTACATTTGAAATGGATCTGGAGCAACTGGAACAAAAAAAGCGGAGACACCATGCTACTTTTAGAAATGCAATTGGTCACAAGGGGCATTTAGTAAAAGGGGTTACGGGGTTCGTTTCTTAAAATATTCGAACGCCCTCACGGAATTACCAAAAAAACCTTTTAGAACTAAAAAGGTAGCCAGAATAGAAGAAACTATTTCAAAAAAGAGCCTAAAAATTGTAAGAGTATGGAAATAAACCGACAAAGCTTATATTTAAGTTTAAGTGAGCTTTAGCACACCACTGCATTAAAACGTAAAAAGAACTGTAAACTCAACGTAATAAATCGCGATGGTTTACCAAATCAAACCCAGCGCTCTTCCACGAATAACTGAAACACGAAAACCAATATATTTAACAGAAATGAACTAAAGAAATCACATGATCTATCTTGCGTGTCTCTAGAATTCCACCAATAAACGGCAAGTAAGGGAAAAGAACAAATTTGCTACCGCATTTGTAGACAATTTTCAAAATGTCTGCACAAATTTGTTAAAACGTTTGGCAAGTGCGAGTTACAATGTACAGTTATAGCTAAATTAAAGCAATGACGTTTGCTAGCAGCACGCTGCAGTAATATCTAATTCAACTGCCGAGGCACAACGCAGAAACGCACTCTGCAGTATTACGGTAAAGTGTAGAAAAACGAACACAAAATGAGGCGCCGAAAACAAAGAAAACTCCAGAAACCGGCCGTGGTTGCTCAGTGGATGAGGCGTTGTGCTGCCGAGTACGAGAACGGCGGATTTGATTCCTTGCCGCGGCGGCCGCTTTCCTGCTAGAGGCGAAAAGCAAATACGCCCGTGTGCACGAAATTTCGGCGCACGTTAGGGTTGCCCAGGTGGTCAAAATTAATCCGGAGCCCTCCACTAGCGCGCGCCTAGTCGCCTGCGTTGCGTCGGCGCGTTAAACTCTACGATCATCAAAACTCTGCAGGAACTTGTGATCCCTTGGTTACGACAATTTCTACACAGTACTAACGTAACCTTAAAGTCATTAGCCGCACGCCAACCCACGAATGTGGGGTATATTGAGACAGCTGGATTGTACGAGCGCCCACATTAGTTTCTATTCAACGCAAGAAACAACACAAACGAGGGTTTATAAATAAACATCAGCGCAGAAAAAAACACGACACAAAAAAGACTAGAAGTAGACACGACAGTGATGCAGTCACAACTAGTTTATTTTGGAAAGAAATGCTGATAATATAGATATATCAGTCACCCAAGTGGCGTTAGTACATAGCAACAAACAAACAGAAACGAAGTTCAGAAGTGTGGCGTATCAGTAAACAGTTTCATGGGCATCTTGGAATTATACCTTAAATCAACATTTATCGATTGGAAAAGTGAATTTCACGTTCAGAAACGATGACTGTGTATTGGATAATAGGTAGCCCCTATGCTTAGTAATATATTCCTAGGTATGGTTGACGAAAGTATTGCAAGAAATGTTTGCGGCTTGGCAAAAAAGATTTTCCTTCATGTAGAGGATTTTATAGGTATTTCTGAGCATTGAGAACCGAATGTAGGTGGCCTGCTAAATCGGTTCAATAAATGAGGCTCTGGATTGAGTTCACATTTGAGCTGCCAAAATTGAAAAAAAAGAAACTGCAGTTTTTGGTCTTAGAATTAATTTTCAATGACGGTCAAGAACGGTTGTGTTACCATCCAAGATATCAAAAAACCTGCCTTAAACTTCACGTCGGGTCATTTCGAGGTAATTAAAAGTGGGATATCTTTTTCAGTGCTACGCCCAGCTCTTTCAAAGACGTGATCACCAGCTGAAGAACAGCTTTTCGAACCAGATAACTAGACTGCGGATGGCAGGCTACCCCGTCAATGTTGTCCTTGTCGTGCAGAAGCTACTTAGATGGGTAAAAAGCAAGGATACGGCAGGTTCTGCGACTACGCACCCGCCACTGCAAAGAACAAGATACCCTGTTGTCATACCGTAGAAGCTCCGGCTCTTCAATAACAAAAAAACGTGCTAAGAAGTACTCAGTCGATGTGGTTTTCTCGGCCCAAAAGAAATTTAGAAAATTCCGCAGTAGGGTCGGCCGAAGATCAGCTTGCCGCACTACGAGGCCAAAGAACGCGTGCTCGATAAACCATTCTACGCCATTTGTTAAATGTGCAACGGGTGTCGTGTATATGTTGCCACTTCGGTGTGGATATACGCACGTGCGTAAAACCTGGAGGTGCCTAAACACCAGGTTGTCAGCGCACCAGCAATGATTGAAAGGGAATCCAATAGCCGTTTTGCAAAACACTGCAGCACACACGGCTGTGTACCGGTTTTTGGAGAAACTATGGTGTGGTCAAAGCACGGAGATAAAACAACTAGGGATATAATCGGGGCATTCAAAATGAGATGATCTGCCGGCCGATGTATCAGTAGGCCATCCGTAATTCTGCATGACCGGTAATCATCATCATCATCATCATCAGCCTACCTATGCGCACTGCAGGGCAAAGGCCTCTCCCATGGATCTCCAATTATTCCGCTCTTGCGCTAACTGCGACCAATTTATCCCCGCAAACTTCTTTATCTCATCTGCCCATCTAACTTTCTGTCACCCCCTGCCACGCTTGCCTTCTCTAGGGATCCACTGTTACCCTTAATGACCAACGGCCATCTTGCCTTCGCGTTACATGCCCTGCCCACGTCCATTTTCTCTTCTTAATTTCTAGTAATATGTCCTTAACCACTGTCTGTTCCCTCACCCACTCCGCTCTCTTCTTGTCCCTTAATGTTACACATATCATCTTCCGTTCCATTGCTCTGACCGGTAATACGCATATTTGAATGGCGCCCTTGTATAGCCACGTAGGGAAATAGATTGCGCCTGTGCAGGCGTATCAGCGGTTGTGTTTCGTTGCTGTTTATGTGTTGCTATGGTTTACCGCCACGTGGGTGACTTATGCATTTATATTAGCTGTGTTTCTTTCCTAAACAAACTATAGCTGTGAGTGCAGCTCTGTTCTTTCTACTTCTAGTCCTTTTTGTGCCGCATTGTTTCCGCACGGATCTTCTTTACTCAGGAACCTTCACCAACCCGCCCAAATCACAGTCCTCTTGACAAAAGAGGTTGCACGGCGTTTTTGATCTACGCCCTTTTAGTCAAAAAAATTTGAAAATTCAGCGGCTACCTTCCACTGCCAAGGAAAATAGCCCTGTCGCGTTTCTCACATTATAGTGAAGTACAACAAAGCTACTTGGTATAGAGACCGGGGGGCTGTTGTATGGCACCACCGTCGCTTCCGCGAACAGGGCCGCCCATGTCGAACCGCCCGTCAGTGGATTGTCAACGGCGGTTAGCGCTCCGTACCTGTTCATGGTTTTCTGTTTTTCTGTTGAGTTGCGGCTCGCAAAGCGGACTTTTTCAGATCTGTACATCTTGAAAGTGGAGGCGACCTTCACGAGGCACGAGATATGTATGCTTCCCGCCCGTGCTCAGTAATCGCAAATGACGCATGACGCCTTATGTACCAAGCTGGAAGTCGAACCCGAAGTGGAAGCCCGTTTTGTCGTGCAAATTTTTCATGCAGTGTTGTTGCCTGCGTGCGGTGTGGTGCATCGAAGAATACATTGCAGCTAAATGCTCCTGAAAAGCCGGCGTGGGCAGGTGATCCAAGTATGCTTGGGCGCTGGCCTTTGCAGGTGATGAAGAAACGGCGTCGAGTACGAGCGAAAGAAAACCTTGGGGGGTGCTTTCCATGATTTACCCTAAAAGAAAAAGGCTGCGAAATGACGCTACATAGTCCCATTACGTACTGTGTTAGCGTGGTTACTTCCACAGAAATGCGTTTACAATAACCAAACGGAATAGTTTCTAGAATACATACCGCATGACACTCTTGAATGTTATTGTATGGCGCGGAAAAGCATGATGCATGTCTGTAATAAGAATTGTTTGCTGGCTAGTTGGTCAATGATGTTAAAAAAAACAATTACTGCTTGGCTGAAGGACGAGAGGCCGGAGGGTGACAAAAACGCACTCAGCTTCACAACTGAGTGCTCCGGTTGCGTTTCACTAGAAACTACTAGAAACTGCATCGCTTACGCTGCACTGAAACTGCTGTCGCAAGTTCTAGGACCAAACAAAGCCCACGGCATTAAAGAACTGCGGAAATTTTAAGAGCTGTCCAATCATGCGTAAAGCATTGGTGGTGCATCTACTCCTTTCGTTGCAAATGTCGCTGTTTTCGTAAACATTTCTCAAGTAAACGCCTCCCTTCGCTTTCCAGCTAACTGGTCATGCGGTTCCTCTCCCTTCGCGCTCTTCTCCAGGCACACACGCCAGAGGTTTACTCAAGTCAATTTAAACTTACCGCGTTCCACGGCTGCAGGCCGGCTGCTAGATGCCAGCGCTGCCGTACGGCGGAGACGCGCGTCAATCCAGGCGCCCTAATTCAACATTTATGGAACTACGTTGCCCTACTTCACGCGCGTTGCAAGTTGGTTCTAAGTTAGAGTTCCTGTATATAGCTCCCCTAGGGGAGCAGATTTGCGCGTCCTTCCGCCATCTTGAGTTCCAGGTCGTGCTGGAAAGACACCCGTCTCGCATGTAGGAGCTGCCCTGGGCCGCCACGCCACCGGCAGCGGCGAAAAGGAGTGGCGAGGGGTGGCGCGGACAAAAACCAGCGCACGATTGTCGGCTGGTTATCAGCTGAGCAGCTGTTGCTTCCGCCGCCTCCGCAACCACCGATGCTCAGTTGAGGTGAACTGGCTGAATACGGGGTCTTGTGGGCAGCACTGAAAACGGGCTTTCCTGTCGAACCGGAATTCCCGCGGCATGTGGCAATCAGACGCGCAACTCTTCCGCTACGCGATATACAGGAACTCTATTCCGTGTGGAACGTGGACGCTGTCTAGTAGAGCCTTTCGTAGCTGTTTCCGTTTGATTTCTTAAAATGCCGCTAGAAGCTACAGTGGCGCGGGCGACACCAGGCGGCTGAGTGAATGTTTCATGCAGTGGATGCAGTATTTTATTCGCTATCGCAAAAATCAAACATTCATGAATTTGTTATAAGAGAACACTGCAAATAAAACTTATGTATTGATTTCTTGCAACATAATTGGGTAATGCTTGGGTAAAGTTTTTGGGTAAAGCTTTTCAAAAGTAGTAGTTAGTCCATCAATGTCACCTCAATTGCTGAGTAGAACAAAGTCAATCTACCCATCGGCTAGAGCATGGAAAACAGAAAGGTCATACGAACTTTCAAAATCTGGAAACGTAGTTAAAACAAATCGTGGCTTACTGACTTCGTATGCAAGAGAAACGAGAACAGCCTAATGGTCAGACTCGGCCATCAAGTATTTCGATGTTAAATCCTTTACCCGAAAAGGTGGGGCTTACAAATACTAGGTCGGGAACAGCATTTACCCTGGTGGCACCTTGAACAATTTGAGTCAAGGCAAAAGATACTGTCGATAAGTCGATAAGTTCCCTGCAGATACGAGTTTCGCGACTATCACAAGTAGGGAGGGTCAGTGGATACCTGGGGCAATAAAATCGCCCATGCAAATGACGTTGGATGCACTAAAGTTGTGCTTATACATGGAGTTGTTGAGATAATGTCATGTTTCAACATTCGAGCCAGGAGGCCGATAGAAAATCCTAGCGACAATGGCATATTTGTGAAGGCAAATCGCACACCAAACAGACTCAGTTTCGGCGGGCCCTGGAAGCATAGAAAATTTTAAGTCGGACGGGACGAGCAGAGCGAGACCTCCCCCGTTCCCCACTAGCCGATCAGTGCGAACTGCAGTATAACCTGGGAGAGTGAACTCGGCATCGAGAATACCATCATGAAACCACGTTTCGGTTATGCCTATGACGTGAAGGTAATGAGCTGAGACGAGGGACAAGAGGCTAGGTAATTTTTTTGTTATGCTCCTAGCATTTAATTTAGAAGCATTTCTAGCTTTTCAATTTAAATTTAAATATAAGAGCAGATTAACCAAGGGTGCGACACGTCGGGTGCAAGGCCCTGCCGTTAGAGACATCTTCAAGGCTGCTAAGGAAAATTTGGGGGGAGCGGGAGGGGGGCTAGTAGAGTTTGTGGTCTTTCAACGCAGTGGTCACAGATGCGACCTTTGCTGCCAGGAAATACGGCTTTCGCATTACGCCCATGTTCGGGTTGATGGCTGAAACCCCCGGTAACGAGAATACCATATGTTCCGCATATAAAATACACGTGCACTAACAGGACAACATCGTTTGCAGGGTTTTATGTATTGCTATCATGCTGTAATAACAGCTTCCAGTAATTTGACATCACATTTTGAGCTAGACACAGGTGCTCGATAAACGGTTTTGTATTTTCTTGAGCTACTGAGCCGATCCAAGTACCAACACAATAAAGAAATATATTAGCGGACTATAAACATTGCAAGGTGGTGAATAAATACAGTTCGCAGTATGTCTTCACTGCCGGCTTCACAATAGGCAGCGAGCAGAGCAGTTTGATTAAATTTACACATCCGGTCAAACCGCTTCCACTCACTGACTAGCGAGACACACTGTTAATCGTTAATCCCTATTAATTATTACAGATTTTCCAAAGTAACTCTAGCTATGGCTACATCAGCCTTGGCTTCAGTGAGCGGAAGCGGTTCGGCCGATCGAATGAAAATCAAGACCTTCCTCTCTCACCTCGTGAATTGTAAAGTGGGTGTTAAGTATCGCTACAGGTATTACGCAAGGCCACACACGACCACACACACAAAAAAGGAAAGCTTGGGGAGACCCCAGCCCACGACTAAAGGATCCGTTATCAGAGGCGTAACCTCATCACCAAACCCAACAGCGGGGAAAAGCATCTTATCAAGCGAATTTCGTTCGGTCTGGACGGAATGCTAGGCTGCCTATTTTTAACTACAGACAACGCGCAAGACGGCTTTATCCGCGGTCATGAGCGCATCGCGGCTCAACGGGTAAAGAGAGGAAAGCAAGGGCACAACGTTCGCGTCGTGCTTAGAACATTGATCATCAAAACAGGAAAAAGCTCATGCTAAAGTGAGCTTCACAGGCGAGACACGGCACAAAACTCTTGTCGCGCGAGGCGACGTATCGTTGCGCTACGGGGCGAGCGCTTCACAATAATTTATTTCCATCCAAAAACCGAACAAACAACAGTGCAGGACCGAAATACAGAGGCATAAATAGGAGCAAGGTGTAGCCTTCACACGACGTGGTTTATATTCAGTAGTTACCCTTGTAAGATGAAGAATTGAAGAAAAAAGCCCGCCGCTTTTCTGTATTGAAGCTGTATTGTATTGTTGTTGTTGAAGCTGTATTGAAGAAAAGCTGTGTTGTTGTGGTGACACTCCGGCCATTTGCAAAATGCCGCATTTCAAAATTGCAGCACCGCAACAAAATGACGTCGGCAGGGCGCTGCTTTGATGTTTCAGTAAATTCCTGTAGAACATTAAAAAATAGCCCGATTTTATTCAATTTTATGCGTGATAATAGTCGAGTATTCTTCCAATTTTACGCCTGTTATTGGCCAAGACGAGAAAATAACAGAAAAATTCGGTACAGCAACGCACATTGCATGTAAAGACTCGGTATATCTACACAAAGCTTTTACAGTGTATGTACTGGGCCAATATCCAACCTTAGAAGCGTCCGAAGAGTTTACGTAGCCTTTAGTGCAGCTAAGAGCCCAACACAGCTGCCTATATTTCACTTCACCACACAAATACGCTCACGCTACCACCTAAACATAGAGCAACCAAAGCAAAGATGACAACAACAGAATGTTGTGTAGTCCGATGCGCCGGGCCATTCCAATAACGACGGAAGCGCCGAGTGGTGGCGCCACCCGTCCAGCTGCCCGATCATTATACTTTGCTTGGCACACGCAAGATCATTATAAATCCCAACCTCGCCCACTGTGAAAAAATCACCAGTCATTCTAATTTGTGAGTGCTCATTCAAAGCGAAGCGTTTTACCTCACGACATAAGGGTGACATATTTTTAGCAAACTTTTGCCGTAATTGAATGCTGTGGCACCACGTTTGCAGAGCGTAAGCTCGCTGTGAGCACCCAGAGCGTGCCGTGAACGCGCACGTATTTGCGCAGTTCGAGCGAAATCAGCGCAGTACGCACGAACGGGAGGTAACCCGCCACGGTGGCTCAGTGTTTAAAGCATTGCGCTGCTGAGCACGAGGTCGCGGGTTCTATTCCCGGCCATGGCGGCCGCTTTTCTCATGGAGGCGAAAAGCAAAAACGCCCGTGTGTACGAGATTTCGGCGCACGTTAAAGATCCCCAGGTGGTCAACATTAATCCGGAGCCCTCCACTACGGCGCGCCTCATCGCCTGCGTTGCGTCGGTGCGTTAAACCCTACAATCAATCAATCAATCAATCAATCAACGAACGGGCGATAAACTTGGATGCAGCCAGCGCCTCCTTCTGTCATTTTGTCATGGCACCTGTCCTTATGACCCCACCGACGGCACAGAGGTACTGCACTCGCCCCGTATGCGGGAAGTACCGAGTTCGAATCCATGCGCCTCCGGGCACCCACCGGTTCCTTTAAGGGGTACAGGTGTCGTTGGTCGAATGCGGACCCTGAAAGAGGATTTCACGCCTGGAAAGCGGCCTTTTTATTGATAATACTGCAGGCCAGATTTTCTGGCCCAAGCAGGAGGGGCAACTGGCAATGCACAAAGCATTGTTATACAAGGAGCAAATTTTTCAAGTAAGAACACAAAAAATAAGAAAAAGTACAAAGCAGATCAGTGTAGGCATAGCACACCGTACAATGTATATACTCAATGACAAATGTTCTCCTGAAGCGCTTCGGAAAACATTTTGGCTTGAATAACTGCTTCCGGGAGCGAATTACATTCAGAGATGGCACGTGGAAAAAAAAAACTATGCTTGAAAGGGTTTGTTTCAGCGAAAACAGGCTGCAAGGAGTGAACATGCATGTGCCGCGACCTTCTTGTGATTAAGGGTTGGATTAAAGTAGACGGAGTTATTTTAACTTCAGACGCTGCAATATTGCGCATGAAGGATAAACGGGCCAAGCGTCTTCGAACTTCTAAAGATTTCGGTTACACTTGTCGATCTGGCACGGCCTCCTGGCCTTCTACAAGACCGCACTTCCTCGGGAGTGAAAGCGTTTGGCGGCATGTCCTGCCACATGCGTTTACCGAGTTGAGCCTCAAAAGTGGTTGCTTGCACCTATTTTACCGGTGGGTGCCCGGCGTCACCAAGGCACACGGATGTACATTGTGTGCCTTGGTGCCACCGGGCACCTACAGGTAAAATAGGTACACATGACTCCCCGGCCTAGCGCTTGGCCCTTGTGCGGGAGTACAACGCTTGGGAAGTTGAGCCGGCTTGCCCGGAAAATTTCCAAGGGTTGAACCTGGATATGACGAAGTTGACAAAAATTCGCATTTTTCGTTACAACCAGGTTTTCGTTACAGGCAGGTTTCGAATTTAAGCTCGCGGGAATGGAGCAGAAAGAAAACCAAGATGCTAGGCATCGGTAATGCTGAGCTCACCCTTGTTCAAGGATATTTCGAAGTGAAAAACTACCCGCCGCGGTGGCTCAGTGGTTAAAGCATTGCGCTGCTGAGCACGAGGTCGCGGGTTCTATTCCCGGCCATGGCGGTCGCTTTTCTGATGGAGGCGAAAAGCAAAAATGCCCGTGTGTACGAGATTTCGGCGCACGTTAAAGATCCCCAGGTGGTCAAAATTAATCCGGAGCCCTCCACTACGGCGCGCCTCATCGCCTGCGTTGCGTCGGCGCGTTAAACCCTTCAATCAATCAATCAAGGTCGCGGGCTCTATTCCCGGCCATGGCGGCCGCTTTTCTGATGGAGGCGAAAAGCAAAATCGCCCGTGCGTACGAGATTTCGGCACACGTTAAAGATCCCCAGGTGGTCAAAGTCAATCAGGAATCCTCCGCTACGGCGTGCCTCATCGCCTGCGTTGTGTCGGCGCATTAAACCCTACAATCAATCAAATAACAAGAAAAAACTGCGTGATTTGCGCTTGCTGCTGCTACATGGCCCCCCAATTTATAAACGTATATAAGTACCAGTTTTGCTTTTTGATACTTAACGCCTTAACGGCTTTCAAAAACCAAACTTATGCTGAAAGGGTGCATGTTATTTTCTGCAGTAAAATTGTTGAAGGGATGCTAGCTGGGACACTGTACCAAGCGGTGACGTTCTTGTTTCTCGCCGGTGGAGACGCGTCATTTAAAAGTTCGAGCGTATCTTGGAAAGACAAATCTTTTCGTTTTCAGACAGCACAAATCATCGACAAACCCATACCACAGATATCAGGCGTCACACGCGACTACACACCGACAGGCAGGTCTAGCCCGTAACCGACACCGCGCCCTCACCTGGAAACGCAGGAGAGGTTGCGGTGCGGGCGAAATTCGTTAAAGGAGCCATGAAGACAAAACACAAGTTGGGTTTATTAGAAAGATTGCTTAGCCCCGATAACAATGATACCAATATCATCGCAATCTTCGAACAAATACCGGAGATATGAAAGGAAACGTGTGAAGCAGTCGCGACCCCGTAGCCAATTTCCCGCAACTTTTCTATGACGTCACGGAACATTGTTTGTGCGATTGGCGGCCGCCTAACTGACCTGTCGCGACGTCACATGACTGGACGTCAGTAATGGGGCCTCTAGTTTCATTTGACCGCATCACTTGACTGCTAACGTGCAGTTAACGCACTGAAAATTATGTTTTATTGTTGGCCAGTATGACGTCATTCTTGCTCATAACACATCACTGTGGCGCAAAATTTGGAACTTTTTAAATACTTCCTGTTTTTGTTTTCGTTAAAAAAAATCTTTTGTGGCTGTAATGGAGCTGAGTGAGATACTGAATCCTAGTTCTTTGAAATTTAACGAAGTTTTATTTTCTCTTCATGGCTCCTTCAAGTTAGTGCATTTAGCCAGCCGATTTTTTAGAAAAAGGGTAAGAAACCTTGACTCGTCAGCGTAGCGATATCGTTACAGGTTAACCGTCGCAACTCCTTTGTTTCATAGAGGTCGCAAACACATGGGCTTCAATGAAGGTGTAAATGGAGAATTGAAAAACCTCGATAAATCCAGGAACTCGTACATAGAGGTTGGTTACATCCAGGTTTCACTGTATGTAATGAAGCGGCTGGAAAATGCAACTTCTTTTAAACTTTTTGCCCTTGCCTTCTCTTACGGCCTCCCCGGTTTGAAACGATCGAGCGCCTAGACGCTGTCGCTGCACAAACACACGGGGCGGTGCCTTTACCTTGGCTGAACTTGCATACCAGGTTAGCGGTGCGAGGAACGAGACGTGTTCTTTGTTTCACCAGGAGCTTGGGATTTAGCGTCGTAGAACCGCAGTCACCTTTTTAATGCTATTTTCTGAATTTCAGCTGACGCCAGCACCTTTATATTTCTTTGCACTTTTTTTTTTCTTTTCAGGCGAATGGGCTACGTCGATGTTCCGGAGTAAGTGCGATTAATGCGACGTCAAGAGCTCCAAACTCTGAGCCGAAGCGCATGTTTCTTCTTTTAGCGGCCCTAAAATTGAGGAAGAGAGTCAGGGCTGATTAAGAAAAGAATTTTATTTGTTGCGTGGTTTGAGCTTACACCTACCGGATTGCGAACATTAGCATCCCATCCCGACGACACCAGACACATAATGCGAGGTCACAGAAACTGCGGAGAACGCTTTGAACGGTTATAATATTCTATTTCAAGTGCGCCCTGATTACCATGAAAGCGAAGCCATTTCGTTTGACAGAACCGAAGATTCTCCATCCGCACTTAAAGGGACACTGAAGTGATTTGTAAACATTGCGGGATTACTAGCGCAAATTGTAGTTCGGAGTCCGTAGGCATTGTTTCGACCACTCTGGCCGCGTTTACGCGAATTTATTTAGTAGAAAAATCAATTCGAAAATGCTGTCCTCCTCTCTTTACGCTCGCCCATTTTCTGTGGCGTTTTCGTGTGACGTCAGCAGGAGATGAGCTGGAAAATGGCTGCGCTACTGCACGGTTCGCCGACCAGCCGACCTACCGATCGAGTCAGTCGGCCCAGCGTTTCGTCCGCCGGCCGCCGACGGGTCGTCGCTATTCGCTCGCTCAATTGAAACTAAGCCACAACACCTTTGTGAATGAAAGAATGTGCCTTTCCTTACTTTGTTAGTTTGTACACTGTGTCAAACTCAGAGTCGGGGTCGCTCCACACAAGCGCTGCACAAGTGCACATGCGACGCTTCGCTGACTTTACGCTAGTAGGAAAATCTAAGGCCAATTGAATGCGGAAGAAGAGTCAGCGAAGTCAATATAGGTACTAAGAAAATAAAATCACCTGAAACTTTTACCGTACAGCGCAAAACTAGGGAGCAGGAAGCACATTTTGCGCTGGGTAAACAAGCACAGCGGTCAGCAGCACGACCGCACATCTGCGAACGCTTTTCCGTCAAAGAAATGCAATTGCTAGACGTGAGATATTGTGGAAGTTTGGGGGACACTTACTGCAGGAGTGATATACAACAAATAGTCACATAAAGTACTTAAAATGCTTAAAATAAATAAAAGTGTAAACTGGTCATACATTATAAACCTTATATATCCACACTGGCCAATGCCGGCTCGTGGCCTAGCGGTCTGAGGCGCTGGATTTTGTTTTGAAAGTCGCAAGTTCGAATCCCCGATGGTACATGTATTTTTTTTTTGTAAGTTGATTGTTTCGTATGCGGCCGATGTTTTCTGAACTGAGTTCACCATTTTTGCGCCGTAACGTTCACTGCTCCACGAGCGAGATCGCAGAACGCGCGCATACTGACAATGACGCGCTAGCGAGTTCTCGTTGGCGTGCTGTTGCCACAAGCACCGACTGCTTGCGGACAGTGGGCCCAGGCCTGAATCAGCACACCCTTGGCCTGGTGCAAACTAGTTTTTTACGAACAGACATGAGTGAGGCAAGCTCCGAATATGCGGGAAAAGCGCATGGCATTTGAGAGTCTGCGGTGACGCGGAGGGCGTTCATCCACTGCGTAGGCCTCGTCTAAAGATTTCTACGATTCCAAGCCGCCCTGGGAGGTTTATCTTAGACATTTGACAGCCGACAACATGGCAGAAGCGCGGTACGGCGATAATTGAGAAATCGAGAATGCCCATCCAACAACGCCATGAGATGTCAAGCATGTTGTTTTACAGAACCGAAACCGAAACCGAAACTTTTGATTGCTAACCTTGGGCATCGTCCAATCACGGTGCCCCCCCCCCCCTCCTGACGTCACAGCCTTTAGTTGGTGCGGCCGCCGCAAACCGCGCATAGTAGTTTTTCTTCTTTCGCGCTTTGTAAAATAATTACCGAATTGTCAACCGGATAAACGATGAATAGTGTGTTAATTTGAGCCAGTCTACACAGTGCAAGCAAAAACGGGAGCTTGACAAATTCATTTCAGTGTCCCTTTAACAAGCCGCTGCCCTGGTGCGGTAAGAAAGTAAAAAATCACGATTGGTCATATTGCCATCAAAGTGGTGTCCTTGGCTTCGCGTAAAAGTACATAAGCCTTCTTACTAAAATTCCAAGCCTGAGTGAATACTTGCACCATTCGTACATAATGAATAGTTGAATATATTATCAAGTAGCAATAAGGAAGAAAATAAATGGCAGCATCTCCACGGCGTGGATGATGGCGAGGGTGCGGAGTACGGGGACTCGAAATGACATCAAGTTGCGTCCCGAGTGACATCCGATTTGCACCCCGACCATCATTCGATTTGAGACGTGAGTTGCACCTTGATTATTCCCCAAATGAAACTGCAACTCATGGCTCAAATAAAATTTGGCTTGATTTTCACCTGATGGTGGTGTATGCACGGATGGACGCGGACGGACATTGGGAGTACAAGCGAGGGAGTGAGCCGTTCCACTCTCAGGTACTAACTCACGTTCGTAGCCCAATCGGACGGGAACCGGCGTATTCAGCATGGTATGGGTAAATAATAGGCTCTCATCAAACCTGCGGTATACGAGGAAAATCTATATGTACTAACACTCACAAGGCCAGGTGCGTGCTTGAGTAGCGATGCCGCAAAAGTATGTGTCGCGGTGCTTCAGCTGTATATCGAGAAGGCTTTTGATTGTGTGTCACATGAAGTTTTGTTTTGGATACTGGATTATATCAATGTATGTTCTGTTATCAAAGATGGGGTGGTTTTGGCGTACCGAAATTGCACTACGCGGTTAGTGGTGAATAAGACATTGGGAGCGCCAATCGACGTGCAACGCTCGGTGCACCAGGGATGCCCACTCAGCCCACTATTGTTTTGTATTTACATTGAAACTTCGAGTTAGCGTATCCTAAAAGACGTACAGATTCGTGGATTCCGCCTCCTGGACACGAAGTGAAACTGCTGGCTTATGCGGATGACATTGCCGTGTTCTGTGAAAACAAGGAGAGCATTTATAGAGTAGTCCAGGTCACAAAACGGTTCAGTACCATAACCGGAAGCCCACTAAATTGGCGAAAATATCTTGGTTTCTGGCATGGCGAATGGCAATCCACCCCCAGCGCTTTTGCCACCGTAGGCTGGACACAACCCAAGTTAGGCATCTGGGAGCCCACCTACAGTTTTATAGCGATAGCGAACCATATTGGCGTAAACAGACACAAGAAACTCGCGCGAAAGCGGACAAGTGGAGGGGGCCTTATTTGTCCACATTTGCTAGGGTGACCGTGTGTAATTTGTTCTTAGTCTGCAAACTGTGGCATGTGATGTAGGTGTTGCACTGCTCACGCACGAACGTGCAAAAGTTGCAGTGAGTGTTCGCTGTTTTTGTCTTGGCCTCGAATTGGGAGAGGTGCAGTCGTAACAACCTTTTTAGGAGTGTGAAAGATGGAGGAGTGGGGCTAGCGCATTTATTTGTGCGACAACTAGCAAATAGATTTTTTAGAGATGCATGTGCCCCTTTTTTTCGTCGTACAGTGTGTCAATTAAGGCTAGGCAGGGGTCTCCCCGATTTCGTGATTACGACTGAATACATGACGGGAGATGTCTTTGGATATTTTAAGGAGGTTGTGGCCAGCGTGAAGTTTTTAAACGCAAGATTTTCCAGAGTATTTAAGTACGGTTACGCGTAAGAAATTTTACCATGATATCGTCGATGTTGTGTTCACTGTTCCCATGTACAGGGCTACGTACTGTGGAAGCCCCGGTAGCGATGTGCTTAAGAGGGTTAAAAGAATGCAGATTCGAGCTGGGGTCAAGTCTTATGTGTTTAGGTTACATACAGCAACATTATTAGTACGAACGTTTATGGAAGAAAGCGGGTTATTGGTACCGTGGAACAGATTGTTTTAGTTGTAAATCCCCCGAGACAATAGATCATGTATTTTTGCATTGTTGGCAGGGAGTATATTTCTGGGATGCGCTACAGAGGACATTACCCAAAGATTTTCTACTAGATCCTCACGGTATACGCTTCCTTGCAATAGAAAACGAGGATGCAGTGCCTTACGATTTAGTCATGGCACTGGGTCTCCATAGTATATGGCGCGCACGTACAGCAAGGTTGTACAATGATGTTGATGCGCGATGTGCAACGGAGTATTTAAAAGAGAGCATTGGCCGATTTGTTGAAGTTATTACGTTCCACCAGGAACTACCTGATTGGCTGCCACAAATAGAGCAACTAATCGATATGAGGGCATTTTAAATTGACAAAGTCAGCCCTGCAGTGGCTGGCAACTCCACCACATGTATGTGTATATATTTACAATGTTGAGATGTAATCTGTTGTAAATTGTCAAAGACAGGCAATGAATAAAAAAAGGCTCGTGGCCCAATGGGTGAGACAACTGAAACTAACTCTGTCTGGTCTAGCAGACACAGGCTCGAATTCTGCCGGTGCCTGTGTGATTTTTTGCGATTGTAAACGCTATGCCCACGGACGCGGACGTACATTGTGCGGTCCTAAGATACACCGCACCTATTTCCTGTTTATGTAGCAGGAAAGTAGTTATAGAATGCGTAGTTGTTAACACTACTGCTCTGACGCTGAGAAAATACTAGAAAGATATTTATGAATGGAATCAAAGTTTTGAGATATCAACAATATCTCATTGGCCGTTTTGTTTTAGGACCCCATGAATATTCTGGTACTTCTACAACCGATACTAATACCACCGATAGCTAAAGACGCTGCATACAGAAAAAAAAATCAACTAAATGTGCAGAATAGTTGAAAGGAATGTTTCTCTTGTACTTATTCACGACGCGAATTTTTAATGCAGAGTCTACAATACAACTGTGTGAATTTCGTATTTTGGGACTGAAAGATTTGCCCTTGTCAGCAAGTAAGCGCCGTGGATTCAAACATCTTATCTTGCAGCTCGTTGCCTTAAAAAATTGAAAGTCGCTGAAGCTTCGCCTTTAACCGGGGAACGCGATAGCGTTATTGTGCTAGATGATGAGGAACACGGCAGTGCACCCCGCGTGGGTATACGGTGGCGCATCCATCCCACGTGTCCCAACCATAGAGTTTCATACTAATGTCTACTAGAGGGAAATCTGGCGCCACTGTCTAGGAGAGCCGCGCTTCAGCGAGCGTTCCGCGATGTACGAGGAACGAACGTTTCACTTGTACTTAGAAATGGTCATGAACAGGCTGAAAAGTTGGCTCTGGCTGGAAAAAAGCAAAAATATTATTACTAGACGACGACGAGGATGCGATCAACGAGGAAGAAGAAGCAGGGCAGGCGCGCAGCCAGCGCCGGTTCTGTCTCATGGCCGACATCTTGTAAATAGTGAAAATGCATCGTTCGCCCATGTCATGGTTCACGTCATTTGTCCTGTCACCACGTAACAATATTACTGTAGAAGGTTCTTAATATATGTTTTGTTATTGCAAAGGGAATCTGCAAACAGATTAATTTGCATTAATATATTTAGACGCTTTATGTACGACGAACAAGAAAAAAAACGTTACCCTTTTTTGTTGACTTTGGCTTCGAGACAAAAAAGAAGCCTTATGGCTAGCTAAGCCTAGTAGGCGACGAACGTCGCTAGCGGCAATGGCGCCACCCAGAGTAGCCCGCGACAGTAGCTACAGATTTCCCTCTAGTGTATATTATTATGAAACTCCATGGACCCAACAGCAAGCGGGCTCTGTGATGCTTTGCCCCTAATGGTGATGTCGTTGTACCCCTTCGCGGTGCCCGCGGGTAATCAAAAGTTTCCGCTCTTGACGGTATGCCAACTGTTGGGGCAGGCTTTTAAGATCCAGAGGTTCCAGTGTGCGCCACGTGGTGGCTCTGCGAGATTTCATGCCTAAGTCAATTTTTCACTCACGGTGAACGCCTCCTCCGACCAAGCATACTTTTCTCCCACTGGGGGCCTTTAACCGCTCCCACTTAAGTTACGTTATTTCATGTGCGAATGCGACTGCTAGCGATAGAATGACGGGAGCGGTGCTGATATAGTGCTTGTGGTCTACCCACTCTTTGGTTTCTCTGCATCTTCAGTGTGGTGCACGACTACAAGGAACAGTGTACGGTGGCCTGCATGAGCGTGCTTCTGCTCCTCATCTCGCTCTGCCTCCTCGCCATCCTGGTCCTGCTCTTGACTGAAGGCGGCAAGTGTACTTACGTCTACGCCAGCGTATCTTGTAGTTAAACCTGTAAAAGGAACCTGAAGGCGGTATACAAGTTCGATGCATTCGGAATGTTGCACTGCAATTACAACAATCCTGCTAATGTGACGCCATGTTAAACGAGAACAACGGCTCCGTACCAACTTACTCGCCTCAGAGCTATGACGTCATAATGACCAGCTTCGGAGATTGGCAGCCGTGAACACCGGAATATGTGGTTGCAAATAGGGTAGCGTCTCCCGTTGTTTTATCGCACCCGCATTTTGTATTTTTGGGATTCCCTGAATGATGTCGCTGATGACGTTATGTAGGGAGAAGTTGGAATGTTTCTTTTTTGTATTGATGATCTCTTTTAGGGAAAATCAAGTCACTTGGCGGAGGAATTAAATTCAGCCAGCTACCGAAGGATAGGTTTTTTAAGTGAAAGAGGTGTGTTTGTTGTATTCATGGTCCCAGTAAAGATTGATGTGTTTGTTTCTCCGAAGTTCGGTGTCGATCAAGAACCCGATCGCCCGGGCTCCGGTTGATTTGGGAGGAGGCTCGCAGGGCGATGGTGTTTAATTTGCCGGTGGCGGTGACCGAATTGACGAAGTCGAGGCGTTCGTATTTGACGAAAGGAAACAGAATATAAATACAACTATTTACATTAGGATAACTGAGTAAATAAGAAATAAAAAGAAAAAAAACTTCAAACTGCAGTTAGACGCTAGCTCTAAGCGCATACAAGTAACTCGAGCTTCTCAATTCCGTCTAACTATACTATGCTATGGGCGTACACAAACCACTCGAGTGACGGCGGGGACTCTGTTCCCGCCGCAGGACCCGTCCAATGGCCCGGCACACAGCTGTACACTGAACTTCCGACGCGATTCTACAGTATGCCTCTCGCTTACAGGGCTTACAAATCCCAATCTAGCTTCAGCGGTGGTAACTCCTTGTCTCGCCGGGAACTGGCTAGCTGAGATGTCAGGCAAGAACGCTCTTTAATGGCCAAGTTCGGCCTTATAACACCTCGGTAATACTCTCTCTCTCTCCGGAACGCCCCTCTAGCTTTCGTCCACGCGTAAGGGAGTGCCCAAATTCACGTAGGCTACTGTAACTCAGCGATGTGCCGAATATTCATTTGCTGCCACCACCTTTGAGTCAAACGCCTGTGCGCAGGCGAGCAAGAACGCGGCGGCGAGTACATAAAACTCCCAAGGGTGGGGCGAAAAGCGGCGGCTACCGAAAGGCAGCCGTTCCTATACGGTGGCGCGCGACAAAGGGATCTAGCGGGAAAACCACCGCTGCCGTGCGGTCAGGAGCCCACAATTACCCCTTCGTTGTCAGCTACGTGCCCAATCCTCGAAACTTGGCGGGCCGTCTGCCTTCGTAAATGGGATTATTCCCGCGGCATTCTCGGAATCAAGACAAGCCGTCTCCCGAACGCGCTGAAGCGAGTTGACGACGACCACAGCGTAGTGTTGGCAGTGCAGCGCCTCTAGACCGAGCGGCAGGGATGTATCCTTTCACGCGCCAGGCCGGGGCGCCTGCCGCTGACCTCGTGAGTGGACCTTACACTCCCCAAAAACAGCGAGACTATATTTCAACACCTTATCCCACACACACTGAGTTAGCCAATTTTTCTCTATTTTGTCGCTACTGATACGCACCAGAACTAAGTAATTTCCCGGTTGGTTATTTAGGTAGATTGCTCTTTGGAGGAAATACATAATTTAAGTTATACACGGCGCCTTGGATTTTTGCCTGTAGGTGCGGAACTACGGCTGTGTATTCTAAATCTTTTAAGTTTCGGATCGTGTACGAAACATTACACAGTAGACAGGCTACTTGAAGTTGTACGCTGCAGCAGTGCTTCCTAATACAGGGGAGTGCCGCCTTTCTTCTTATAACAGTTTTAGTTTTCTAGACCAAAGCGGAGTAACGAAACAAGCTCCGTCCGTTTAGGAGTATCCCAGCGTGTGCAGAAGCATCGTCAGCATTGTTTTTAGATGTGGGAAATGGTGTGCACACGCTACGGGTGTATACGGTACCAACCATACAGCCTGCCACCACTCCTTCGTGTGTATTTGTTCACCATTACTGAGTACAACATTCTACGACAACTCGCCGTTTCATTGTCGCGCAGTCAAGACGGCTGGCTGCACTAAAATAAAAGAACGCATAGTAGCACCAAGGCATAATGCAACTCAGTATTTCTTTTCTTTAGACAAGCCTTGGTTTATGGAATGTTCATTCTGCCCTAACTTAGCTTCCGTGGGAATGTTCTTATGAAAAAAGGAAAAAGCTCAGCCCGAATAGGAGCTAGTAATACTCTCTCTTGAGAGTACTCCCGGAATCTACGCGCACTGCGAGTATCAGCCTTCGAAGTATCAGGGACACTTACAATGCGACAGCTTGCGATAGTGAAGCATGGCGTTATAGGTTTAAATGGCGATAACTTATACGCGGGAACCTCACAGCTTTTGCTGATATGTTTTTTTCTTCTGTTGGTTCTCTTCAGTTTAGCGGCATTCCAGCCGATGTGGAATTTCTGAAGTAAAATAATGTTTTCTTTAAATTGATGAGAAGAAAATATGATAACAGGAATGAGAGAGCGTTAGTGTATACTTCTTATACGCCCCTTATAGTTCTTTGAGGCAAAATTTGTCTGAGAAATTTGTTTGTAAAACCGGCAATAACCTCCCCGCATTTGTTGATCACCCAATGTTGAAGCCATGCGGGGAATACAAACAGCGGTGGTAAAATATATTCTCAGAGAAACTACTGAATCACTGGATCATCTTAATTAAAAAATAATAATAAATAGCTTAATAAAAAAATCTGGAATAGCGGACAAGACTGAAATATTTGTGGTCGCCGAAGTAAGGCTTATGGCGTTACGAAATAAAGTGGTGGACGTAAAGTACGTTTCAATATTTGGAATGAAGTTTACGCGCCTTTCCTTGGGCTTCTCTTTCTAATTCTTTGTTTCGGCTGATTTATTTCCAGGTTTCAACTTTTCTTTTGGTAAGTGAATGTAGCAGCTTTGAAAAATATTTTCCTACGAGCAATCGCAATACACTTTGAGCGCACAGTCATGCAAATGTTGGGTGATCCAAGTCATAGCGATTCCTTTTCGGTTGCAGTTGGCCAGTTGTTATGGAAGACGGTAGTCTTTCGTAGGCTATGTAAACCCGGAAATTTAAATCGGTGTGTCTCCCTGTCTGGGCCTCGACTCATGCACCCAGCGAAAGATAAAAGAATTCTGCGACAAAAAGTTTAAATCAGCAAAACCTTTCCTATCCACTAAATTTGGTACCATACCTCATACTTAACAACATTGTTGAAAAAAGGGATATTTGAAGCGACATCTATATAACTGATACAAGGCGGTCTTTCTTTATTTGAAAATAGATCTGTGCTCGATACTTGCGGCATCCAATAAAAACACGCGTTAAAAACACTGTTCTTGACCTAAAGTACAAAAAGGGCTCTTGCCCAAGCTAGCGTCACTAATTAAGTTACGCTTAAGAGTACCGCCACTTCGCGCACCCGGAACCATCTGGGGCCATTTTGCTTCTGGCTTGCAGTGTTGCCATCTCTCCCAACGAAACCGCCGCCGGTTGTGACGGGCAGAATGTGACCAGCCGCTCTAGCGTCCGCGCAGCAGAGAGAGAGGGGAGAGGCGCCCAGACACAAAATGGGTGCGCCTATATGTAAACAAATATCACGTGGTGCCGACCGACCAATGAAAATCCTGGCGGCACATAATAATGAGCGAAAAGAGCGCCGATACCCTAAAAGCCTTTATTTAGTGACACTACCCCAGCCTAGACCTCGTGCTGCATTGCAAGTCCAAAAGTAACAAATGGAGCGTGCGATCATTGAATTGACTAGAGCAGGACTCCACCAGGTTTATCGTGGGGAGAGCGACACGTGACGAAAAGGGCGTAAGTGATGGGGGCGCTGGGACATAAGGGGGCATTTAATTGGCAGGGGTGGCAGAAGACTATCGTCTTTAAGCGACATTTGCAGCGATGTGAGTATATACGCGGCCAATCTTTTACGTGTATCACTGAACTCTAACTGCTCGAGAGGGGGATGCACACACGGTATTTTAGGACGCACAAGATCAAAATAGGCTCGCGTGCTCCGGGCTCGATTCTGGCAGCGCAGCTGTAAACGACTACCTACTAATAGTTTTTCGCTCTGAAAAAAAAACATAAATCTCCCGAGGTTTTCCGGGTCTTTCAAGTGCGAGGCATTCTCTAAAGGTGGTCGTTTAGTCCTGTATTCCGGAGATGACGAGCGGGAGAATGTAGCGAAGCGATGAACCAAATAGGCTGTGAAATGCACTTTCCTCGTCAACCTCCCAATACATGGCGGCAGCAACGAGCAGTTGCGCAACGCGCAAAAGATAGATCGAATTCATTCGAACGCCTAAGGTGAAAGCGGATAGCGCAGCTACTAATTGCATCAAGCGGTAAAAGGACAACGCTTCTTGTGAAGGCGGCGCGGATGCAAACGTGCGGATGTTCAACTGTACATTCATTTGTTCGAATTCAGAAACTTTATGTGCTGCGGTGTCTTCGGACCAGTGATAGTTGCGATGACACTAACCCTGTCTTCGTAGTCGGTGATTTACAAGTGTGGGTTCAGATGTTTCGGGGCTGGCCGCTTGCGGCTCGCGATGCCACAGTTACCCAGCACAACAGACCACCCAGTGGGATACATACAGGAACTTTACAGTGTCCAGTAATGTGTGCGCAGTGGCAAGTATGCCGATAAGTGCATATTGACACACAGACAAGGAACTTTATTTAGGTCCTGAGGAGCTGCATGAGGAGTGTAGTTGCGGGCCCTTCCCACGTAGGGACAAGAAGGCCGTAGCCCTCCGCCCTTTCCTAGGCCCTCTGCGCAGCCAGAAGCTGGACGGAGGCGTCACCGCTTCTGAGGCCTTCCTCCCAATCCTCTGTTTTATTAAGAAGAGCATCGGGTGTTTCAGGGCATTGCCAGCTAGAGAATATTATCTAAAGAGCAATACGATCTCCGCAGTGCGGACAGTGCTGTTTAATGTTGGACGCAAAGTGACTAAACCTGCCCCGCGAATGGAAGTACCCGTCTGGAGCATTATTAAGGCTGACGACTCAGAGCGAGGAAGCTTTGGATGAGGAGGTGGGTAGACCCTACGAGAGAGAAAATAGTGTGCAACAGCCTTGTGAAATGTTAGGAGCGGGTACCTGCACTTCTCGGCGTCCTCGCCCACAAAATCGCCGGTGCCCCCGTGGTCAGGTAACCCTCACGCACGGTCAGGGGCCAACGCGTTGGCGTTAGGAACGTTAAGATGAACCTTGGACCCCTTAGGGCCGGGAATTTGATGGTTTGATGTCCATCGGACCCTTGGCAACCGAGGATGGCCGCAGCCTCTCGCGGAGCTGAGCTACCTGCCCCGGTGGTCTACGGCATCCGCTGCAAAACAATTCGAGCGGCCGTACTAAGCCGCGTCGACAAAAATTGCGACCCCCGGACTACTCGCGACCGAGTTAAATAACGATCCAGCCAGAACCTTGCGGCGCCCTACAATGTATTGTGGTGGACGTTTCTTGAAAAAGGGTTGGTGGAACCCAAATGTATCCCTTAGTGGCGGTGAACTTGACTCTTTACGTTCGTTTACCATCATCGGCCGACATCAAATTAATACCAGGATGCGTCTTCCCGCCCGCACAGGCCTCTTTGGCCTATGCGGTCTGGATGTTACAATGTAAAAGAAAAAAAGGATACTGAAAAGATAAGAAAGCCATTCCAAGCAGTACAAGGGAAGAGGCTCGCCCTCGATTCCCTGAATGTAAAACACTTGTTCTATGCAACAATGCTCATGCCAGTGCTGAAGACAGTTATTCCATCATAGTTGTCAGTGGAGTTCAAGTTGAAGGAGGTGGCTCAGAGTAGGCAGGACTGTGAAAGGGAAAAAGGAGAGCAAAAAAATCAGCAGGCAAAACAAGTGCGGAAGCCCTAGCGCGACATCTTAAATTTCTTTGGCATCACGTAAACTTTGGAGAGGAGACAGAAAAGGAGCAAATATCGGGGACTCAGAAACAGACAAGAGAAAGTACGAGACATTTTACAACAGCAGCGAGTTTTTAAAGTTCATCTGAAAGAGTGTGCATCTTTTGCAAACACAGCAACCGTGCGACAGAAGTTTGTCGGTGCAGTGTGCTGATGGAAGAGAAAAAGGCGGTGCTCGCCGCCAGTAGAACATGCTTCAGGTGTACGGGGATGAACCACACAGCACGTGTTTGCTGAGCAAATGTGCGATGCAAACAATGCAAAGCCGGCACGCGACGTCAATGTGTTGAAAAATAAAAGCAGAACAAGATGCCGCGAAGGTTCAACCAGACGAAACGCAACGTGTAGCATGCATGCCACTGAACGACAGTAACAGCAATGCGTGCTCCTAAGAACTGCGGTAGCTTGGGTTAAAGGAGAATCATCATGGACTACGTCTGACTCTTACTTGACAGCGGCAGTGAAAGATGGTTCATTGCAGTGGTATCAGTGGAATCAATAGGAGCAAAGGCCATCAAACAAGAAAAGTTGACAATTTGCACGTTCGCCGGTAATGAAACGGTGAAGATCATGGACGTGGTATAAGTGAAAGTAAAGCATCAAACCAAAAGCGAAGCCACCGTCATTGAAGAACTTAAAGTGTACGTGATATCCCGTAATTTTCTGCTAGGACCAATAAAAAATAACCGATAAGATGAGGAAGCGACATTTGGAGATTGCCGACAAGACACGCAGAACAAGAACGTCGAGATCGATAGGGCTGCTAATTGGTTCTGATTTTTATTGGGAGTTTTACACGGGACAAATAAGAATAGGTGACAAAGTAATGGCTGCGGAGACAACGCTTGGATGGATAGTTCAAGGACCATGCCAACAAAGCAAGCTAAAAGTAACAAAAGGCCAGGCAGTCGTGGTAGTTTACTTGGAGCTGGTGACAAAGGAATTCAGGAGGAATCGCAGAAATGTCGGAGTTCGCAGTCAATCGGCAACGCAATAAAACACGGTCAACCGAGTTCCGAACAAAATATACTGAAACGGTTCAAGGTACAAATAACTATAGAGAATGGTCGCTACTCGGTAGGTCTTCCATGGAAAGAAAACGTGAACCTGCACACAAAGAAATTGCAACGAAAAGGCTACTACAGCTAAAACCAGGCTTAACAAGAGAGATTCTCTATGGAGATATAGCGAGGCTGTCGAAATATTTCACCTATGGTATAGGGGAAACAATTAAAGAGAAAACAGGACAAGCCAACTATCTTTCCTACCATATGCCTCACCACGAAGGGATACGAGAGGGCCGAGCGACCACGAAAGTTAGTCATTTCTGACGCGTCGGCAAGCTCGATGCGAAACAAATTGCTCGACGAAATCTTAGAAGCAGAACCAAACTGCCACGAAGACATACTGTTCATGCTTAGAAATTTCCGGGAAGACCAGAGAGAAAAGATGGCACCAACCGGTTACGTGGGAAAACATTTTTGCAGATAAGCATCAACGAAAAAGGCCAAGAATGTTTTCGATTTCTATGGTGGAAATACAACGACCAGGAAAGACTAAAGGAAGAAAATCAAGCGTGGAGCATGAGGAGAGTGCCATTCGGAACCAGACCAATTACAAATCTACTGCCGGCCACGATCAAACATCATCTGAAGGAAATGAATTCCAAGTTTCCAGTCACAATACAAAAGCTACAGAGGGCAATTTATGTCGACGACATCATACTCGGATTTCACTTAATCCATCCAATTCGAGTATAATCCATAATGCAAGTATAATGCATATTGGCTGAATCCATCAAATGGTACAATGAGACAAAATGAGGAAGATTTTGTGAACGTCTCATAGGATGCTCTAAAACCTCCGTGCGCAAATTCATCGGTAGGCTGACAGTCACAGTAAAACAGCTGCGAACTGTCGTAAGAGAAGTGGAAAGGGCGTTAAATAATCGACCGTTAACCTACGTGGACAGCGAGCCTGGCGAGCACATAACAGTAACGCTTGCGGATATCCTCGGAAGAAGACAGCAGCTGCATGATGAACAACGAGTCATTATCGGTGATATTGAAGAGGCCTGGACAAACCGGTATAAGATCACAAGGTCTTGGTGGGTAAAATGGGATCGATAGTACCTGAAGAAAGTCAAAGCAACATTACGCACAAGGGAAACGACGGGTAAAACGTTGCATGAAGGCGACAACGTTCTTCTTGGAGGAAACGGACTGCGCACGTTCTGGGAAATGTACAGAATGTACAGAATCGAGAAGAAGTGTTCGGGACGTGACAATGTCACCAGAGTGTGTCTTCTAAGGCGAAGCATCAATGAGCTGATACGGCGTTCAACAAAACATGTTTAGCCACTCGACGATTGCTTCAAATAAGCAGGTCACAAACCATCCTAGCGTACTTTGGTGGGCGGGAATCTTTTAAATGTCACCGTCATCTATCTAATTAGGATAAATATCAGCTCCTCGCAGCGAGAGCGCGTGGTCAGTTCTGCCAGCCATTCAAGAAAGAGTGGAGACGGTTCCCCGGCCTCTCTCATGTTTACAAATGTTCCTCATCTTCAGAATAGATTATGGTGATATTTAACAACCTAACACGCTTCAGCCCATCAACCGAGGAACAGAACTCGTCTCACTGCTGTTTGTATAACCCCTCAGAGTAAGCCTAAATCACTCGACTAAGCTCCATGATCTTCTTTCGAAGCCTGCGATACAATCTCTGCGCCTTCCAAAGGGCAAGGATGGAATTTGTAGCTCACAGAGGTGCGCAAGATGCGTGTCCATCCTGTCTACCTTCAGATCTGTTTTGACAACCTCGGTCGCAGCTCTGGCATCTCCTTGTGCCTTAAGAGGAGGATGTCAAAGCAGTCATACTCCTCCTGGTGCTCCTTCCGCAATTTCCGGAAGGCATCCTAGTTAGTTGCGGTAAACTCCCTAGGTGGAGCCGCGTTTACTTCTAGGGTGATTGAGATAAAATGATGTGTTAATTTTGCCGCGAGGCTCTGGTGAAGTTCTGGCGAACTCCAAATCCGGAGTTGTAATGCGCTGGATCGACGAGCCCATGCGCATTGGGTAATGCGGGTCCGTGTTAGTTGCAAAGACCAGTCCGGGACCACCTGCAGCAGGTTAACCCTCTTAGGAGATTGACTGGTGTAACCCCAGGCGTAGTACGGGGCGTTACAATCGCCTGGCACGACGGCTGGGGCACCCTTTACCACCGCAACCACCCCTGCTAAAGTCGGGGCATATGCCTGTCGGTGGTCCGCCGGCGAGCTGTCTATATTTAAAATACACTATTTTTGAGCTAGTTGTTGGGAATGATTTGCTCAAAACGTCGCCTCAGCCCTGGTTTTGCCAAGCTGAAATTTAAGCCCCTGTGAAAGTATTCCCTTGCCACCAAGGTTGCCAAACCGTGCTTGCCTTCTTTATGCTCCGACATGACCCGGTAACCTGTGAAGGACAGCGGCTCTCGGAAAATTTCCTATAATAGAATTTCGTGCGATTTGACCACCTGTGATGCCATAAACTGCTGCAGCGGAGCCCTCCGCCTCCTAAAACTGTCCCAGTTCTACTGCCGCAGGAACAACTGGCTAACGTTGCGGGCATGCATGTTACCCTGGTTTAGCCACTACCTGGTAGCGTTTACTGCCACTTCGCCTGCAAGCGACTGCGCCCTACTTGGGTTTTTGATTGCGTTTGTGGTGAAGACCACACCGCCTGTGTTCTCTCACTGCAGACATCCTTTGGTGGAGTAATGTAGTGCTTTCCATCAGCTTTCGGAATGTCTCAAAATTAGCCTTCATTATCTGGAGCTTTTAAGCGGATATTTTCTTGGACGAGCTTAGCTACCCTGGGGTCTTCCCTGTGCTCTGGCAACGCTACCTTTGTTTTGTTAAAAGCAACTAAAACTAAAAAGCAAACTTATATCCGCCCAACGTGCCATGTAATGAATAATGATAGGCCAACGCTCAGGGACAGGCAACAAGCAACCTGGATCAGAGAACAAAAAAGAATAGAAGATATCATTGTTCAAATTAGGAAAACGAAACGGATTTGGGCTGGCCACGTAACACAACGAACAGAGAACATGTTGACCTCAAGGGAAACAAAATGGATACCATGAGGCGAAAGCAGAAGGAGGAAAATGCCATTAACTCGATGGACAGAAGAAACAACTAAATTCGGAGGCAAAGACTGGGCTGGGGCAGTGCGCGACAGAAGCGAGTAGAGGTCAATGGGAGATAATTTCGTCTTGAAGTGGGCCTAGTTGTTGTTGTTGATGATGAAATTCGGCGTAACCCTTTCCCGGTAGAAATTTTCAACTTGTATGCACACCTCTTTAGGAGGCGGAAGAGAAACTAACCCTGCGGCCGAGAAACAGTACGCGAACGACGTTCTGCCCTAAAATAAAAAAAAACTGATCTTCACAGTGTGCTTCCCGATGCGTGCAAAAAAGTTTGGGAGCAAAACTGATGCTATAGAAAATGGCCACAGGCTGTTTTTTCTGCAAGAATGTGCAAGAGGCCAAACAATGGTGCAGCAAAAAGAGTGGAGCATCTGTTTTTATCTTGAAATGGACGAGTATACTCGCGAACTGCAACAGTCGTGTTACAACATTACCTTTGAGTTTAGAAGATTAGGGTGCCCACTTCAATAAGAAAACATGCGGTATGTTTTTTTTTGTTTTAGGAGTGATTTCTTTGACGCATGGAAATGGAAACACTGATCATAAGTATCGAAGGGACCAGCGCACTTTTGCCCGCAGGTTTATACGACCGATGTCTCTACTTAAAATTATCTATCTTTCTTCGGTACCAAGAATGTCTTCATATTACCACACCAGACATAATTAAATTCACCTAGTGTTTCTTTCATGCTCTAAAGAAAATTTTCACTGCCTATGGTAAGGGCTCAAATAGCTGTGATTGCTTTTGAACATATTTTACTCACATTATTTGCCGTTTCTATTCGTTATTTGTTCCTGACAGCCCAACCCGGTAAGTACCGGTAACCTGGTATGACTCTGCGTATTTGAAAATGAAATTTACGAACAAGGGTGTATTAGTGCGTAGAATATAACGTGAACGCTAACTCTGGTTTAGTTAAAACTTATCACCGCAACAGTAGTATCCTGAAATAGCGCTTTATTGCGTTTAGCGGACACTTCAGTAACGTGGCTGCAACTGCAGCGTACAGTAATATTTTGGAACCGTCAAGGCAATATCGCAATTTCACGGCGCTTTGACAACGTTCTGTGCGTGTGCAATTTGAATCAATGATCTTGGAAACATTAAACGGCATTTTTAGAGTAATATCCCATAATCGGAAGTTTGCGTAGTTGCCGTAATGCGTAACCTACGCACGATGTTGAAATAATATTTTGATTATTATTTTGTTGAAATATTTTGTTGATATTGAAATAATATTTTGCAAGCGTTTCTACCATGATGTTGATTGTCTTTACATGTGCTTCCATTGCGTCCTTTATGCACCTGGGATACGTATTTATGTAATATAGGTACTGCCACTTCGGTTGTTGGGCTCATTCTTTTGCTTCTATTTTACATCTTTCACTACCATTGGGTTTATAAGTGCTGTATTTACGTACATGATTTCGGTTGACATGCATGTTTCTTTCTTTAAACTTGACTTTTACAACTCTACAGTTGTGTTACTTGTGTCATTCATTACTATGTACCTTCAACGTATGTGTGCCTTTCTTTACAAGTGCTTGTTTATTGTCCGGTTAACTCGATTACTTCCCGGGCAAATGCGACGAGGCAATAAGGCATTGTTAGATTGTTAGCAGGGAAGGTAAGAAATTTTGCAGCACTTCAGTGGAAGGTCTCACAGCAAACGGCGGACGAAAGTCGAATGAAAAGTATGCCCGTCTTGAAAGTACGACTCTACAGTGGGAAATAAATATTGAACACGAAGAAGCCATACCTGGTGTTCGTCTAGTTGGCAAGAGTGGAACAGCTTTCACACGGTAAGTTCTGGTTCAACTCAAGGTGCTAGTAGGTACAAGACAACATTTTTGTGCATTTTGAACACACTCATTCTTCTACGCAAAATGTGGTTTTTGAAAATTGCGGGCATTTTAACCCACTTTTATGTCCAAACATTACCGTAATTACCCGATTCTAACGCGCACTTTCTTTCCGGAAAAATAGGTCGAAAAATCGCATGCGCGTTAGAATCGGATACGAAACCGAAACTGCCGAAACAACAGAAATTTCGTCCCGCCCACCGCCATCGCCATCTCAAGATGGCGCCAAAGCCTTTAGCAACGATTTTTCGGACGCAGGAAGCATAGGCACCAAGGCTTTTCTATCGGCGTTCACACGAACCGTCAAATCGTTCCACTTGCGCGCTTGATAACAGAAATGGCAGCAGCGCCCCTCACGCGTTCAAAAGGAGCGGTCGGCTGAAGCGTGCGCCTCTGGAGAACTCGCAGGATGGGCGTGCGAGGCTTGGGCCACGACCCCATCGACCATGGTTGAACGTCCGTTATGAAGTGTGGCATCGCGAACGCGCTGGACGGCACCAAGGACGAGATGTTGTGGTCAGCAAAGAGCGAGGAGGAGTGAGATGAGTGAGATTACTTCGAGAAATAAATCGCCCGTTTCTCTCGCATTCGTTTTTCTTGCTCACAAAGTACCGTGCGCGTTACAATCGGGTAATTACGGTATATATATTATATAATAGTACTTATATGTATATAAGTATATATATATATATATATATATATATATTGATACGTAACACCCGGAACATTTCACATAGCATTGGACTGGACCACCAGGTGGTCAATCCATCGTACACTTCACCTATGGGTATGTGCCTCGTCAGTGGGCGCGTACAGCAAGCCGAGAGACGAAGAAGAGATCGAGCAGAAACGGACTGGCACGAGCTGCATTAGATTCCTTGGCTTTGGTCTCTGGGCCTTCAGCTGTAACTATCTGTAAATAGACAGCTTATTCGCATCTGCCTCGTAACAATATATATATATATATATATATATATATATATATATATATATATATATATATATATATATATATATATATATATATATATATATATATATATATATATATATATATTTGAGAAAATAATTGATTCATGGTTAAAAACAAAAACAGTGATTTACAGACGTTTCGACTGGAGGACCAGTCTTCATCTGAGTAACATACAACCTAGAAGCACGCACGCTTAATATGTCCACAAGTTGTTCTCCAGTGCGGGCCCGAAGCCGCAGCAGCTCCATGTCCTGGACTGGCGTGTCGAGAGGTACCTCTCCCCGTACCGTCGCCTTGTCGGCGCTCCGTGTGGCTGCTGTGAGGAAGTCGACTTGCGGGTCTTCAGTGCATTTGGTCATTTCCTTGCGGAAGTCGACCTAGCTAGTGACTGCGTAAGCCCTTGTGTCGGCTAGCTTGAGGTGGTTTCAGGGGGTGACCAGTATGTGGTAGTGGTCCGAACCCGATGTGCTGGCGGCGGGCTCCCAGGAATAGGCGCCCCGCTGCGTCACCATAGTTAGGTCGATGCATGACGGCTGGACCGTGCCAGGAAGACAACAAGGGCGGATGGAGATAGTGCTGCCGGTGTGAGCCACGTGCCGTCCAGAGGAAATGGCGGCGTCCAACAGCTCCCGTCCCCTTCGGGTGGCTTGATGACTCCCCCAGGCCAAGTAATGTGCGTTGAAGTCGCCGTACACTACAGCGTCCGAGCCCAGGTTTGCGCAGCCGGCACAGCGCCACGGCATCCCATGGTTTTTGCGGCAGGATGTAGACGCTGGCCCCGGTGGTGTCCGTTGTCCCCATGTTCACCGTCACGGCGGCACACTCCATGGGGCCGCCAGGAATTGGGGCCAGGTCAACAGGAGCGATGTGGAGGGTGCCCACACATAGACCTCTGCCCGCGACTTCCCGGTGTGTGGGTAGCGTCGCGGCATGGTGTGCTGCTGCAAGACCTCAGGCAGCAGCTGGCGGCGCTGAGATGACACTCGTAGCCCGGCAGGCGCGGCGTGTGGCTGTAGATGTACACATCCTGCAGTGCCAGCACTTCGAAGGACTCCTGCAGCAGGTGCTCAATTAGCTCCGCGCTGCGTTGGCCCAGGCCGTTGCAGTTGCACTGCAGGATGCGTGGCCGCTGGCCTTTCCCACAGGGTGTGCTAGCCATTGTGGAGGTAGGCGGGAGATTTATGGAGGGCCAGGGCGTCTGTGGCCGCTATCCTTGCAGGGAGATCGGTGGGCAGTCGGTCCACCAAGCTGTGCGCTAGGGCCAGGAGGACGTGCATCAGCTGTTCTGGGTCGGGGGCTGCAAGGGGAACGATTGGGTTTGCGGGTGGCGCGGGCTGCTGGGCAGTGGGGCGCCTGGCTGCTTCAAGCTGTGCGGCAGACCGGGGCTGCTGTCATCCTTGGGGGGCAGTCTGCTTCGTCTGTGGGCCAAGCCGTGACTGCCGCTGGGTGCTGCACCGCCTGACCATTTCGGCGTAGCTGGGCTGTACCAGTCCAACCGACGCCTCGACTTCCGCACGTAGAACTGGCTGCCGCGCGTAGACCATGGCTGCGGCCACACGGCGCTCGTGCTGCCAGCGTGGGCAACGGGGGTCCGTCACACTGTGACGGCCACTACAGTTGGAGCAGCGGGAAACAGCTGCGGTGCACTGTTCTGAGTTGTGTCGTCCCCCACAACGCACACACCTCGCGGTACCCTTCCAGCCGGCCGTCACACGGTCTGAGAAACACACAGAAAACATGTTCCGGAGTTTTAGATTGTCGCATCAGGATAATTGTAAAGTTTTAAAGATAATATTAAAACTCTACTAGTTCGCAAGAAAGCGCACAGTCGGATGTTTAATTGCCGCAAAATTTTTCATAAGAGCTTTTGTTCGTGTCCCAGACCAAGCCGGCGTACGAGCATTACGCTGGAGTTTTGGCGGCTTTGAGTGTTCTCACGGAACAACTGCATACGTCACCCCAACGGGGGGGGGCCGCAGAAGAAACTTCGCTGGAGGATTTTTCAGCTACGGCACCAAGAGAGAGAGAGAGAGAATGAGAATAAATGTTTCTTGAGCTGATCTTGGACCTGCTAGTTCCCATTGTACGTTAGCATCTCAATAAAACCTGGATGGCAGGTTGTGTGCTACAGGCGTGTATTAACAGCGAAGCCGTATAGCAAACCATCACGGCGTGGTGTCCGCAGTTTAAAGAAACAAGAAAATGCCTAGCGCTCGTGTGTGCGTGCCTCGCGTGCGACCACCCAGCGTCCCCGAAGCACGTTTGTCAAGCCAAGCATACGCATCTAGGAAGATTGGTAAATACTGGCCAATACAAAATCGCACATCTCCACGCCTTGAACGATGCCGAGGGTGCGAAGCACTGGGACGCAAATTGTGTATTGCTTGTGTGATGAGCGTCATCGTCCGTGCATGCTGATGCACTCTGAGTTTTAAATGATTTTGAGGTGTATTAAATGCACTCTAAATGACAAGCGCCACACTAAAGAAATTCGCGTCCTGTTACTTCGCACCCTCGACATCGTTCACTGCATCTTTTTTCGCGAATTATCGTTAGATAGTCTAGGGTTTTTGCTTTATTTTTGCGTTTTATACCGTTTGAAATTCGCGCTCTTTGCTACTGCAGTTTCAGGTGCTCTCCCCAGATGGCGCGCGGATGATACTACAGTGTGCGCTGCTCTCTATAGATGGCGTAAAATGCTGTGCGCACGTAAAGCCCCTTGCGCACGAACATCGCCAGTCATTGTCACGGACATTGCCAGGTCCTAAAAGGATCCGCCCTTAAAACAACAACAACAACAAAAAACTGCAGCGTTCACCACAATCATGGCAAAACTTGCGCGGAACGACAAAGTCTTCAGCATTCGCCGTAATCCTGGCAAGACTTGCTCGAAACGAGAAAGACACGTCATAGCGTATACGCCTCTCCAAGGTGACACCCAATGATTATTACTTAAAAAAACACAATGAAGGAAGCTCACACTTTTAAACTATGAGGGCGTAAAGGTCGTTGCCGCGGCGAAGGAGAAGTAAATCGGCGGCGATCCCGGACTTCAACCATCGTGACGGTCGCGAAGGTTTCGCAGAGCTTCGCTACCTTCAAATCTTACGCGTTAGTGTGAGCTGCCTTCATTTTGTGGGGGGCTCCAGGGTGCAAACTTAGAGCCATTTGCAGCTTCGACATCGAGAGGGGTACTAGAAGGAGTGCTTAGGCGTCCTCGCGTATTTTTGTGGGAAGTTGAGCTATTTAAGGGATACCTGTACAAAATATTAAGCACCACGTAATGTTTTTATTATAATATCATTAAATCTCAATGTGTTTTAATATAAATTTACGAATCATACTTTCTTGCTTGCAAACACGTACCGTTCTGGACTGTTACGATCCATTATTCTTTGCGTTGAGGATCTGAACCGGAAACGAACATTTCTTTACGGAACGAAACAAATTGGAATCAACAACATTCAGTTCCGTCCCCCTGCGTAGACGGGGTGGATTACTGCCCGGAAAATTAGGGTAGTCGTTTGCAGGGGACGCCAGAGGCGTTTGTGACAATTGGTGAGCCCTGTTAAAGGGGGGGAATACACGATACAAACAGCGCGCAGCGTGGCTCTGCTTTCCTTTTCATTCCACGCTGTCGGGAAGCAGAACCAAACATATACCCATAGTTAGCACTCTTGAAAGGTGGCATATATGTTTTCGCTCTGATTACTCGATAAGTTAAGGCGGGGAGTAAACCTGTGCTCCAGTGCAACAGCATCTAGTAAGACCATGATAGCAGTCTACCAAGTTCTAGGACCACCGTTATTCAGATGTGGCTCGATACCTTTTTTTAAAGCGAAAGCTCTCTCAAACTCTGTACAAATTCAGAAAACGGCTCCTTCTGTCAGTGTAAACTTCAAGCAATACCGGAGCCAAGCCAGCACCTCGCACGCTTGCGCGGAGTCGGAGCGTCTAATCGCTCGTCCGTTCCTAGAAGAGGGGCGTGAACGGAGGGGAGATAAAGTGAACGATGAAGGGCCGTGCCATCAGAAAATGATACAAGAAGGCGCTGACCACGTCCGAGTTGACTGGGCGTAAGCGCTGCCATCGCCAAATCGCTTCTGTTTTTTTTTTTGTCCTGCACGGCGATTGTATGCGCAGTGAACCCACTGCGTGCTCTCACCTCGAAAACCGGGCTATCGCTCGACAAACGCAGATCAACCGCGTTCAACCGCGGCAAAATTCCCGAGCGTTGAGCACATTGTGAAACGGCCTTATTCGTCTTTGCAGGTGAGTGATGAAGTGACAATGAAGATGACGTTCCCCCCCAAAAAAGAAACCAATTCGGAAGTTCTTACGCCTAATGCAGACAGAGTTAAACTTCAAATGATGAAAAGTCTCTTTCCCCACTCACAGAGAGAGTCTTCAAAGTAAGTGTTTAGTAAGCATTGCGGCACCTACAGTGCGACGCAATAACAATGACAACAAAGGGAACAGTACATTCACTTATCAAATAACAATATGAACCTTCACTCTTTCACAGGCGCCTAAATGATTTGTCAAGTATCCAGGAATACTCATGAGCTGGTTTTTATCTCTGTGCTGCTGAGGGTTTTTACTCGTGACTGCTTCACTTCGGAGCTGAATTACTCGCCTCACAAAATAACTTAGGTAGGGTTGTTGCGGTGGCAACGTGCCAAATTGGTCCTGTCAGTTTTGTCCTGTATTTTTAATTCGACTTCCACGTTTCCCCGAAAACGCGACGCGAAGCCAAAATAAGCTTGTCTGCCCTGCATACGCTATCAGTGGGAGAAAAGTCTTTAGTTACAAAGAAAACGAATGTTAAGGACAGAAACCTCCGAGCTAAAGAGTTCTTTTTCAGAAAGCTAAGTATGACAATTTGTATCATAATTATACCCACTTGGCTTGGGTGTTACACACCCACGTCTTCCATTTATTTTCAGGGAACAGTTCGGTACTTCGGTGATTCTGCCTGGAGGACATGGCTGAGTGAGGACGCCGGACTCAGTGAAGCACTCGCGCCGCCGTGTTACCAGGCTACCACACATTTGCCACCCACAGTGCTGCTTGAGAAGCCTGCCAGAAAATCGATTCCCCTCTAGCGTTCTAGTTTGTGGCACGCGGTGGTCGCCGTTGGCACAGCCATTCGCCACTGGAGTGCTGAATGAACGATATTCTATATGAGGGAGTAGGCGTACGATCATCGGGCCTTTCATCCAACCTGCACAGTGAGAGACTGAGAACCTGTGTGTGCAGTGGACGCCGGTGTCACTCCTCGTCATTTTTTCCGTTCTATCACTGCTGCTAACATCGCCATTTGCTGCTGTTCCTGCATCCTTTACACCCGCTCTTAATGAACCGTTTCTTCTGGTTCTGCGTGCTTTGAGTGCGCAAGACCAAAATCCCAGAATGGGGCACGTGGCTTCCTCAGATGCGCAACTTGTTGTCCAGGCACACAGGAACACGTCCGCGACACACTCTATGGCGGTGCGGTCATCGACACTCAACGCTGCTGTGTCTAATGTAGGATTGGGATTATGGCACCGCCCGCCCGAAAACTCTGGACAAATCGTACATAAAATCACTGTACTCTAGCCCTGAAGCGTCAAATATTTATGACGTGTAGTTGGCCTCGCGTTCTGAAGATTTACAGAGATCGCTCTTTGCAATACCTTATTGCGAGAGATTCAGTGCCTATGTCATTATTCGACGAGCTGCCGTATCTTCCACGTGTATTAACAACCAGATACGGATCCCCAGAACAGAGCCATCGGCAGCCTAAACGTCTCAGATATATTTAAACACCTGAAATGAATTTACCCAAGTCTGGATGCCGGCAGAGCTGCTACTTGCAGATGTGGGGCACCCATAGTGTGACGTAATAACGCGGGGCAGTGGCCAGAACTGGCATCTGCGCTGCCGGTGACCGAAACCAAAACGGGTTGAAAGAAGTGCATTGTAGTTTTTATTTCTATGTTTACTACGATAGGTTTCTGCTGGATTTTCATTTTTATTGGGCAAAGTGGTGTTGTTTACAGCATAAAAACGAACAATTCCTGGCGTCAGTGCTATTTTAAAGTCATGGACGAGAAAGGAATACTGACCAGAGGCGCTGACGTCCTTTGTGGAGAAGCCGCTCACGGCATGTCAATATGTCATCTGAGCCCACTGTACAGAAAGAGCAGCCCATAAGTCATGTCTGGGCACGGGAACACCAAAGAAACCAACTGAGGCTTCAAAATCTGTTGGAAATCAGCCGCGAACTACAGCGTTACTTCGATTGGATTTGATTGGATTGGCTACACTGGCCGAGGTGGACCCGTTTCGCGTAGCTCCTGGAGAGCCGTGCTGCGCAAGCGCGAGGATTGGATTGGATTGCATTGGATTGGATTGGATTTGATCGGATTGATTTTGGATTGGAGTGGATTTGGATTTGATGATAAGCAGCAGTAAGCATGATAATCAAGGAATCCTAGACAACCAGGAGAGCTAAGAAAAAACCGCTGAACCTTATCTCACGCTACGTATATCCTGGCATAGCCGCTTGTGTTTCAGAGCCTCTGGGTTACGCCGCGGCGAAGGGACCATGGCAGGATGCACCGTAACGATGTGGTGATATCCTTGGTTCCAGCCAGTGAGCTAGGACGACAAGGCAAGCGCCGAAGTGCTCTGCACTTAAAACAGTGGGAGGAGTTCCGGCGAAGCAGCGAACGGGAGTCCCGGTGAGCCGACGCAGGAGTCACGCGCTGCGTGTGATAAGCCATGCATTGGAAAGAACGCGGTGGCGTCCGGGCGGCGTCATAACGAATAAACGCGCGAAGCGGGCGAACCAAAACTAATTAAAAGCGATCACTGAAGAAGGTGCTTGTTGGAGCTTTCTTGTAGTCTTTTATTCAAAACGGGGTCTCTTCGGGCTACTTCAATGCGAAAAGTGTTGCTTGTGTCTCTGTAGTGTTCCTCAATTCAGCCGCCTGCTGTAACGTTAACATAATGCTTGCACGAGGCGTTCATAAGGGCAAAACATTTGCCAACTACTAAACCTGGTAGAATACTTCTTGTCCACGCTGTTCAGAATAAAACATTAGGCCTATTTGAAGCGTAACATCAATACAATACCGAAGACTAGGATTGTTCCGGAAATAAAAAAACGATCATGTGAGTAATTTTTGCCACAGCTTACGCAAAAAGCGCGATCAAAATAATGCTTTAACTACCAACCACAAAAAAGGAATTGCCATGGGCTCGTGGCTCGAGCGCCAAGCGAAGCAATAACGAAAGGGTTAGACAGACGGCCCTCCAGAGCGCGAACGCGGAGAAAGGACCTGAATCCAGCAAACTTTCATTGCATTTATCATGAAAGTAGTACCTAAGCAGAAGTGAACAGCGCGAGAGATAGGCGGGGCAAGAAGAGACGAGGCAGATACGTGGCACGGGTTGCGGAAGGCAATCGTGTCCTTGCTACATTTACAGCGAAGGGAGTAGATGCGAGGAAATTATTTTTCTTCTTACATTTTACCCACGGTGGTGGTTCTACCCACAGCCGTTGATTCTTCTGGTTACTGAATAAAACGTACGAGGTCCAACTACAAACGTGCTGTCTGAAAATAGTTTGCCTTGTAGCCTCCTTCCGGCGGCTTTCTAGTACCTCCCTAGAGCCTTGAACAAAAGTGGTACTTGTCCTTTACTTGCCTGCGGACAGTCTCACTGGGATATCGTGGGCCTGCTGCACCTTTAGAAATCAATCAAATCAAATCAAATCAAATCACACCGCCATCTGGGAATTTATCTCCCACGGAATATTCTCTGTATATGGGGTTGTCTCTAATTGCCGCCCGGCGCACCGTCTTTCAAGCTGTCGTAAATTCGTGAAGAGCTGACAGCGCTGAAGGGTCGTGAAAGTCTTTCGGATATTTTGCACAATGGCGGTAAAAAACTGACGTCTACTTGTGAAAGCGAAGTTCCTAATTTGGGAGTAAATAGTCAGTTGTGCAGTTCTCCAGACACGGTAGCGATCAGCAACCCAATCGTACGGACTCCGGTCGGTTTAAAGTGCGGCTCAAAAGGGGAACGGGGAAAACCTCGAAGGTGGAATCAAAATAACGAGTTGATGAAGGATTCGATACAATGGCGTAAATACCTATAAGATTATATTGCGCAGTGAATAGTAAACGCAAGTATTTCAAACTAAAAACTGTGTCTCTGAGTGCGCGCAAGTCAGTTCAGCGCTTCAAATTGCTATTCCGAATCTCATATCCTCCAAGTGTACGTATACAACATGAGCAACTTCAGCCTCTTCACGAGTTCCTCCTTGTTGCCTGGTGCCTGCAGCCGCACCCTCGAGTTTCCACGCCAATCTTCGAATTCCAAGAGTAGCTCTAGATAATGGGGCAATAAATACTACAGTTAAACCTGGAAATAACGAAGTTGACAAAAAGTCCAAAATTTTCGTTACATGCAGGTTTTCGTCACTTGGAGGTTTCGAGTTAAGGCTCGCGTGAATGAAGCAGAAACGAAACCAAAATGCTAGACATCGGTGATGGGGAGCTCACTTTTCCCGAATTTATTTCACAGTGAAAAACTGCGTAATATCCGCATGCTGCTTTTGCACAAGCCTAGCCACTACACTCTTAACAAAAAAGCTCGTAAAAAGGTAGAGAGAGAGAAACAACATCTTTATTTGGCCTGCGAAAAGGGTTACCTACTACCGCCGGCCTCCTGGGGGGGAGGAAGCGGGTTCGGCCGCTGGCGCTCGATGGCCGCTAGCGCGAGCTGAACGACCTCTCGCTGTAGATTATAGTCCGTGCTGGTTACCGCACTTTGCAGGCGCGGTGGTAGCGGATCCGCGGTTGAGTCCGTTGGTTGGCATTCCCAGAGCATGTGCTTCATGGTAGCTCGGTCGCCGCCGCACACCGCACACGCGTCTGTCTGGTATATCTCAGGGTAACGGCTGTATTTATTAACTCATTACGGAGTTTACTACCCCCCAGAACGGTAGGTAGGTCCTAGCACTAAGTGTGGAACCGTTACTAGTCTAGACCGTGCACTTAGTAACTGCTGCTGGTTTGGTACTAACATTCGCTGATATAACAAATTCTATGAAATATTTAACATAATAACTACAGCTCTTTTTCCACACCAAATCACGATTAAAAAGTTTTTTTTATTACAAATCCACGTGCTGTATTGTAAATGCTCACGTTAAAATGCATAATGTTAAAATTATCGCTACAACATTTCATTTTTACGACAAGCCCACCGACTCTCTCGGGGGGCTTTCCGCTGCTAGCTATAAAAGCAAGAGCAGATGTATTTCTAAGGTAGCTAAGTAATACTCGCTCTCCTCGCGCATCCCGTTGGTTTTCTTGCTCAATTCAGTTGTTGATTGTCCACGTCTGATATGTGCGTGATGAATGTGTCTGTCGCGCTGCGCACTCAGCAGATCCACATCGTTGCGCGTAGCTTTTTACTAGGTCATGCATGACCAGTTAGTAAAGCTACTAAGTAGCTAGTCAATACTGGGACAAGTAACTGGTTAGTGTTCTGTTAATAAGTGCGCCGACCTTTTTTAAGAGTATACGCGGCACTCCAAAGAAGCAGGGTTACTTAAGTATCACTTTTGTTTTACGACATTTTTCGGAGCCTTAACGCATTTGAAGAACCAAACGTATGGTGAAATGGCGCCACTTCGTAAACTTCGTGCTCTTTTCCGCACTCAAAATTGTTGAGAGGCTGCTCGCGTGGATACTGTACCGGGCGGCGACGTTGCTCCTCTTTCTCGACGACGGAAATGGAATTTGAAATTGCGGGCTTGTGTTGAAAAGACAAAACTTCTTGGTTTCTGGCAGCAAAACTCATCACCGACGAACTGACAAGACGGAAAGCAGGGCAGACGTGCGACTGCACGCGGATAGGAAGGCCTAGCACCTACTGGACACCGCACACACACGTAAATGCGCAAGGTAGTTTGTGGTGCGGGCGCAATTACGTAAATTAGAGCATTTACCCACCCGATTTTTCAGAAACAGTGCGAAACAGATGACTGGTCAGTGCAGCGAATTCCTTACATCAACGTTAACCGTCGTAACGCCTTCGTTACACATAGGTCGCGAATACATGAGCTTCAATGGGGCGGCAATGGTGAATTGAAAAACTTCGTTAAATCCAGAAATTCGTTACCTAAAGGTTCGTTACAACCAGGTTTAACATACAAGCAATGTCCGCGAGAGCTGACGCCTCTCCAATATCTGCCTATGTCGAATGCTCGGAGAAGAAGGCTTTCTTCGAGTTCAGTTTGGCGCTATAAAACCTGGGCCTCTCGCTCGCCCAAAGACGCTCCTCCAGCGTAGGGAAAGAGACCTGCGCAGGGGAAAGCCCAGGGTTGGCGCAGACCGCTAAACTTGTGATCACCGACCGATCAACGAGCCGCCTCAATGTGAGGACTGAATGCTGGTACGCTAGACGCTTCCGTGTCGGTTCGTGTGTGCGCGGCGGAATAAGGGGGGGGGGGGGGGAGGGGTGGAAAGAGTCCGCTACTGCACACAGGTCTACGCAACCTTCCCACGATCAGTACAAATACTCATTATCATCGTCGGCCTGTCTACGCCTGTCTACGCAAAGGCATCATTCGTACATCTCCACTTATACCGGTCCGGTGTGCTAACGGTGACCAATTTATCGCCGCCAACTTCCTCCCATCTGCCCGCCTAACTTTGTGCCGCTCCCTGCCACGCTTTCCTTCTCTAAGGATCCACTCTGTTACCTTAATGACAAGCGGTTATCTTGCCTTCGCATTAAATGACCTGACCACGTCCATTTATTCTTCCTAATTTCTTCTAAGGACAAATACTACAGCACAGCTTAAAGTCTACGTAGCTGCACACGCGGGACTTTCGGGTACGTACAAAGCGTACACCGTCGCGAACATTGCGGGTAAACTGCTTGTCCGCGGCGATAATTAGCCGTATCCGTAGGCACGCTCGCGGGGATGCGTGTTTCCAAACGCTTCGCTTCACAGAGCACCCACGTGAGATGTGTGATGTCACTGCGGGCGCCGTTCCTTTGAGCGCCTGCTACAACCAGGCCACCGTTTGAACTCTGTAGCCCCGATTTATGGTACTGAGTACTGGCGCTGACTGCTTGGGTTCCACCAACAGTATGTCTATGTCTTAGTTTTTTTTCATTGCCTATTTTTTTTATTTATTTTTGAACTCAACTTTACGCGTTTATCTTGTTATCAATGGTGATTTGGTATGGTTTAGGTCGCTTAGGTTTGGGCAGCAGCCAATGACCACATTGAATTACCGTTCGCCATCTCGCAAACCGACGGGTCATGTGGATTCTCTGTGCAGCCAAGCGTTTGAAAATACGCTCCCGGGATTCCCAGAAGCCGCGGTTAACTCTGCATGCAGGAAAAACACGCTACCCCGCGTACCAACTTTTCTGCGTCGCCGCATGATGAAACTAACCGAAACTAGCGCCCTGCACTTAGTGCGGTGGCTCCTTTTTTATTCGCGCGCAATGACAGGGTTCAACGCTTGTGTAATCTGCTGATCCGCAATTTAGTCTTCGGCGTCCGTTACTTGCATGCGCTAGCATCAGATTGGCCTGTACAACTCTCTTCATAGGTTAGAAATAGAAAAGTCATGACCCTTTTCGGCAATAGCTTATCAATATCTGGCAGACTGTAGTAAGGCTACAGCTTCGAGCGATCGCCTCTGTTTGATTCAGCGTTTTACAAAGTGATATCGCTGCCACCGGCTACTGCATCAATAAGCACAAACGGTGCGTGACTTTCCGTGGGTACTTGCAATTAAGCGAGTTGAAATTTGTTAGAACATACCACGGAGAGTAAATGAAAATTGAAGGACCCTCTCATAAAAAATGAAGCTTGCACACGCTTCTGAGCATGCTCTCAGATAACACCTAGAGCGCGGTTTTATGCTTGGAAACAACTGTGGGAGTAAAGGCGGTAACTGCTTCGATTTCCCCATTGAAAGAATCGTTTGATATATTACGTGGCGTGGGGCGTCAGTGTAGCAAACCTACTTTGCTATGGTGCCTTCGTTTGGCCTTTTATGGCCATTCAAGGTGTGTAAGCCATAGCTACTGATGCCATAGAGTTTTTTACAATATACACTAGAGAGGAGTACGGCGCTAGCGTTAACGCTGATTGATGATTGATTGATTGTGGGGTTTAACGCGCCGACGCAACGCAGGCGGTGTGGCGCGCCGTGGTGGTGGGCTCCGGATTCATTTTGACCACCTGGGGATCTTTAACGTGCACCGAAATCTTGTACACACGGACGTTTTGGCTTTTTCTCCTTCATCAGAAAAGCGGCCGCCGCAGCTGGGAATCGAACCCGCAATATCGTGCTCAGTGGCGCAACGCCTTGCCACTGACCAACCGAAGCGGGTGCGCTAGCGTTAATGCGGCTCACATCAATGCCGTCTGCGTTGTCATGGACCACCGTTATACCGCACGCTGGCCTTACTTTCATCGTTGGCTTGAATTGAAACGTTTTGGTGACCATAAATTTAAACGCGGGGCCACGAAAACGCCAAGAAGGGTGCTTTCTTATATATGTAGAAACAAAAAACACGTCGTTTTAAAGCTAAAGAAAAAGGAAGTCAGGCGTATTAGTTTTAATGAGAGTCTGTCGGAAGGGTTGTATTGACATATCAATCCATAGTGAACAAAGCAAACCCCGAAAAACCCTACAGACTTCAAATTTTGTGCCAAGCCCAAGCTAGCAGCACGGACCTTCCAACAACATTCCACGCCGACGTGCTTTCCCAGGCGCCGTTTCCTCTCTAGTACTATATACTTATTAAGAAACTCTGTGGATGAAGGCAGCGTGTGCCGATTTTTTGTGATTTCAGGCGGATGCAAAGTAGGTTTCTCTTGTGTGGGCGGGAAAAGGGGGCAAAATGACGATAAGGTATCCTAATTAGACAATACAAAAGACCGCGTTTACGCAGTCATGTATTTGTACGTTTTATTTCTGAACAGAAACAGATATGTCACAAAGAAACGATAATTTGATGCATTCTGTAATAAGGTTCTGCTTAAGAACCATAAAAAGGCTGCTGTTTTCCTTGGCGTGCACAGAATTACGGCTGCTACTGAATGGAGTCAGTCGGGTTGAGTTACTTATGTCGATTTTTCATTGAAGGCATGTTGAATAAGAAGTGATGCGTTTAGAGAAAATTGCTAGGGAAAGATGATCGTAAAAGATGTTGCAAAGATACCGACACTGAAGCGACCGAATCGATGTAGAGGCAAAACAGGAAGCCGATAGAACGATGGGGAAGATTCCGCTTGTCGGAGGGAGAATGTAAAAATGCGTTGCGCTTGTTTCTGCAGTGTTATTAACGATGCGATGTGGGTGTGACACGAACCGCCCCAGGAAGAGACGCAGTAATGTAGACAACTGTAGACTAAGGCGTAATACAATGTTACAAGAGTTTGCGTGCTGAAGTGTGGTCTAGCCCTACTGAAAACTCTGATGACATATTTTTGAAATGGGAATTACCTGCTTTGAACTTTAAGATGAGAACCGACTATTACGCCAACCAAATTATTGCTGCGACGAAGTTAGAATTTTTCTGCTAAAATATGAAGGGAAGGGATGTTTGAGATTTTTTTTGAGGGGGGGGGTGGGAGGGGAATGACAAGAAGAAAACAATTTTTAAGTACGTTCGTAGATTACTTGCAAACGAGTCACCATCATTCGAGAGAAAATAGGTGAGCCAGGAGCATTGGAATTCTGGTGCACATATTTTGATGGAAGTTAAAAATGGGAGTATCGTCTGCATATAGTATGCATTGTTATGGAGGTAAACAGACAGGGAGACCATTTATCTAAATTAAAAACAGCAATGGGCCCAAGATCGAGCCCTGTGGAACACCTCTAATTACTGTGACGAAAGGTGATGTTGCAGTAGCAATTGAAATTATTCGTTGCTCAGTCAATAGAAAGCTGCGCAAGAAACCGCAGGGCCTGTTTGCCGTAGCGCTCAAGTTTAATGAAATGGATGCCATGGTCAATGGCAGTGAATTCTTTTGGCAAATCGATAAAGATGGCAGCAGCAATGTCGCCGCAGTTATTGAAATATTTGATTTTGCCTGATTGTAGCGCAGTCGCAATGTTGGTAGATGGACCTGGCCGAAAACCAAACTCAGAAGGGGTGAGTCAGTGGAAGTCGTTAAAGAAGAGGGAAAGACAGGTCTAAGTTATTTTTACTAAAACATCATCTAAGCAGGAAAGTATAGATATGGAGCAATATTTATCCATAATGCGCGCGTCACCTGTTTTGAGCACAGGAATAATTTTCGCTTCTTTCGATTCCTAAGGAAGTAATCCGGGTTTAAAAATTAAATTGAATATAAAATATAGAAGAGGTGCATCAAATTTACACCTTGTAATTGGAACCCATGAATACCATTTAAATGAGGCCTGGTAGCCTTTATTCCTGCAATATTAGCTTCGATTTCACCCCTACACGGCGAAGAGGAACGGAAGGAGTAATAAACATTTAATTGAGCAGTCAATGTTAGGTTGACCGCCAGGTGGGGGACCTCCTTCGTCATGGAAGCCCTGGGTCTTGGTGGCCTGTCTCACCCGGTGTACCAGAAGTTATTGGATAAATAAATAAATAAAGCCGTTCTACTCACTCTGAAAGCTGTCGGAAGTGCAGAGCAGTGTTCCTCCATAATGGGCTGTGGCGCTGTTATCCTCCGATCACTCCTACGTACACCCATCATCTCGCTCTTCGCCGCCCTGTCTCATTCCTACCCTTATGAATTGAACGGAAGTTTGCCCAACGCATTTGAAATTTCCCGCCTTCGCAGCTCTCATGCGTCCCTCCCTGAAACTGCGCCAGCGGGAGTTCTGTTCTTTTTGTGCTTTCTTTTCCTCCCGCACGTGCCGCCGTTGCACTGCCACTTTTTCCACGCTTTGTAAAAACCAAAGATAAGAGCATTCCTAACTACATGAACGCGAGCGCTGCTGGTTAGTTACGTATATTTTGCCTGAAATGTACCTACATTTTTCTTTGCGGTGAACAAGCGACCACGGTTAACGCGTTTTGAAGGCTTATGACCGTAATAACTGCTTGGCTTTGGAAGTCTCTCTGGCACGCCTCGACGACAGCCGCTACGACGGAATAGAGTTCCTCTATATAGCTCCCGCAGGGAGCTGGGAGCTATATACAGGAACTCTACGACGGAACGCCGTGGGGCGCTACCTGGGTCCAGCGAGCGAGCTACAACGACAAGGCGAGCCCCTAAAGTGATGTGCGCTTACAAACAATTGCTGTGTTAACTAAGCTTATTACAACTAAGCAACTAAGTCATGCAAGTCATTTAAACAACTAACTAGGCAAATGTAAGTGATTCACAGATAGCCCTTTTTTTAACGTTTTTATTGGTAAGGTGAGCCTGGTTTTATTTTGGGCACTGTCCCAAGAGGGCGGTGTCTTTTATATTCACTTTGTTGTAGTTCATATATATTTTTCTTATTTGTCAGTCTTTAAAATACCATGTGAGAAATAACTTACGCTTTCACTATTATAGCAATCAAATGCCTTATTTTGGGCAATCCTGCGTTCTGGTGAAAAATGCGGGGCATTACGTAGTAGCCGAGTCCTTTAGTGCTTTTACTGGTCAAGAAACGTCAGCGGCTCGTTTCATATAACGACCGTGGGCGCCACTACCAGTGCCACCGCCGCACGAAGACATCTAGCCGCCGCGCGTGCGGCATATTTACCAGCTCTTGGCGTGCACGCGCTCGCTGCTTTTGGTCTATGCGCGGTGATCACGTGCTTTTTAAGTGCGAATGCACTTTATAAGCGACCCCAAACCATCCACCACCGGCGGCGGCGGCGGCGGCGGCGTCCGCAGTGCTCCTCTATATTTAAAAAAGAAACAGCATCCGGCGCAAGGTTTCGATCCGAGGACTTTGCGGCCGCAGCGCGACGCTCTACCGACCAAGCCACGGACGCGACGGTGATATCATTGTTAGTGACGCGCCTTATATCTTTAACGCATTCAAACTACGTCGTCAGCGGCGTGCGTTGGCGACTCAGCGGCGTTATAGCGGCTTGATAACTGCGTGGTGTACACGTGATACTACAAACCCGATGGAAGAGATGGAAGAGAAGGCGGCGAGGCGGTGGGCTGCGGGGGCCGAGCGCAAGCGCCGCAAGCGGGCCGACAACCGTGCATTCGCACTTTCACATTCTCCCCCTCGGGGAAATGCGGGGGAATTTTTGTAGTATTTTGCGATGAATCTTCGAATAATTGTGTATGCCACTTGCCTTCAATGAGGTTTTATTTTTGCAAACAAATTGTCGTAGACTCAGGCCGGAAACGGCAACTGCTTCCGCATCTTCGGGCACAAGCGCTGCACGCGCCGTCGTGTTTACGGATTTTAAAATCTTTATCGCTTGTTTTCTGAAAACAATATTTCTCACCACTATACATACGGCACCTCCGTAGTCATGGACTGCTGAGGGCTTATCGATAATACAATAAAAAAAATGAAACGAACCGAGTTCACGTCTTTGAGACTATGCTATTAATGAATCTGCTGATCACTCTGCAGTGCTCAGAACCTCCAAAGCGATAGCCCAATAATTTTGTCGTTTGGAGGAGTTGGTACATACGAGAAAACTTTTAAAGCCGCTGGAGAATGGCAAATGATCAAAACTTGAAAAGATATACGTTGCACCGTGTGTCTTTCCGCTAACACGCTATTCAATCCTTGCAAAAAAAGGAAGCGCAAAAGAGCATGCGCTGGGATGTGCAGCACATGAAGGAAACATAATATTGCCACGTAGCCAGGAACTATGCAAAGCTGTACTGAATGAAGTCTATTAAAGTGACCTCCTGCTCTACAGAATACTAAAATGAAGCACAAATGTCGAAGAAGCAGTCCACAGCATGACCTGGGCAGATGAACGTCAATAAAGTGAGTTGAGCGGCGTTTGCTATGCACGCATTATTCTTAGCACGTTATTAATTTCAGATCCATGAAAATAGGACCAATATCCATGGAAATAGGACCGAGAACATTGTCCAACAAACAAGAAATCAAGTTTGCGACAAGGTGACACTTTTTCTATATCAAAGAATATTGCCCGACGTGACGTACGACAAAAAGGGCAAGCGGCCGCTCCGCTTGAAACACCAGTCCTTCTCGTCAGCGTCCGTGATCGCTGATTCGGCTCGGTCAAATATGCTAGCAAGCCGTCAAACTTCCTCAGGATGGCACCAGGCTTCAGAAGCAGCTTGTCGCACTGAAGTGACACTTTTTCACGATTCATAACGAGATCATCTGCACGGATGATGTCAGTGGAAACTCTCCTCACACGCTCTCACATAGGTAGAATCGAAGGTTAAATCTCCCGTTTGTTGCCTTGGAATGGAGCGCTTCCATTTATCACGTAGGTCCCCGTCGCTCGGTAAACAGAACAAGGAAACTTTTTCCGTTGCACTCTTGTTCCAGGAACAACATACCGGGAACGCCGCACCACTTAACTCGCATCAATATAGCGCGAGATGCCAGTTTTATTTCTTTTCCGCACAAAACAAACCCAACTCGCCGCGCCTCCGTCGTTCGAGCCTGCACAACGCCACCTTAGGAGTGACCTCAGTCAGATGGTTGGCAACCGCGCGGCAGTCAAATGCAGCGCATGAAGCTCTCCTATTCAATTACGGAGCGGTTTTGTGATCAGTAAAGCATTCAAGGACTCTGGTAGGAGGCACTCTACGGTACTGGACAAAGAATGTGGGCGCATTAAAATTAAATCCAAGCAGAACCATTGCCTCGGTTAGGGTGCCAGCTTCTTATAGCATACCATATAGGGCCGATATGTTAAATGCGACGTAACGGCATCTAATGTCACGTCATTACCGCTGCTGACGTTATTTCACGTAGCCCTTCTTTTTTTCAATCGCAACCTTAAGCATCTCAAGAAGGTCATTTCATTCAGACTCAACAGTTTTTAATCTACAAGTTACGTGCAAGCTACAAACGCCGCTGTCTTGCTCTCCAGCGCATATGGGTCCACACATTTTCAAAGACGCAATTGCCACCAGGTGACTTCAGCTCGCCTATTATCTCCGACAACTTCGCCCTCTTAGTAGCACCCTTACGACATTTGTAGCCGCACGATGTAGCAGTCGTGATCCTCCCATTCCATAGCAGGTGCAGCGCACCGCCAGAGTTGCTACATAGGCGCGAGCCTTCAGCGCGGTCGCCGAGCTAGTACCAACACTCCTCCTCGCCGAGGCATTCTCGTGACCTCTTGAGCTCCTCGACCCCCTCTGCACGAAGCTGCGCTTCTCTCTCCTTCTCGCTCTTTCTGGCTCTCCCTCGTTCAGTTCCCGGGTTATTATAATGCGGTGAGCCAACCGGTTTAGGACCGCTTGCTTACAAGGAGGCCTCGTGTTTCCCGATTGAAGAGACGATGCCGCCCCCTCGTCCTCTTTTTGCTTGTGTATTTTCACCTTCGAGCTCCGCTTGCAGCTGTTCCGATGGCAGGGCGGCTCCTATTTTTCTTTGCTCACGATACTCATCCTGTATCTTTAAAGGTGATAGTCTGTCTGGGGCAACATAACGGAGAAATTTCGGTTTGTCTTTGCGTCACTCGATTCAGCCGCAAGGGGAAAAGCTAAAAGAATGCTTGAATAATACGTATGTAGAGGCAACACCATTCCAACCTCCTCAACCTGCCGGTACGCATTATATTTATCAATATTGTTCAGAAAAGACAAAATACTGGGCAGATTTTCATCAAAGCATCCGTACATAACTGGCAGTAGCAGTGTTTTCTACATGAACATACATGTTGAGTTTGTTTTATGAAAAAAACACGGTAAAAAACTGTGCCGCCGACACGCGAGATAAACATAAATACTGGAAAAATGTTTCCTCTACTTGTTCCAAAAACAATGGAAACGAAAAGACAGGAAAGTAGGCGCGCGAGCAGTTCAAACATCGAATAATTGAGCTGGAGTAATTCTTCAATTGCATTGAGAGAGAAGGAAGACAACAGGGTGAAATGTTTAGGAGGACAGCGTCGGGAGGTAAGAGGCCGGAATGGCAAAAGACTGCTGTCTTTTGGTGATATTTGTAGAGAAGCTAGCAGATAATCCACCAATTTTTAAAACAGGGGCTTACACGCCAAGGCTACAGAAAGAATGGAAGCATACCCATTCGAGAGAGCAAACCATTAAGGCTACTGTGAAGAGGCCCGGCTGCAGGAAGACCCGCCACAGAAGTCACAACAATCTTCATTACGCTATTATAGCCGGCGTGTCTGGCGCGGCCCTCCGGTAATGTGCAATTGGGGCTAATGACTATTCACGGTCTGTCGCCTATTCAGCACGCGATACACCCGGCGTCGCGCTGCTCCGGAGTCTTCTGCGGCGGTTGGTAGGGAAACCTCATTTGCAAATGGGCTCATGTCGGAACGATGTGTATTGAAATGACTGCGATGCTTTCAGCGCCAGCATTGTTTGTACACGTGTCTTTCATGAGGTTGTTCTGTATCATTCATATCGGCCTTCAGGGAGGGCATACGCCCTACTACAAGCAGGGAAATGTGCGGTTGGTTAAAAAAGTCCCAAGAGACGCGAAATATTACCAAGGCACTCCTCAAAATCGTATGTTATGCGCTAAGGGGAATGCCTACAGGACCTACAAGAATGCAATCAGCGCTTAAACGCGTACGTAGTTCCTAATGGGACCCTGTACCGTAGTTTCGCAATTTTCACCCGCATCATTTTTCGCTTATTCTAGCCTTAAAATTTGCGCGAACGGTAGCATTGGGCTCAAAGCCGAAATACACCTTCCATGTTCCCCGCTTAATTTTTAATGCCAGCAGGCTCAGAATACGCAAGTTTATGAAGCACAAAGGATTTTTTGCCACAGCGGCGGACGTCAAATAAAATATCTTCTGCCAGTCACGTAATGTCATGTCAATTACACCTGCGCCCTAGAATCGGCTACAAAATATTTTTTTCACGTGTTGTTATGTAAACGTACCGGCACCTTACAATTGGGGGCGCATCACAGTCGTGACAATACGGTAATCGATGCGTACAAGCAGTATGAGGATTATGAACCCGTAATATTACCAAAATTCATCGTAGAGATGTTTTAGTGGCTCCTGCAACGAGTTGCATAAGAACACTGACTTGGAGCTACGAGTAGTTATTTATAAGGGAAAAGGTCACCTTGTTTTGATGGCTAAACGGAGCGTATATTTCACACTGGCAATGGGTTCAGACTGCTGCGAGCGCAGCTCCTTTACGCTGAAGTCTGCCTGCAGTGTTCGCTGTGGCTTTGGTAAATGTGTAATACCGTATTGGCGCGATTCTAACGTGCCTCCGATTATAACGGGCCGTATAATTCAAAACCCAGTATATATCCTAGCGCCGATTCTGCCACACAAACAAACTAATGCCCCTAACAAACGCCTCCGAATTGCACAAACACTTATTTCAACATTAATCGGCGCACGCTGCCGGCCGCGAGAGCAGCGACGCTGCGGGCAGTGAGGCTATGGGCCCTTAATAATGCCGTAGAATTTGTCTGGGATGTGCTAGCTGGTACCCTTGTGGTCCCAATGTGGTCCCAATGGGGTCCCTTCGTGGTCCCTTAGTTTTCACGAATCGCGAACACCCGACGCCTCGTGCCCGGGACGCTGCCCGGCTACCTTCGTTTCCGACAAGATGATGATTTGCCGCTTGGTTTAGTTTTATAGTTGACGATTTTGGTTCTGAGTTTTTTGGAGATTCAAGTAAGATTGTAATCCGCAGGCATTTTTGAATCACTGTTTCCATAAAAAAGTGCGCGTACAATCGTGCAAATAAAGTAATTGATCTAAATGTTTTATCCAAACTCAGACATTGCGTGGCAATAATTTAAGGGGGTGGGGGGTGGGTCACAGCAGTGTAGCATCGTGCGACCTAGTGAACTAAAAAGTAATTGTGAAAGCTACACCTCATTTTTCTCGCTTTTTCTCCTTGACAACGTCATCGGTGCCCTGACAAATCGTTGCTGACTGCGAACATAAGCAACACGATTTTCTTTCAAGGAATTAATGTGTTCTCAGAACTACACAGCAGCTACCTTTCAGTCTTGATGCTGGTGGCTTGACCCTTGATTAGTGTGAATGGAAGTTAGCGAATGCTACGACTCTCACGTTCACTCAAGTTAACAAGCATAGGCAATAATGGGCATGTAAGCTTTCATACAAATAAATGAATCCAGTAAACGCCATAGTCGTGAGGCGGCATTAAAAGTAAGACTGAATCAAGATGTCGTTAATGTTCTGTGGCTTGTAATTGACGCCTTGTGACTAATAACGGTTAGTAGTTCATTAATGACGGTATGTCGGCTGCAAGACAATACCTCAAGTGAAAGCTTAGCTTAGAGAAGGGTCTGCAAGTTAAGGTAGCCATCGTGCGTGGCGACATCACCTGTACGAGGGTTTGGAAATGTTACTTGTAATTTCTCTGGAAACCCAGTGTGTAAGAAAGTCTCGCCGGGGTAGTCATCATCAGCGGTAGGAACAAGCACAACGTTAAGGTGTCACATCTCGCTGACTTGCAGAATGTGGCTACCACTAACCATTTATCCACTATTTTTTGGGCCTTTTGTTGAGCGAACCAACTATAGTATTTTTTAATCCACAATTGTCGGTGTGGCACGTTACACACGAAAAAGAATAGAAAAAAATTGGAGATGAAATTGCAGCTCCCAATAAAAATTTCAACCTTATAACGCCCTGTTTGGCGTGAAGAAACTGCTAAATAAAAATACGGCCTTGTTTTGCCGTTTAAATAAGTTTTTACAGAATTCTGATCGCATTGTTACTACGCCTGTGTTAAAACGGCAGTCACAGACGTTCTGATATACCATTGTTTGGCGTTGTACTTGGCCGTGCAATATTTTTCTGGGTTAGAATTCCCAGGAAATTTGATGACATAGAAGAGTACAGAAGTGTGGTTCAATCGGGAACGAATGTAATAACCCTGTCACAGGGGCACATCCAATCGCGATTGAGCCGATCCGGATCGAGCTCAATCTGGATCGGGCGCTGCTACACGGCAGTTTCAATCGCGATCGAGCTCGATCCCGCTCGAACTCAATCCTGGTTTCTGAAGCGCGATCGAACGAAAGCGGCGATACTCTCGTCCCCGCTCAGTAATGGCACAAAAGGTGACAACTTCAACTAACGCCACAACTTGTGTCAAATAACTTGACCCAAATAAGCTTGCGGTAACATTTACATAGTTACGTATACCTGCGACTGCGCGAAGCTACGAGACGCCGGTCGCAAGTACATTGTTAGCGCCATCTGGCGTAGGCGAGTGCAACCGGTGCAACTTCTCGATCGCGATCGAAACGTGCCGTGTAGCAGCGGCAGTGCATGGGGTGCGCTCGAAAACTCGATCGCGATTCACTTCAATCGCAATTGAAAGTGCCCGTGTGACAGTGGTATAAACATATGCACAGGACAGCTCTGTAATCTCAGCTGAAGTTTACTAGAGTGGGCATTTGTTTGTGCATTTCAATAAATGGAAAGACTGCCTTCAAAAACATTTTTTACAACTGCAACTTGTACAGAGGAAATATTTTTAGACAATTATTTTGAAGACGTTTGCGTAGTAACAAGTTGTCTCTACCTTCCCTTAAATACACCGCAGTCATTCACGCAGTTGAAAAGTTGTAATTAGAAGGGAAGCAGGAGCGGTGAAGTTTTCTAATGCGTGTCATAAAGGCGAGTGTAAAAGGGTAAGTTTTATGTTTTGATGTTTAGATCAAATCATCTAACCTTCGCAATGACTGCACTGGTTTAAACTGTCAATTACAGTTGAAAGACACGAGTTTCATGACAGGCTTCACATTTTGGCTAATGGTTTCCGCAAAAATTGGTCGTTTTTGTTAAGCTTCACATTACCCAATAGCTTCCGTGAACCCAAGGTAGTAGTGGCGTTTTGCCTTACACTCTCAGGCTGTGTTGATACACGTGTGTCGCATAATTCATGCGAGCTTACGATAGCGAGCGATTAGCTACCTTCAGGATTCGAATTTTTTAGGGAACGTGGTCCGCTTGTGTTTAAAGTGCGCAAATGTACTTAACGTCTCCAGAAAATTAGCTGTAGAGCTGAAATTGTGTAATTGAGAAAGAGAAACCATCAAGATGCTCTGTGGAGGTATGGTTTTTTCATCAAAACTTAACAAACGGCTGGATCCATACGCGTGAAATCATCATTGAAATTCCAAATTAGGCACGAATTGAAATAGGAGTTGCAGCAGCGACTACTTATGATCTTCTTGAATTGGTAATTCGCGTGGCAATCTTCATATTTCAAGCATTTTTCATGCCTTATGGTAGTAATAATTCCTAAACGGTAACAACATTGCAATTTTGTCGCAGGTAGTACGGCTACCAGCATCATTCAGACGTCAATGCTTCACCCCAGATATAGTAAAAAGTTGGCTCGTAAAAAGTTGGCGCAGCTTGCAGTAGTGGTGCGAGGCTGGATATACAGCAGAGCTGACGGCCCCTCTCCCTCCGTCGGAGACCCGGCTGTTCCACCTCACAGAAATTTCTGAACTTGCCGCTGAACGTTCTCTGTGACTGGCAGGCCCAGATCATTCCGTACGCAGCCTTTCACATCTCTCCCAAAGTGGACTGTGTTTGCACGCGCCAGAACCAGCGGCGAAGTCCAAATTCAACAGACGCGTTGCAAACCCGAAGCAAATACTGGGCGCGCGGAATGCGATGATGGCGCAATCATTACCGTTCACTTATGAAGGCTACAGGCCGGGCGCATGGTGCTTACCTGACACGAGAGTACTACGCTACGCGTTTTTAACAACCGCCAAACACTCTGGCCTAAGTTGCTGCACAGACGGTGTCCCTGGAGGCCCCCGATCGCGATGGACATTCGTTCGAGGCTTGGATAACAGCCATCACCCCTTGTTCGTTTTCAGTGGCCGCTCCTTGGTGCTGGGCGGGATTTCGTGGCCGACCACTTCACCCGACTTGTCAAGGCTGTTCTTGACTGTGCCTCCTGTACCACCTAGCGTCTCCGCGGGCTGGTGATTAGCGTCTCCCGTTGGCGGCTGAGACGCCGCTGCGGCTAGGTCCTGCTACGTCCTAGGCTCCGATCTCTGAGGTAAGTTCGTTGTGCTTGTAGTCTCATCCGCAGTCGACTGGTGCCTTCTGCGGCCGCTTCCGCCTCGACCACGTCCATGAGGTGCTTGTCATGTTCCTCGCGTTGCCATGGCCCCATGACCGTCGCGTAAGTGCGAACGCACTGTGCTTCCTAATGGCCGAAACGCCGGCACCGGGAGCAGCGTGGCACTCTGCAGTCTCTGCGGACGTTACCCGTTCCCTGGCAGCGCAGACATTGCTTCGGCCTACCCGGTGCGACGAGGAGGGCCAGCTCCACAGCCGCCCGAATTGGATGGGGAAAATCTTCCAACGTCACGCCAGATATTAGCTTGAGCGTTACCAACCTCGTCGTAGACACTTTGTCAAGGACATTTTGTACTCCCCAGCTTTCTTTGGTGATCTCGATGACCTTGCCGAAGGTAGCGAGCGCTGCCCGGACGTCCTCGTCTTCAACGCGGTGCAGCAGCCAATGTAGCTTAAGCCTGACTTGGTGGTCTCTCGGGTCGATGACGAGACACCGGCGCCCCTTCACCTCCTGCTCACCGGCCGCTACCATTTTCTTTGTTGCCTCGGCACTCTTGAAGGTCTCCGCCCACACGTAGTTGATTTGGTACGCCCCCAGTGCAATCACGTCGGGGAGCATACCAACACGAGCGAGCATGTCTCGGAAGTCTTTTACACGAAACGGTCGGGATTTCACGTCGCCGTGAAGAAACACCGTATTTGAAACAATACGTCCTGTAGGCAACTGAGGCAAAATAACTTTAAACTCACTATCTTTTTTGTTGCGGATTATGGACTCGTTGATGTCGGACAATGTCTAGACGGTAAAAAAGACGACCGATTCACCCACTTTCAAGGTTTCAGCCACGCGAGCCTGGATAGGATTTACGTTTCGCTGGATTTAATACAGAAATGTCAAAGCTATGATGCGCTCGCGGTTTCCTTTTCCGATCATTGTTTCTTAAAATGCAGGACTGGGGGCAAAAAAGAAGAGTCCCCCTTTACATGGGACCAATGTAAATTAAACTTTAAACTTGGAGGACGAAACATTTACGGCGTTTGTTAGAAAGACAACTTCCGAACTTGAAGCAACACATAGTGACATCTGGGCGCTGTGGGAGTTAAGCAAGCAAGGGATAAAAATAAAAGCGATATAACGGTGTACCTGTATTAAATATGAAGAAACCAAAAAGGAAAGAGTACTTAGAAACAACCTAGAAAAACTAACGTTAGAGGAGGGCAGAATACCCGGGGTGTTTAAGGACGATATTGCACAGATAAAGCATAAGCTTGAACTTATCGACGAAGAACGCTGCCGCGGTGCCGTAGTACGCGCGAGAGCAGAGCAATGGGCATATGTGAGATGCCCACAAAGTGTGCGCTCGGAGTAGAAAAAGCACATGCACGACGCAATCAGAACAACAAGATAACTTACATGGGTAAAGTAACGATGTAAAAAAGCGAAACCGATAACGCTTTTTACGAGTATTACCAAGCACTGTTCGTTCTTAAGGCGGTGAACGCAGAAAGCTTCAAGCGGCACTTCATTGACGTGCTGCATCGTTTGGAAGACGATATGAAGGACTGGCTTGAACGACCTATTTCGGAAGACGAATTGAAATGTGCTATTGAAAGCCTGAACCCGGGAAAGTCGCCGGGGCCGGATGGGTTAAGCGCTGCTTTTTAAAAGATGTTTAAATGCGAAATGGTACCCGTTGTAACGATTATGTTTAATGCAGCGTATGATATTAAAACACTGCCCCGATCATATTCTACGTCCCACTCAGTCCTCATTCCTAAGACAGATGAAGAGGAGAAACTTAAGCGTGTAAAGTCGTACCTACCAATATCATTAATAAACCTCGACTACAAAATCTTAATGAAAGTTCTGGCACAAAGGCTTAAAAGTGTTGTCCATCAAATAGTAGGCCCACATCAGACATGCGGAATTAAGGGTCGCAATATTTTTACAAAACATCCATAAAGCAAGGTGTGTCCTCGAGTGCTGCGACGCCCTGCACATGGGGGTGGCAGTCCTGCAGATTGGCTTGGAAAAAGCGTTTGATTGTGTGTCACCCTAGATATTGTTTAGTATTTTGGACCATGTGAACCTAGGATTCGTTATTAAAGAGGGCGTTGCCCTGGCATACCGCAATTGCATTATGCGGCTGATCGTGAACAAAAACTTGGGAGGCCCGATTGAAGTGCAGCGTTCGGTGCGCCAGGGCTGCCCCCTCAGCCCCATATTGTTTTGTGTGTACAGTGCTCACGGATTGAAACGCGACACTGCGAGCGCGTGGCCTGCAGTACATGCAGCGCCGCCCGTGGACGCCCGTGGAAGCTAGGTGTTGCATTGTGGTATACCGCGAGGATGAGAGCGTGTTAACCGTAGGCTTCCTGCTTCCGGTTGCCAATGAGCGGGGCTGTGGTTCCCCGCAGCGACAGCTGGGCGCTGCGAGCCTGCAGCGCTGGAACGCGTTTCGTGCGCCGACGGTAGTAGCCGGGCTGTGCGCGCAGCCGATTTCGCGACATCGCGTGCGCCTGGTCTTGTGACTCTTCCCGTTCCGATTCGACACAGTAATGTTCATGTAATGCACGGTCACGCTTATCTGAATAAAACGAGCGTCTGCACGAAGGAGCAGCAAACTTTATTTCAGGATGTAAACTAAAAAAATTCCCGCGCCTTCCCGCGAAGGAACACGAGTAAATGCAGAGCAGTGGGGGTCGTTAATGCCGCGTAAAGTCGCGTTAGGGTGGGTAGTTGGGTCGTAGTTGCGTTGGTGTTGGTTTGGGGTAGAGAGAGGAGAGTTAAGTTGCTTCCATCGCTTCTTCCTTGATGCTGGAGTAGCAGACACGAGTAAACGTGGGAGCGAGCGTCAACCAAGGAAGGAAGGAGTAACGCAGTGACTGAAGCACGAGCGACCGCTAGCCGCTTATATTTGCAGCGCGCGCAGTAGAGGGAGAGCAGTACGGGGGGAAGAGCGCGCATGCGCAAGCAGCGCGCGCCCTTCCACGCCCCACCGCGCTGCTATCACGCACCTGTTACGCCGAGACCGCGACGGAGCGAACGGGCTGACTACGACGCATGCGCGCGCCAGCTGCTGTTCAGAGAGAGGAGTGAAGGAGGAGAGGCGCACCCGGTGCGGACGCGGAGCTGTTGACGCCGTCCGACGCAGGAAGAGGCGAGGCTAAGAAATGCTCTGCATTTAAAAAGGAAAGACGCCTTTGCAGGCAAGTTCGCGTATGGTGCGGTGCATTAGTACTTCGTCGGCTCTCCTATTTTTTAGTTTACATCATGGAATAAAGTTGGCTGTTCCTTCGTGCAAACGCTCCTTTTATTCAGATAAGTGTGACCGTTCCTTACATGCACATTATCTGTGTCGCATCGAAAAGACACGCGTAACAAGAGCGCGCGAGCGGACGATGTCGCGAAATTGGCTGCGCGGATCGCCGGGCGGCTACCGCCAGCGCACAAACGCGCTCCAGGCTCGCAGCGCACTACTGTCGCTGCGGGGAACCACTGCCCCGCTTATTGGCAACCAGAAGCAACACGCCTACGGTCAAAATGCTCTCATCCTCGGGGTATACCCATGTATACCACAATGCAACACCTAGCTTTCACGGGCGTCCACGGGTGGCGCTGCATGTACCGCAGGCCACGCGCTCGCAGTGTCGCGTTTCAATCCGTGAGCACTGTAAATCGAAGCCCTGTGTATTAGTATAATCAGAAATACTGCCATCGAAGGTTTCCGACTGCATGAGCCGGAAGTGAAACGTTTGGCCTACGCAGACTACGTGGCTGTTTTTTATATGAACGAAAAAAGCGTTCATTTGGTAGTTGACACGGTCAAAAAGTTTGGCAAGCTGAAGGGCAGTTTTGTGAACTGGGCAAAGTGGCTAGGATTTCGGCATGGGGAATGGTCATCAACACCGCCAACCTTTGCTTATGTTAGTTGGGTCACCCCTCCAGTGAAGTACTTGGGTGTTGAACTTGGATATTACAGATATAGCTAACCATACTGGCGTAGCCAGACACAGGCGTTGAGGGAGAAAGCCGAGAAATGGAAGGGGGCAAGGTTTTGAATTTTTGCAAGGGCCACGGCATGTAACTTATTCTTTGTAACGAAGATCTGGAATATGATGCAGGTACTGCATTGTTCGCGAATCAACGTCCAAAGCCTCACAGGGTATTCGCGGTGTTCGTTTCGGATTCAACATGGGAGATATGCAGCAGAACAAACCTGTTTCGGAGAGTCCGAGATGGTGGCTTGGGGCTGGCGCACCTGTATGTGCGACAGCTGGTAAACCGATTTTTGTTTTGGCGAGATGTTCGCGGCCCGTTCTTGCAGAGTGTCATGCAAGTACGGCTGGCGCGTGCTATGCCGGAATATGTAGTATCAACATGGTGCATGCCAGGTGGCGTGTATGGGTAATTGAAGGAAATAGTTATGACGGCCCGTTTTCTATTCGCACGTTTTTCTGGAGAGTACCTGTCCTCTGTGACACGCAAAAAACTGTATAAGGACATTTGCGATGTTGTTTTTCCCGTCCCTATGTATAGGTATAATTACCGTGCTGGGCCAGGCCAAAATGTGCTAAAGCGCGTCAAAAGAATGGAGGTTCACCCTGTAGTGAAAACCTTTTTCTTCAATTTACACTCAGGCACTTTCTCTGTTGGAACATGGATGCATGATAGAGGGATATTGGTGCCATAGGGAACTCAGTGCTCAATTTGTAAACAGCCAGAAACAATAGAGCACGTTTTTCTGCATTGTTGGGCTGCGGTATTTTTATGGGATGTTCTCCAGAGGACCCTTCATAAAGACTTTCCGCTCAGCCACCATAGCATACGCTTTCTAGCTGTAGAAAACGCGGAGGGGGCACCCTTGGACCTCGTTATATTGGTGGCCTTGCATAGCATAAGGCGCTCGCGCATGGCCTTGCTCCACGGGGATGTGGACGCCCGCCCTACGCGGCAATGTTTTCGTGAGTCCATGGCACAGTACGTAGAAGTGCAGGAGTGCAAGGCATGCGCTCCAGAGTGGCTGTCAAGGATAGAACCCTTGACTACGCTTAAGGAATTTCAGAGAGACATCAGCCTTCATAGGTAGGTGGCTTGTCGCTCGAGTTGTTCATGTAAATGAGTTTGTTTTGTGTTTCTGTGTTGTGTCGAAGACTGGCGTTAAAGCAAAAGAAAGGTGATGGCGCAATACCCTCAAAAAAGAACTGCCCATCAGCCCACACGGTATTCGCTACTTGCCCGTTGTAAATGATGGAGGAATACCGTACGACATGATAATGTTGTTGAGCCTGCACGCATTGTGGAAAACTAGAAAATCTGTAGACAATGCAGATACCCATGCCCGCCCGGTAAGGGAAAATTTCATTGAAAGTGTGTGCTACATACGCGATGTGTATCAAGCCCAGCATGACCGGCCAGAGTGGACAAGCGTGCTTGATATTCTGGCATGTTTAAAGAAATTCTAGACACAGTAGATAACCAACGATTTGGTGAGGTGTCTTGTGTGTTTGTGTAAGTGTTTTGTTCTGTATAGTTAACAGGCAATAAAGAAAAAAAAAGGTGATGGCTCAATCGGATAAACACCGGTTTCATAACGCGATGGCCCCAGGTTCGATGCCGACCACGGGAAGTGGTTTTACTTCTTTCCAATCGGCTGCACACGTTATTTTTCCCCGCTGCTGCTATCCCCATACCCCTCGGGCTATTAGGGTTGCCCAGTACGTAGGGTGCCGGTTTGATTTTCTCCTTCCCAAGAACACTTTTTGCTTGAGACTTCGAGGTTTCTTGGTGTGACCGACGGACAAAGCTCGACCTAGACAGAGTCGCGGTTAATATTTTTGCATGTGTATAAGCAGCTTATTAAAACAATGATTTTCGTATGAGGTAGCGCCGACCCTAGTCAAGCCTCTCTACCAGGGATTTTGTTCCTCCTTCCAACATCTGCGTAATGTTGAATAAACTGACTGACCATAATCTGATAGCCTACAATTATGCATGATATATTGCTTTCATGCTCGTATAGCTCTTCGTGCAGGTTAAAAATAATGGCTGCTACTGACGAAGAAACTTATGCCCAGTTTAAACGTGACTTTTCAAGAAACATCACTGTTAAAAGGGGTGCAACAAAAATAACAGTATTTTTTTCTTTCTAAATATCCTTTTTAAAGAGTCGCAGAAGAAAACTCAGGTGGAAGCTTGCAACATACGTCAGAAGGGACAATATGACAAAATATTCTATTGGGATGGTTGTGAGTCGTTGAGTAAGTCGTTGTGTTCGACAACCCCCACCAAAGAGGTTTGAAGTAGCTGCGTCAAAGCACAACAATTCAGTTGTTTATAATACACACTTTTTGTATTTTATTTCCTCAGTACACTTCATGGTTGGAACAAAACGTTCATTTCTCAAAAATCTCTAAGTAATCTAAAACCGAACGTTGATCCAACGTATATTTACACCAAAAGCAAAGAAAGTTGTCAGACGCAGAGCAAAACCCTCAAGGCTTTACTGTAATATTTTACGTCCTTTTTCAATCACTGCATGCTTTATATCACAAAAAACGGAGCCCGTCCATGTTCTTCAAGTGGCCTTTGACCCACTTGACTTCTTAGAAGAGGCCAGATCAGAGCGGGACGTTCCGGGGCTGCGGTTCAGCCGTCTCATGTTTGCACATTTATTACCACACGAACACAAGTAGCGGTAATCTTTGAAAGCCAGGAACATATACACACCTTGACACCCAACGAGGGCGTTCGTGACGTAATCGAATTCTGCGATCGGAACGAAAATTCCAATAAAGGCGACAGCCCACGCAGCGCCCATGATGAGTGCAAGACGCGTAAACAGGGACATTTGGGAGCGGCGCTGCTTTTGCTGGAGGCCATCCACGCCAGTGCCTTTGGCGGGCTCTTGGAGAGACCCGGCAACTAAAGTAGTGTTCCGAATGTAGCACACTGTCTTTAGGTAGAAACACACGCAGAACAGAAGCAGTGTTGCCATTGGGGCAAGAAAGTATACGATGAGGCCGTACATAGTACCGATCCAACAGCCTGCGTGACCGTAACCTGCTGACAGTATGGAGCCAGGTGCAGTCCAGTCCACTGTCACAGCTGCGGCGACGATTACCAGAGGAAGACCCCAGGCCAGCACGCCGTACAATAGCAATGTCTTCCGGCGAGTAGAATAAAGCTTCATGGCGGTGACGCCCCTCCAGTATGAGAGCACGCTCGTCCAGAAAAAAGTCGACAGAAATCCGTAATGCTGAATAACTGCTGCGAGGAAGCAGATGTGTGGCGGTAGCACAAAGCAGTTGGAAATCAAAAACAGAACGTGGGTAAGGAGTATTGTCACTGAGAGGCACAGCGTACACCTGGAGGAGAAGCTACGCACATTTGGGTACATGCAAAAGACGACCACCTTTAGCACGAGGCAACATATTGACATCAACAGGCTGATGACGGTGACGTAGTGGTCTGCTCTGTAGTAGTTACTTTTATTGGGCGTCCTCACCGGTGGCAAAGGTGACGTTTCATCTCCCGTCGGCCTTTTTCGAGAACGTGGCTCTTTACTGTAGAAGCTTGGTAAGTGGCGAATGTAGCAATGACCGTCGTGTTCGGCGTAGCATGTTGATGTGCTCACAACCGGCTTGAACAAGCCTGCAAGATTGGGTGGCCGAAAGACAGCGGGGACGACTCCGCCCCCCGATTTCTTTCGATTGACTGCGCTGAAGTTACTCAAGTGGAGTGTCGGGCTGCACGACAGGGCGGTCAAGTTAGCACCACTGCACATGGCGCAGTAGACGTTTCGATACACAGGGCTGTCCGGACTTCCTTTGTCCTCGACAGGAGCATAGTATGTTTCGCATCGTTTCGAAATCAATGTGGGCACTGGCCGTGTGCACGAGTTATTCAGGTTGTCTAATCTACAGGGCCTCAAGTGCAACGTAGGGTTCTTCTCCACAAAAGTGGGCAGAGTGACGAGGACACGGTGACCTCTGGTTTTGTACCGAGTCGCGTTCCAGAAAGTGGTGTTGCCGAAGTCGTCGTTGCAGAGGGCACAGAAGGCATTTCTGAAATGTAAAGAGGCAAAGTTGTATTATCTGTTCTTCGCTTCTAGTAAACCGCAGCGTAATTTTCCCCCGAAAGGTTTTCTTTTCTGCATAGGGGGATTTTTTAGTATTCGGTAAAAGCCATGAATTTTCATACTAACAGATACTAGAGGGAAATCAGGCGCCACTGTCTCGGGGAGCCGCGCTTCAGCGAGCGTTCCGTCATGTACTGAGCAGGCACGCTCCACTTGTCCTCGGCATGGCTCATGAACAGGCTGAAAAGTTGGCTGTGGCTGCAAAAAAGCAACAATATTACTGTAGAAGGTTCATAAAATTTGTTTTGTTATTATAACATTGAACCTCCAAAAGGATTTATTTTTAGTAATTATTTAGAAGCTTCATGTACGATGAACAACAACAAAAATTTACCCTTTTTCGTTGATTTTGGCTTCGAGACAAAAAGGAAGCCGTATGGCCAGCTAAGCCAAGTAGGCGCGGAACGTCACTAGCGGAAATGGCGCCGCCCACGGTGGCCGGTGACTGCAGCGACAGATTTCCCGCGAGTGTATATTAGTATATGAAGCTGAATGGTATAAGTTTCGTTGTGTCGTTGCAGGAGATTGCACAAGAAACCTCAAATAATTGTGCAGAAGTAAAAATCCTCCATGGTATCAGAATTGACCATCGGATGTCGTTAACCTGGCCTCAGTATCCACTCTGAAATCCCCTCGCGATGCATCGAATAGCACATAGCTCAACATAAGCCTAAAAGTGTTTATAAACCACTGAGGGCTAAGCATATTTCTGCACGAGATACTTAGGCTTGTGCTGAAACCTTTATAGGATTTCAGGTACTTCAACGTGTCCTGTCTGGTCCGGTAAGCGTTGAGGCATTGGCGCCTGCGTTCTTTGTCGATGAAGGCTTGATCCACTATAATATATATTACTTCCGCGTTGTGATAAAACACGTGGCACGTTAAAGTAAGCAGCTAGGTAAACACTCAATAAGCACCAACACCGAGCGTAGCCAATGAAAACGTAGTCCTGAACACTTTCTGTTATCATTATTGGAATAATGAACACGAGCCGTATACTGAGTTCAACAGGTGAAGCATTCAGCATCGCATAGAGTAAGATCCATCGTTTAGTAGGACAATAGCCTATATCGGTGAAGAGCGATAGCGGCGCTCTAATGCGGCTGGAAAGCTGTTCATTTTTGCTATGGAAACACAACCGCCCTTTTATATGAAAGTAAGCTACAGTTTGCTGTCCGAGTGGTGGTGCTGGTGGTAGTAAAAACTTTATTGATCCAAAGCTAAATAAAAATAGGCGCATTATTGCTCCTCCAAATGCGGAACGACAAAAACTGACACAAATATAAAAAAACAACTTCAAAATTGTAACTCGGTAATATATTGACGTGAAATTGTGGGCGCACATATGTTGAAAAGTAAGGGCTTTGGGGGACGGGGGGGGGGGGAGGGGCTTCCCAGAGGTTTCGTATTGTTCCTATTTATTTCCTCGTCTTTTTGCACTGTAGGTAATACAAAGTTGTTTTGTTTATGCCACGTTTATTGTCTATAAAATCGCATCCCTAAGCTTAGCCCACTACTTTTGATATGATACACCTGGAAATAATAGCAAAAAACATAAACAATAGGTGTTCTCAAGTAAAGCTGTCACGGCAAAGGCAAATGAATGAGTTACCTATACGTCACTTGGTTAACGCTGGTAACTGGGATGAGGTAGAAGGTGTCGTTGAAGTACTGCGGCTGTTCGCAGGAATCCCTGATGTCGTCGTACGGCCACGATTGCAAGCATCCGACGACCATGTGAACGAATTTCTTCCACGAAGAATCCAAGTACACTTCCACGCAACCACTTGCAGGCACCTCGGAGTCCAAAGTGGAAAAAGGCACACTCCAACAGCAGTCTCTGTAGGCTTGGCAATTGGGCGCGCACGAGCAAGTTGCGGCATACGTGGCCCTCCTGCAGCTGACGAGCTCTTCGGAGCAACCATGGAGACGTTCGGGACAGCGCATAAGGGTGTCGAACACTGAGTCTGGAACATCCTCGAATGACTCCCTGGGAACTGTCCATGGTATTGTGAGGTTCTTGCAACGATCACCTCGGCGTTGTGCCCAGGGCGTAAGTTGTGCCGTAGCTTCAAGAGCAATGAGCCACGAAACCCACAAAGAAAGCGGATTCATCCTTGCTTGGCCGACTGCATCACTGGAGGACCCGTTGAGCTGTTGAATAAAGTACAAGGTAGGATAAGTCGACAATATAACACATCACATACATACAACGATATGGTGTGAAGGGGGACAAGCGTGGAGACGAAACCTAAGGTGTATTAACCTGAGAAAGAATAACAGCGCTGTGCATTTGAAAGTGTTTGGGATATATAACTGTTGATTACATTTCGAGAATGCGTTTAAAAATTTCCTTTCACTTGAAAGGCTCATAAGTACAATACAGGCTTCGTTTATAATTGATGGAGCCTGCAGGTCACGTGCCAATAATCAAGGGCATCTACTCATTAAGCCGCCCACGCGACAGCTTTGTTAACGCCCAAGTCCCGCTGCTTCCCTACTTTACACTTTGGTGGGGCGCGTGTTGATCGTTGCGTCATAACGCCCTTCCGAAAAACTGTAGGGACTTGAGTATCAGGGACAACACGTTCTAAATCATATAAAGTGCAAGTGTGTTATAAACTTTGTTGAGTGGCCTTCTGGATGTTTGGGTAAGAACCACGGTTTCCTTCTACCCTTTTCCCGAAAACCAAAGGCGGTTGAGATTGCGGTTTTGGGTTTATATCGGCTTATACGCTCAGACTGACCAAATTACGTACACAGCAGGAAGAAAGGAGCCAACCTGATCTTGAAAACCCCTTAGGTACATTTCTCGTGACAATTCTTTACTTCGTCAGGAATTGTTTCGGCTTGGCATCTACCGCTCAACAGTGGGAGCACCTGGTATTGCGAAACTCTAATTATTGAAGAGGCATCCGCCCCAGAGCGCTGCATGGGCCTTATTTTAAGGCCCGTGTCGGGCCCGAGCCCGCTTTATAAAACCCGCGCCCTACCCGGGCCCCCTAGTCCGAGCCGTGCCTGGCCCTATCCTGAGCATTCATAAGTGAACCTGCCAGCCCGGGCTCGACCCGGGCCCGGTCACTTACTTTTGGGCGTAAGCAGTGCTCACGTGTGCGGGACCAGGCCAGGGCAAAAAAGCTGAAGGGGATTTGTTTACGATACAGTTAAAATCCGATCTAACAAATAGTTCGTTAAATCAAGAACGTCGTAAAATCGGGGTTTTCATCTTACAAGCAGTGGTTTCCACAAATTCCTAAAGGGAGGCGCATCGCAGGAAGGCTCGCAGCAGCGACCAGGACATCGTAATTTCGGCGGCCACCGCCATCGCCTGTCGATTATTTAGTAATGCACTAAATAACCCCTGTGACAATATTAACAATATAACGCTAGGGGCTCTCGAGGAAATAAATTTATTTCCTGTCAAAAAAGCCTGTCATTTTCCTCTGCGCGCGGTTCATTACAATTGGGCGGACCGACAGCCTCGTTTTTTTTTTCGGACGTGGAGCAACATTCCTCGTGGTGGTATGACGAAACAGATTCGACATCACTCGTTGTATAGTGAGTGAGTGAACAACTTTAACGGAGCTTCAAATAAAGAATGGTGCGCGCAGGCACCAGATGGGGTGGTTCCCTATTCGCGGGACCCATATGTGTCCAGTAATTCTTCTCCTCGAGCCACCAGCTGTTGCTGAATGGTGAGGTCAGAGCTGGACAGTAAGGTCTCCCATCGCTCGAGCGGGTTGGAATTGGGGGAGGGGGGAAGGGTGTAGGGGGGTGTCTTGAGTTTTTTGCACTCCCCAATAATGTGCGCGAGAGTGCCGTCTCCCCGGCAGAATGGACATGTGTTGTCGTGTTCTGCAGGGTACATTTTGTGCAGAAGCGCCGGGTGTGCGAGCGACCCTGCCTGTAAGCGGCGCAATATCGTCTGCTGCCGTCTGCTCAGTTGCTTGTGTGGCTTTGGAAGCCTCGTTCTACTTTCTTTGTATAGGCGGACGATCTCCTTATAACTCGTGACGGGGTGTGGTTGCTCTTCCTCGGCCCGGATGGCTAGTTCTCGGGCATAGTGGTCGGCGGTGACGTTGCCTTCCACGAGCGAGTGAGCCGGGACCCACACGAGCTCGGTGACTCGTCCCGGTGTTGTGGGATGTCTCTCGAGTATAGTTGCTGCCGCAGAGGAGACGATCCCCTTCCGATAGCTTGCGTACGCTTTCTTGGAGTCGGTAACCACCGTGCTGACCTCCGGCATGGCTAGGGCCAGCGCTATGGCTACCTCTTCTGCCACGGTGGGGTCCGTAGTCTTCACCGACGCGCAGGTCTTCAGCTCGTCGATGTCCGTTACGGCCACCACGGCCTTTGTTCCGTGTTTTGGGAGTGAGGCGTCCACGTACCGGACCTGGGGGTCCTCCTCCAGCTTCCGGGCCAGGGCTTTGGCCCGCGCCGTCCGCCTGCCTTCGTGCCGTTCCACTGTCATGTTGCGCGGTAACGGTTTTGTTGTGATGGAGTCACGCCATCTCTGAGGGAGTGGTGCCTCTTCCGTCTGTGGTTCAACCTGCCATCCTATATTGTGTAGGACGGCTCTTCCGTGTTCTGTCCTGCTCAGACGAACTCTCTGGTTGGACAAGTGTGCTTCGATGAGTTCGTCCGTGGTGTTGAGGGTGCCCATTTCCATCAATCTTTTCGTTGACGAGTACATTGGCAGACCCATGGCTATCTTGGTGGCTTTACGCATCGCCGTGTCCAGCGCTTCCTTGTCCGCCTTCGTTAGCCGGAGGTACGGGGCGGAGTAGGTTACGCGGGACACGACGAACGCCTGCACTAGAATCAGTGCGTCTTCTTCTTTCAGACCGCGGTTGCGGTTCGCAACTCTACGTATCATACTTGCGATCTGTTCAATCGAGTGCTTGATCTTGGTGACGGCGGCCGAGGCTTTTCCGTCTCCCCTGAGTAACAGGCCCAGGATCCGAATCTGTTCAGTCGGTGTGATTTGCGTGCCGTCGATGGTTACGGTTACGTTCGGGGGTGCTTGCTTCTTTGGCCTGCCTGGTTGGACGATAAGCAGTTCTGACTTCTGCGGGGCGCAGCTCAGGCCGCAGGACTTGGCGTATCCGTGGACAGTTTCCGCCGCTCTCTGCAGCACTCCTTCTATCCAGGTGTCAGAGCCCGCGCGGTTGGTCCACACCGTGATGTCATCGGCGTATAATGCGTGACTCACACCGTCTATTCGCTCGAGTAACGAGGGTAGGGGAAGGAGTGCCAGGTTGAACAGCAGAGGCGACAGGACAGACCCCTGAGGGGTTCCTCTGTCCCCGAGCTCCACGGGTTCTGACTTCTCCTTGCCAATCCTGATCATTGCCGTTCTTTTGGTCAGGAAGTCTTTGATGTAGCCGAACGTACGCCGGCCGCATCCCGTCCTTCCTAGATTTTCCAGCACGGCCGCGTGCGACACGTTATCGAATGCCCCTTTCAGATCTAGGGCCAGTATCGCTCGCGGTGCTGTCTTCGTTGCTTCCTTCACCACCAGTTCACTGAGCTGGATCATCACGTCTTGCGTGCTTAGATGTTGTCTGAAGCCGTACATCGTGGCCGGCATCTGTCCCGTCTTATCTAGATGAGCTTGCAGCCTCTTGAACACCATGCGCTCGACCACCTTCCCCACACAGGAGGTCAGCGATATCGGACGCATGTTTTCGATCTTGAGCGGTTTGCCGGGCTTCGGTATGAACCTGACTTCGGCCGTTTTCCATTCGGGCGGTAGCCGCGACTTCTCCCAGGCCTTGTTGATGTGACCCAGCAGTTCTCTTGCCGCCGCATTGCTCATGTTACCGAGCAATTTGTAGGTAATCGTGTCCGTACCGGGAGCACTCCTCTTGTTACCTTCATCTATTGCGGACCAAAGCTCAGCCGTGGTGAAAGGTTCGTCGAGGTTCGGGTTCTCCGGCCCCGCATACTCGTCAGGGATCGGATACTGGCCTTTCTCTGTTTTGAAGTACGTCCGTTCCAGGTCGTTCAGCAGGCGCTGTCCGTCCCCGTTGTAGGCGTTCAGTGTCTTGATCAAATTGCGATTGCCGGCCGTCTTGCTGCTCAGCGGGTCGATGAGATGTCTCAGGAGACACCACGTCTTCCGCGCCGACAGCTTGCCCTGCAGGCCATCACACACGCTGAGCCAGTTTTCGCGGCACAGCTTGCTCGCGTACTCGGCTATTTCCTTATTCAACCTCGCTATTCTTTGGACTAACTTCTTATTGTGACGCTGCCGTTTCCACCTTCGCGTGAGCGAGTGGCGCGCCGCCCACATGTGCGCGAGGCGGGCGTCCACGAAGGGTGTTTGCGCAGTCGTCACAATTTCCTTAGTGAACTTGTCGAGCGTTGTCTTTTGCTCGCGGGCCCACTCGGCGTACGTTTGGTTGCTTCTTTCGTCTCGGCCTTCTTCGGTGTCCAAGTCTTCTTCTTCATTTGCTTTCTCTTCGGTGTGCTTTCGCATCCGGTCCCAGTCCGTTACCCTGGCTTTGCCCAGCGTTGCCCGGTAACTCGGTCCTTGAATTTGAATGTAGATAAGGTAGTGGTCGGACCCGAAGTCTTGGTCCTCGCACTGCCAGGCCACCGGTGCCGTTCCCCAGAGCCACGATAGGTCCGGCGTGGTGTCTCGGCAGGCGCTGTTGCCTCTCCGGGTGACCGTCCCCGGCTCGTTCAGGAGTACCATGTCTTGGTCTTCCATTACTTGCGCTAATTTTGTCCCTCTCTTGGTTTGATGCTTGTAGCCCCATTTCGGATGAGGAGCGTTAAAGTCGCCGAGTATCAGGAGTGTCCTGTTCCCGGCAATCTTTTTCGCTTCTCGCACCATCTTATCGAAATCGTACTGTTTTTGCGAGGGTCTGCAGTACGCGCTCATGATAAACATGTTTCCGGCATTGCCAATCGTTCTCGAATGTACCTCCACCAGCGTGTGCTCGCAGCCGCTCTGGGCAGTTACATGCTGCGTTGTGGCCACGTTGTTTCGTACAAGCACCGCCGTGCCGCGCTCCGTCGGGTCCGTGTAGGTCACGTACCCCGGCAGGCGCGGTCTGGCGTGCGTTTCTTGCAACGCAATCACGTCTGGTTTCTGGTCTAGGCTTTCAATGTGAAGTAATAGTTCGCTGTCTTTGTTGCGAATTCCTCTGCAGTTCCATTGGTACACTATCGTGGTGTCTCCCCCCCGATTATTCTTTCCTTTATTTGTTCTCTTCATCTTCTTCGGCCGTTTCTAGGCGGCCACGTCTGTTCGCGACCGATGCTTTGAGTCTTTCGTTTCGCTTCTTGCGTAGTGCAGCGAGCCTTCCCTGCGCTGTGTTGTTGGCGGCCATGGCGTTCACGCGCGCCGCCAGTCGTTCGTGCTTTACGGACAGTGTTTCAACCTTCACTTCGAGGTTGTCTACCCTGACGCTCACTCGGTTGACTGCTGCGAGGATCGCTTCGAGCTTCTCCTCGATCACCTTGCACCAACTGGGGTTCTGTACCTCCGGAGCTGGGGCTGCGGCTTTGCCGGCCTCGCTGGCTGGGGTCGTCTCGGCGTCCATCGCCTCTTGGCTACCCGATGCTTCCTGTGCGGTCTTCGACGCCCCTTCCCGCACTATGCGGGCCAGCGGCGTCTCCCTCCGCGGCAGCTTTCTCTGCTTCTCAGTGGGGTCCGCGGCTGCTACGCTCGCTGTTTGCTGAGCAACCACTCTGGTCGCTGTATGTTCGCTGGCCAATTTCGCGATCTTATCCATCAGCGACTTAATCTGCGCGTTCTGTTTTTCTATGATTTTTCTGAGTTCGGCACTCTCGTCCTTCGGCTTTGGCTTTGCAGCCGATGCTGCTTGGTTAGAAGTTTGGGGTTGCGGAGGGGGGATCTGTGGAGTTACCGCGCTAGGGACGAGCGGCGGAAATTCTTCCGCTCGAGCTACGGGAGATCCATCTGTCCAGCCCACCTTCTTCTCGGCGAGCAGGATCCCTCGGCGTGTGCTCGGCCCGGTCCCCGATCTGGAACTCGCCCTGGAGCTGGCCCGGAACCTCGAACTGGTGCGGCGGTTGCCGGCGACGCCTCCCGCTCCACCGCGCCTGGTTGATGGTGTGCGGCCGCGGGAGCAGGAGCGCGACTGACGGCGGCGGCGCCGGCGGCTTTGGTGTCTGCCCCCGCGGGCCGGCGTCCTCGATCGGCTCCGCGAAGCGGAGCTCCGTTGGGGTCGCCTGGCATGACCTCTCTTCTTTTGGTCTCTTTCGTCGGACTCTTCCTCCGCGCGCTGGCGTTCCCAACGGCGGCGTCTGACCACGTACGGCGTCTTGTATTTTGCTTTACATCGGCGGTCGCCCGTCATGTGCTTGCCGCTACATAGTGCGCACTTGGGATCGCACTCGTGTTCTTCGTCCGGGTTACTCAGTCCGCAGCCCCGGCAGATACGATCTTGCGGGTTCGGGCACACATCCATTCGGTGACCCACTCTTCCACATTGATAGCAAACACCGATTTGTTTCCGATGTAACGTGCATTCCATCAAGACGTTGCCGTACTTCACGTAATTCGGGACCTTGTGGCCCTCAAACGCGATCACGACGGTCTTCGTCTTGCCGATGCGATTGGCTTGAAGTGCAGTCGGATTGTATTTATGCACTATGAGGTCTTGGATCTCTTCGGCCGTGTCCTCCAAGGGAACGCCGCGTATAACACCCTCATTGTGCCGGTTAATTAGCCGAAACTACTGCGAAAGTGCATTGCCCGAATGTGCCTCTTGTTGTATAATTATGTCTCTTTTTCAAACAACTTTGTTAAAGCCCAACTGCACTCAAAATGTCGACCTCTTGAAAACACTACTTTTGTATAGTCCACTGATAAAGCAAGGAAGATGCAATATATGACGCATGAACTACGCGCGTGGACGCCGCAAGCGATCAGCAAAAATCGGCGATTTTGAAACCGAAATCGAGAAGAGCTCGGCCATTGAAGAGATGTTGCAGCCGTTCAGGGAGCGGCCGGACGGTCAGAAGCTCGGGAGCAAGCCCGCGCGCAAGCTCTCCGCGCACCCGGGGAATCATATGGGTGAAGCGTTCGCAGCAGAGCTTGACCGATTCTGCAGCTGCGTGGCTGGCCCTAGGAAGACGCCCCTGTTGGATGGGGCGTCACAGGCGCGTCATGGCTGTTAACGCAATCCGCCGCAGGTGCAGCGTGGTTTGCGGCGAAGCTTTTTAACCGTTCCTGACTGATTAACGAGGAATTTCACGGGGCTACCACTCTGTCACAGCTGATTTGGGAGTACTTACTACACATTAAAAGCAAATTTGGTCGAGGTGAAATTTGAGTGCAGCTGGCCTTCACAGCGGGAAAACCCTTGAATATATTTCGTTATTTCGCTTTCACGAATGCATTGCGCCGTATGGACACCTGCGGGTGAATCCGAGTTTTGTCGTTAGATTGGGAAATTCGTAAGATTGGGTGTCGTTAGTTCGAGTTGTGGCTGTATTTTGTTGAGTGTCTCGTAGAAGGCAATCAGACAGGGCATCTAGACTGCACAGCACGTCATGCATTTAAATTTTAAAAAAATTGGCCTTAAGAAGAGCGCTAGCTTTAGCTTCCACAATCTTCTGGTCACGTCACATCGGCGTAATAATAGCTCGTATTATTACATCAGAGACCCCATCACATTTATAACCACATTCTTGGCAACTTCACGTGGTTGTCTCGGCAACAAGTTGGTATGCTGACATCTTTGATGTCACGTTTCAATCCACGAATGTGCATGCGCCCTGAAATGTTGCACCTGCAGTGTGTGTGCAGCGGCGTTGTTTCTCTAACATTCGAATTTGATTCGTGGGCTTGACAGCTGCATTACGACCGGTGCGACACGTAAAACATACGTGCACATAGACATAGGCGCAGAGATCTAAGCTGTCTCAATTTATCCCTTCCCCGCTATGGCTTTCGTTGCAGTCGTACATGTGGTATGTTATACAACACAATACAAATCTTGGTTCTGTAAATGAAGTGCCATAAAAATCAACACGGTGACTATCCGACGCAGCAAAACAAGTGTGCAAAACAATGCGTACAACTAACACCAAAAAGCGAGTGAAAATACGCTCAGAACATTCCTTTTAAGACTCTTTTCTGTACAACACTTCAGAAATATTATTCCCATAAATTCAAACCCGAGCCCGGCCCTGGCCAACCACTTTGAGCAAGAGCCCGACCCTAACCCGTGGCATTGAGCCAGGACCCAAACAATTCGGGCCAGGGCTTACGGGTCAGCTCGGGCCCGTGCAGTGCTCTAATCTGCCAATGCACACTCTTTTTTTGTTTGAGAAATACTTCCTTCCGTCAGCAAGATAAACAAGCGGAACGCATGGTTTTGTGAATAAGTAAACACGGTGGGAAGTTTTAATGACAACTTTAGCGTTCTTAAAAATTTGTGGCTGCTAGAGGCTGCTGTCACCCTACATCAGGGAATCACCATTTAAACCTTCCGTACCCAGATTAAAAAAGTGCGGCAATGTTGATATACTTGGGGATGGCTAAGCCTGCGCTAGATATTACACAATAATAAAAGGGGAGCAATCGCCGAAAAGAACACATCTCAGGATTAGAGCTAGACGCATTTTTTAGCGAACACGTGTTTAAATGCAGTAAGCAGTATTTTGAAAAGGTCTCTACGCGTTAATAAAGAAGCGTAGTTCTTGAGGGCCGCACAAACATATCTGCAAAAGGTTGCAAAAGAAGTTTTTGGGTTACTGACTCAGTGCCGGGAAAATTCTGGGTTACGAGCAGAGTCACCGCTGTTTTTTTTTTTCCATACCTTGCAAGTGCGACGGCCTTAGAACATTCGAAAAAGTGACAAATACCGCGCCTAAATAACCTACAAAACACTTTCATGTGAAAATGGCACGAGTACCCGCAAAATGGATTTGTGCCTTCCGTGTTAGATTCTTTGCGCCCTCGTTATTGACAAAAATTCTATCAGATGACGGGTAATTATGGTGCGAACGTGGAATGCAGGATATAGGGTTCAGTGACACCGTTAGAGACCTCCTTCCGTGCATTCCAGGCATCCGTGGTGTTATCACAAGCCCTTCCGCCGAATGAAGAGTACATATCTCTCTGCCTCTCTTTATATATATATATATATATATATATATATATATATATATATATTGTAACGTGGCTGCACGACGGATGACACGAACCCTGGAGAAGAATGATGGACGATCTGTTTACAGTATTTACATGGAGGTCATAAGATAGCGCGCTCCAGGACTCATCCACTTTTTTGTCGTCTTCTGACTGAACACAATCAGTATGGGACATTGACCGCCTATGCGTCCCGTGGCAATATATATATTGTTTACGATTTACATTCTCGCCTTTTTCGTTTGAAAGCAAGCAAATATGACACCATAGCTTTGACGTTGCGGATTTTTTTACGAACGTAATATGCATTAAAATGCCCGAGATACATGATCTCTGCTTAAGACTTATTCAATGTGCCCTGTTGTTGTTGCGCTATTGATAACTGTTTCAGTAGTTAAGCCCAGGTAGTATTTGGGACGCGCTTGAGAAACACTTGTGCATTAATCCCGCCGTAGCAGCTTAGTGTGGGTCAGCCCAGCCACCTTTCAAATTTTACGTGCACTGGATTTACAAGAACAGCGGGCTTGCATTGGTCACAGAAAATCCGCGTTGACAAAAAAGCGGCAATCACAATTGGGTTGCAAACTCCAAGAAACTAGCAACGTTATTAGGGCGCAGCGCAGTTGTTTTTACGGCCTGTCTACCGAGTGTTTCTAAATTCGCGAATAATGCAGCAACAATATATGAATGAGTTATCGAAGTAAAAGCTTTTTTTTTCTCACCTAAATAGGTCACAGAGCGTTGATCAAGAAGTTGTCAGGCTTCTTCGGCGTTTGGCCTCAAACGCACCCACCTTTACATACGAAAGGGAACCGGGAGATGGTTACCCGTAAGCCCCATTTTCCGGCTTCTGGGACATCTCCCGATGGGCGACTTTGCGAGCTTGAACTCCAAAACTCTAAATAAAGCGGCGGCATTGCATCCAAATGCACTGCAGAAAACGTCGCTCCGGCGAATAGAGCGCTGATAGGCAATACCGCTCCAGAAGTGCCAGTACTCGGTGCTCGGTGCTGGTAAGGTGAGGTTAGGCGGGAAGCTTCAAAGAGGCACTTTTGGGGTCACTTGCATACTGGTGAAGAGCCGATGTTTGCGCAACAGCCTTCAGTAGCGTACACAAATCTCCCCTTTGAAGTCTGCCGTATGAATCACAACACCTCCGGGGACCGGTCCCGAGATGTTCTGTGAGGCTGAACCAGCAACTACACTTGGACGTTCGATGCAGAGGCTGTCACAGCGAACGAATCCCGCCTTTTATAGGGAGAGAATACTCAGTGAGAAAGAGAACTTCCTCTACAGACCCTTTTCCGCTCATTAGATCCACTGCACTGCTCTGCGAGCACTCCAGTCCCTGGGCGAGCCCCATCTCTGTGATAATCAATTACTCTAGTACGCGTGGTGTGTGTCACGATAGGTTTTCATTGGTTCCGCAACTGCCTTCGTTTTGGGTTTTTTGCGGAACAATTGTCGCGACAGTTCATTAATAGTAAGTTCACGAAGAAAAACTTGGCGACATATATTCTCGCTGCGCCGCGAATTTTGTCGAAAGACTATACCTTTCTGAGGTCCCTCCAACGTCAATGCCTCTACTTCCTTCTCTGCATACCTGTCGCGCTTCTGCCTTCCCGTCTCACTCCGCCCGTGATAAATGCGGGGGCGGTTTGCTAAAACCTATTTAATTTTCTTCCGTCGCGCTGCTACTGTGCCACTGTTTGTACACTTTTAACGTTGGGCTCAGAGTGACTGCCGCCATGAGGTGGAGGCTCGAGCACGAGCCGTTTCTGTATTTTCTGGTTGAAACATTGTATTTAACGTGTTTTATTTGCTTGCTATCACTGAGATTAAGCCTATGTCTCATTTTATGTAACAAATCTAGCACTGTGGTGACGTGCTTATGTATTGCCTCAAGTATGAGGAGCATTTCCTTTTGCTGAATAATTTCGACTCATATAGAGTTTGCTACCAAATTCACTAGTTCGGAAATCGTCTGCCTATATAAACGCCTCGCGTAAGAATTTCTTTGAACTTTTGGCGTGGTGGCTGAATCTTGGGGCGGGCAGGCAGGGAGGCAGACAGACAGACAGACAGACAGACAGACAGACAGACCGACAGACCAAAATTTTCGCGTTTAAGTAGCCCAAGAAAGGCACTCGTAATATAAGTAAATGAGTCGTTAAAACTTGAGCGGGAAAATGTTTCCGATACAAGTCTGTTTGGCGCCCTAGTATTACCGTAAAAATATTTCCGATCGGCCAATCCCACATGCAGTTCTTCTGCGTGAAACTGAAGACTTGGAAATATATGTCGAACTACAAACGAAGCGCTCAGTACACCACTACCAATCTACCAACTCATTCCGAATTTCCCTGCTGATTAGGGTAGACACAGGACCCAGGCGGCGAGCTCTATCTTCCTGGCGCATCTCTCAGACTACCGGCTTCGGTTCAGCTACCTACTACGCACGAGGGTTTGTTGTTTGCTTTAATTATTTTCATTCTTCCGACAAGGTGTGTTATTTTCTCACATTGTTCCGCCTTTTGTTTCCAGTGAACACATCGGCCATGGCGTCACTGATGACGGCGAGCTAGCTCACAAAGCTGCGATTTTTTCACTGGATGCGTCCTTCACTAGGACATGCCATTCATTCGCTCGAGTCGTCTGCCAAATGACGATGGGCCGTGTTCGTAGCGGAGAATTATACGCGTTAGTCGCTGTTCGTTCAGAGCTCTGCACAAGTCTAATCATAGCAATTGGGAGCGGAAAACGTCGCACGTGTTTTGTTAAAAAGAAAGATACATCCAGGTACTCCACGTGGTGTATATACAGCCGGGCAACTTCCCTGACGCTTGTAAGCAATTGTCTTTTAAAGGCAGGTGCCAACTGGCAATGGCATGGATTCGAATGTAATCGCTTTTATTGTTTACGTGTCCGCTGAACAAGTGCACGTGCCCGCAACCATACAGCTCCAGGTTAGCCTGCCATGGGTAACTTGTGGGCCTCATAAGGGTTTCGCATTTCTCCAGTGCGATTTAACGCAGCGGAAAGGTTCATTCAGAAATGATGAACGACAATAGGGCGCCGTGTTTGCGGAATTCTAGCAGTTTTAATGTGAAAGCAATGTTCCCGGGTGACTTTTACGCGAGATTGACAAGTAGACAGACGACATGTGTATACCATGTTGTCATAAAAAAGAGGCGGAACACAATGAACTAAGAAGCGGTTCCGCGAACCCAGTACCATCTACTAAAATTTACCGCATTACGAAAATATGCGCGCAGTTCTCGCGCATGCCCACCATAAAATATAATCAATACGTGCAGTAAACAGCAAACAGAAACAGAGTGCGGGCTAAAAAAAACGAAAATAATGCCCTTCAAATCTGTAAAGAATGGCTCGCAAAGCCGAACGCAGTCCACGGAGTGCACGAAAAAAACATGATGTTGTAATTTGCTATGAAGCATACTTCCTAGCCAATTAGCAGAATAAGCCTCTGAATAATCCAAAGCTTCGTTCTTGTACACAAACATGGAGCTGCCTGTGTCCCTGCCGCGTCGTAAGCATCTTACTGTTTGTGCAACACACAAATCCAATCCTTAAAGGTTTAAACCTTAAGGTTTAAACGCGGCCGTTTAGCGTCCGCGTTTAAACCTCGAACCTGCACAACGGGCATGCCATCCATCATTACAGGCATGAAACCTATAGCTGCTCGTGCACGCCCCACCCGCCGCGGTGGCTCAGTGGCTAAGGCGATGCGCTGCTGAGCACGAGGTCGCGGGTTCAATTCCCGGCCGCGGCGGCCGCTTTTCTGATAGAGGCGAAAAGCAAAAACGCCGGTGTGTACGAGATTTCGGCGCACTATAAAGATCCCCAGGTGGTCAAAATTAATCCGGAGCCCTCCACTACGGCGCGCCTCATCGCCTGCGTTACGTCGGCGCGTTAAACCCCACAATCAATCAATCAAATCAATCGTGCACGCCCCCCGCCCTCCTGCCTCCCCTTGTTTTCCACTACCAACCTACGCACGCATGAACCAGCAACCGATCATGTGCGCGTGATTAGAAGTGACAGACGCGGTCTAAAAAATCCCCTGAAGCCCTCTGAAGAAGTGATATTGGCTCACGCCGGCGTTCCAAACCGGCAAGTCGGTGCTTGTGCGAGAGGGATTCGCCGCTACTCAATAAGCTGAAATTGAGGTGGTAACGGCAGTATTAGCAGCTTTCTGTTGTTTTTGCGCTCGTTCGCGCTTGCTGTCAGACCAACGCTTCAATTCCTGCTCTTCTTTCTTCAACCAAACTGCATGCATCCGCCCCATAACGATTTAAAACCTGGAAGCCCTTGAGCTCTATTCTCGTGTACAAACATGAGGTTGTCCATTTCGCTTCACCGTCGTAGGCATCGTACTGTCCGCGTAAGGTGTCTGTGTAACACATCAACCCACACTCGAACCACTCGATTGAGGAAGACAGCCGACCAAGCGCATTGAGCCATGTAATTTTGGCATCCAAAACTGCCACCAGCACAGCCGGCATTTCATCGGTAGCAGCATGAAGCCCAGCTGTGCGTGCACAACCCCCTGTTTTCCACCCGCAAACCATGCACGCATAAACCGGCAACCGGCGATGACGCATACCTAGGTATCAAAGACACCGGCGCAAATGTCGCTCGGGGGGCCTTCCAACCTAGAAAAGAAATATGGGCTCACGCTAGCGTTCCAACTGCGCAAGTTTCTCTCCAGCCGGAAGGTATTCGCAGCTGCTTGGCAAACTGGAATTGAGCGAAAAAGGGTGACGGCGGCTTTCGGTCGTTTTAGGGGGCAACCCTTTGGCAGCCGTTACCTGGGCTTCGAGGGAGCGGCGTCTGTTTATGCCCGCGTAGCTCTTTCAGCGAACGCTGCACCGTCGAAAGAAAGAAAACGGAGAGGAGCGTCTAGCCAAGGGTGAAGTGGATGACGACACGTGCGGCTACGGCGTCATCTCCCTCACTGCCTTTCCTCACACATCTCTCATGTGTCGCCACCAAGGAGCGCCCTCCCCCTGAAACTTTCCCTAGACGCTCTTCCATTATCCGCTAATTCAAACCACATTACATTTGCGCGGGAGGTTCAAACACAATCTGCGAAATGCTGTCCGGTGGCGGCGGCGCACTGCCAAGTATAGCAGCACAGTAGCGCACGCCGCCGTGCGTTCGCTGATCACGCCAACACTTCCCGGGACGCAGCAGAAATGCGCCGTAACTGAGAAGACTGCAGCTCGTGCTGCGCACAAATTTTATATTAGGGAGTATAGTAATCGTCAGTGAATATTTTTACGCCCATCCGTGCTTCGGTTTATTTTCCGCAATAATCTGATAACCGCACTAACGCCGTTAGCTGCTGCTGCGCAGCTTGCCAAAGGGGCATCGGTGGAGGCGAAGCGGAAAGGAGTTGTGAAAGAGCTGTCAGTGGGGGTGAGGAGGAGCCCCCAATCAGCGTCGAGTAAATCGATGACACCGGAATGAAAACTGGGGGGGGGGGGGGGGTTAGACATATAGTGCTGTGCAGTAAGAAAGAATGTGTTTAGTTATCTATGATTATATTTTGCTCCCGAAGAAATGCATCACTGAGAGGAAAGGTGAAAACATTCACAACAATTTATACAATAAAATGGCGCCATAGGTCGTCTTGCAAGTAACCGAGTGGGTGATGAGAGCCGGAAGGTGATTCTAGTATGAGTTTGTTGTGGGCACGAATCAGTTATAATGAGTTAAACAAAAGCGGACCAAGCAATTTCAGGTGTTAACTATATTTTCCGCCAAGTATTCTTTTTTCAACGGAAACGCTGCAATCCTATGACGTTATGTCTCAATCCAAGCGCAATTAAATATTGCGATTGTATCAATGTCTAAAACAGCAGTACCAGCCGTTATTTGGTAGCCTACGCCTCCAGATATATCCTATAGGTGGATATTTTGGCTTGTTAACAGTTGTTGCATATTTTGATGCGAAGCGGAGGGAACGGAGTCACGATACAATATTCCTGCTGACATCGAGCATCACTCCTGCATCGCCCATTTCAAAGAAGCTATCGAACAAATCATCTGTTCGTGAACTGTGTACCGCCTCATGTAACAACCATCTATTTGGGGGCCTATAGGTACTATAAATAAATAAATAATAAATAAATGACGTCAACATGCACGCACTACAGCGCTGGGGTTTCATCGGAATGACAATTTAGAGCAAGGAAGCGTTTAATTAGATTCAAGGAATGAATGTTTACCCCTTAAAATATGTTTAAGTACAGTCTTTGTCAACATTTTCTACGCCGTGCCGGAATTCCGCAGGTCGCAAAAAATTCAATGTACAGGCTTACGTTCCGAGCGAGACTGAAACGTTTTATGCCATAAAGCTGGGGGGAACACCTTTCTTTGTTACTAGCATAAAATGTTTTTGTAACGTTTAAAGTTAAGGCCCATTCTCTTAATTCTTTTTGGTCAAAAATGCTTAGGATTGCCCTAGAAAATTTTGACTAAGAGTTTACACCTTGAAAAGACGGCGTATATTTAAAGCAGTAGTTTTGGGAGAACTACAGCTAGTAACAAAGTGTCCTGGAGGGGACAGTAGCGGCCCTATGGGCCTCGTGCACTGCAGTTTCAAGTAAACATGTGGCGCCACCTGGGATCGGCGGCGGAATTTTTTCCGAAGAACAAAATAAACACAAAGAGCAGTTCGCTACGGGCAATTTGAACAACAACCGGAAAATTAGTATACAACAATTACGACGTTTTATTCAATTCACAAGTGTTATAATAATAGAAATACTCCGCTGGCGAGTTGTGCGGGAATACAAGCTGGAATAATTTAGAAAGCGCCCCTTCTCCTATAAAAGCAGACGACAGTACACGGATCAGATGCCTCCGATGCCGACGTGCACAAAACACATCGTATTCGAAAAGAAATAAAAAGAACAGATCCATAGGTGCATTTGCGTATGTGCACGCTACTTGGCGTAAGACTGCTGCGAAAAAATGCCGTGTATCCAACAAAACGAATCGAATGCTTATTTCTTTAGCGCCTCAAATAGCCTTTGGTGTCAGTATAATCTGTGCACGCATCAGAAAATACATGAAACATCCAACGGATATGCATGCTTCAATCGTACGCAGTCATACCAGCAAAATATAAAGCTTTAAAATGAAAAGAGAAATGTAAATGTTTATGCTACACAGCGACACAATAGTATATGGATGAACACACACCAGCCACAATTCGGAGACTCGCATTTACACTTTTATTTAAATGTCTTTTAAATTTCTCAAACATATGTTCCTGTACAACTTGTAGTTCGCGTTTCTGCGGCAGTCAGTGAAAAAACGAGTTCAAGTGGGGCTTGTTGCGCAAAATATTTTTGCTGACAAAGAAAACTTGCGCCAGCACAACTATTCACGCCGAGATAGTTACACAAACATCACGTACAACTCTGTCAGCTTGAAACAATCTCCATTATTCCAAATGGTCTTATATTTTGATCGGCAGAGGAACCATTTCTGCACAATTAAAGCTCCTGTTGTGTGATCTACCACATCTGTGCCCGTGTCTATGTCGAGCGATAAACAACAAGGTAAATAAACGTACAGAAGCTTTCATGAACGCTTCGTCTCGCGCATATACGTCCCAAAGTATTCGCATAATAAGTACGCGTTTATAAACCCATGAAAGCACCTATGAAACCTTTAAAAAGCATTGGGATATTTTTCTGAGCCCATCCAACGAACTCACCGTAGTTTGAGCAGTTTGAGGTAGAGTTTACCCAAGCAGCTGCATTTTCAAATACCTGCCTCTACAAACCTGAATCTTCGGGCTCTTGAAGCCGCATATTTTTGGTGTAGCATTATACACACGAACCTTTCGCCGCAATTTCGCACACGCAAAACACATCAAATCACTTCCTGACACGTACAAGGCACAGTGGAGTGTATGCACGGGAGAAATTCGCTTCTGCAAGCACCATGAAGTCGCGTCGTCGGTCTTTTCACAATAAGCTGTCCATTAACAGCTGTTTGGGTATGCCAGCAGTTCTGACCAAGCAGTTCTGGTCTAAAACTGAATAAATCAAATCCACCAGAGCGACCAAAGCAACTAAAGTGTTGCCGGCGGCGTTTGGACGTTACGCCGTTATTTCATATCCTCGGGGGCCGGCGGCCCCACAAAAGTTTTTCCATTGGTGGAGCGATCGCGCCTTCCCTCACACATACATTATCGCTACCGGGAGGCGACGCACACACAGACGCACACTCCTGCACTCCTCTCGTTCTCTTCGTAAGACCGCGGGGTTTCGTCTTTTTATTTGTATCTCTTTTTTGGGCGGCACTGCTGCTGTTAAGTAGAAGCCGTTGCGAAATGATCGTGTGACCGAGCGTTGCGCGGAGACAACCCGCCACTTGTATAAAACTGGTTTTTGTATTATAAATCGCTTTCCTGTCGCCTTTGCGAACCATATTCTGTTTAATAAAGTACCGTTTGGCTGATCGTTTCGCATGGCAACACAATAGCGGTCATTTCTTCTTTCTCTCGCTAATAATCGTACTGCGCGGAATACTATGCTCCGGACGCCGTCTGCTCACGGACTTCAGAAGTTATGCCTTCGTTGTCCGCAAGATGGCGCTGAACACAGCACATCAGTCGAGTTCGAGTCGAGTTCGAGCTGTCGAGGTGTGCGGACGTACAGAGCGCGGCGGAGGCATCGACGACGAAAACGGATAAGTGTTTTAAATTTAGTATTCCTTTTTTAGAGTGACCATGTTTTAGAGAGAGATGTAGGTTAGTTGAAAGGGGCGGTAGTTGTTAGCGTAGGGAAGTGACCGAATCAGAGGTGTCGCGCGGTTGTTCCACGTGGCAGTTTGTAAGCGTTGGTAATTCGTGAAAGAAGAATTGATGCTGTAGGAAAGAATCGCACGTTGCGGTTTATATTTAGATTGGAAGGGAGCGCACGAGAACGCGGCAGTGAAGTAAGCCAGAGTTGGGCACGCCTTGGACGGGCAGTACCATGCCTCAGAGGAAGAAGCCGGGTGTGATGTGCACGGGGTGCGAGCACGAATACCCGCTCCAGGAGACGAGATTTGAGTCGGTCGAGGACGCGGAAGGGCAGGACTTCATGTGCAGAGTGTATGTGCTAGCGTCGCGCCTAGACCGGCTCGAGGAGAAAAGGAGCAGCTCAGAGTTCAGGTAGGCGAGCTGCAGGAGGAGTTGAAGGATGAAAAAGAGCAGAGGAAGGAACTCGAAGCGAGGTTGGCGCAAATGGAGTTCAAAATGGCGACGAAGGGTGACATCCCAACAAACGATGAAGCAGGTCACGAGGCAGATGTGTCGGCAGTGCTTGACCCCGAGAAGGGAAAGGAGGAGGACAAAGACGCCACACCGGAAGGCGATCCCGGACTGGCGCTGACTCAGCCGGTGCGGGAGCAGGTGGCCGCGCCGGGGGGCACCCAGGAAAAGGAAGAAAGGCGCATGGTGATCGTGGCGGGGGACTCCAACATGCGGTACTCAGAAATGGAGATTAGAGGCCGGGTGAGAGAGGACGAGAGAGTGCAGGTTGGCGTGTTCCCGGGGCAGACGGTCAGGGTAGTGGTAGAAAAGGCAAAGGATAAAATGTGGGAAAATATGCAGGGGCAGAACCTAGTGATTATCGCAGGAGGAACCAATGACGTTCTGCAGGGAAGGGGCGCGGGAGTGCGCAAGCAGCTAGAAAAGGGGTGAAGGAACTTCGGGAGCTGTGCCCACATGTGCAGGTCGTGGTGAGCACATTACCAGAGATAATTGGGAGAGGGGTACATGTGGAAAGGGAAGTTGTAGCGGTAAATCCAGACATACGGGAGCTGGGCAAGGAGCTGAGTTTCGCTGTCGTAGACATCAACAGGGATGCCCGATGGATGGGCCGGAAAAGGGCGTTCCAGCGTGACGGAGTGCATTTCAACGGGCAGGTGGGAGCAGCCATCGGAAGACGACACGCGGCGCGAACTGTGGCTTTTTTAGGGGGCCCACAGGCCTTTTCGAAGATAGCGTAGACAAATGCTAGGAGCAAAGGGAGATAGCGGGGTCGGGGCAGATCGGTGCAGGCAAACGAAAGGGCCGACGACGGCGTGTAAAGAAGAGAGGGGGGAAACTTAATATCGCGTACATAAACATGCAGGGTGGCAGGAAAAGAGAGAAGTGAATGGAGATTACTAAGCAGCTAGAAGAGGGAGATATCCAGGTATACGCTGTGACCGAGACGCACCTACGGGACTTGGAGGAACCTCCGGTAATCGGAGAGTATGTATGGGAAGGTTGTAACAGGGCGGCTGGATTGAGAAAAGGCGGAGGAGTAGGTATGCTGGTACGGCAGGGGACTAATTGGAAGAGATTGAAAGAAGACTGTAAAGAACATGTGTGGATGAAAGGGATAGTGGAGGGTAGGGAGATGGCTTTAGGGGTGTCTTACCTGTGGACGGGTAAGGATAGCAAAGAACAAAACGAAAAACTGGTGGCGTGTCTAAAAAAGGACATCGACGATTTGAAACGTTCCGGGGAGGTACTATAGGTAGGGGACATGAACGCCAACATTGAAGATCTAGACGGGTACACCGACTTCAACGGAAATCTAATGCTAGATATGTGTGAGTACCAGAAGCTGATCATAGTAAATAGGGAACAAAAATGCGAGGGTCAAATAACGTGGGAGTGTGGTAGGAGACAGTCGAGTATTGACTACTGCCTTATTTCAGAGGGACTTTATGAATGGTTGGATGGCATGACCATAGATGAGGAAGGGGGCAGTGACCACAAGCGCATAAACCTGAGTTTTGGGAAACTGGGGGGCGAAAAAACTGGGGAGTGACCACAAGGGCAGTGACCACAAGGGGCAGTGACCACAAGCGCATAAACCTGAGTTTTGGGAAACTGGGGGGCGAAAAACTGGTCGACCGGGGCAGCGCACAAAGTTAAACAGCAAACAAATTGCGGATATAGCCAAAAGCATAGAGGCTGGCATAGAAAGAAATCATGGAGAAGAGTGGGAATATGACAGGCTCATCAAGACTATGCAGGAAAAAATAGTCAAGGGAGAGGGGGCCAATCGATGGAGACGAAAAAAAACACCCAAAAGCTGGTGGAACAAAGAAATAAAGGCGGCGATAGAGAGGCGTAAACAGGCGTCTAGAGAGCACAGGCAGGCCAAGAGGATGGGGAGACATCAGGAGGAGGTGGACCTAAAATGGGAGCAGTATAAGCAAATGAAACATTAAATGCAGCAATTAGTGCAGGCGAAAATAAAGGGGGACAGCGAGCGATGCGTAGCGCAAATACGAGGAAGGGGTAGAGACGCGCCGAAAAGGTTTTGGAACCGTGGGCAGGCATTAGGGAAACTTACGAGTCCCACAGAAGGCGGTACTATAGAAAACGAGCAGAGGCAGATGCTCAAGGGAGAGGAAGCATTAGCATACCTGCACAAAATCATCACGGAGAAGTTCGGTTAAGGTGGATGAAGAGGCCCCGCAGCGACACAGAGATATCTTGGCGGGTAGGCCGAAAGGTCTGGAGATAGATGGGGACAAGCTGAAATGAAAAACAGCAGAGGGAAAGGTCCCCAAGGCACGGATGGGATACCGATGGAGTTGATTAACCAGTTATGACCAAAGAGCAAGGCAAAGCTGCTGCAAGCCATCAGAACAGGGATAGAAGAAAAGGCAATACCGGCCGCGTGGCAAATGAGCAGGATGAACTTAGTGTACAAGGGCAAAGGAGTCAGGAAAAACCCAAGCTCGTATAGGCCAGTAACCGTCACGTCAGTGCTGTACAGGTTAGCAATGCAGGCAGTGAAGTTCGAACTAGAGCAGTGGGTGGAAGAAAATAGGATATTAGGGGAGCTTCAAAATGGGTTTCGAAAGGACAGAAGACTAGACGACAACTTATTCGTGGTAAGCCAATGCATAGAGGTGGCGAAGATGCAAAACCGACCTTTGTGGTTAGCCTTTCTGGACATTAAAGCGGCGTATGATAATGTAGACAGGGAGCGGCTTTGGAGTATCCTGGAGGACGAGGGAGTTGGGGCAGAATTCATTAGCTTACTCAGGGAGCTATACCGGGAGAACCCAGTGCAAATAGTGTGGGAGGGGGTAACATACAATAGGCCTGTATACACCTACAAGGGTCTGAAACAAGGATGTCCTCTGTCTCCGCTGCTGTTCATGATCTACATGACGGGGTTAGAAATGAAGCTAGAAGTCAGCACGATGGGGTTCGACTTATCCTTCATGAAAAACGGGCAGGTGGTGGAACAACGGGTTCCGGGACTAATGTATGCAGACGAAATATTGTTGATGGCGGACAACCGGATGAGTATGCAGGGCTTGATGGATATATGCGGTGAAGAAGCGACGCACCTAGGGCTATCCTTTAGCAGAGAAAAATCGGGGATCATGGTCTTTAATGACGGCGAGGAGCACAAAACAGTATCAGTGCAGCAAGTAGAAATACCATTGGTGAAAGAGTATAAATATTTAGGAGTATGGCTGAACAACAGCGAAGATTACACGCAGGCGCATGAGGCTCACCTTAAGACGAAAGGAAGACGGAACGCGGCTATAATGAAGCATAGAGCCCTCTGGGGATACAGCAAATACGAGGTGGTAAGGGGAGTCTGGAAAGGGGTCATGGTACTAGGATTAACTTTCGCTAATTCGGTTCTGTGCATGAAGTCAGAGACCCAAGCGGGCCTGGAAGTAAATCAGAGGGCGGTAGGCAGATTGGCCCTAGGGGCCCACAGTAAAACTACAAATTAAGCGGTACAAGGGGATATGGGCTGGTCGTCTTTCGAGGCGAGGGAGGCGCAGAGCAAGATAAAGTTTGAGGAGCGACTTCGTGACATGGAGGACGAAAAATGGGCCGCGAGGGTGTTTAAGTACCTGTATTTGAGGAGCGTGGACACGCGGTGGAGACGGAGGACCAGACAGCTGACCAAGCGGTACGGAAAGTCGGCGGGGACAGAGGGGTGTACACAACAGTTAAAAAGCAGGTAAAGGCAGCAGAGACGACGAAGTGGGCAGAGAGAATGGAAGCGAAAAAAAGCCTGGAGACTTATAGGGCAGAGAAACGGGAAATTAAGAAGGAGGGATTCTATGGCAATACGAGAGGCAGTGCGTTGCTCTTCGAGGAACGGGCAGGGTGCCTGAGAACCCGGGCATACACGGGTAGCTACAGGCAGCAGGATGAAACGTGGGCATGCTGCGGCAGTGATCGGGAAACTACAGACCATATTGTCAGGAGCTGCACAGAGATACGGCCGCCGCGGGGTGAGGGGGAAACGACGCTGGCGGAGGCTTTGGGTTTTGGGGCGAGGGGGAACCTCAACTTCAAGGCCATACAGGTGACGAAGAGGCGACTGGAGTGGTGGTGGAGGAAAAGTAGGGAAGGGATGGGTACGCAGGCGGAGTAATCATGCGGACGAGAATTTAGAACAGTGAGTGGAGAAAAAAGGGGGGTGGGGGCGATGAGTTTAAAACAGTAAAGAGGGAGAGATGGGAGGGAGGGAGCAAATCTATAGGTTAGCTGGGAGTAGGGAAAGTAAACGTAATAAAACAGGCAAGTCGGTTGCTGACAACCGACGCCCCGATTCAAAGGGAAAGCCACTAATCATCATCATCATCATCAGTCGCGCCACCATACCAGCGCACGAGGCTCATACACGAGGAACGAACGCAGGCAACCACGCGAGGAGATAAGCAGCAAAATTCACCAACGTCGTCGGCCCTTCCAAGACGTGTCAGCTGGCACGAGCAAGGACGCGAGACATAGGAGACTCATCGTAGCCATTGGAAATCTTTAAAACGGAAGTTGATAGCGAAGTTAAGCATGAAGAGGACGATCCCCTTCGACAACGCTAGGATGAAGCTAGGTGTCTCCGTAGTTCAACTGGACATTTATGCTTGTACATTGACAACCTATGCGACGTTCTCTCGTCTGTCCGGACTTTTTAAATCGAAGCTCACAATGCCCCACCGATGGCATACGATGCAGCGCCAAAACGCATCGCAGGGAAGTCAACATTACGCAATGGGTCTCACAAAACAATGATGATGACACGAGAAGGCGCTGAAAACACGTGAGCGTAAGAACACTTCCCGTGGTCAAAATCAAGCATCTGTCTCTTGCCTGACGAAGCCGACTTCAATTCTATTGCGCCATTCATACACGACCGAAGCAGTTTTGAATTTTTAATTTACCTAAGGTTGGAGGAAATAAAGCTTCACGTTTTAATGCTCTTCTTCTTAAGGAAGAGCCTCTGATGTTTTCAAAATGCAAGCTAGAATACTTTATTTAACACTTCTACCCTCAGAAATAGGATGCCATAGAGGAAGCGTGCGACACCAGGGAAAGCCATAAAAACGAACAATCTGAAGCTCGTGCTTTTAAATCTTCGCAACAAAGGCATTTGTAGTGTCAGCAATCTACTTGAAGAATTTCGCTGTGGGTGCAGTGGCTCAAAACAACTCAATGCATCATATTGACACATGTTTTTATTTGTTTCCTGAGTACATGTAACTTGGCACAACTCATAAACATAAAACACTTTTACAAATCGTCGCGGGTGCTTTGGCTCTTACAAAAAGTTCTACGAAGGCAAATGACATAATCAGGAAGGATAACTGAAAGTTTTCAATCCTTTGGCCCGATTATCTCCAACTAAAAGTAACACCACACACACAGCACAAAACAGAAACTAAAAACCATGCTTGTCGATGCTGAGGTTAACAGCACTTCACAATGGTTTAGCAGTTGCCGTTTCCTTTACTTCATACACCAGTGCGTCTTCCTGCATGTTCCTCAAGTAGACTTTGACCGGCTTGATTTTTTCGATGAGGCAAGATCAGAGTGGGATGTCCCGGGACTACCGTTGAGCGGTGTCAGGCTCGTTCGTTTTTGAACACAGGAACAGAAGTAGCGGTAATCCTTGAAAGCCAGGAACAGGTACAAGCCTTGGCATCCTACGAGGGCGTTCGTGATAATGTCGAACGCTACAGAAGGAACAAATATTCCAATAAAGGCGATAGTCCATGTCGCGCCCATGATGAGCGCCAGACGAGCAAAGAGAGACATGTGCGACCTCTGTTGCTTTCGTTGCAGTCCATCCTCGCTAGTGTCCTCAGCTGGTTCTCGAAGGGACCCGGCAGCTAACGCCGTGTTTCGAATGTAACAAATGGTTCTTAAGTACAGGCACAGACAGAAGAGGAGAAGTGTTGCCATTGGGACGAGAAAGTATGTGATGAGGCCGTAGAAAGTGCCGATCCAGCAGCCTAAGCGACCGTAGCCTGGTGAGAGTTCGGAATCAGGCGTTGTCCAGTTTACTGTAAAAGCTGCGGATACGATGGCCAAGGGTAGTCCCCAGGCCAGCGCGCCGTACAACGCTAATGTTTTCCGGCGAGTCGAATAAAGCTTCATGGCAGTGACGCCCCTCCAGATGTCATAGGACAGCACGCTGGTCCAGAAAAATGTCGACAGAAAGCCGTAATGGAGAAGAATTGCCGAGATGAGACAAACAAGTGGAGGAACCGTGAAGCAGTTGGCGATCAAGTACAAGACGTGTGTAACGAGTATTGTCACCGAAAGGCACAGGGTACACTTGGACGAGAAGCTTCGAGCATCTTGGTAAATGCAAAACACGGCCACCTTGAGCACAAGGCAACATATTGACAGGGACAGGCTGATGATTGTGACGTAGTTGTGCGCTCTGTAGTAGCTATTTCGCTCGGGTGTCTCCTCCGGAGGCGAAGTTGACGATTCGTTTCCCGCCGGTTCATGTCCAGAGCGGGGCTCGATACTGTAGATGCCAGGGACGTGTCGGATGTAGCAATGGCCATCGTGTTCGGCATAGCACGTTGGGGTGCTCACAACGGGTTTGAACAAGGCGGCAAGATTTGGTGTTCCACTCACACTGGGAAAGAGGGGAATGCCCGGCTTCTTTCGACTGGGGAGGGTGAAGTTACTCAGGTGGAGCGTTGGGCTGCATGAAAGGGTGGACAGGCTGGCGCCATTACACATGGCGCAGTAGACGTTGCGGAACACAGGGCTACCCGGACTTTCCTTGTCCTCGACAGGGGCGTAGTACGTTTTACATCTTGTGGAGATGAATTTGGGAACAGGTTGTGTGCACGTGTCATTTGGGCTGTCTTGGCTACAGGGCCTCAAGTGTAGCGTGGGGTTGTTCACCACAAAGTCCGGCAAAATGACACGTACGCTGAGAGTGTCGGCATCGTACCGAGTCGCGTTCCAGAATGTAGAATCGTCGAGGTCTGCATTGCAAAGTGCACAGAAGGCATTCCTGGAATAAAAAGAAACGGGTTGCATTCGGCGTGTTCAACCTAGCACTGGGTAATTTTCGCCAGAAAGCACTACTGTTTTGCTTAGCTGGGGATATTAGATATGATGTCACATTAGCTATGCTAAGCGATCATTATTTTTACTGTCAGGTTTCACGTGCCGCCGCAGGGGATGGGCTAGGAAGCCGTCAATAACCTACTGGCATCAGGGGTGCTGTTCAGCCGTGTAGCATTTGCTGTCGAATGTTGGAATACCACCAAAGTTCCAGAACTGGCTACCACGACGCTCCGGCACAAACGAGGAATTATACCAAGATGTAGAGTGACCATAAATTAAATGAAGGATAAGACGAAGAATAGCATGATTATTTGGGCGTGGGTTGTATAGTCTTGAAGTTAGATCATTGTTTAGTACTGAAAACGTGCCGACATTAAGTATTTTAATTTTACAATATCACAGACCCAGTCGGGGTCATCATGATCATGTAGTGAGGTGCATGTCTGGTGCAAACATTGTTAGATGTATCAGCCTTATACTGCTCTCTAAACCAATGTGCATCGATTAGGGCTTGGCTGGCCAGCGGGTTGACATTTTATTGTTATGATCACATGCTGGCGACACCACAGAATGTGGGGAATTATAGAAGCTATTAAAAGGCTCAACGTGGAGGATGTGACTATTGTGCGTACAGCTTGCTGCTTTATTCAGTATAAAGGACGAAAAAGAAGCACAGCATTGATTGAAAGCAGTAAAGCTTTGCTTTCCCGTTGCGCATAGCATAGCGGGTGAGCATGATGCTTTAGTGGCAAAAACGGCTGGTGATATCAGAAGGAGACCATGGCGATAGTTCACAGAGCTCGCATGACAGAGTCTCAATAAGAAATAGTGTTTTTTGTTTTTCGCTCAGCCATGCAACAAATTAAACTGGTGCAAAAAAAAAACACACCCAATAAACCATCGTTTCGGTAGCCTGTTTGCATGTCTCGTAGGGGTAAAGGAATAACGTAGTTTGGAAGGTATATATAGTGGGATCCGGAAATTAACAGAAGTCCTCGAACAATCCCGACTGTTAAACTTGTGCGTTCAGTATTGCCAACTTCCACGGCGACATTGTGCCTTCCTTCTGGGTGAAAGAGAAGTAGTTTGGTAGCATAAGTAGTGTGTTTCTTGTTACTAGCTGTAGTTTTCTGTAGCTCAGAACAAACTAGGAAGTTCTGCTTTAACTGAGCCGTAGTTCCAGTTTTTGAGTATTTTTTTAGCAAGTGCGCACTGTAGTCAATCCCCGCGCCACGCCAACGTTGAAAACTTTATTCCAATAGAGAATAACGTTAGCTAGACTTTTGCATCTGGCATATTAGCGTGGAAAATACAAAAGACGATTTTTTAGGCATAAGTAAAAATGTGCCAACGTGTCAGAGTACAACTGACACAACACTGAGACAAGAGCACGTGAGCAAGGCGTTTTCCTAACCACCACAATAATGTTAGGTGCATACAGCCTTTGTGAAAGTATCATGCTTCGCAATTCAACATTCAAAACTCTAGCCCGAAGCGTTTGCTCCTTACTCTTGGATCGGCGAGAGCACCTGCATGTTTTAGTGCAAGCACATGCTCAAATGCTTGTTTAAAATAGTGTTAGGCACAAATACACAAATAAAGCGCGATAAATATCTATGCTGGTATGCCAGGTCAGTGCAGCTGGCTGTGTGACCCAAACTGGGGAATAAAAGCTCTTCATGTATTTGTACGTGTCAGTTAATATATCCTTGAGAACTTATTCAAAGATATACAAGCCCCGCAACTCCTAATAATTTGAATATGGTTTCGTTGTCTCACTTCATATTAATTTTATTTTCACTTTTTAGTTGTGCGAGGAGCCCAACTCTGGTATGAACCTTTGTCGCTCCTGTGGGAAGTGTAGCACGTTCTTAAGGCAAAAGCTTTTTGTAACATCGTTAACTTCTTTGACCGATACGAGAAGAAAATGACGCCTGTTTGAATGGTGCCAAATAACAGTTAACTAAGCATCAGCGGACAAAAATATTAGAGCCGTTCGCTATTACTTCCTGTAGAGGCCGGGGCCACTTTTTGTAGGAAAACTGGTGGATTCCGAACAGCAGTGTTGGCGACATGACTGCACAGTCGCACATAAACGAAGGCACGGAAAACTATGGGCAAGATATGTTTTTTTTTTGCGATTACCGCTTTTGCCCGGGCTAGGCACGTTTCTCTGTTACATTTAGGCTTAGTGCGAATTTACAAGTGCGTCACAGGTTCCTGTTGGAAACAGAGAAACTTAACCGGGAACATTAGCGCTTTTATATGCAAATTTGAACAAAACAAATATTCGAAATTCACGTGCGGTGAGGAACAGCGGGTCTTGCAAGCATTATTTAAAGAGCACCGAAGGAAGCCGCAATTATTGTGTACGTATTCCACTGCGCTGATATATGTAACCATCTCTAATAAGTGTGTGGGCTGGTACATGCCTGCGTGTACCTTTGTTTATAATAGAATACGGCGATCATTACACTGCTTACACGGACAAGAACAACTCTGGACGCGGACATGCACACGGTGAGAAGGGGACATGGACAACACGGTCACAACACGGACACGGACAAGCAAAATTACACGGACAAGCACCACTTCGAATCCAGAGATGCCTTTGTGACACTGCAAATAAAATTAGATTCCTTCCAAAGAACAAATTAAAAAAAAAGAACTGGTGAGAACTAAACAGTGCTGTTAAAGCAATTACAGCCACCTTAATTACCTGTACGTCACTTGGTTGACGCTCGTGGCCGGGATAACATAGAAGGTCTCATTATAGTACTCCGCTTGTTCGCAGGATTCTCTGACGTCATCCCGCGGCCAGGATGTTGGGCAGCCGACGACCATGTAGATAAATTTCTTAAAAGACTCAACCTCTACCTCGACGCAAGCACTTTCAGGAAACTCGGTGTCTGAGGAAGGTTCAAGCACAGCGACGTTCCAGCAGCAGTCTCTGTACGCTTTGCAGTTGGCCTCGCACGAACACGTCGCGGCGTATGTGGCCTGTTGGCAGCTCACGAGTTCGTCCGAGCAACCATGTAAACCTTCGGGACAGCGCATGAGTGTCTCGAAGACCGAGTCCGACAGATCGTCGAATGCTTTCCTGGGCACTGTCCATGGTAGTGTGTTGTTGCTACATAAAGGCTCCTTGTTGCTCGGCGTCGGCGTGATTAGTGCTGTCACCTCAGCCGAGATGAGCCACGCAGCCCACACGGGAAGCGGCTTCATCCCGGCCAGCTGAGCAGCATCTGCGAAGAACTTCTTTGGCTGCAAAAGGAATGTGTTGAGTGAACGGTCTTAACGGATTAGAAAATAATACATTCTCACAACATCCTGCACAGTTGCAGAGGGGAACGGAGCGGAAAAAATTTTAGCTAAAATACACATTGAAAACAATGCGTCTGGATTTTGGATATCGGTGCCCTGATTTCGAGCTCCTGAATGGTTTTCTCGGCATAAGGAGCTGCATTCTGTGCAGCAATTAGTTGGTTTGAAATCAGGTAATTGCGGAAGTATTTAGACTATGGTACCATGTCTTTGCAAGCCATGCACTTCAAGGGTTACAACTACCCGGCGGACTCCGTCCGCTGGAGTTGTCCTACGGGGCGGGACGCTGACCTTGATATTCGAATAGTCGTTCAACAAACCATATAGAAAAAGAGACGTTCAAAAACATCGGGTTGTTTATTGAACATTTGAAATCAGAAATTGCCGAGGTGCTGAGGCAAAACGCCAGTGTAATAGCCACCTCACTATGCACCTATCACGTGACAGCGCAAGCGACAGGAACAGAAGAAAGTATACATGCCTAAATAAATACAAATATGCATACATACTCTTAGAGTAATCAACAAAAATAATACATACTATAAAGACATATAACTGAAGAGAGATACACGCTTTGCTTGCGGAACAAAATAAATAAATTTACCGTACAATCACTATGCTTTTCGAAAGGAAACAAAAATACCGTCAACATTTACACAAAATAACACAAAATTACAAGAAAATCTTACACATCACGTAGAAAATACACGTAAAAATAAACGTCGAAAGCAGCTGTTCGTGAGCGCACAAGTGGGCTGCAGGCTTAGATCTTTTGTGGCAACTGCCATCCTCCTCTGGGGCGGAAATGTATTAGTGGTAACGGTATGCTTACATTGTTGTGTTTCTAAAAAAATACTTCCCTAAAAAACCCATACCGAAACACAAATGATCGTCTACTTTCGGGCTCCTTAACGAGCAATTTGCATGGGTTTTCTTTTGCATGGATTTAAAGTTTTCGGTTCCGAATGATGTCGCTCTTGTGACATATTAAGTGCACGTTGCTACAAATGAAGAACTGTTCTAGTCTTTTAATAGTTGGCATGCAGACTGCAAAATAGGAGCCCGATTGAAGTCAAAAGCAACCATAAATTTAGGTTAGATTCTAGATAGAGGCTTCAAACTTCGGCACGTGCATTTCCTCCCTAAAGAAATTATAAACAATGTGTACGCTTGTATTCTCCAAGGGTATACTCGATGATGTCTTTATTTCTTTTTAACTTTTAACGCCCAGCGTAGTAGGCATGAAATTCAATGGTTCTGTACTAGCCAGTTAAATGATCTGTGATGTACGACTGTAGCATAGATAGGGTAGGGTTCAGTGACACTGGTCGAGGTCACCTTCCGCGCGATTCACACATCCGCTGTTTGCTACCAGCCTTTCCGCCAAACGGTGGTCAGGAAGCGTGAAATATAATAAAGAATTGTTAGCTGGCTTTGGGGATGACTTCCTTAATGCTTGTTAAATATAAGCTTTAAACAGACGCACACAAACACGCACGCACGCACACGCATGTTACAGATCGAATAAATTGCGTGGCATTCCATCGCCGACTAGTTTAAATGGTGATGTTCGTTGCTTGAACTCATGTGGCGGGGCTGTGCCTACTATCTGGTGCCGAAGAGCAACGTAACGATGAAGCCTCGACCGAGACTTGCAGATTTCAAATGTAAACATGCAGGAAACAGAAATAGGGCAAGTGCGTTCACTGGTTAGGTTCAAAGAATGCTACCTAGTCGTTGAAATGGAAAGATGGGAGCGCTTTTGGCCCAACAAATTTCGCGTTTTGAGGAGACGAAAATTAACTGAAAAAGTGTGTTGGTGCGGGCTTCTTGCTACATAACTGAATATAGAAAAACAGCGCTAAAACGGGACAAAAGAACGTGACAAGACTGGGCGCTATGGGAGGTCCGCCGTATCACATAGCCTCCATGAATTCAAACCACGTGTGCAGATGTCGCATAGAAGCGGGAATTTATCCCTTTCTGCTTGTGCAAAAAAGCGGTTATTTCGAGAACGGGCCCTACGTGCAACCTCACATTTCAAAAAAAAAATATTTTAAGCACAGGCAATTCTTCGCAGGTGTTTTATTTTTGAATGAAAGAAATGCGCCAATTTTTCATTTCGGCAATACATAGAGACTACCCGCACTGAAGACTACCCATGGTTACCCGAGAGTGTTTTCTTGATCCACTTTCATATAGCAGGTACCCAGTATGTCTTTGCTTATGCTATAGGTTCTAAAAAAAGACCGTGTTGCGTTTATCGCGTGTTTACACGTCTATCGAGTTTTATCACGTGTTTATCATGTTCTACTCACTGAAAGTTTGGTCCACCGCGGTTTTAAAGTGATTCATACTCCAAAATATCGGTCAATGTTTTGCAAATCACGGATCTGTATCTCGTAAGAGAAATGTAACGTTGAGAAGTGTGTTATTGTGATAATTGGAAGGGAGAAATCGACAAAATTGTTTCGAGAGAACCTTCAGTTAGCTGCAGAATTTATGGAAAACTGAGGAAAAACAGCCTATAAGCCCGTTTCTACTTCAATTTTCATGCGGCCACTGAGCATCATTACTAAGGCATAACTGAAATGAAACCTTAGAGACTCATTGCGCGTAAATCAATTCAAGTAACGCCCTACCCTTATAGTGGTACCATCGCAGTCAAACGAAAATAAATCAAGTAAGACAGGAAAAGAGGGAAGGGGTTGCGTATGGCCGGATATTCCAGCAGTAAAAAATAAGCACCGTTAAAGAGAAGGAATTTGTTTTTTTGCTCACCTGCAGTTGTCGTGAAGCGACGTCCACGAAGCAGTTAAAATCCTTCAGCGTTCGGGTGCACACACAGGTTGCCGCTCAGAGGAACACTGCCAGCCGCAAACCACAGTTGAGAAATCTCCTCCTTTTTCCATTGGGGTCGTGGCACAAAGTTTTCCCTTCGAGCTCGATGGCTTCTAACACGATGCCGCAGATCCGAACAAGAGCGTAAAAACCGCGCCCCGACAAATCCGGAGCCTAGAAGTCAAGAGGTATTCTGTCTTGGTGAGCGCTTCAGAGCTGCCGCAAGAAGGGAGTACGGGGAACAACAAGGCGCACGAAGCAGGACTCCAACCGGCACCTCTGGCGCCACTTGCGTGCTGACGCAGCAACACCCAAGGCTTTCGCAATTGCGTGACCAGTGTACACGACGTATTCTCTCGACGTCTGCGGCCGTGAATCACCGCCGCTCCGCAGTCAAATCCCGCGACGCTCCGTGCGCCGCTCCGCGAAACAACTACTTTTCGACGCTCTCGGCGGACGACACCAGGACTAACGGAGGCCGCCCGCCGCAGAGAGAGGGTGTGTGGCAGGAAAGAGCGCTTCCTATGCGGACCTTCTCCGCTTGTTGCAAGCAATGCGCCGATCTGTGGACGACGCCTCACTTCCTGGGGAGTATCGCACTTGTTCAGCAGTCATGCCACTCCTCCTCCAGTCTAGTCCTTTTTTCTTTCTTCGGTTGTGACCGTCGTGTTTATCGTACCCTGCCACCGCGGTTCCTTTAGTGACTTTTTGGGATCAAACAAAAGCAAAAAAGCAGGAAACGAACAAGTCACGAAATATGAGAGAGTGTACGCGACTCGTCGTGACCGCTGCGTTTATCGGGTTTGATCAGCCGTACGCAGGTATTTCCACAGTCGCCGTGGTCGTCAAACTTTCGGTTCTCCTCACGCGAGCGTCAAATCTCAAAGAGCCCCCGCCGCTGCGGGAGAAGTGGCCGCATGCGCTGTCCGCAATTAAGTTCACGCGCCACCCTGTAGCGGGTTTCCCCGAGTAATTCGGGGCAGCACATCTTAAAAGAAAAACGTCCAGGCTTCGCTCTCTCCGACTTCCTGTTGCGTCTCCGCGACAACCGGTTTGTGCGGAGCTACGAACACATCACGTGCTCATTTTTTTTGTACGGTCTGCAGCGTGGATTTATTCCGTGCCTTTCTTCCTCCCTTTGTTTTCGTCTACTACGTCGGCCACTACGTCTTCGATGCGTGGAAGCTAGATAGTGAGGGCACGGTTTCGGCGTCGCGTATGGAGTAGTCCTTCCACACCGCATGACGTTCTGTCGCTTCAGGTGTCCGCTAACCGACGGCAAGTGCAACGTCCGAGGACGAGAGTAATCCCGCGTGGTTGCCGCTCTTTCGGAGGTCAGAGCTTGACTGATTATGCCAATTACAAGCCGGATGCTTGCATGATACGTTTGACGAAAGATGCCCCCGGGGAAACTCCCAAGCAGCGTTAGTGGGTGGGGTTAACGGTTGCCACAAGCTCGGTAAGGAGTGGTCTTCTCTTACGAGGGAGGGCTCGTAATGAGAGGCAATTGGACCTAATTTGTGTTTCCGTTGACGAGGCCGCTGGGCGCGGTCATCGGCTGGTTGTCACAGAACCTAGCATTAGCTTGCTACAGTCTACAATAGGAAATTGGATGCCGTGGAGTGGGGTTGCGCACGTTCATACATACATACATGCATGCATTCATGCAGTAATGGGGAAAAAAACGCGAGTACCAAAATATGAATCAAAACACTCGAAATCAAAGAATTTAGTGTGTGGAGATAAAATAACAGCTTGTTAGTGCCCATTTGGAAAGACACACACCAAACTTAATATGTTTCTTATACACACACACACACACACACACACACACACACACATATATATATATATATATATATATATATATATATATATATATATATATATATATATATATATATATATATATATATATATATATAGATAGATAGATATATATAAGAAACTTTTACGTGATGGTGTACCACTGCCCTGCATTTCTGGAATTTCCTCAGGAGAACTGTTAAACGTAACACCTGAAGTGTCTTCAACCGCGCCTAGCTGTATCGTAAATTTGTCATCAACTGTGTTGTCAGATGAGGAGAGAAGTGTGCTGTCACGCGGACTCAGTTTCTGTCCAGCCACAGGCGGATTCAGTGAATTCGAACGAACGAAAGACTTAGATAACTTTGCCCGCAGTTTAAGACTACGAGGATATTTTTATGGCAGACATGATTCTAACCATACATCTAAAGCAGTTCCTTCGTGTAAGCCCCGGACGCCTCCCACCCAACGTGACAAATGTCTAGATTTGTACATTGACGCAGTACAGCGAGACGTCCTAGAAGCATCCCGCAATCAAGCCTGTTTCAAACGTAACCTCAACCCAAAGGAAACCTCAGCAATCAAGAAACTTCAGTCCCGTTACAGCATAGTCATTCAGCCTGCAGATAAGGGGGGCGCAGTCGTAGTGCCAAATAAAACAGACTATCTTAAACAAGCTATGAGGCAACTTAACGATCAGTCATTTTATAAACGTTTGGATGAAGACCCAACTGAACATTTTAAGTCTCTCATAACAAGTGCGCTAACCGTGCTCGCATCCGAAAAAAAGTTGGAAAGCACATTAATTAGGCCTCTTGTTCCTGTAAGCCCCGTCGCAGGCCGTTTCTACCTTCTACCGAAGATACATAAACATGGCAATCCTGGCCGCCCAATCTTCTCGGGAATAGGAACTGTAACTGAATATATCTCCCGTTTTGTCAATACTGAAATCAACCACATTCCTGCAACATTTGCTTCATACGTTAAAGACACCAATCATTTCTTATCTGATATCACTTCTGTTGAGGTCCCCGAAGGCGCCCTCTTGGTTACCTTAGACGTGGCGTCTCTGCATACTAACATACCGCATACCGACGGCATCCGATCTGCACTACTAGCATACGAGATATCAGATATCAATAAGACCTTGGACAGCCAAACTTTAGCTACTCTTTTGCGCCTGATATTAGAGCTAAATAATTTTGAATTCAATGGAATCCATTACGTTCAGGTTAGTGGTACATCAATGGGCACCGCCATTGGTCCTAACTACGCTAATATCTTCATGGGCTTGCTTGAGAACGAATTTCTAGCCAGCTGTGCTCTTAAACCTCTGTACTATAAACTCTTCATTGACGACATCTTCTTAATTTGGACACACGGCGAGGCCGCTCTTTTGTCTTTTATTAATGATTTTAAACAGGCTCACCCTTCTATTTCATTTTCCCATTCTTTTTCCCAGTCAACCATCAATTTTCTTGACGTTACTTTGACTGTAGATAACAATGAAATCGGGACTAAAATTTACCGCAAGCCAACCGACAGGCAACAGTACCTCCATTTTGACAGTAGCCATCCTAAGCATTGCAAAACTAGTATCCCGTATAGTCAAGCCATCCGTTTCAAAAGAGTTTGTTCTAAGCAATCTGACCTCGAGTCCAACTGCCTACAACTTCGCGACGCCCTCACTAAACAAAAGTACCCTGCCGAAATTCTTGACGACGCATTTAGGCGCGCCGATGCTCTTGACCGTAATGACCTCCTCGATATTCAAGAGCGGCCTTCACCGCCCGAAAAAACTAACCTCGTGGTTACGTACAACGCGTCAATACCTAACATTAGGAAAATTTTAAGTAAACACTACAATATTCTCAAGCAGAGGGATCGGCTGCAAGAAATTTTTTTCCCGAACCGCCACGAGTAGTATACCGCGGAGCTAGAAACCTTCGTGATATTTTAACTTCATCAAAAACCCCACGCGTCGCTCCATCTGGGTTCCATCCTTGCAACAAGCCCCGTTGCAAGGTTTGCGCACACATGACTACTACCCGATCGGTTACCAGTTCAGCCTCGAAGTACTGCCTACAAATAAATAGCGATCTTTGCTGTGACAGTGAAAACGTAATCTATCTGCTAGAATGTTCTCTTTGCAACCTGCAATATATAGGTCAAACGGCGCTATCGTTTAGACTGCGTTTCAATAACCACAGGGAACATGTAACCTCCCTTCCGCATCTTCCGCTATCCAAACACGTGAACGTTACAGGCCATTCCTTTGATCATATCAAAGTCACCATCCTTCAGTCTGGTTTTCGTACCCACCATGATAGAGAAGTTCGCGAGTCATTCATAATTTACAAATTTAACACCTTAGCATCTCGTTTAAACGAAAGTCCGGTGAAATTAAGCTGCCTGAACAGACAGTAATGTGATAAGACTGTGTTCTGCTGTTGAACTGAATATTCACAGGCAGTTGTTCATGTTATCGCTGTTAAGGGTCGTTGCTCGTGTTCTTCGTGTTTATAGAGACAACCTTGTAAAGCTAGCCTTGCTTTTGTATAAGCAAAGACAACGTGCAGAAAACGTTTATTGATAATTCTGGGCACCATAGCGTCTATGTAATGCTTTAGACAAGGGCCTGTATCTCGTGTATGCCTCTATCATTTTCTGCCCTTTCCCCATTCAACTGCTGTAGCTGATTTGTAGTTTTGAAACATATATAAGCTGTATGACAAATGCCATCACTGTGTCTGGCGAAGGCCGGTCCCTGGGCCGAAACGTTATTAAATCTGTTCCTTTTTTTACCGTGGTCGAAACAATTTTTGTGTATATTCTACCGGCGTCCAGGAAAACTTTGTTCCTATATATATATATATATAAGGTTAGTATAGACAGAGACAAACGAGAAAGACTTAGAAAATAAAAATAAGTTTACTGACGTTTCAGGGAGAGGACTCCCTTTCTTCAGAGTAAGGGAGTCCTCTCCCTGAAACGTCAGTAAACTTATTTTTATTTTCTAAGTCTTTCTCGTTTGTCTCTGTCTCTACTAACCTTATTTTTTTCGCGCTCTGTGTGAGTTTTTATCTTTCCAGTATATATAAATATATATATATATACACAGTCTGGTGCACTTATAACAATATCCAAGTGCGAAAGAAATCCCATTGTTATAACCGATCATTGTTATAACGGATTGCAAAATAACAAGACGGAACAGAGCTCAAAACATTTTATTCGCCTGCCATACGTCAAGGTCATACTAATACTGAATTGCGGAAAAGAAGCCACAGTCGGTCCCCTTTGTTTGCCGCGTGGGAAGCCTGCGCAAATATTTTCCAACAGCATCTATAGGTGCTTCACCTAGCTGAGGTAGAGGTCCTTGGCGGAAAAAAAGTGCCCGAGTGACTTTGCCACGCATTGGGCCTCCTACGAAGACACTACCTGAGTGGGCCCCGCAATCGCGTCATCAGAGTCATCACTGCTGCATTTTTGGTACACAATATAACTGGATTCAATATATCCGATCTATTGTTATGAATGGTATCTTTATAAGTGGACTCTACTGCATATATATATATATATATATATATATATATATATATATATATATATATATATATATATATATATATATATATATATATATATATATATATATATATATGTATATATATATATATATATATATATAGAATGGGAAATGAGGGGCTCGTTGAAAATAAGACTGAAATAAGAGTTGGCAGTCAAGAAAACCTCGGAAAGCAAAGGGGAGGATGTGGTAGGTCATTGAAACAGATAAAAAATTTGGAAAGAAAGAGGAGAAAAATGCCCGCCAGGTGGGATCCGAACCCACGACCTCCAGAATACCGGTCTGGTGCGATAACCACTTCGCTACCGGCGGGGCTACTTTAGCCTCCACATTCTGGGGTATTTATGTTCAGGTGTTTTTGTTTCCTGCGCTTGGGGGTGGTAGCCAGCGCCACTCGGACTACTCGGGGTGAAGGGGACCTTCTTTTTAACCCCCGGGCCGTGACTCGAGCGTCTACGACATGTCGAGAGTGGTCGACCAGCGTTGAACCCTCTTAAGCTTCCTATGGCATCAAGAGTGCCCGAACAGAGGCCCTCGCTATGCACGTAGCGAATCAGAATGGGAAATGAGGGGATCGTTGAAAATAAGACAGAAATAAGAGTTGGCCGTCAAGAAAACCTCGGAAAGCAAAGGGGAAGATGTGGTAGGTCAATGAAACAGATAAACCATTTGGAAATAAAGAAAGCGGAGAAAAAAATCACCCAGCCGGTAGCGTAGTGGTTATCGCACCAGACCGGTATTCTGAAGGTCGTGGGTTCGGATCCCACCTGGCGGGCATTTTTTCTCCACTTTCTTTCTTTCTTTCCAAATTCTTTATCGGTTTCGATGACCTACCACATCCGCCCTTTTGCGTTCCGAGGTTTTCTTGACTGCCAACTCTTATTTCTGTGTATATATATATATATATATATATATATATATATATATATATATATATATATATATACAGAAAGAAATGCCGGCAGTCTACAACGCCAAAGAAGGCATAGGGGAGTGGTTAGACTTCTTTTTACCGTAATGGACGTTACATTATTTTTTTTTATATTAATTACGTGAGAAAGAAAGAAAGAAAAACACGCGCCCCGAGTGGGGACCGAACCCACGCCTTTCGATTAGATCTCGAATGCCTTACCAATTCGGCTATCTGGGCGACTGTGTTCTGCTTCACATTCTGGGGTATTTATATTTACTACGACTGTATCTGACGCTTGAGGGTGGTAGCCAGCGCCACCCAGACTACACGGGGAGAAGGGGACCTTCTTTTTTCAACCCCCGGGCCGTGACGCGAACGTCTACAGCCTGTCATGAGCGGTTAACTGGCGGGAAACCCTGTTATGCTACCTTGGCATCAAGGCTGCCAGAACCGAGGCCCTCGCTAAACTTTCGCACGATAATAGGGTTTGGAAATGAGAGGCTCGTTAGGAAGTACAGAAAGAAATGCCGGCAGTCTACAACGCCAAAGAAGGCATAGGGGAGTGGTTAGACTTCTTTTTACCGTAATGGACGTTACATTATTTTTTTTTATACTAATTACGTGAGAAAGAAAGAAAGAAAAACACGCGCCCAGAGTGGGGACCGAACCCACGCCTTTCGATTAGATCTCGAATGCCTTACCAATTCGGCTATCTGGGCGACTGTGTTCTGCTTCACATTCTGGGTTATTTATATTTACTACAACTGTATCTGACGCTTGAGGGTGGTAGCCAGCGCCACCCAGACTACACGGGGAGAAGGGGACCTTCTTTTTTCAACCCCCGGGGCGTGACGCGAACGTCTACAGCCTGTCATGAGCGGTTAACTGGCGGGAAACCCTGTTATGCTACCTTGGCATCAAGGCCAAGGTAAATATAAATGGTAGCGAAGGTTCGGGCAAAAAGCGGTTCAGAACCTATTGCCAGCGACATCAGCATGGGGGCTTATGGGAGTGGCGATTGAAGCGCGACTAGGTGAGGAGGGAACAAACACTAGTAACAAAAAAACAAGTTTTGTTCAACAATAAAACAACATTTATATTTTACGAACTATACTGATTTCTCAATCACATTTATTTAGGCACAGTATATAAATAATTTATGAAAATGCTGTTCATGCTCAAAAACCTTTTTTGTAGCGCCCTCTGAAGAATGGCACATGTCATTGCTCTGTTATGCAGTCCTTGTAGTGATCGGAAAGGCGCTCCTAAAGTTCGTCTGCTAGGAAACGCCCCTCGCGTGTTTTGGTGGTGCGCATTTGCATTCGTTTTTTCTTGTTAATTTCGTGTGCACTTAATTTTTGCGGTGCGTGGAGTTGCGAGGTGCGTTGTATCGTCGGTGAACACGTGTAGTACCGTCCTCGGCGGGCACGGTGAACTACGGGACGATGCTGCCAACGGTTGGAGCGGAGCGCTTTAGTCGGTAGTACAGTCGGGATCAATTTGAAGGTTATCGCGGGAGCGCCGACCGACCGCGACGACAGCGCCGTTACGTAACACTTTTTAGCATTAGCCACAACGAGATTGTGCTAGGTTTGCTACTCCCTTGGCTGTTCCATGCAGTGCGTGCACTACCGCCGGAAACGATAACGGCCACTCTCGTTTCTTTTTTTTATTATTATTCCTTTCTACCGTCATCGATATACTTCCCACTGATACGCAGCCTTCTCAGGGGAACTATGTCAGCATGCCGGAGCATTGTAGCATAAAAAACAGTATTTGCTTACGCAATGTCCGGGTATCTTCGGTGTTATCAAATCGCCGAGAAACGAAACGCGCGTTCGTCATCAAAAAAGGAATGAAGAAAAAGAATGTGGCAGTCGGCCCTTGCAGAAGGGGGTTAGCGAATTCTATGCAACAGCCAAAAGGTGGGGGAGGGTAGCATAATCTCGTCTTCGCGAATGAAGACAAAAGTGCCGCGGAACGGCGCTGTCGTCTTGGTTGGTCTGCGCTGCCGCGATAACCTTCAAATTGATCCTGACTGTACCTACAGAAACGATGTGCTGTACAAGGTTGCAGCAGCGACTCCCGTACACATGGCGTTTTACTGCACCATTTTCCTCTCACTTCCACAGGTAACGCGAAACTATTGTACTGTTAATATGTGCACGGGGGGTTGTGTAAGGGGACGTGGGGGTACAAAATGGAGAGACGAGCTAGTTGGTGAACAATTTCCATGAGTGAAACTTAAGCGCAAAAATTTTTACAGGGACGAGAAAGGGAACGGCACATGCGCTTGCCGTTCTGTGCCGTTCCCTTTCTCGTCCCTTTAAAAATTTTTGCGCTTAAGTTTCACTCATGGAAAGTGGTGGTGCTTCGAAAAAAATGGGTCTAAAGCTTTGTTATGTCACAGTTATCTCTTGATTTCACCTCAGGCTGGCTCAGAGCAAGTTGTGTCAATTACTCAAGGACTTTTCGGCGTAGTACCACTCGAATTTAAACGAGTCGCTTTAATTGTCCATCTCAGTGTCTTCTCTATTGCATTATAACGCTTGTAGTGCTCGTTGCTTCCCGCACTTGTATGCGCAAGCATTATTTCCAGCGCAGTACTGTGTTGTTTGCTGCTCCGTGCTGCGCTGCTGCCAGATCTTTCCTGCTATGTGCTTTTACATACTGCCGTCGCTTTCGTTTGCATTGATCCATTTTTCCTCTTTTTACTTATCTGTTGCGACACTTGCCTAATAATGCAACCAGGAAATTTCAGGCGTGAATGCTGAGTGAACTTCTGTAGAAACACTTGTCTACTTGACAAGACGCCGGGACAGCTGCAGTGTGCTCGCTGCACTTTCGTGAATCGGCATTCCTGCGGCCCGGTTTTCTATGTCAAGATGCAGTGCCTAGTTCTTTGCTCTTGTTTCGAAGTAGTTCTGCTGTTGACGCTTTCACATAGCATTATGAGCAATATTGCTCATGATGCTATGTGTTACTGGTAAAGTCAATTTTTCGGCGCGTAAGGAAAATCATAATGCATGTAGTGCCCACGAACATTTTGTACTTAGTGTATACGTGCTCATTTTGTGCAGTGTGGTAAATTTGTTTTATGTTTATCCTGGAATAAAATTCAAATGTCTTGATTATAGCATGACTATGCGTTATTTCTTCTCTTAGAACAGAAGCACACAAACTGAGCAGGCATTATATAACCTTGATCTATACTTAAGGCACGCACGCAACCTGCGTATGTGCGACACTTAGCAGTGGCGTTGGTAGAAATTGGTATCGGGGTAAGGAGTGGGCACGTTTTTTATATAAAAGGGGGGCCGGGGAGAGTGGTCAAGTGTCATTTTGGGCTCTGTATCCCAAGGCAGAAAAAAAATTCCAGTCGGGGGGGGGGGAGTACGTTTGCCACCCGCTGCAATCAAAATAAGCAACTGATTGCTTTTATGCAGCAGTGGAAGGCATGAATACAGAATAAAGGTTCAGAGAAGATGCAAGATGCTTTTATAAACACCGAGGCGAATCACACGACAGTATGCTAAAGTACGTTTCTCTAGTCGCGAGTATAAGCAGCGTTGACTTGAAGCACACACGCCAAGGGCTCGCCAACTTGCGTCAGATCGCAATGACATGAGCCCTCAGCCATCAGATTCCTGCTAAGGCTCTTTTGAAGTCAAATTTTCCCGCTAATGCCACTAAAATGACGTCACTTTCTGACCGAATCTTGCGTCACATCCTGTTTATTTTTTGTTCCGCCGGAAGTGTTCCTTCCTCACACAGATGGTGCTAAGCCCCATGAGCAGCTTAAGAGCCGCCATTTTCTGAACGTATGGGCTTCTATGGAAGCTTCGCTACCAGTTATATTTACCTTGTCAAGGCTGCCAGAACCGAGGCCCTCGCTAAACTTTCGCACGATAATAGGGTTTGGAAATGAGAGGCTCGTTAGGAAGTACAGAAAGAAATGCCGGCAGTCTACAACGCCAAAGAAGGCGTAGGGGAGTGGTTAGACTTCTTTTTACCGTAATGGACGTTACATTATTTTTTATTATATTAATTACGTGAGAAAGAAAGAAAGAAAAACACGCGCCCAGAGTGGGGACCGAACCCACGCTTTTCGATTAGATATCGAATGCCTTACCAATTCGGCTATCTGGGCGACTGTGTTCTGCTTCACATTCTGGGGTATTTATATTTACTACAACTGTATCTGACGCTTGAGGGTGGTAGCCAGCGCCACCCAGACTACACGGGGAGAAGGGGACCTTCTTTTTTCAACCCCCGGGGCGTGACGCGAACGTCTACAGCCTGTCATGAGCGGTTAACTGGCGGAAAACCCTGTTATGCTACCTTGGCATCAAGGCTGCCAGAACCGAGGCCCTCGCTAAACTTTCGCACGATAATAGGGTTTGGAAATGAGAGGCTCGTTAGGAAGTACAGAAAGAAATGCCGGCAGTCTACAACGCCAAAGAAGGCATAGGGGAGTGGTTAGACTTCTTTTTACCGTAATGGACGTTACATTATTTTTTTTATATTAATTACGTGAGAAAGAAAGAAAGAAAAACACGCGCCCAGAGTGGGGACCGAACCCACGCCTTTCGATTAGATCTCGAATTCCTTACCAATTCGGCTATCTGGGCGACTGTGTCTGCTTCACATTCTGGGGTATTTATATTTACTACAACTGTATCTGACGCTTGAGGGTGGTAGCCAGTGCCACCCAGACTACACGGGGAGAAGGCGACCTTCTTTTTTCAACCCCCGGGGCGTGACGCGAACGTCTACAGCCTGTCATGAGCGGTTAACTGGCGGGAAACCCTGTTATGCTACCTTGGCATCAAGGCTGCCAGAACCGAGGCCCTCGCTAAGCTTTCGCACGATAATAGGGTTTGGAAATGAGAGGCTCGTTAGGAAGTACAGAAAGAAATGCCGGAAGTCTACAACGCCAAAGAAGGCATAGGGGAGTGGTTAGACTTCTTTTTACCGTAATGGACGTTACATTATTTTTTTTATATTAATTACGTGAGAAACAAAGAAAGAAAAACACGCGCCCAGAGTGGGGACCGAACCCACGCCTTTCGATTAGATCTCGAATGCCTTGGTAAGGCATTCGAGATCTGTTTTTCTTTCTTTCTTTCTCACGTAATTAATATAAAAAAAATAATGTAACGTCCATTACGGTAAAAAGAAGTCTAACCACTCCCCTATGCCTTCTTTGGCGTTGTAGACGGCCGGCATTTCTTTCTGTACTTCCTAACGAGCCTCTCATTTCCAAACCCTATATATATATATATATATATATATATATATATATATATATATATATATATATATATATATATATATATATATATATGTGTGTGTATTTTACTGGAGCTAGTAGTCTCCGACACGACGACATACCTTGCGGTTAGTGTGCTCCAATCTCCCCTGTACAACCGACGGGGTATGTACCACAGGAAGGACTACTAAGGGCCGCATCATGATGGCAGGCGCAAGGTGCTGCGCGAGAGAAGAGGCACGGTCAGCATCGCGTGGCTCGCTCTAAGAGAACCAAGGAGGTTGTATAAAAAACCTTACCCGTCTCTGGTCTCTGCCTCTTTCCAAGCGTCGTGCCGGTCCCCAGCTATAATCCCCCTTACAATATCTATCTATCTATATATATATATATATATATATATATATATATTATATATATATATGTGTGTGTGTGTGTGTGTGTGTGTGTGTGTGTGTGTGTGTGTCCTTTCCTCGGTTTGAAAAATGACCACCAGAAAATCGTCCACGAACCTCAATAACTCTACGACTCTGTGGTAAGAAAGGGCTCCCTATCACTGCCTGTCCAACCGAGAAGCGGACAATCAGTGAAGGGGCGGAAGCGATTTTTGGCGTGTTAGAATCGCACCTCACTGCTTTCACCTTGACCACGGAACTGCCAACGAACGGCCAGATGACATTTCCGAACAATAGCCTGTATTTTGAGGAGGAGCACACCCGCTGGGAGTATGCACCTAGGTCCTAAAAGGGCCCATTACCATACAGCTCAGCACACTCAAGGCTAGTCAAGAGGGGAGTTGCCACGAGTGTGCTAAGAAATGCCCTGAGGAGGTCCTGCTCCCACCATGCGGAACAGAGTTTCGGTGCGCAAGTCTGTCGTTTGAGGTGCGCCGCGTATCCAACGGACCTCCTGTGTGTCTTGGTAATCAAGCTGCTGCGCCTTTGTAAGCGCGTAAACGCAGGAAGCCGCAAATCACCAGCGTGCGTGAAAAAGCACAAAGCTTATTACGTGCACTGTGTGAGCAACGTCGTATACGAGTTTCCGTTGTCGTGCAAACGCTCCTACATAGGACAAAAAGGCCGCTGCTTGAATGAACGTTTGAGGGAGCACGCCAACGAAGTCAGGTCTTCAACAGGCGGCACGCTGTCAACACACTGCGCCTCTTGCTGCTTCACCCCCCGGTTCATAGAATGCGCCACACTTACCACTTACCGTGGGGAAAGGGAGAGGGAGATCTGAAAGCCTACCAAATCAAGAGGTAAGGGAGCGACTGTACCAGCGAACCGTCCGTGTCACTTCTGGATAAGAAAATCGCTTACCTACGTGACTAGTCGCCTGCAAATCCTCACGCAGCGGATAAAATTGTCGCTGCTATACTAACTAATCTGTTGCTATCATCTTTATGTCGAAATTTTACTTCGTTGTTTTATGTCTCTTCCCTTAGTTTTTCATTTATATTTTCCTGCGAATTAAAAACACACAGTTGTTTGTCAGCCCTTGTATCGTCTGTTGCTTCCTTAGTCCTGTCTTCTGCGCTGTTTTCAAACGTTTGCATTTAGGACTCCTCCGAGGCCGGTCAACAAGCGGTGCCCCTCGACCGCAGCGGGAGACTTAGAACGTGTTTTTCCAGCGGCCGCTATGGAAGACGCGGTCAGAAGTGTGGAATAGCCAATGGCATTTCAGACTGCTCCAGCCAGAACCCTCGTAACGCATTTTGCAGAACAGAGACCTACGGGACGATAGATCCCGTAAGGACACATATGAAAGTTGCAGTAAGTATTGCTAGTGCTATTTGGCGTGTTCACAGTGTTTTGTATAGTGCGGAAGAGGTATGATTGCCTTTTTATGCGGTAATAAATACCTGAAAATACAAGGCGAGAAAAAATCTGCGGATTCTCCGGAAGCGGGCATCGAACCCACAACCGTTGCATAACGCTGGCCACGTGGTGCGTTCGACTCCCGCTTCCAGAAAAATGGTTCATTTTTCTCGACTTGCATTTTGACGTATTTATCCCTGTATAAAAAACGCAATCATACCTCATCTGGCACTATAAAAAGACTGTCAGAACACCAAGCAGCACTGGCAACACGGAGTGCAACTTACATATATGTCGTTACGGAATCCCCAGTAGACGGACATAATGAAACAATGGTGCTAACTTTACACGACGAGACAAAAGCGTAAAGGAAAAAGGACACACGAAACGGGAGACGCGCTACTAGCAACTGTGGAAAGTTTAATAAACACGACAGCATATAAATACCCCTGCCACCTCGTATCACCTCCCAGTGCATTTGGTAGGTAACACGAGGTGGCAGGGGTACTTCTGGCACTTCGGGAGGCTCCTCCCTGTCCGCATGATCAGCTGCGTCGTCCACATGCAGCTATCTCAATGATGTACGCGCCAGACAGCATTACGGCAACGGGGACGCGTAGTCCGCGTAAACTTGCACTTCACGACCGCGTTCGGCAAGTAGTGGGAGAATTCATTCGAACGGGGACCTTATTAGCTGCCTACAGCGGACTTTGCTTGTGTCTTCTCTGCCAGTATTTCGAGAAAGCGGGGAAATGCTTAGCGCCTATGGGAGGTAAGCACACGATTAGAAAAAGTGTTTCGAGAAGATATGTTGAGGTAGCAGAGTTCAAGTTAACGAGGGATTAATTTGACGGACAGGCACCAGGAATGTTTTCCCCTTCCCCTTCTTGACTCTGCGCATGAAGCAAAAGCGGCGGGGTGCACATTCTATAGGCTGCAATACGTTTACTGTTTTTTTACGTTCCTATTTGGAATGAAAATACCAACAGCCTTCTTCTGGGATACCCCTACTGTTGATGCTTGTACTGTCGTTAGTGGGCTTTCTTATATTATTAACCGGCTATGCCACATATTGCAGGCACTTGGTAAGGAAGGGTGTACTGAAAACGAAGTGCCATGTCTGCAGGACTACCAGGGAAAGATTCCGCTGTGTTTACTACCTCTTGCAATTTGGGGGGACTTCTGAATCCTTCCGTGCATTTTTTAAGGTTTATTAGCGATCTCACCGTCGTTTTTATGTGTTTCTTCGGCGACAAGGAGCTTCACCATGGCAACGTTATGAATGCGCTGGAGCCCTTATTCACAACAAACACCTTAACGGTGTCGGTTGTGTCCAGCACGTGAGACCTTGAAAGAAAATTTGGTTGGGTTCTGTATACATTGTTGCACGGATTCATTTCTATATAAAAGGTTTGACGAAGTTCCGTGATTACACGCGAAGGTAGAAGCAACACCTTAAACTTACCCGTCGCTAATGATACAGGGCGAGTTATGAAAATGCATTGGCCAAAAATGTCAATTTAAATCTCCATGTTAGCGTTATTCCTAAACCTTTACATGTGTAGACTTTGTGGAGGATTTCCCGCGTTACATTTTATTTTCTGGGGTATTGAAAATGAAAACAAAATGTGTATTTTGTTCCAGTTCCGTTTATTTGAACCTCCATGTTAGCGTTCTTGAACCTTTACCTCTATAGTAGACCTGTTATATTTCATTTTTGTCGCGGTCAATATATTTTTTGATCTATGCTTTGCATTTGTTTTATGTGCGTGTAACTGTACTTTCAGCATACTTGTGAAATAAATTTGTGTGAAATTGATTGAACTCCTTTCTTTACCGAATCAGGTGAAAGGTGGTGCAATTAATAGAACGTTGCGGGAATAGTTCTATGAAAGACCGTCATTGGGACAACAAAGCTAACCGCTGGGTTAACCCCTTTTTAGTGAAAAAGATATCTCGCTTGGGCGTGTCATTTTAATTCTTTTCGGCAACCACGGTGGTTGCCGTGGTTGCCGAAAAGAAGGTTGCCGTGGTTGCCGAACCACCATAAAGCAATCATGAACTGGTTCATATCAGGAAATTTCACGCAAAATACTTTTATGGGAAATTGGAAGCACGAAAACGTCGCTGCGACTACTTTATTTACAGTCCGCTACGAATGCTGCACCAAAGGAAAATCCGTAATTTTTTCTTGTTGTTGTCGAGCGGGGAAGGCAAAACTAACGCAAAATGAGCTGCAGCGTTTATTTTTCATTTCGTTACCCACAGTGTACTGTACTGACAGTATATTTAAGCAATCGGCCGACCCGCAGAACAAATTTCGAGCGCTCCGCGCGTAAAGCAGCAGCGTTTCCTGGACCAACTGGGCGTCCGGCCGTGCGCGCGGCCAGCCGCCGCTTTCCCTTTCAGTGGCCGTTGACTACAGCGCCGCCGCTATTTTCTGCGAGAAACGAGCACCTCTCCTGGCGGCCGGTCGGGCCACTCTACAACTTCTAGTCATAGAGATCTTCTAGTACACTCTAGCAGCGCCGGTCACTTCCCAGAGGGCGCGTCGAATAAATACACGCAGCGCCGCCCCGCCCCGCGGAAGCTTGAGCTAACTTTGGGTCGGTGAGAGCCCGACGGCAGACGCGCGTTCATATATTCGGCACCTCTCGGTTGTTTGCTTTTGCAATTCTTCAGTTGTTTTTGAAAAGTGTCTCATGGTAGAAAACTGTTCTGGCAGAGTTTCCCCATGCCTCAAGTGCTTGTGTGCGATTTCCGGACAATTACGGGGCTGAACTACCACTATCGGCCTCGCGTGCGCTAGAAGTTACAGAGATTGTACGTTCCCGCGCGCGTGTACGCCGTCAAAGAAATTCATGGGACAGACATCGTTGCGAAGTCCCATTCTCAGCAAGGGAAGCTTATTTACAGCGCCAATTCAGGTCAGTATTATTTTTTTCTTGTATCACAGCCTAATAAAGTGACCCCAGCGTATACAACGGTGCTCCACTACAGAAGCGTGTTTGTGTTGTATCCTCTGTACGCGCAACCACACTACAGTTAATTTTTCGGTTGCCCTTCTTCAGCTCGGTTGGTGTTGTCACTAATTAACAACCGATTTCAAACCTTATTAGCTGATGACAAAGTAAACCCAGTTCTACACAGTTGGAAATCTGCTGCGGAGCTGAGGTTGTCTCTATGAAGATTCCGTTTAGTTTCTGCTTCTATCAAGTGAGTAATGTTGGAGTCGTCTTAGCGGGTAATTGTGATACAGCTTGTTCTGGCCGTTCAGAATGTCTGCTGAAACAATAATAACCTCCACTTTCAGAGTACGCAAAACGCATTAAAGAACTCAGCGGGAGTGAATGCAGTGAGTGAATGCCTTTGATAGCTTGCTACGCTCTCGCTTGGAATGCGCGGCCGAAGTCTCTACACTTCGGGGAACAAAGTAGGGCAGTAAGAGGGATGCGTATTGACCGTCTTGACATTGCCTTAGGCATTACCCGCGAAGTGCTGTGAACAAATCCTTGTGCCGCCTTTTGGCATCCATTCGGTGCCATGAATGTCGCTAAAAAAAGTTTTCTCCTTATAAAACAATAGGGGCGGAAGCCGTAATACCTTGTATTATGCAAATACTACGACGGCATGTGATTCACCGCAGCGCGCAATGTGTATGGAACCCTGAAAGCAAACGTTTTAGTTTTACGGCCCTTCGTGTCTGCGCTGCGCAGAAGCCGTCATCGTACTCATAATTTTACTCCTTCCACTGACAAAAAATGTTATGGCTTTCTTACTGCTAAAATCCATTTCTTGTGGCGCTAACTCTCCACGGCTGCCCGAGGAACCTGTACAGAACGATGGCAGGCTGCCTTTCGTGATTATGGCAGTCCTTCACGCAGCAGTAGCGCCGCTGCCACTAATATTTTCCTCCAGCATTTTGATTCTTTCGGACCCTGCAACTAGCAATTATAACGATGTTTCTTTAAAATCTTCCGCCATACAACGTCGAACCGCACGCAGCGCGCATTTTTACGTGCGCTGAGCGGCCGGTAGCGACATCCACCAAACCAGAATTGCTAAGCGGCGGCGAGAGGCGGCGCTGCAGTCGCACGCAAGCTAGGGTGCCTCGATGCTCCCGCACTCCGCTGTGCCGCGGGCATCGAGGCACTCTAACGCAAACTTCAGTGTCCGGTGCCTATTGGCAGTGAGATGTTTGAGTGGCGCCCCCTGGCTCTGACGTCGGCTTAGGGACTCGCGCCGCTGTCGTCTGCTACACTCCAGTTGTGAGGAACAGCTATTCCTGTGCTAAAAATCGCCCGCTTTGATACGCTTGTGCATTAGACAGCGCATTTCCAGTAATTAAGTGTTTTTGCTAGCTTCTGACGCCTCTGAATAATTTCAAGCTGGATATCGCACAAGTTTGCAGCACACCAGGAGACAGAGAACAACTTTCTTCAGAGCATCGATTAGAAGATCATGTGTAACTCGTCCTTTCTAGCTTATTTACGAGTTTCAGTGCTCAGAGCACCTCGATAAGTATCCAAATGCGTATGATTCCCTAAATTATTTTTGAAATGCTCTTAGGAAGATCCAACATTCTAATGCTACGCAACAAGCAGCGGCCACATACACGCACATCGCACAGCTGGAAACAAAACGGTTGTCTTTCATTGCTTTTGTTGTTGCTTACTTGCGTCAGATGGATGATTTTTCTCGGCAAAACGCGTTAATTTTTCTGCAGCGTCGAAAAGGTCTGATTAGGAAGTTTGGGGATGTTTGGGAGGCTCACAACGTTGGTGTAGATATTTTCGTCACGCTGTAAGGCCTACAGTACTTTCTTCACAAATATGGCTTTCGTTATATAAGGCTGCGTGCAAGAAGCTGCACAGCCGCAGCGTGCGTTGTTTAGTAACTTGAAAATACAATGAAAAGGCTTGTGCTACGTTACTACGGAACGGCGCAGATAACGTTGTCCAGAGTAGTCGAAAGTGGCTTTTCTGCCCCCAATCTCTATCATAACCATCGTTATCATAACGAACTGACTCTTGACCCGCACAGTTATGACATGACATGATTACGGTGTTGAAGGCTCGATATACTCGCTAACGAACGCAATAAATAGCACACGCGCCGGTTTTCAGTACATAAAGAATCTAAACCGATCTCTATGTAGAAGCAGCTTTTTATTGTTTTCCATGAACTTCTGACGTAAAGAACAAATCCTGTCAGTGGCGTAGACTTCTTATTTTTCCGGGGGGGCAGACCTGGAGTGTGCCTCGAAGCGGCGAAGGGAGGGGGGGAGGAAGCGGTGGGGGGGGGTCCCTATGAGATGACGCGTCATTACCCCGCTACAAAGAGGCTACCACTAATAATAATAATCATCATCATCATAAGGAGCACCAGCAGCAGTGAGGGCCTTTTACATAGTGTGGGCTAACTACGAGGTGTCCCCAAATAAGACGTGCCGGAAATCTAGGAACCGTGAACTTCAGTGGTTTGACGCATCCAGTAGATATTTCTTTGAATACATGATTTACTGGTCCATTTATTCAAAAAACTCCCCCGCACCTCCCTGAGGGGGATTGTGAGGATGCAGAAATGCGAACGTCGAACGCATTGCCCTCGGGTACCAAGCGAGGAAGGCACCGCACAACCTTCGATACGTCGATGGGCACGTTCACCGCCTGTCCCTTGATTCCAAACTGCCCGTTGCCTCGAGTCAGCCGCCTGATGCTCATGAAGGGGAGTCGAGGCGCGATGAGCCGCTCTTCGACCGGGTTCAGATCGGGAAGATGCGCCGGCCGAGGAGGATAACGGTAGCCAAATTCACACAGCCCTCCTCTTCGCAGCGTTGTCTTCTTCTCCTTCTTCTTCTTCAGCGGTTCCCCTACGGGAAGATGACGATAGTGGTTGAACGCGAAGCTATCTCGTGATGGATTGTTTGGTTGGCCAATTCCTAGGGGCATCATGCCACAATCATCATCAGACGCGCTGCGGACGCCGGCCAAGGGACGCACGACAACCCCCGACTGTAATGCATTTCTGCATAAAATAATGCTTGACTGAACCATCACCACAAAAAAACGAGTCGATTTGTTTTTCTTTTAATGGGCAGTTCGGGGGTAAAAAGAAAGGGACACAAGAAAGGGACACGACAGGGGCGCTACGCGCTGCTATGTTCATTTCCGTTAAGAGCCCCCGAAACGGGTCTGATTGACTGTTAATTTTCTATCCGTGTGTGTGTTCTGCCAGAGCGCCCGACACAAATGCGCTGCACCTGGCGACGTGCCGATGGCGGGGTTGATTCGCGCCTAGGCCAAACCGCCCGCGTCAGACGTGCCGCGACTTGGCGGGAAAGGCGCCGCCGAGTCTGCTCTCCCTTTCCCATCGCGACGGCTGGACCAAATCATGCCTGGGACGAACTAATCCCCACAGACGCGCAGCAAGTAGCGCCTGGAGACAGCGCCGCAGAGTCGCCTTCCCTTTCCCGGTCGCGGCGGCCCGGCTGACGCAATCGCTTCGCCTCCATTCGCCAGATTCATAATGCGGCCAGTGATAGCTCCGAGTGGAGGCATTGGAACTGCACGCGGTTGCAACGGAACCCTGGGCATATAAAACCAGCCCGGAAGCAGCGGTGGTGCGGCGGCATCTCATCGAAGGCCCTGAGTTGAGAAGCGCTATCGCGCTTTTCTTAGCCATGTAACGGTCTTGCTACCTTTGTATATGTTGTATATAAATGCTACTTCAAATAACCGTCAGCTCGGCTACTTCGTCGCTATGGTCTGGCCGCGTCGACAGCGGACTAGGCAGGGCAACGTCGCAACAGTAGTGACTGAGCTGGGATGGCCCAGTCCCAACAGTGTATGTGTATGTGTTTTGGAGGCTTGGAGGGGGTATCGCTCGCAGTCGACGGCCGCAGTGCACCCAGTTGCTGCCGGTGCTTGGCAGCCGTTACAGCACTGTCCAACTGCTCTGGCGTGCTTTGTGACCTCGAAAACAAAGTTTGCAGACAGGCTTTTTGGAGGCGCGATAGCTTGCACTGACGCCACTGTATTCCCGTGTTGGTGCGTTGGTTGCACAGTGGAAATCTGCAGCTCTTGGTTCGAGAAGCGCTGATGTAGCTGAGAGCTGTCGATAAAAAAGTGCGGTGGCGTCGTTATGGGCAAGCAACATGTTTAGGAGATGTTCCAAAACGCGAGCTAGAGGTAAAAACCCAACGTCTGGCGTTGGCGTTCATCATATAAAACGGCCCTTTCTCGAGGCCTTCCACAGTGCGAGCTTAAACTCGGCACAAGTTGCTAGCGAGGAGTGGTCGCCCCGCCAGTAAACAGCAGATGAAGGTAGGGGAAGAAGAACCACCGAAATTCACCGTCGTCGTCAGCTTCATCATTACACGGTGGCATAAACGAGAAGCAGCGCATCGGTTTGCCATTCGAAAGCAAAACGCTCCTCCAGCAGCAAGACGCCAGCGCTGTTCGACAAAATATGCGAGGCGAAACAAGGCGTCACATGCGTTCAACTGGGCATTATGATGTCCGATTAACAACCTTCAACCTGCACGGTGGCGCTATACACTCACTTGTAAATGGACAGCACGAGGACATAGTCCTACCAAACCTGAGCAAAAAGTTTCAAAACGGGAGCGTAATAAAACCATGTGGTTGACACAAACTATGCAGTCAATTTGACGCGAATCACGTAAACTAACTGCGACTGTTTAAATGAGCGGTTCCGCTCACGAAACGACTCCAGAGCGTGACATGCATCTATAAAAACTGCGTAAGATCAGATAAGAGCGGCTTCAGTGCGCGTAGTGCATGCATTGTGAGCAGCCCCCACCGCTTCCCCTAAAACAATTTGAATGAAGCAAGCGGAACGAAGCAGCAACGCGTTCCCAGGCCACGCATTTGTAAACAAAAATAACTGCTCCAATCAACAGGTGCCGTAGAAACAGAGGAACGGTGGCCGCGCTTCTCACCGGGACCTAACCCACTCGTTTTTCCCTTTTCACCGCGACCCCTTAGCGAGCGACCGCTGATAAACGCTAACAGCGCCAAAAAAGGATAGGCAAAGGAGGGAGGTGCAGTTTTCGTTGCCTGATTTTACCATCCTTGAGAGTTAAGCAGCACAGCGCCACCGCTAACTGTCTGAATCTTGTACACGTGCGTCCACACTTGAGTTTATGATAGAACTTGTTCACTGATGTACTCACGAGTGCATGTACTCACGAATGCAAGCACTCGAAAATACAGTATTCATGAGTATTGTAATCATGAGTACTGCGTAATCATGAGTACCATACTCACCAGTACTCATACTCCTGAGTACTCATGCTCATGAGTATTGTACTCATTAGCACTCATACTCATGAGGAGTGTACCCATGTGTTCTGTACTCACGAGTAGTGGACTTACCCCTGTACTCAATCGTCATCATACTCACTTTTTTAATATGGGTGTGTACTCACTCATCATCGTACTCACTCGTGAGTTTGAGTACAAATGAGTACAAATGAGCGTACTCACGAGTGAGTGCGCCGACCTATTCTCCCGACAAAATGTTGCTTTGCTGGCGCGCTGCTGAAGCCAAGCTATGGTGGCTAGAAGGGGCACTCTTCTAGCCACTATAGTCAAGCGCAGCGCTACATTGTTGTCAACAATCCGCACACTGAGCACGTCTAACTCACCGTGAAGAAAAGCGACACGGCCCTGCGTTTCCCCCTGCCCATCGGGAGGACGTAACTGTCTTTCAAGATTCCAACCCCTATTGTAAACAATAGTTGGCAGACAGGACGGCCAACAGTTCGATGTCGACGGGCGCAGAGCCGAGACAAGCCCTTAAAAAAATCGTCAGCCAGGGCCGGAGGGGGGAAGCCGTCCGGGGGGTGGGGGCACTAGCCCCACTGCCTCCCCGTAGTTGGCGCTTCTGAATCCTGTCCTACTCAGGGTGGCGTTTTATAACTTGAAAAAAATTCCTCTTACTCTGTTGTCCTGTACTGAGGACCCCGCTCACTAAACAGCTCGATTTCGCAGCTAAATAAAGTGTTTCCCTGCTCCTATCCTCCGCTTGTCTGCAGTTTTAGTGTAACGGATATCTGAATATTCTGAAGATATGGCTGGGGGAAATGTACCGAAATATGCCTCCAGGTCTGAACAAACATAGTGTTACTGTATTTTTACCGTACACGTCACTCGTTCTGCTCAATAAGGCTCCGTACTGGTTTGAAGCCTGGTATAAAACCAGCACTCGCCTATACACACCGTAGGTTATTTGGTACTCAACCTACATTTTTTGCGGCCCATAGTGCGTGTCGGCGTACTTTCATGCCATGACAACGCAGAGTGGCGTGACAGAATACTTTCAAGCGTTCAGCAAGGTTACGAAAAGTGTTTTACATTACATTCGATTGCAGGAAATCGTAATGCGTTCTCCCAAAGCCGACAGCCAAGAAGGCCTTGTAATTTGTTTTGGTCTTTCATTTTCGCTATTGTCTGTTATTAGCATCTGACTATTCCCCTAATTCGAAAGATTGCTGGATACAGAAGCCGACTCGTAGCTCCGATTCTTCGCCCTCCGCACAGGACCGGCTTTGCACGGAATGGGGCGACGCCGGCGTTTCTTCCGGAGCGTTATCAAAAACTTCACTTTAAATCCTGGCCTCAGCTAGTGTATGCGATTGTAAGTTTTATTGTGATAGAAAGTTACACACAAACAAAGTCTGGTGCGGACAAGCATCAAAAGTCAACCGAGCGCAAAGAAACAGCAGGAAGAGCAAGCCAGATTGAAGCAGACGACAAAAGCGCGAATCCCTAAGCCCATAGAGTTTCTTAGTAAGTATACTAGAGAGGAAACTGCGCCTCGTAACCATGTCGTCGTGAGGCTTCATGGGAAGACCCCCTTTTTGGCTTGGGCTTGGCATAACAACTCGATTCTTAAGCGGTTTTTGGGATTTGCTTTCTTCACTATGCATTAGCAGGTTTACGAGCTACAAGGAAGCCGAAATCCTCCCGGTTCTGTGGTAGCCGTGTTCGGTGAAACAGCAGGTAGTGCGTGACCGCACCTGACGTTGCTCATGCCGCAGTCGAAGGACGCATGATTGAGCGTGTAATATGCCGCCGCGAAATTTGTAGCCGACGAAAATAAGAAACAAAACGTACTTCGACGAAGACAAGATACGACCACGGGGATACGACAGATACGGGCGCTTGTACGCGTCCTATCTTGCCATTGTGCACGACTGTTTAACGCCACGTTTTCTTTTTCCTTGTTAAACTAGTTGGCGGTCGGTGCACCGGTTCGCCACGAAGGCAACGTTTTAATAGGCACGCTCAAAAAACTTTCCAAACTCCTCAAGCAACTTATTATTTGCAATAATGGTAAAATTAATAAAATCACAGTCTCTGTAAGGGTTCCTGGCGCCAGCGACGCTGCAAAGTCGAACGCGTGGGAAGCGGCGGTTCCGACAAGTGGGAATGAATGACTTTATGGCAGCCAGCTCGTTAAGAGCAAGCGGTCTCTCGGTCATGCCGTTCGCGGAAGGACACATTATCCGGGGTCGCAGCTGCGCTGTCGCGTTGTTTTGGCCGGAGTGCGTGGTGTAGCCGTGGGAAAACATTGGTAGCCTGGCGACTCAAATGGCACCCCGGGGGCATGGCGGCCGCTGGCTCGGGGCTCACAGCGGTTTCCATTAGCAGGTTGTAAAACTGTTTGGTCCGTCGAGCGGCTGGAGACAGGGAGCCTGGAGCTGTCAACTGTGGTGAGACAGTGGCCGATTTACGGCGATAGCTTTCCTTTTGTTGGCCAGGGCGCGCGAGGAGCGGAGGCTTGCGAGGGGGCGCGCGTTGCGGCCCGGGATGGGCGCGGCAGAGGCGACGCCTGAGCCGGCCGCCGTGTCCTTTTGTCCCTACGCGCTGTTTCTGGCCCACGGTCCAATAACCGGGGCATCGCCTGTCAACGCCGGAGAATCTTGGGGACGCGCCGGGTCGTTAAGGTGGATGGTTATGGGTTTCAGCTGGCTTGAGTAGCTGTCCTGTCTCGGACGAGATGCGAGGGAACAGGCACGCAGACCACGTTCGTGGAAGGGTGTCCCTGGCTCTCGCACGTGTTTTCGCGGGTTTTTGAGTGTGTGCTGTGTTTGTTTGGTTTTCTTTTGTTATTTTCTTTCTTCCTGTTGTGAGAGAGGGTGACCGATGTCTCAGGGTTACGGGGGGCGTTGCCCACCGCGGTTTAAACCCGGATGTGGTAACCCGCCCAATCATATCGCCAAGGGATGCTCATTGGCCTGTGTATCAGGGGTAGAGCCTAAGTAACCCATTAAAACCACGAGACACGAGGTCTCGGGGTCGAATCCTCAAGGTTTAATGTGCTATGCACGGCTGGCGTATTGCCGGGCTAGCCAGGTCAGACTAGGGAGGACCTCACCACTTGGGTAGTCTTAGGTCAGGGTCCGTCGCTTACGGGGGGTGCCGCGTGCACAAAGTTGTAGCTGACCTAGGAACCCATTTTATTTCTTACTTTGTTACTCTACTTCAGTCTGTAAATATCCTGTATATGTCTTCCGTGTAAATATACAGTTTCTAAAACCCTCAACAACTCTCATCGTCGTCGTGTCAGCAGTGCCGTCACCATCAGGCACCAACGCAGATCATCATCATCATCAACAACATCAAGAAGAACATCGAACCTACAAACCTTTACTGTCTCTAATAAGTTTCCCCCCCCCCCCCCCCCAATAACTAACCTTGTTCGTAACTACAACCTTGGCCTGCGGAATAGCAGGCACAACCGTTCCGGCAAAAATACGCTGTGCTTCTTTTTTCCTTAGTTGTAAAACAGCCTGTTTTTATTTCCCCCTTACATAAATTCACACTATTTTTCGCGTTTTTGTGGCACTTTGTTTAAATTCGCGGTCACTAAAACGTTTCAATCGAAGCCAATGATGAAACTAAGGCGAGCGCGATGTATAATGGCGGTCCATGACGACACAGACGACCGTGATGTGAGCCGCATAGACGCGAGCGCCAGATTCGTCGCTTGTGTATACTGTAAGAAACTCTATGCCTAAGCCGACGTCACGGAGACGAGCTTCGCCGCCCGCTGGCCGCGCTCACCGCCAATACCGGTTTAATTGTCTGCGCGTAATTCGACCCGGCGCAACAATGGGAGAGGCCGCCGCTCGGGCCACTCTAAAACTTCTAGTACACTCTAGTTCTAGTACACCGGTGTTTCTCGCCGCACGTCGCGTTCGCGCACGTAACGCGAATAAAGTGTTCAAGTGATATTTGAGCTGTCGTCGTTACTGCCCAAGCGGCGTACGCCGGGAAGCGTGGCTTCGCGCCGGTCGGAGCGGGGCTTGCCCGGCCAGTGACCGTTTTCGCGCATTCGTGCCCCCAGTCGCGCCGGAGAGAAGCGGAAAGAAAAAAAAAATGACAGGAGGAGTGTTTCTCCAGCGCCACTGCCTCTAGCAGCGCAATAGTACAACCGAAACTAGAAATAGTAACTTCGGCCTAGCTTAACCAGCAGTAAAACACAACCGAAAATGGGACAAAATTCGGAGTATGGCGCGGGGAGCATGCGTCGACTGGGCGGGCCGTGCATGCATGCGGCCTTGCAGTTTGACCGAGTCGAAGATTTAGATTTTGATTGATTGTGGGGTTTAACGCGCCGACGCAACGCAGGCGATGAGGCGCGCCGTAGTGGAGGGCTCCGGAATAATTTTGACCACCTGGGGATCTTTATCGTGCGCCGAAATCTCGTACACACGGGCGTTTTTGCTTTTCGTCTCCATCAGAAAAGCGGCCACCGCGGCCGGGAATCGAACCCGCGACATCGTGCTCAGCAGCGCAACGCCTTAGCCACTGAGCCACCGCGGCGGGTGAGTAGAAGGTCTATGCCTCGGCCGCCATCTTATGTCCGTCTCCCTTCTCCCCCTTTTTTGCCCCTTTTCTTTTAGCACTGACTATTTTTACATAATTTGCGAAGGATGCAGGACTCGTTGTTTCTGGGCCTGCTTGTGTGCTTATTGTTATCGTGTTTTCGTGCTGCCTTTTCGTCCGTGTTATTTCCCCTTCCCTCACCTTCCATCCTTCTATCCAATCTGAGTGCCTCACTTGCTCAAACTGTTTCAAACACCCCACACCCGCGACCTCTCCCGGAGGGATGAGGGGAATCACCCTCCCTCACATACATTTCTGTATAAAGGCAAAATGTGAGCAATTAAAATACAGCCTTGAAGACGTATAGCTTCTAACTCGGGAACTGTTGGCAACAAAAACGGGAAACGTGTCAGTCGATTTCTTTTTTATACTGGCCAATCGAACCTCATGAATGATTTCTCTCTCTCTCTCTCTCTCTCTCTCTCTCTCTCTGTCTCTCTCTCTTTCTCTCTCTCTCTCTCGCTCTCTCTCTCTCTCTCTATATATATATATATATATATATATATGTAGCAGAACAGAGAGATACGGACGAGGGACTCGGTAAAGATACATATCAAGGTTGCAGTCGTCATTGCCAGTGCTATTCGGCTGAATAGCCGAATAGCACTGGCAATGACGACTGCAACCTTGATATATATATATATATATATATATATATATATATATATATATATATATATATATAGCGAATCAGAAATGTGAAATGAGGGGCTCAGTGAATTAGGACAGAATAAGGGTTGGCAGTCAAAATATCCTCGGAAAGCAAAGGGGGGAATGCGTTAGTTCACGGAAAGTGATGAAGAATTTTTTGAGTCAGAAAGAAAGTAGTAAGGAAATTCCCGCCGGGTGGGATCCGAACCCACGACCTCCAGAATACCGGTCTGGTGCGATAACGACTACCCTACCGGCGGGGCTGTTTCCCCACCACTTTCTGGGGTATTTATGTTAAGGTTTTTTTTTTTGTTTCCTGCACTTGGGGGTGGTAGCCGGCGCCACTCGGACTGCTCGGGTTGAAGGGGACCTTCTTTTTAACCCCCGGGCTGTGACTAGAGGTGTGCGCCGTGTCGGTTTTGACCGGCGGCGGCGTGGTGGTCGTTTTTTGTCGGCGGCGGCGGCGTCGGCGGCGCGGCGCCGGGTATTCATCGGCGGCGGCGCACGGCCAATTTTTGTTGGCGGCGGCGGCGCCGGCGGCGCCGAAACCGGAACCGCAAATTAAAAAAAGGCCAGCCATTAAAAAAATCGTTCCGCTACATCCAACGCGATTTGGACAACATTCAGCTGTGGTGTCACAAGCGGCACATGTCATTAAACCTGAAAAAAACCTGTACACATGTGTTTTACGAAGAAAAGAAATGCCTCGAAAAATTTTTACGCTATAGACGGGTACTCGTTGCAAACTGTTGGTGAATTTAAGTATCTAGGTGTTTTCCTTACTCCGGCACTGTGCTGGCATCTCGCTGCGCGCTTCATGTTCGAGCCGGCGTCAGTGACTGCACAAACTTCCTTTCCCACCATGTTGAATTCTTCGAGGCACCTTTGAAACTCATTCATGATGGCAGCGCCTGTATGCCTCTCGGTCATGTGTCTCGTGCTCAGGGTCAACGATACGAGCTCGAAGTTCTCTGAAATAAAAACAGCAACCATGACAACCTAAAACAGCGTGGTCAGAAAAAGATCTAAGAAATCTAAATCAGGATACTTACATGAATTATTCTGTTCTCGCTAAATCACTCCCTGGCTATAACCTCTCACCTCCTCAACAAAACTGAACACATTTCAGGGTTCGCTGCACTCGCCCAGTATTAATGGGATCATTTAATGCTTTCATGACACAATACATGTATTTTTCAAGATACAAAACAAACAAAACCGAAGCATGTGGGGTTTTTTCGCCTTGTTGTCTGAAAGCTCAGGTAAGTATAACGTAAATTAAAACTTTCAAAAAGTATTTTGGAAGCACGCGCCGTAAGTTACTACATGGGTTGAGGCATGCGCTTATTGGTACCTGCACTGAAAACATGCTAAACCTACCGTCAATATGGTGACAGGTGAACGTTATGTAGGATCGCCGCCTGGAGTTGTCGGTCCACAGATCGTATGTGACGGCACAGAACCTAGACCCCTCAGCCACCATCTTCTTCACCTGTCCGTGCATGGCACGGTAAACATCATCCAAGGCGGATCTCGACAAGGTCGTCCGGTCAGGGAGCTCTTGGGGCACTCTGATCACTTCATACTTTATGAGGAAGTCCTACAGAGGAGAAATGAAGTAACTTTTGTTCAGACCTATATTATATCATAAAATGAACATCAATGCACAGAGTGTGTTATATTTGTCACCAACCTGTAATCCTTCGCCATTCACCATGTTGAAAGGCAGCAGGTCCCTGGCGATCAAAAGGACCAAGTCTCTAGCAAGCAAGTTCTTTCTTGATGGCGTTGTCGCATTGCGCCTGGGAACCATTCGGAAATAATCTTTGATTGTCGCCGCCTTCTTGCAGTCGTCTTGCAGTTTATGGACATCCATCAAGTGTCTCTGCATGTTCGACGTGCTTACGGTGCTCGCGTAGCGTTTCACGTTGCAGCTGCGGAGGAAACAGGCGATTATTTAAACTCTCACAACTAAACGATTTGGCTGCTCACAACAAACGGTTTGGCAGGCGCCTTGGTAGGCGTTATGAAATTCCGCCCCCCCCACCCCCCCCCCCCACCCCCGGCCCCCTCACCCGAACCCGAAACTATGCTAATTCCTGCGAGGTGATATGCGCGCATTTCACCGTCAATTTCAACGTATGTGAACTCTGAACTGTAGACGGGCGTCCTGATGTACGGTCGCGAAAACGGCAGCCGGTCTCGCGAGCACAACAGCTGAGGAGCGCACTGCACGGTATTAAGTCTCACAAATTTCACAATTCCTACGAGGCGCCAGCCAACGGTTCAGTTACTTAGAGAAACAAAGGAGCGCTACTTACGATTCGAAAGGCTTTGAGTCTTCCTTCTTTGAGGAGTTGGTCAAGCAGCTCTTGCAGTAGTAGTCCGTTCCAACTGTCTTCTGCTTTCCCCCCGTGATGTATGCTAGGCGTCCAAAATGTTTCCAAACAAAACTAGACTTCCCCTTCGAATGCAAAGGAACAATCCGAAAACTTCCAATCGGCATCTTAAACACATCGGGGCCAGGAATTTCTTCCTCGCAACAAGTTGCAGATATGTCGCCGATTCCATCCGCAACCTCAGTACACGCGACCGTCAAGCCGTCATTCCGGCGTTTCGAGGCCGTGGCTACCGTAGCAGAGGCCGCTGCTTCTCGTTGCGCCATTTTGCGCGCGAAAGAGTAGTTAGGCAATCCCACGTTGCTCTGGCTAGAGACGACACGCATGCGCAGATGAGCGGAGAGCAGGGTTGCTTTTGTTTTCTGTTGCTTCATTATTCTCCTACGTGACATTGAAAAATGCCCGAGGCATGAAAAAAAATTTGAACAAAACACGAAATCTCAAACAAAGCTGGATTAATTTTTAAAAGTCATTTTTATTCTATATACGTAAATGCCGCGCCGATCACGCCGAAACAATACGTCGGCGGCGGCGGCGGCGGCGCGCCGATCAGTTAGTGTCGGCGGCGGCGGCGCGGCCAGAACAGTCGGCGGCGGCGCGCCGACGTCTCGGCGCACACCTCTAGCTGTGACTCGAGTGTCTACGACATGTCGCGAGTGGTCGACTAGCGTTGAGCCCTCTTAAGCTACCTTTGGCACCAAGACTGCCAGAACAGAGGGCCTCGCTACGCATGTAGCGAATCAGAAATGGGAAATGAGGGGTTCAGTGAAAAAGACAGAATAAGGATTGGCAGTCAAGAAAACCTCGGAAAGCATAGGGGGAATGCGTTAGGTCATGGAAAGAGATGAATTGTTTGAGTCAGAAAGAAAGTGACTGAAAAATGCCCGCCGGGCTGGATCCGAACCCACGACTTCCAGAATACCGGTCTGGGGCGATAACCACTACGCTACCGGCGGAGCTGTTTCCCCACCACTTTCTCGGGTATTTATGTTAAGGTATTTTTTTTTGTTTCCTGCACTTGGGGGTGGTAGCCCGCGCCACTCGAACTACTCGGGGTGAAGGGGATCTTCTTTTTAACCACCGGGCCGTGACTCGAGCGTCTACGACATGTCGAGAGTGATCGACCAGCGTTGAACCCTCTTAGGCAAATAATTTGGTAGCGAGATTGCAATAGGTACTGGAGACCCCTAAGCACTATAAAATAAAACGCAAAAAGATTGATTCGTACACGTGGAAGCCTAACAGATTATTTTACTATCGTAGGCACCTGCCTATAAACGATACATGAGAGCTTATCAGTATTACGCTATTTTCGAGCCAGCGCACACGCGCGCGCGCGCACGCGCACGCGCACGCACACGCACACGCACACGCACACGCACGCGCACGCGCACGCGCACGCACACGCACGCACACGCACACGCACGCACGCACACACACACACACACACACACACACACACACACACACACACACACACACACACACACACACACACACACACACACACACACACACACACACACACACACACACACACACACACACACACACACACACACACACACACACACACACACACACACACACACACACACACACACACACACACACACACACACACACACACACACACACACACACACACACACACACACACACACACACACACACACACACACACACACACACACACACACACACACACACACACACACACACGCACATGCACACGCACTCGCACGCACACGCACGCACGCACGCACGCACGCACACAACGGATACCTAGAGCGCTAGAAACAACTTTAAAGGCAAAAAAGGCATATTTTCGCGCTGCGATATCGCGTGCAAATGCTGTAACAGCGAAAAAAAATTCAGCACGCTGGCATTCACTCTGCCCGAGATGACAGAGCGCTGGGCTAGGGTTCGCCTTTGAAGCAAACGACCACTGAAGTTGCGTGCAAAGGCAATCGTGGGTGTTAAACAACGTACGTTAAACAATTTTGTAGTTGTATGGTCGAGTCAAAACTCTTAGACAACATATTGAGAATTTTCTGGCATGAAAACACGACAACGAAGGCTGATTTACAAGTCAAAGCGAAGGCAGCAAAGGCAGAGCCGGCCAGACGAGCGTCTCTTCCGACGATGATGATGATATTGATGATGCTTTGTGACTTCCCCTTTTTAACGGGGTGGCCTTAGGCTAAGGCCGCCAGCTCGCGGGGGGAATAGGAGTTAACAAAATTACACCTCTCCGCCAGGCTTTGCGCCGAATGGGACGGTCGGAGCAACGGCGCGGCGCCGGCAGTCGATCGCGGAGGCCACGACTGGAGGCGCGGGGTTGCAAGAAGTCCCAACAGATGGCGAGCCCTACCTTTTGCGCTTTTTACCGGTCCGTCTTCTCTTTTAGATTTATGATAAAGGACAGGCCTCATACGGGAGGCATGCGGTTTCAGATAGTGCCAACAGATAATAATAATATTAATAATATTTATTAGTCAAACAGAAGTCATGTACATAATCAGGCCTAGCTAAGCCGCAACGGGCTTGTCAGGCAGAGCCTGGCAGGCGACAAGCGTTAATAAAAAAATTATATATGTTACAGTACGCAGTACCAACCAAGAACAGATAACCATGCGGTATTCCCGAAATCTCTGGAAAGCACTAGCGCATGCGCCTTAAAGCCTTTTTCAGTTTATATTTCGAAGCATGTGCAAAAAAGTCAGATGGCAAAGTGTTAAATATAGCTGGCGCATAATAACGGCGTGTTCTTTTCCCGTACCTTGTGGAACAACGAGGAATTGCGTAACGTTGCTTCGGTCTAAGGGACCGAGCAGGAGTGTAACACGTTTTGAATGTATTAATCCAAAAATGTTTTAAGATAACGGTTTCATTTAGGAGCGAGGTAAAATCGGGCAACATCAAGGTTTTGAATAAATTGTCATCTTTCTCCATACACAAGTCATATGCAATGGTACGCAGCAAAAAACGCAAAATGGAATTGACTCGCTCTATCCAACGTAAAGAACAGTGACCATATACTGTAATACCGTACCTAAGCACACTATAACAAAGGGAATGTACAATGACTGGCTAATGTACAATGAGATGGCGAGCGCTATGCGAAAGCGGGAAAATTCAACTGAATTCCATCTCAAGAGGGGTGTAAATTAAGAATATCTCGCTTGCCCTCTTATCCGAATGTTAGGACAAAATCCTGACACTGATTTTTGGGTTATTGGATGGGCAGCATTTTCAATCAAAAACGAATGGAAAATATGAACTGGCTGTGTGGTTATTGACGAATGTGTAAAAACAGTGTTTTCCCGAAACCCTCAGTAAAGATCGTTTCCCCGAAGTCCGGTGTCGATCAGGAACCCAATCGCCCGGGCTCCGGTTGATTTGGCAGGAGGCTGGCTGGGTGCTGGTGTTGAAGTTCTTGGAGATGGCGGTCGAATTGACGAACTCGAGGCGTTGAAGTTGATTAAGTGAAACGGAAGTTTATGTACAGCTATTTACAGTATGGAAACTGGGTACATGAGAAATAAAAAGAAAAACTTCAAACTTCGGCTAGACGCTAGCTCCGAGTGCGCACAAATCACTCGAGCTCCTCAACTTCGTCTAACTCTTCCTATTCTCGGAGCGTACACAAACCGCTCGAGAAACGACGGCCGAGACTCTGTCTCGCCGCAAGATCCGTCTAGTTGCCCGGTGCGGCGCTGCACCCTGAACCTCCGACGCGATCTTAACCTCGACTAGGGGGCTCCTAAATCCCAACCTAGCGTTAACGGTCGAGACTCCTTGTCTCGCCGGGAACTGCCAGCTCAGCGCTCAGACGAGAACCCTTTCCAACGGCCAAGTTCGGCCTTTTAAAACCTCGAGATCACCCTCTCTCGGGAACGCCCCTGTAGCGTTCGTGCACTCGTATGGGCGTGCCCAAATACACGTAGACAGCTGTCACTCAGCACGCCACGGAACATTCAATGAGGCGCCGCTATCTCAGGTCAACGGACCGCCCGCGGGCCAGAAAACGCGTACGACCCCGAGGGATGAGCGCGAAAGACGCGACTGTGCGTCATGCTGACCAGGACGCGACAACAATAGAGACACGCCGGTAATCCCAGCGGGTCCGGCAGGCGTTCCTGGAATCCGGCGCCGCCGTCTGCCCTCTCAATGGGGGATTATCCTTGAGGATTGCGAAGGGCCAGACAATCCGTCTCCCGCGCACGCCGCGACGAATTAGCGGTGGTTGCAGCGCAGTGTCGGCAGTGCTACGTCGCCAGACAGAGCGGCGCGTTCTCACGCTTAGCCCGGGCACCTGGCCGCTAACTCATAAGTGGACCTTACAACTCCCCCCTTTAAGAGGGTTACTGGACCTCTTGGTTCAGTCAATCCGAAAAGAATTTAAAAGGGCCACTCGTTTCAACTCTCTTTCCGTAATAACAGCGGGATAAACAAACAAACAAACAAACAAGCAAACAAAAAACACGTGGAAGGAGCTAAGTATAACCACAAATGAGCCCCCTTCTATTTCTCCAGCTGATCCAACTCCCTCTAGCCTAAACTACAGACACAACCTATTCACTAGCCGTCAACAGGGGCGGAATACTCTAGCAAACCGGAAACACACACACACAAAAAAATGCTAACAACACTAAGTGCGAGTAAAAAGAAATTGAGTCGTGTCTCCGGAGCGCGTAAACGGCACGAACAACGAGACAACTCAACCTAAAACACTGATGCACGCTATAACCGCAAACACGCACAATAATTCCGGCACTCGACAACAAGAACAAAAGGAATAAGAACTGGTTGAGAACACGGGCAACTTTGCAGTCAACAAAAATAAAACGTTAAGAAAGTTTGCATTGCCACTATGCGCACGCGCGCAAATGTTCTCCGTGACGGCGTAGCATGATAACGTTCCTTCAAGAATGTTCAGCTGCGTTTTCGCTCACTTGCGGTGCACAGAAAGTTCAGTTCGGTGCGCGGGTCGATCAATTCGGTGCACGGATCGAGCACTCAAGGCATCTCGTCGCGCACAACCGCGGCACACACACACACACACACCACCAACGAAAAAGGACGGGTGAACGGGAACGTTCACGTCCGTCGTGGCGGTGTTAAGGCTGGGAGGCAATTCAATGGTGGCCCCCCCAAGCAACATTGTGAAGGCGCGACAGAGCGTCCGCGTTCGCGTTGTTTGCTCCCTTCCTGTGAGAAACCACAACGTTGTAGCGTTGCAAGGCTAATGCCCACCTTGACAATTTAGCCCCATGAGGCGTACAGGTCGTCAGGTAAGACAGAGGATTATGGTCAGACACGACATTGACTTCTGCCCCAAAAACCCAATAATCAAACTTTTTCAATGCCCAAATGATGGCAAACGCCTCGCGCTCGATGGTTGACCAGCGGGTTTGGGTTGGAGTGAAACGGTGGCTGGCAAAAGCGATGGGCTTCTCGCGGCCCTCTTTCCCCATCTGCGCCAGGCATGCCCCGGCTCCCACCTCAGACGCGTCAGTAAACAGCTAATAAGGCTGGTTCGGGTCAGGGGTGTTTAGCGCCGCGGCTGAGCAAAGGGACTCCTTTAGCTGCTCGAACGCCCGCTCGGCCTTGCTACTCCAAGGAATCGGGTTCGGTACACCCCGCTTTGTCAGGGACGTTAGCGGCTCAGCTACCTCCGCGTAGTTGTTGACGTACTCTCTGTAATATCCGCAAAGGCCAAGGAGGCTTCGAAGCTCCTTCTTAGTCTTTGGTTGTACGAGACCTCTGATTGCGGCCAGCTTTTCCGGATCAGGACCGTGCGTTCCGCTGCCCACTACGTGGCCGAGGTACTTAATGTGGCCCTGAGCTACCTGGCACTTCTCAACGCTCGCCTTTAACCTTGCGTCCGTCAACAAGCCGAGGATAGTGTCCACGTGCCTAAGGTGTTCCTGCCATGAAGAGGAGAAGACGGCAATGTCATCCAGATAGGCCGTGGCGTAGGACCGGTGTTTGGCGAGCAACGTGTTCATCATCCTCTGAAATGTTGCTGCCGCATTTCTGAGACCAAACGGCATGACGCGCCACGCGTACTGCCCGTCGTGCGTGACGAAGGCGGTTAGGTGCTGGCTCTCCGGCGCTACCGGCACCTGCCAGTAGCCCCTCCGCAAGTCTATGGCTGTGATAAACCTCGAGTGACCCACTTTCAGGATCAGCTCCTGCGGTGGAGTCATAGGAAATGCATCGGCGCGAGTCACGGCATTTAGCCTGCGGTAGTCAATACACATTCTCCACGACCCATCTTTCTTTCCGACGCAAACGACCGGGTGAGCATGCTCACTTTCCACTGGGTAAACGAGGCCCAATTCTAACAGTTCGTCTACCTGGTGGGTGACTTCTTTCCTGAGCAGCTCCGGAACACGGTAAGGAAAAGCCCTCTTTGGCTCATAACTTCCCTGCAGCTCGATTCGGTGTTGCCCCACCGCGGCGAGTCTTGGCGTTCCATCGAACAGGTCGGCGTGTTTTGCAAATACGCTTGCAATTTCGGAGCCCTCTCGCTCGCTTAAGTGTGACAACTTCTCGATCGGTAAGGGGAGGGCACTTCGACACGGCGGCATAAAGCGCGGGGCGCACTCTACGTCCCCAAACTCGCTATCTTCATCGAACACTACCCCCACGTGACTGACGCGACAGTAGTAAGGCCGCAGGCGGTTCGCGTGCACCACCGAAGTTCTCTTTTCCCCCATGTCGAGACGGTATGAATGCTGCCTCTCCTGTGCAACAACCGTGAATGGGCCCAACCATCTCGGGGCCGTCTTACGTTTACCCTCCGTGTCGAACAAAAGGACCTGTTCGCCCACGCTGAACGTTTTGTTACGCGCGGTCCTATTGTACGCCTGTGCGTAGCTGCCCTGGCGCGCGCTCGCCGTGAGCCCCGCCACTTCCGCCGCTACTTCTAGCTGCTCGCGCAGCTGCCGTAGGTATTTCGCTGGCTCCTCTTTTAATGTGCCCGGTACGGGCAGTTCCCCTGTCCAACTGTGCTGGAGGATCGCAAGCGGTCCTGTGGGGTTCCTGCCATATAGCATGCGAAACGGGGCGACTCCGGTAGTGTCGTGCGGGACCTCTCGGTAGGCCCACAACACGAACGGTACTAGTCTATCCCAGTTCCTTGGATCCTTCTCGATGACGTGGAACAACATGTTCTTAAGTACCCTATTCCAACGCTCCACCGTGCCATTGCTCTCCGGGTGTTCCGGTGTCGAGAAGCGTGGCGCGCAGCCCAACCTTTCCAAAAAGCTTTGTGTCAGTTGGGACGTGAAGTTAGTACCCTGGTCAGAGCATATTAACTCAGGGATGCCAGTCCTGCTGAATATTGTCAGGAGAGCCTCGCAAGTTGCTTTCGCCGTAAGTGACCGCAAGCACACGACTTCGGGCCAGCGTGTGCAGAGGTCAACCAGACAAAGCGCATACTTGTGGCCCCGACCCGACGGTACGTCCAGGGGACCGATGATGTCCACGTTTACTACCTGGAATGGGTGGTCGGGCCTTGTTAGGGGAACAATAGGGACCCGGTCGCTGAGCCGTCTATCTGCCCGGATTTGGCAGCCATGACATGTTTGGCAGTGATGGGATACGTCTGCCTCTAGGCCGGGCCAGAAAAAGCTATATTTTATCCTAGCCTTCGTCTTTTTGGGGCCTAAATGGCCTCCCCATAGTGACTCGTGGGCCAGCAAAAGTACCTCCGCGCGTCTCTCTGAGGGCAGCACAAGTTGCGTTACCTTCGCGCCGGCTATAGTGTCCCTATGAAACAGCAACCCGTCAGAGACAAACATGCCCGCTTTCCCTCTTTTCGCGTCGGCCCAAGCTTTCTTTAGGCTGTCATCAGTCAGCTGAGACGCCAGTAGCCTTGCCCGTGGGCCCTCAACTTCGCCTGCCTCATCAATCTCCTCGGCCGGAGCTTCGGGTGCCGTCTCTCCCGTAATCTCACACACGGCAGCCGCCGGTTCCGAGATCGCCCCGGTGCCGACCTCGCAGTCCCCTCTTGAGGAGGCGAAAGTTTCAGCCGTGCTGTTCGCCTCCCGGTTGGGGTGACATTTCGTCAGCAGCTCCCAATCCTCTCTCGAAAGCAAACAGTCTAGTCCCTCGGCGAGATTGTTGGTGACAGCACAGATTAGCTGCACCTTGGGGCTCCCGACCACCGACACGGCCTGCCTCAAACTCACAGGCAGGCTGACCACTCTCGCGCTAACCGACTCGCCAAATGCTGGAACTAGCCTGATGGTGCCCGATGGCTGCATAGCGTCCTGCGGGACTAGACTTTCTCGTACCACCGTAACTTCGCTTCCCGTGTCGATCGTCGCGGTAACTGTCTTGCCTGCACAGTCGAGTTCCACGTGCTGTAGTCTAGACTTTCTCAGCTCATCAATGCTTCCGAGCGCATTTACCTCGGCCACGAGAATTCGCTGCCCCCCGCTCGTGAAGCCGGCATCCTGAGCCTGCACTGCACTTGCGTCCTCTACTATCACCCTCTGCACGTGCGCGCTTCGCCCTGGGTTTCCTGGCTTCTCAGCAATTTTCGGGCACAGCCGGAAGTGTTGGCCCTCTCCCTTACAGACGCTACAAATCCACATTCGCTTGCCACTGTTGGTATTGCGCGGGGGCACTTGATCTCTGCGCCCAACAGCGGAGCCTCTCCCCTTGGCCTGCTCGAAGGTTTGCAGCACGTTGGCTATCTCTGGCGGCTTCAGCCACGTCTCTGCTTCGCGCAGGCGAACGTACTCCAGTCCCTCAGCGCTCAAACTGTTCTTCATTCTATCGGCCACCATGAGGGCCACTACCTCCTCTTTTGTTTCGACCTTCCTCGATTTCAGGTAGTAGTCAAACTGGGTGCCGACACGGGAGGCAAATTGCGACCAGGTTTCGTCGTTACGTTTCGCTGCCTTTGCAAATCGGTCTAGGTATTCTGCGGGGCTTAGCCTAAGCTCCTGCAGCACGGCCTTTTTTACCGCTTCGTAGTCATTGCACTCACTGTCCCCGAGTCCACGTAACATGTACCTCACCCGTTCCGACAACGCCGGTACCCCTAAATGGACCCGACTCGACTCCGGCACCCCGTACGTCACGAACAACCTTTCAACTTCGTCGAACCACAACGGAATGTCCGCATCGCACGGCAGCTTAAGCCCTTTCAGGACCTTTGCGCACTGAGTGACCGGGTCTAAGCCCGGCCGTCTACCCTCGTCTGAGACCGAGCCCGTAGGGGTTTGCGTGCCAGCCCTCGTCTCCAGCTCCAACCTTCGCAGCCGCTCATCGGATTCGAGCTTCAGTTTTTGCATGCGTTCTTCCGATTCTCGCGCCTCTCTTCTCTCTCGCTCCGCCGCCTCTCGCGCTCTTTCCTCCGCCTCGCGCGCTTCTTTTCTCTCTCGCTCCGCCGCCTCTCGCGCTCTTTCCTCCGCCTCGCGCGCTTCTTTTCTCTCTCGCTCCTGAAACTCCAACTCCATTCGTTTAAGGATTATTGTTTCAGACTCCACTTGGACCACCCCTCCTGCCGCCGTTCCCCCTTGAGGTGGCGCCTCATGTGTTTGACGATTTCCGTCTCCTTCCGCCATGTTCGTCTGCATGCTCCGCGTGACTACCATGCAACCCCAGACTCAGCCTACACCGCCACAACGAAGCGCAAGAAATCCCACTCACCCGCACATTCGGTGGTCGGCTGCCGCGTCGCTGGCTCCGGGCGCTGGCTTGGCTCTGCCGCTCCACTCCGCGCGGAGCTCGGCTGCTGCCGATGAAGGCGGGCTTGCGTCCGCTTGCTGCCCGTGGTTGTGGCCTGGTGGTTTCTTCTGCCAAATCCTGTCGGCTGCGCCAGTAAAGATCGTTTCCCCGAAGTCCGGTGTCGATCAGGAACCCAATCGCCCGGGCTCCGGTTGATTTGGCAGGAGGCTGGCTGGGTGCTGGTGTTGAAGTTCTTGGAGATGGCGGTCGAATTGACGAACTCGAGGCGTTGAAGTTGATTAAGTGAAACGGAAGTTTATGTACAGCTATTTACAGTATGGAAACTGGGTACATGAGAAATAAAAAGAAAAACTTCAAACTTCGGCTAGACGCTAGCTCCGAGTGCGCACAAATCACTCGAGCTCCTCAACTTCGTCTAACTCTTCCTATTCTCGGAGCGTACACAAACCGCTCGAGAAACGACGGCCGAGACTCTGTCTCGCCGCAAGATCCGTCTAGTTGCCCGGTGCGGCGCTGCACCCTGAACCTCCGACGCGATCTTAACCTCGACTAGGGGGCTCCTAAATCCCAACCTAGCGTTAACGGTCGAGACTCCTTGTCTCGCCGGGAACTGCCAGCTCAGCGCTCAGACGAGAACCCTTTCCAACGGCCAAGTTCGGCCTTTTAAAACCTCGAGATCACCCTCTCTCGGGAACGCCCCTGTAGCGTTCGTGCACGCGTATGGGCGTGCCCAAATACACGTAGACAGCTGTCACTCAGCACGCCACGGAACATTCAATGAGGCGCCGCTATCTCAGGTCAACGGACCGCCCGCGGGCCAGAAAACGCGTACGACCCCGAGGGATGAGCGCGAAAGACGCGACTGTGCGTCATGCTGACCAGGACGCGACAACAATAGAGACACGCCGGTAATCCCAGCGGGTCCGGCAGGCGTTCCTGGAATCCGGCGCCGCCGTCTGCCCTCTCAATGGGGGATTATCCTTGAGGATTGCGAAGGGCCAGACAATCCGTCTCCCGCGCACGCCGCGACGAATTAGCGGTGGTTGCAGCGCAGTGTCGGCAGTGCTACGTCGCCAGACAGAGCGGCGCGTTCTCACGCTTAGCCCGGGCACCTGGCCGCTAACTCATAAGTGGACCTTACAACTCCCCCCTTTAAGAGGGTTACTGGACCTCTTGGTTCAGTCAATCCGAAAAGAATTTAAAAGGGCCACTCGTTTCAACTCTCTTTCCGTAATAACAGCGGGATAAACAAACAAACAAACAAACAAGCAAACAAAAAACACGTGGAAGGAGCTAAGTATAACCACAAATGAGCCCCCTTCTATTTCTCCAGCTGATCCAACTCCCTCTAGCCTAAACTACAGACACAACCTATTCACTAGCCGTCAACAGGGGCGGAATACTCTAGCAAACCGGAAACACACACACACAAAAAAATGCTAACAACACTAAGTGCGAGTAAAAAGAAATTGAGTCGTGTCTCCGGAGCGCGTAAACGGCACGAACAACGAGACAACTCAACCTAAAACACTGATGCACGCTATAACCGCAAACACGCACAATAATTCCGGCACTCGACAACAAGAACAAAAGGAATAAGAACTGGTTGAGAACACGGGCAACTTTGCAGTCAACAAAAATAAAACGTTAAGAAAGTTTGCATTGCCACTATGCGCACGCGCGCAAATGTTCTCCGTGACGGCGTAGCATGATAACGTTCCTTCAAGAATGTTCAGCTGCGTTTTCGCTCACTTGCGGTGCACAGAAAGTTCAGTTCGGTGCGCGGGTCGATCAATTCGGTGCACGGATCGAGCACTCAAGGCATCTCGTCGCGCACAACCGCGGCACACACACACACACACACCACCAACGAAAAAGGACGGGTGAACGGGAACGTTCACGTCCGTCGTGGCGGTGTTAAGGCTGGGAGGCAATTCAATGGTGGCCCCCCCAAGCAACATTGTGAAGGCGCGACAGAGCGTCCGCGTTCGCGTTGTTTGCTCCCTTCCTGTGAGAAACCACAACGTTGTAGCGTTGCAAGGCTAATGCCCACCTTGACAATTTAGCCCCATGAGGCGTACAGGTCGTCAGGTAAGACAGAGGATTATGGTCAGACACGACATTGACTTCTGCCCCAAAAACCCAATAATCAAACTTTTTCAATGCCCAAATGATGGCAAACGCCTCGCGCTCGATGGTTGACCAGCGGGTTTGGGTTGGAGTGAAACGGTGGCTGGCAAAAGCGATGGGCTTCTCGCGGCCCTCTTTCCCCATCTGCGCCAGGCATGCCCCGGCTCCCACCTCAGACGCGTCAGTAAACAGCTAATAAGGCTGGTTCGGGTCAGGGGTGTTTAGCGCCGCGGCTGAGCAAAGGGACTCCTTTAGCTGCTCGAACGCCCGCTCGGCCTTGCTACTCCAAGGAATCGGGTTCGGTACACCCCGCTTTGTCAGGGACGTTAGCGGCTCAGCTACCTCCGCGTAGTTGTTGACGTACTCTCTGTAATATCCGCAAAGGCCAAGGAGGCTTCGAAGCTCCTTCTTAGTCTTTGGTTGTACGAGACCTCTGATTGCGGCCAGCTTTTCCGGATCAGGACCGTGCGTTCCGCTGCCCACTACGTGGCCGAGGTACTTAATGTGGCCCTGAGCTACCTGGCACTTCTCAACGCTCGCCTTTAACCTTGCGTCCGTCAACAAGCCGAGGATAGTGTCCACGTGCCTAAGGTGTTCCTGCCATGAAGAGGAGAAGACGGCAATGTCATCCAGATAGGCCGTGGCGTAGGACCGGTGTTTGGCGAGCAACGTGTTCATCATCCTCTGAAATGTTGCTGCCGCATTTCTGAGACCAAACGGCATGACGCGCCACGCGTACTGCCCGTCGTGCGTGACGAAGGCGGTTAGGTGCTGGCTCTCCGGCGCTACCGGCACCTGCCAGTAGCCCCTCCGCAAGTCTATGGCTGTGATAAACCTCGAGTGACCCACTTTCAGGATCAGCTCCTGCGGTGGAGTCATAGGAAATGCATCGGCGCGAGTCACGGCATTTAGCCTGCGGTAGTCAATACACATTCTCCACGACCCATCTTTCTTTCCGACGCAAACGACCGGGTGAGCATGCTCACTTTCCACTGGGTAAACGAGGCCCAATTCTAACAGTTCGTCTACCTGGTGGGTGACTTCTTTCCTGAGCAGCTCCGGAACACGGTAAGGAAAAGCCCTCTTTGGCTCATAACTTCCCTGCAGCTCGATTCGGTGTTGCCCCACCGCGGCGAGTCTTGGCGTTCCATCGAACAGGTCGGCGTGTTTTGCAAATACGCTTGCAATTTCGGAGCCCTCTCGCTCGCTTAAGTGTGACAACTTCTCGATCGGTAAGGGGAGGGCACTTCGACACGGCGGCATAAAGCGCGGGGCGCACTCTACGTCCCCAAACTCGCTATCTTCATCGAACACTACCCCCACGTGACTGACGCGACAGTAGTAAGGCCGCAGGCGGTTCGCGTGCACCACCGAAGTTCTCTTTTCCCCCATGTCGAGACGGTATGAATGCTGCCTCTCCTGTGCAACAACCGTGAATGGGCCCAACCATCTCGGGGCCGTCTTACGTTTACCCTCCGTGTCGAACAAAAGGACCTGTTCGCCCACGCTGAACGTTTTGTTACGCGCGGTCCTATTGTACGCCTGTGCGTAGCTGCCCTGGCGCGCGCTCGCCGTGAGCCCCGCCACTTCCGCCGCTACTTCTAGCTGCTCGCGCAGCTGCCGTAGGTATTTCGCTGGCTCCTCTTTTAATGTGCCCGGTACGGGCAGTTCCCCTGTCCAACTGTGCTGGAGGATCGCAAGCGGTCCTGTGGGGTTCCTGCCATATAGCATGCGAAACGGGGCGACTCCGGTAGTGTCGTGCGGGACCTCTCGGTAGGCCCACAACACGAACGGTACTAGTCTATCCCAGTTCCTTGGATCCTTCTCGATGACGTGGAACAACATGTTCTTAAGTACCCTATTCCAACGCTCCACCGTGCCATTGCTCTCCGGGTGTTCCGGTGTCGAGAAGCGTGGCGCGCAGCCCAACCTTTCCAAAAAGCTTTGTGTCAGTTGGGACGTGAAGTTAGTACCCTGGTCAGAGCATATTAACTCAGGGATGCCAGTCCTGCTGAATATTGTCAGGAGAGCCTCGCAAGTTGCTTTCGCCGTAAGTGACCGCAAGCACACGACTTCGGGCCAGCGTGTGCAGAGGTCAACCAGACAAAGCGCATACTTGTGGCCCCGACCCGACGGTACGTCCAGGGGACCGATGATGTCCACGTTTACTACCTGGAATGGGTGGTCGGGCCTTGTTAGGGGAACAATAGGGACCCGGTCGCTGAGCCGTCTATCTGCCCGGATTTGGCAGCCATGACATGTTTGGCAGTGATGGGATACGTCTGCCTCTAGGCCGGGCCAGAAAAAGCTATATTTTATCCTAGCCTTCGTCTTTTTGGGGCCTAAATGGCCTCCCCATAGTGACTCGTGGGCCAGCAAAAGTACCTCCGCGCGTCTCTCTGAGGGCAGCACAAGTTGCGTTACCTTCGCGCCGGCTATAGTGTCCCTATGAAACAGCAACCCGTCAGAGACAAACATGCCCGCTTTCCCTCTTTTCGCGTCGGCCCAAGCTTTCTTTAGGCTGTCATCAGTCAGCTGAGACGCCAGTAGCCTTGCCCGTGGGCCCTCAACTTCGCCTGCCTCATCAATCTCCTCGGCCGGAGCTTCGGGTGCCGTCTCTCCCGTAATCTCACACACGGCAGCCGCCGGTTCCGAGATCGCCCCGGTGCCGACCTCGCAGTCCCCTCTTGAGGAGGCGAAAGTTTCAGCCGTGCTGTTCGCCTCCCGGTTGGGGTGACATTTCGTCAGCAGCTCCCAATCCTCTCTCGAAAGCAAACAGTCTAGTCCCTCGGCGAGATTGTTGGTGACAGCACAGATTAGCTGCACCTTGGGGCTCCCGACCACCGACACGGCCTGCCTCAAACTCACAGGCAGGCTGACCACTCTCGCGCTAACCGACTCGCCAAATGCTGGAACTAGCCTGATGGTGCCCGATGGCTGCATAGCGTCCTGCGGGACTAGACTTTCTCGTACCACCGTAACTTCGCTTCCCGTGTCGATCGTCGCGGTAACTGTCTTGCCTGCACAGTCGAGTTCCACGTGCTGTAGTCTAGACTTTCTCAGCTCATCAATGCTTCCGAGCGCATTTACCTCGGCCACGAGAATTCGCTGCCCCCCGCTCGTGAAGCCGGCATCCTGAGCCTGCACTGCACTTGCGTCCTCTACTATCACCCTCTGCACGTGCGCGCTTCGCCCTGGGTTTCCTGGCTTCTCAGCAATTTTCGGGCACAGCCGGAAGTGTTGGCCCTCTCCCTTACAGACGCTACAAATCCACATTCGCTTGCCACTGTTGGTATTGCGCGGGGGCACTTGATCTCTGCGCCCAACAGCGGAGCCTCTCCCCTTGGCCTGCTCGAAGGTTTGCAGCACGTTGGCTATCTCTGGCGGCTTCAGCCACGTCTCTGCTTCGCGCAGGCGAACGTACTCCAGTCCCTCAGCGCTCAAACTGTTCTTCATTCTATCGGCCACCATGAGGGCCACTACCTCCTCTTTTGTTTCGACCTTCCTCGATTTCAGGTAGTAGTCAAACTGGGTGCCGACACGGGAGGCAAATTGCGACCAGGTTTCGTCGTTACGTTTCGCTGCCTTTGCAAATCGGTCTAGGTATTCTGCGGGGCTTAGCCTAAGCTCCTGCAGCACGGCCTTTTTTACCGCTTCGTAGTCATTGCACTCACTGTCCCCGAGTCCACGTAACATGTACCTCACCCGTTCCGACAACGCCGGTACCCCTAAATGGACCCGACTCGACTCCGGCACCCCGTACGTCACGAACAACCTTTCAACTTCGTCGAACCACAACGGAATGTCCGCATCGCACGGCAGCTTAAGCCCTTTCAGGACCTTTGCGCACTGAGTGACCGGGTCTAAGCCCGGCCGTCTACCCTCGTCTGAGACCGAGCCCGTAGGGGTTTGCGTGCCAGCCCTCGTCTCCAGCTCCAACCTTCGCAGCCGCTCATCGGATTCGAGCTTCAGTTTTTGCATGCGTTCTTCCGATTCTCGCGCCTCTCTTCTCTCTCGCTCCGCCGCCTCTCGCGCTCTTTCCTCCGCCTCGCGCGCTTCTTTTCTCTCTCGCTCCGCCGCCTCTCGCGCTCTTTCCTCCGCCTCGCGCGCTTCTTTTCTCTCTCGCTCCTGAAACTCCAACTCCATTCGTTTAAGGATTATTGTTTCAGACTCCACTTGGACCACCCCTCCTGCCGCCGTTCCCCCTTGAGGTGGCGCCTCATGTGTTTGACGATTTCCGTCTCCTTCCGCCATGTTCGTCTGCATGCTCCGCGTGACTACCATGCAACCCCAGACTCAGCCTACACCGCCACAACGAAGCGCAAGAAATCCCACTCACCCGCACATTCGGTGGTCGGCTGCCGCGTCGCTGGCTCCGGGCGCTGGCTTGGCTCTGCCGCTCCACTCCGCGCGGAGCTCGGCTGCTGCCGATGAAGGCGGGCTTGCGTCCGCTTGCTGCCCGTGGTTGTGGCCTGGTGGTTTCTTCTGCCAAATCCTGTCGGCTGCGCCAGTAAAGATCGTTTCCCCGAAGTCCGGTGTCGATCAGGAACCCAATCGCCCGGGCTCCGGTTGATTTGGCAGGAGGCTGGCTGGGTGCTGGTGTTGAAGTTCTTGGAGATGGCGGTCGAATTGACGAACTCGAGGCGTTGAAGTTGATTAAGTGAAACGGAAGTTTATGTACAGCTATTTACAGTATGGAAACTGGGTACATGAGAAATAAAAAGAAAAACTTCAAACTTCGGCTAGACGCTAGCTCCGAGTGCGCACAAATCACTCGAGCTCCTCAACTTCGTCTAACTCTTCCTATTCTCGGAGCGTACACAAACCGCTCGAGAAACGACGGCCGAGACTCTGTCTCGCCGCAAGATCCGTCTAGTTGCCCGGTGCGGCGCTGCACCCTGAACCTCCGACGCGATCTTAACCTCGACTAGGGGGCTCCTAAATCCCAACCTAGCGTTAACGGTCGAGACTCCTTGTCTCGCCGGGAACTGCCAGCTCAGCGCTCAGACGAGAACCCTTTCCAACGGCCAAGTTCGGCCTTTTAAAACCTCGAGATCACCCTCTCTCGGGAACGCCCCTGTAGCGTTCGTGCACGCGTATGGGCGTGCCCAAATACACGTAGACAGCTGTCACTCAGCACGCCACGGAACATTCAATGAGGCGCCGCTATCTCAGGTCAACGGACCGCCCGCGGGCCAGAAAACGCGTACGACCCCGAGGGATGAGCGCGAAAGACGCGACTGTGCGTCATGCTGACCAGGACGCGACAACAATAGAGACACGCCGGTAATCCCAGCGGGTCCGGCAGGCGTTCCTGGAATCCGGCGCCGCCGTCTGCCCTCTCAATGGGGGATTATCCTTGAGGATTGCGAAGGGCCAGACAATCCGTCTCCCGCGCACGCCGCGACGAATTAGCGGTGGTTGCAGCGCAGTGTCGGCAGTGCTACGTCGCCAGACAGAGCGGCGCGTTCTCACGCTCAGCCCGGGCACCTGGCCGCTAACTCATAAGTGGACCTTACACCCTCCTTGGGTCCATTGGGTGGGTGTCATAGAAAAATGTTGCAGAACAGTGTTCTGATAGGTCATTAATTACCTATCTCAACAAAAACCAGTTCAACATCTCAAATGGCGAGCAATAGAAAAATTTAATATCTGAAAAACTATTTTACCACTTCGCACTCTCCCCATGGTTGAATATTTATAATTCGCAGCCACATTTACTTCCAACACCGTAATCACAATGTGATAATGAAATCTGAAGCCGTTTGAAAGAGCAGTGTCATGTGTCAAGGGCACCCCCCCCCCCCAGAGGGGATGCATCACAACCTCTCGAAAAGGGGAAAAAAACCGGGAAACGGATATTTGAAGTGCGCGCCATGAGCGCACCAATTAGGGAACGCCAGCGCCTAAACCCCGAAGCATCATTGTAAAATATGGCAGCGCACTGGTCATCCAATCAGAGAACGCCGCGCAGGAGACCAGTATCGTGATGACCATATATGGACATGAGAAAGGCAAGGAGCCAATGAGAGTGCGCCACGAGAGAGCCCGGAGAGGATAAAAGCGGGGTGGACAAAGAGAAGGGGGAAGCAAGAAACCGGGAGGCAAAAAACCGAGAGGCGGTAGGAGCACGTGCGCTTCAAGGAACGAGCCAGGGGTACGCGGCCAGGCCATCGACCATGCCATCCGAGCCTGGGCGGGAGCGGGCCGACTTCGCATCGGCACCGTCATCCTAGGTGCACCACGAACCTGTGTCTTCGTGCCACCAGTGGCATCAGTCCGGCACCAGCGGCCAACGTCCACGCTCCGTGGACCTTCGTCTCGACGGCCCCGAAAGGCTACGTTCGTTCCGAGCCTACCTGGGACCTCCAGCGAGCGGCTACCAGGGTGTAGCCACCGAGGAAACTAGTCGGGACGCGCGGAGCCGACGCCGTCCAAGGAGTGACCGCGCGCATCGAACGCCCGCAACAAAGCGAGACGAGGACGGCTACCACCGAGTCGTGGCCACTCAACGGCTGCGACACGTCAGCGCCGACGACAGCGGGGTAGGCCAGTCCGTAAGAGACGCAGTAGTAGGACACAGCTAGGGAGTTGTGGTTTAGAGAGAACACCTAGAAGGGGATGGAATAAGTTGATAAATCAAGCAAGAGACTGCAATGCCCCTTTTAACTATTTTTGAATGCCCTTTCTCCGCCCTAGTTTTGTATACCCAGCAAGTGTGAGTCATGCTCATTTTTATGGGTAGGTCTAGAAACTGAATGCGAGAATTCTCAGGGACCTCGCGGGGGAATTCGAGCATGACGTAGGCATCCTTGAAAACGGTTATCGATTGTTCGGGGGTGTCTGCGGCTTCGAGCCTTGTGTCAACGCATATTAGGTAGTCATCTACATATATGAAACAGGCTACCACATTCGTGTTGCTAAGCTCTGCCCTGATTCTTCGATCTCCTGCAGCCAGAAAAATATCTGACAACACGGGCGCCAAACACGAACCAATGTAAATGCCGTCATCTTGCATATACAAATCCCCCTAAAAATGGATGTACAAGGATTTCAAGTATAATTCGAGCAATCGTAAGAAATACTTAACGCAAAACCCACACAGATTTTGGAACTTGAATGAAACCGTTCATTCCACGCCAAACATCCTGGACAGTTGCCCAGACCGTCTGCGATTACGCTAAAAAAACGATTGTTGAAATTGAAATGAGCGGCGACGTTGCCACTGCTGTTTTCATAGATTTCCCAAAAGCATTCGACACCATCGACGATGACATTCTTGTCATTGAACTTGAGCGTTATGGCCTTACCGATTCTGCACTTACTTTGTTACGCAGCTTTCTCTCAAATAGGGAACAAACAGTTTCAGTTTCCACAGCAACATCACGCCCAGTCACAGTCAACAGAGGCGTTCCACAAGGCTGGATCTTGCGTCCATTGCTCTTTTTAATTTACATTATTGATCTTCCTCCCTGTTTACCTTCTTCACAATGCATACTGCATGCTGACGGCACCACCATCTTTTACTCCCATTACAACATATGTACCTTAACCCTAATTCTCCACGCTGACCGGTTTTCCCTCAAACGATGGTGTCTCCTCAACAAGTTAAAAACTTGCTTTCGACTTTTTAGTTCACCTCAAAGAACAATTTCCACCATACCTTCCCTGTATATTTCAGGTGATAAAATTGAACTTCGTCATAGCACTAATTTGTGAGTTTTCACAAGGACGTATTCTTCATTTCAAAGAAAGTTACGTTTGGTATCATAGTTTTGATTAGAGATAGATGATACTTAAACTTACAAACTCTTCTAAGTTTTATTCCGCTTTTGTCCATAGTCACCTAAATTACTGCATTTCTGCCTGGGGTGGAAGTTATCGCACCCACATCGCACCATTAATAATACTGCAATAACAAGCGTTACGTACCATTACATTTTCTCATCGACAAGCAGCATCTTCCTAGTTGTTCTATCGGCTCCGTGTTTGGTCCCTACAACAACTTTATAGCTTCAGCATTCGTGTTTTATATTTAACATTTCTCACGATCACCTTGCTTTAGATATTTACACTCTACGCATCCCTTCTAATCTCAATTCAACGCGCTTTGCCTCACGCCAGAATCTCCTACTTCCGTGTGTACAATGTAACTACTGCCGACATACAATTCAAATTTACTCTGATCTTTCACTTCGCCATTTCACCCTGGAATTCCCTAATCCCTACTTCACTGCGCGTTTTTAAATCTAAACTAAAAACTTTCTTGTTAGGCATTTCTGTTTAATAGATTTATAACTGCACTATTATGTATTTTTTGTTAATGTGACATTCATATCCGAAATTGTGAATAGATTGGAGTTGTATTCGTTGTTTTTTCAGTGTTCTGGCTTCTTAGTTTAATATTTTTTTCTTTGGTTTTATATCAATCGTCATTTGTATTATGTTGAGCGTTTATTAGCTGACATTGTATCCTAGTGTTGCTTGATATTTATTCATTTTTTTATTTTACAATCATTATGGCAGGTCCCACCTGCCGTTCTTACCTTAAGACCTCCGATACCTCCCAGTACCTCTGTACCCATTCACGTTTCATGTTCATGCTTTGTAAATAAAATTCAATTCAATTCAATTCAATTCAATTCAGTCACTCTCCACACTATTCGTTGTGGGAACAGATATTTTGGCTAAAAACATTTTCTGTATCTTACAGCAATTTGAAAACCGCCACGGAAGCGAAAAGCTATTTTGAAAAAAAAATCGCAACAAGTGAAAGTAATATGCGGATCACAGTGAAATATTTTCACGTGATAGAAAAGAAAGGCGCTTCCTTGACGCAATGTACGGCTGGTTGCTAGTGTGCTTGCTAGTATGTTTAAAAATGGGCTTTCTGGTGAAGCAAAGCGGCGTTTCTGAGCAATATTCATACATTTTGTTTGCAGCTGTAAAACCCTTCTAGATACAATTCGACTGCATGCGTTGTTTATATTGTTGACGGAAATTGCTGAAAAAAATATGGAAGCCGGAGAGAAGGAAGTTTCAGAGTGATAAGACATAAACTTTGAAAAATTCGCAAAATTGCTCATGTTCAGTTGCGTATAGCGCTTTGTACAAAGGGTATTTATTTCAGAATGTTTAATCGGTTACTTTTTGTTTGAAGGGAGAAAAAAATGATATTGAGAGCCCACCACGTCCTCAGACGGAGGGCCGTGCGTCCCCTTCATTGCAAGGGCGGTTCCTGCGTGTCGGCGGAGAGGTGCGGAGGCAACGCAGGTCGCGCGCGTTTTGAGTGTTCGTGCGGCTAGGTACTGCTACTGGATCTCGGAAGGGCGTCATCAGCAGACGACCTGTTGTTGGTGCTCCCTAAAACCCTTTACGTTCCAGCACACACAAACGTGTGGGTCAACAAATTCGCTTACTAAGTGGTGCCTGTTTCGGTTTCGGTTTCACAGCCCTGGGTAGCCGCTGTGAACGCTTCCGAGACCTTATTGGTTTCGGTAGTTCACTCATTTTGCCACCAGGGGGCGAGAAAGCGCACATTAAAAACGGTGCCCCAGAAGGCGCTATCACCCCAGCCGCCTTCAAGATATATTTCTGCTTTCTATACCCATATTTTTCTGAATAACACACGTCAGACACGACTTGCAGGACTTGGAAATATACGATCGGGTAAAAAAACACCCGTTCCCTTCGTGTGCGTTCTGTCATCACGCTTACGAAAAGTTTGCTAGGCGGTGTAGGCTGGCGGGCTGGTGCACTGCAGCGCTAGTGATAAATAATTTTTTTCTTGCTTTATTGGTGTCTTATTTATGCGTGGTTTTGTGCTGGCTCGTTGTTAATGTTTTCTTGCGCCTTAACCTTGAGCTAGTTCCGTAATTACTTGTGATAGTAATATTAATTATAATTATAATTATAATAATTAAAACTTTATTATTATTTATTTTCACGAAATCCAATTTGTAATATAAGTACTCCTGAAAGCGATATAAACAGAATATATACGTAAAATGCAGTTTTTCTGCGGCTGATGCCATTTCTAAGGAATTCTTACCATGCGCACATCATACGAATAGAAGCCCAGCCCACACATATGTGCGGGTTTGTTTTCTGCGTGAGAAATACTCTGAGCTTTCCATTTTCACTTTTCGAAGCACCATTAGGAAGGGGTAAATACACAAAATTTAATTACTCGTGGCCATTTTTTCTAAAATATTTTTGTTGGGAAGGAAAGGGTTAATGAATCCCGCAACGATGCGTTCATACCGGTAATAGCGATGTAGTAGGGGACCAGCCGCCGCCAAGGCCTTAGTGCATTTCACAGCATACAGTTTCTGTGCAGTTTCATTGCAGTTTCATTGCAGTTTCATCGCATTTCATTCATTGCAGTTTCAGCGTGGTCGCTGACGTGCGTTCTTTGCCACTTGGAAAGTCTGGGTGGTACAGTAAGGCGTGAGCCCAGCAGTGATGATTGTTAGCGATGATGATACGAATCGGTGAAAGGGGAGCGACTCAAAAATTTTTGAGAGTTGCTCTTTTTTTCTGAACTATTTATTTTGGAACGCAGAGCAGTAATATACAGTTAATGCTTGTTTGCGCCCATGTGAAAAGCTAATGGGCTGTAAGTATTTGTCCCTGGTGAGGTCTCTGAAGACTGGCCATGGGTACCAATCGCTTAGCGGTACCGCCAACACCGTCGCAAGCGCTCTTGCCATATGACGTTGCAAAAACGTTCCACTTAGCCGATAAATTTACGTAATTATAATGGTAGTACAAAGTTTCGAATTATTTCTTTTTCTTGTACTGTGATGATGCCCTCCAGGAAAAAATAGTAAATTTTTCGCACAGCTGGGATATCGTGTTTAAAGGCACCCTGCAGCACGTACATATACTACTCGGAATGTATTTTTGGGTAAAGTATATGGTCCCAGCAATCTCCCCCCGCAAGAATTATGGAAATTCGTTCGCTATCACAGAAACTACGCGCGATGAGAAATATCGCATAATCACTCCCTCTCAACTCGGATGCAGGCAACGCGACGAAAGCTGAGCACTCCCTCCCTGAGAGGGGGGCGGCTCGTGGGGTTCTCTTCGGCGGCCTTTGATATATCACAGGCCGGGGAGTTTTCTCCGTTTCTACACAACGTGGAGTGGTCTATTTCCGGTCTGGTGGAACAAAAGCAGGCATGGCTCGCAAGCGCGCGCTCAGGCTGGTAGGGCGTTTTCGAAGCAATAAACGTTTGTTGTGCAGTGGTCTGTTTGATTGGGAAGTATTGAGTTCGTAGCCGAAACTCCACGCGCACACAAAACACAAAAGCAACGCCAAAACTTCGTAAAATTTTAAGTTATAGAAGAGATTGGTGCACAGAGCCGCCGACGGCCGATCGCCCCAGGAAAGGCGAGAAATAAACCGTGGAGTTCACCAGCGACAGCCAATACGACAGCCACCGCAAAAATGACGTCACTTCGGCGGTGCCAGTGGTGCATAATACGGGAAATTAAAGAGACCGCGTTGGTTTTTCCGCGTCTTTTACACCGATATGCGTGCTCACCGCTTCACGTGTGCGTTTAGTATGTGGCCCAGCTATTCCTGGCAGCGTAATATAAACGTTGCGCAGCTTTATTTGCACTGTTCAAAGACTGTTGGAGTGTCTCTTTAAGAACGTTTAAGGCATAAGATTAATATGTAGCCACGGCAACTGTTGCGCGGTCAAGGAAGCCCGAAATGACGGTAAGCAATTTTACACAGAGAACCCCATCCTCTTCTGAAGAATAGGTACGTCACGAAAGGGTGTATCGTGGCTTGTGTATTTACCCAGTGGTGCGATTATGAAGCATCTTGCTCGACGAAGCTGCAATTCTTTGCAAAACGTTAAAGAAGAATAATCTCCTAATCTTTTAGGCTTCTTTTTATCTCCGAGATATACTTTGCTGGCCGTTTGCTTGTGGAGTAATACATACTGAGATGTTCTACAGCGGCCACAAACTTTCCGGGAAATTCTGCAGAACTTGAAATTATTTTCTCTAGTCTGCATCAAATACCTGAAATTTCAGTGTTGCAGATGGACGTCCTCAACTTTGTCCATATCTAACGCGCTGTCCGAAACGCTGAGAAGTGCAGAAGGACCGAGTCGCGCCGGTCAGCGGCTGCACAGGCAACCTTCACGTCGATTTTGTACTCATAAAGATAGTGTTGCACACAGATCAGTTGACATCAATTCTTGTGTAATTTGCCTGAAGCCTGCGGCATGAAGCATTAGTTGGAAGTTGTGGTGTACCATGCACACACAAACTGTGCTGGTCCCACTTCAGCCGACCAAACCGCAGTGTGGCGAGCGCAGAGCTGCGAACGAAGAGAATCCGCACTTAAGAGGGCACGTTTTTTTTTTCACTACTCCTACAGTTCTCGCCGATTTAACAAACGCAGTCGCTTTTAGACAGCGAATGACATCTTTTCTACCGGGTGTACAGTACGAAACGGAATGGTCCTGATCAAATCTTCTTATTGAAGATTTCGCTTCTTCGCTGATGGGGCGTCCTACTTTTCTTGGAGGCGCGCCATGGACCCCGTTCCTGCATCTAATCCGCATAGCTTCGCGCGTCTGTCGCTCTGAAGCGTGTAGCAAAGTTGTAGCTTGTTTGCAAAATGAGTATGCCCGAAACTAGTCATCCATACGCTCGTAATTCAAAGAAGTAAGTGAAACAACCACAAAAGATTAACAACACTCTTCCTCTCCGTCCCCGCGGAAGGCCTTAGGATGCTTGTGGAACCACTTTTACCAAGCCGGCAGCATCGTTCGAAAGCAACGAAACAGGCAATATGTGGAGACGTGCGGCGGGAGCACGGGTCGCCTGTCTTACCCGTGCTGCCGCCGCACTTCTCCACCGCCGCGCAGGCATCCCCGTTGCAGTGAAGCGGACTTCTGGCCCATTGTTTAAGGCTGTGATGAGCGCTTAATATAACAATTATTTTCTTTCGAAAACAAAGACGTAATCCTTTCAAACCTTCTCATATAATGATTTTTGCACACCATTTTCAAACGAGCCTGAGCCTGTATTTTTACATTTGGCGCTACACCGCGCGATAAGCGTCTGAACGTGAGAAATTTTGCAATTTCTTCAAACTTTGTCTTTACTGCACTGAAACTACCCGCTGCCCGGCTCCAATATTGTTTTACACACTTATCGTGAACAATATAAGCTAAGTAAGCCGTTGCTTGGTCTCTAAAAAATAATTTAACACCTGCAAAAAATGTGTAGAATTCGCTAAGAAACACCGCATTGCTTCACCGCAAAGCCTATTTTCAAACGCTCTCAACTGTCATTTCATTGCGGTAAGCTAGCGCGCTTTCTTTTCTATCCCAATAAAAGGAGCCTCTTCTTCCTTTTCTATCACTTCGATTTATTTAACATTGCTGCGAAGAATATTTTATTTCCGAATTCTTTTTTTTTTTTGCGGCGTAGGTTTCCGTCCCCGCAGCAATTTTAGAATTGCTGTTAAAGACAGAAAATTCTTCTCGTGAAAAACCGGCTACGAGCATGAATCCGGAAGAGGGGGACTGATCACCCATGAATTTTTATAGTGTAATCGGAGATTGTCGAATGAACTCTCTGCGACGTTTGGCGTGAATAGACCCAAAGGAAAGCAATGGTGGTAATAAACAATTTTTGTTGATTTGTAGGCCGCTCGTAAAAAAAGATGGAGAAGTGGGTAAATTAAGGGAGTGTCGTTTCGAGGAATTAGTTCGGATCAGCAGAAGAAAAGAGGCAGGTGGCAGTAAGCGTACACCGGAAGCAGAAGAGACAGGCCCTGTCTCGCACATCTCCTACCATGCCAAACTTTACAGCGTAGGGCCCAAATTGGTCCAGAATATCCGTATCGGGGTAAGGCAGACTTTTTTACCGTAAGCTGCACTGGCCAAGGATGAACAGTTTCGCGTGGTCCTTGAAGGGTCGTGCTGCGGAAGTGCGAGGAGCATTGGATAGGATGGGATTGAATTTGGATTGGATTGGATGAAATTGGCTTCTATTGGATTGTATTGGAAGTTCAATCCAATTCGAGTACGGGTGTATAGAGAATTGGGTCTGCAAATTCGCGGGTCAGGGATTCCAGAGGAGTGACCTCATAGCCGCGGCAGACACGCTGGCTTCGGCGCGTGCCCAGCTGTGCGCCTCCGCTGCGAAGTAGCCAAGTCTGATGGTGCGCCGGAGCCGCGTGATAGCCGTTTCGCGTGGCTCCTGGAGAGCCAGGCTTCGCATGCGCGAGGAGCAGTGACTGGACTGTACCGGACTGGAATTCACTGGGTTGGAGTGGACTGGACTGGACTGGACTGGATTTGATTGGATTGGGTTGCTGAACCTCAGCTCACGCTACGTATATCCTGGCATAGCCGAGCTTCGCCAATGATGTTTTTTTTTTAAAAAGTCGGCGCGTATATGAAAATTATTCAGCCTTAAGTTCGCTTTCGAGTGCAGTTTCAGATTGTTATTCATGTCACCGGGCGACACAGACTGTCCCGAACTCTATGGGGTTCAACCCAGTACTCTACTTCAACCAACTCCGGGAAAACAACAGCTAGGAGGAGCAGTGAAATGTGAGGCTCATTCTTTGTGACAAGAGACACAATTTTAAATGCGAAAATCTGGAAATAATGGTAGTTAGATAAATTTTGCACATTTTCAGAGTGATACCTAGACAACGTTTTGTGTGCTCTCCTAAGATTTTTTTTTAAATATGTGCAATCCTATCTTCGTTCCTAGAGTTATACCCAAATCCAACGCCATTTTTGACTCTACGGTTGCGAATCGAACACGTCTTTTCGAACAGATCACTCTTACATTCAAGAGCCAATTACGAAACATCACTGAGAGTTACTGCAGGAGACCCATTAAAGTTGATCTCTCTTTCTCTCTCTCTCTCTCTCTCTCTCTCTCTCTCTCTCTCTCTCTCTCTCTCTCTCTCTCTCTCTGCCAGCAACATTTCCTTACGCCTTAAAATTCATACTGCCACGGGCTTTAAAATGCACTTCTCAGTCAAACATCTATTCGGCTGCTAAATACGATTTAAAAAAATGCTCTTCAAATGTCTGGGAATGTATTTGACATTTTTGGGACGTCTTGCCTGTTGAATTATGATAATATGATTCTATATGAGGGATTTGCTAAGTTGTACTATTACAGTACTCACGTTAGAGCATGTTATTTTCTTAACAAATCGTCGTCACTGTCGCGTTTATTATTTGTGTCGATTTTTCCGTGTGTCTTATTTTAATTGTGTCAGGCAGACAAAAAGCAGCGCGTTTTTAGTCAGTATTCTCTGCTTGTGAAAGCGAAAGTGGCCCTTAAACCTCAATTTCAGCAGTGGGCTTGGTGAATTAGGCGCCTAGATCGTCATTAGTCCAACAGTTTTCTAGGACAATTGAACAACAACGTTCAACTGGCAGCGCCTTTGCATTATCACACACCATAACCTTTACGGTTTTGTTGTCGTAGATACATGTCGCGCACTTCTTCGTTCGAAATTAATTACATTTGTGTAAATATTTTCGCTGCCTATACTGGTGGCGTTGGGGGCATAAAACATTTTTTCCTTGATATTTTTGGCGCCTAAACGTGATTTTTAGGCCTACAAATCGTGCCTATAAAATATGCCCAAAGTTACTTGGCGCAGGGTGGGTGCAAGCTGAAAGTGGCAAAGCAAGGAAATGGGTTGAGGGTCTCGCTTACTGTACCGGGCGTTGCCATATCTGGAGGATTTGGGGAGTTGGTGGAGGTATTCACTCTATCTCGTTCTTAAAATTTTCCTCTAATGGTGTACGGGCAATGAGAAAGAGGTACCCCCGTGGTGTCGCGATTGCAGTGCGATTCTGGAGTAGCGAGGATGACTGGGAGGTACCCGGCGAGAAAGCCATTGAGAATGCCGGCAAACAGTGGAGGTGTAGCAAAGAAACTGTCCCGTGGGGCGTCATGTGCATGTTTTCCATCCCTAGAATCATGGGGCCTGGTCCACAAGATTTGTGCGGCCGTGTCATTTCCGGATAAAATGCCAACCGCACATTGCTCTAGATGGACGACAGGGGGCCTCAGAACATTTTGTTCAATTTTCGAAAACGTCACGAGAGTAGCATACGGGTTTATATACACCGAAGGAGAGCCTTAGAATAATATGCGGTGTAGTGGAGGGCTCCCACAAAACTCAGAAGTTCTGCTCACACCACCATACGGACCGATTCATTGAGGTCAGGCAAGTCTGAATACGGCCAGGCTATCTGCATTAGGATTTTTTCAATACAGATGTCTCTGAAGATGCCGACTGTGAAAGTCAACCAGTCATTGGAATATCGCAGCACATGCGTGCGATTCTGGGGTGTTTTTTGTGTACTGGCCATGTGTTTGCGTACGTAGTTGTCAATGGCGCTTTGAACTTGAGCCTTAGCAACGAACAAAATCGGGATTTTGCTTCGTCAGTGAACAGAAGTCAGTGAAAAACTACAACTGGCGACTTTCGCCGTGGTTTTAACTGGTTGTAGTCTTCAAACAATTCAAAATCTGTAAAAAACACGCAGTGCGAAAATTTAATGCAGAATTCCAAGGATGCTCCAATTATGATACCATTATTACGCATGCGGAGGGGAAGAAATGCCTATAATAATGAAGAGAAGTCAGCCTGGCAGCGAGTTTGGCTTGCTACTCCACATGAACATGAGATGTGCGAAAGTGAAAGGAAACAAAGACACAGAAACTCATACAGACACTATAAAAGGAAATAAGCACACAAACTGACAGACGCAGGATCACGAACACAGCACACAAACAGAAGTGAAGTTAAGGCACACATTCACAGAGTTTCGTTTAGGCCGGAGTCACGGAGAGATGACACCAAGGCCCGTGTACTCCGTGTTGCCGCGGCAGTTGAGTGCCATGGACCAATGGCGTCGCCGCGCTTCAATGGTTCATAAGCACGCAGTCCCAAAGTTGTTTTAAAGGTTTCATTACGGGGACGCACACACACCACATGTTCTATGTCCTCACGAACACTGCATACGTGACAGTGAGGGGAAGCAACTCTGCGCGTCTTGTGCAAGTAATGGCTGGTAAAAGCAACGTTGAGGCGAATGCGGTGAACGACTGCTTCGTCGCGCTTGCCCAGGCCACACGGCATTAAAAACGTGCAGGTGGGATCAATTCTGTATAATGGCTGATAATGTTTTGTTCCGTCCGTCCATATTGAGAGTTGTAGCTGCCACGCCAGGGAGTACGCAAATGTCGCAGCGTCACGTCGAAAGTAATCGGGATGATGGCACTAGATTGGGTGTGGGCCGCGCAAGCTGTTTCCTCGGCTACCACATTCCCATTCCCCCAACAAAGACCAGGCAGCCACTGTAGCACTAACTCCTGAAGCATGCTGGCAGCCTCTGTATGCAGGGTGTGTATTTTGTGGGCCAGTTGTTCGTGCGGGAATGATGCTAGTTGTTGAGGCGCCGCCCATGAATCCGTAAAAATCACCCACACAGAAGCTTCTTGCCCAAGAATGTACTGCAAAGCGGAGTGCAAGGCAGCAAGTTCTGAAATCGTCGACGTTGTTTTGTGGCTTAACCTGCCCGCAATGGTGGTCCGCGTCGATTGAACCCAGATTCCGACAGCAGATGATGTGGCCGCACCGGTGCATCAGTGTAGATATGCTTGTGGTTGGGGTAGCAATTCCACATGTGGTCTATAGTGAAGTGCTTCACGGCTGGAATTGGCAACCTTGATTTACTGCTGATGCCAGGTATTGTGGTGACAATCAGCCAGGGGGAGTACAACCAGGGCGGGAGATGAAGCGGCGCAGGGCACTTCTGACACAAGGGTGGTAGAATGACTTGTACCTCTAAGACGGAGCTAGAACTCAGCGGATGTCCATGGGCCCCAGTCGCCAGCCGCAGATGTAGGTGAAGCTGCTCCTCTTTCACCAGTACACTGGGTAAGAAGCGCCTAGACTCTCGTATGGTCCCCAGCGTAGAAGTTGTCTTCGGGAGACCCAGACAAAACCACAGAGCTCGGGCCTGCATGCTTTCTAACAGCCTTGCGTTGGTCTTGGAAAGAGCTCCGAGTACTGAGAGGCTGTATCGGAGCAGGCCTTCGCAGAATGCTATGTAGAGACATAGGAGGGGCTCAACAGGACAGGCTCCTGAGCCACTGGTCAGCATGCGTAACACCTCAGCAAAGGAGCCCAGTTTTTCCGTCAGGAGACGAACGTGAGGGGACCACATCATCGACCTGTCAAGTGTTACGCCCAGGAATCGGTGTGAGTCCACAAAGGGTATGGGGACTTCTGCCGCTGAAAGGTGATAGCGGGAGACATCACGCCTGGTGGTGAAGGCTATTGCCACACATTTCCTAGCCGAGCCGCGTCTTTTCAAAAAGTCCGGTATTGAATTGATGGCTTTTTGAAGGCGAGCTCGTAAAAGTCGCCTGTTGCGGCCAGTGCTCCAGACGCAGATATCATCAGCATGGAGCGACATTTCAACAGTGTGGGGCACGCACTTCTCAATTCCAATGAGGCTGATTTTAAATAGGCTTGGGCTTAAAATGCCACCCAGTGGCACACCTCGCGTGACATTGTGAGGGACTGTATCGCCGTCCTTCATGGACCTAAGACGGATCTGTCAGAAAGATAATCGGATATCCAGGTATACATGCGACCTCCGGTGCCTACAGACTCCAATGCAGATCTTATTGCCTCATGTGCCACAGAGTCCAAGGCTGCTTTAATGTCAATCAACACTGCTAGAGTAATGCGACGCTGGGCTTTCGCACTCTTTATGTCATTGAAAAGGACAAGCACTTTGTCGGTGCTGCTGCGAGACTGTCTGAAACCAGTCATCTGTGGGGCATACACGTCCTGCTTTGTCAAGTCCCAGTCTAGGCGAGCAAGGACCATCTTCTCCATCAGCTTCCCCACGCAGCTAAGGACTGTGATGGGGTGGTAAGACTCAATTTGCGTAATGATTTTGCCGGGTTTTATCAAAGGAACAAGGCGACCGGGATTCCAGCCCGGTTCGAGGCGGCCCGTTTCCCCGCTGTAGTTGTGTGTGCCGCGAAGGAAGTGCTTAGCTTTGTTTCCAAGGTGCGACAAAGCTGCATAGCTGATGGTATCTGGGCCCGGGGCAGAAGCCTTATTTACAGAAGACAAGTCAGCAAACAGTTATGCCATTGTGAATGGCTTGTCCATGATGGTTACATGTGCAGAAAGCAAAGAGACAGCTGTCAGGCTGGAAGGTAAGACTGGAGCCAACAAGGCTGTGACCTTGGCGCAGAAATCTTCAGCGACGTCTTGATCACGGTGGTTCTGTTGCAAAGCGATAGAGTAAAAAGGGTGCAGAGCAGTAGGCGGTGCCCGTAGGCTGCGTACTAAGCAGAACGACTGCCATTCCCGCTGAGCGAATTTCTTCATATGCCGCTGTACGTGCCTCTGTGCGCGTCTAGCGGCTTGTATATCTTCGGATGTTCGCGTTTTGCGAGCACACCTTTCATTCTTGCGACGCACCGCGCGGAGATTTTGGTACTCTGCATCGGCCACAGAGAACCTCGAGCGTAGACGGAAAAACTTCGTACAGGAACCTCTCGCCCGTGTCATGGCGTCCATTAGGTCGCTGTACGATTCAAAATTCCCATCGAGCTCCTCAATAAGAGCAGAATATAGAGACTGATCCGGGAAACGAATTTCTCGATTGAAGGGCCCTCCACAGGGACCATCCAGCAAGATATATGTAGGCAGGTGATCGCTCCCATGTGACTTGATGTCGACGTACCACTGGGCCCTACGGGACAGTCCGAGGGTGATCATGGTAACATCGAGTGTGCTCGATGCTGCACCTCGGGTAAAACGTGGGTTCACCGGTATTAATTACAGTCAAGCCGTTTCGGCAAGCCGCATCGAAGAGGCGCCTGCCTCTCACTGTGGTCTTAATGCGGCCCCAGGAAGGATGGTGCGCGTTAGTCTCCAGTTAACACGAGCGGTGCCGGTGTCATGCGGATACGATGTGCTGGAGACGATCCACGTTAAATGCAGCATAAGGTGGAATGTATGCCGCGATAAGGGTAAACGTCTGCGCATAACGTTTAACAGTTGCTGCGACATACTCGTTTGGGTCGTCTGGAGGCAAGGTATGCTCCATGTACGTCAGGTCGTCCCTTATCGCGAGCAGAACTCTTGTAAGTTCCTCACCTGTTCTAGATTGCAGAACAGTGTAGCCAGAGAGCCAAATGTTTGCGCGTAACCTCGTTTCTGATATTGCGATTATTGGAAAGCCGTGCTGCTGTATGAACCGTCGGAAGTCGGGAAGGCGGCTCCAAAGACCGCAGGCATTCTATTGAAACACAGAGACCTTGTTCCGTATTTCCAGAGTTTTTGATGCCGCAACTCTTATCGCCATTGCGTAAGGAGAGGCAATACAAGGTCATTGATTGTGCCTATGCACTTGGCCACCGGAGATGAGAGCGGAGCTGCCTTCCTTTAAATAGTGTACACAAAACATGTGAGTAACATTGGTAAGGCATTTATGGGCATGCAGATGAAGAGTTCCCTGTCAGTACATTCCTAAGGCCAAGAAGTATTGCTACCGTAACAAGGTTTCCGCGAACTGGTAAAACCAGATTTATCCCAGAGAACTTGACATGAAATATAATATTTATTCAAAGATTAAACTGCACTCAACACATATTTGGAAGCAGGTGAAGTAGGGGGACAGAAAAAATTTGGGGCTATTATACATTCACGAAAAGGTCCCTGTTTGAAAATTGCAAAAATATATTTATTTTGTAGACTACCTATGGGAGGAATCTTGAGCGAAATAAAAGATGTGCGTCCCCAGAAATTTTAACTGGAATGCCTACCGTCTACGATGATTGTGAAACATATGTGCAGGATGGATGTTTTTAGCTCTGCGGAAATATTCATATTGAATGCAACTGCGCCTAAAATAATTTGCTGTACGCTCAAGAGAGTTTGTGTTATTGACTTTCAGAAATTCTTTCACACTTAGTTACAGCTGTAGCTTCTATGCCCACGGAAGCTTATTGAGGCGCCTGTTTAACATTGAAATGGGCACAAGGCAGGCTGCCCTCTTCAATACAGCTTTGCAAAAGTGGTGTGCATAAAACTAGGCCAGTCCAGAGTAGACAGCCATGAAGGAACTTTGATGAGGCGTAAATCTGCGCCTGGCCTACTGCTTTCGTTACGCATTATAAGTAAAAATGAAATAAAGTTATGGTCCACGTCTACATGCGTGAATTTAATTGCACTGTAGAAACTTTATTGCCAAAGGGAACGCCTATCAACAAAATGGGCGAAGGGTAGCTTGGGATAAGTGCACCAACCTGCGGGAGGCTACATCGGTTGTATGCAGAAAGTCCCAAAAAGTGAAGGAGGTGGAGAGGGAGCCGGCTGTCGATGGTAAGTTATTCCACTCGTCATACGGGGAATCGTTTTTCGAGAATTCACTGCGGAGAAGTTGCAGTCCTTCGCAATGTAGGAGTAAATATTTCAAATCGGGCATACAGATATCCTGGTGTCCCTGCTTGACATAGTCATCAGGGTCCGTCATCCGGCGACGGTTCAATTTAAACATGGTCGTCTTTCTTGGCCTGCCTAGAAGAAATAAACTTGGTCCTTCTACATCGTTGTGTTGACGGTACGAACTAAACCTTTAAATTCCATCACAGGGTGTATAACATGTACGAACAATTTATTTGATTATGACTGTTACCACGCCGACGCTATAGTATGCACAGGGAATGGAGCACGCTGTATTGGACGGCAGAGAATTAATTTTGACCAGACCTACTTTGAATTGCGGCATATGTATGACTATGCTAATACTTATTTGTGCAATAATACTTTCACACGACAGAGGTGGAAAATGCCCATGGCACCATGGCTCACCATATACGACGGGGGCGGCGATGACGGAGTGGCTGGCGCACTGCCGCCGCGGGCGCTCACACCGGCGCCTTGTAAATATTGTACACAGATAGCTCATCTTTCCATGGTTCTTGCAACCTTGATGCTGCCGCCATGTAGCAATATCAAACATGTATACCAGTGGTAGAGCTGTCAGTTTATCGGTTCAACGCCCTCTTATTCTCCCCTCTTTGGTGCGGCCTGCCAAGTGCTTCTCGCATGGCCAAGGAGAAGTTGTTTTTCCCTCCGCCGCGTCTTTGATGGAGCACTCGATCGGCGATGCCTATCTTTAGCCAACGCTTTAGCCTATACACGCCTCCGAGACCCAGAAGCCCCACCTGTCATTGACAATTATTTGTCGGAAAGATGCAACAGGACCACAGGAATGAAGAAAGGGGGAGGTGTTGGCATGCTCATTAAACAAGGCAGCGACTGGCGGAGAGCGCATGAAAGCTGTAAAAAGCATCTATGAGTTAGAGGTACATAGCGGGAAAAATACATGGAGGGGTTGTGTATCTGTGGACCGGAAGCAGAGCTAGGGATGAAAATCAGGAAATGGTAAACTGTTTCAGAAGAGATATAAACGAGTTCAAACATTCGGTTGAAATAATCTTAGTTGGAGATGGGAATGCCCACATAGAAAATTTGGATGGATACACAGAACATAACGGTGCTCTAGTGATACATCTATGTCAGCAAAACTGGCTTGTAATAGTAAACACGGAAAACTAGTGTGACGGACAAATAACGTGGGAAAGCGGTAACAGACAGTCGAGCATAGACTATAGTCTAGTCTCCGAAACAGTATACGAAAGGTTGCGGGAAATGAGGATAGATAAAAACGGAACAGCAGCCTAAGAAGCGACCACAAGCGGATAACCTCGCACTCTGAAGGCGCAACCTGGACAAATTTAGAAATCGGAATGATCGGAGGGACTCCTTTGAACAATGAACAGCTAAATATCATCGCTGCTGTGATAGAAGACGAAATCAATACAGACCCAGAGAAAAATTGTGATTACGACGAAATGATGGCGTTAATAAAGTGCAAGATGAAGCCAAGCAATGAAACCGATAGAAAGGGAAGAGAAAGCCAAGAAGCTGGAGAATAAGGAAATCAAAGAGGCTATAATAAAAAGGACCAGTGAAAAAGGCGCCGACAGAACACAGAAAAACTAAAGGCGCTGGTATGGAATCAGAAGTAGGGAAGGAAAAATGGGATATCTACCAGGGAAGAACACTAGAAGTTCAGAAAATGGTGCAAGCAAAGATCAAGCAGAAAAGCGAAGAATGGATGACAGAAATACGGAAGAAGGCGCCTCGAAGAAGTTTTGGTATCATGTAAAATTACTCTGCTCAAAAGACAATATCCATCATAAATTCTTGATTGATGGCGGGGGGAAACATTTAGAAGAAAAGCACGCGTTGGCGCGTATTCATCGAGTGATTAGTGAGACGTTTACGGCAGTAGTGGTTGGGAAGCCTGCACCGATAACATCAGCTCCACAGAAGACTTGTGAAAGGAAATAAGTTTGAGCATCCTTGATTGGAAACAGGCAGAGCAATATGTTTCCCTCCAAACAGCAGTGGGCCAGGACGGAATACCAACGCAACTGATAAACCTGCTTGGACCTAAAAGCAAGGCCTCGTTTCTGAGGGCAATAGATAAGGTGATGCAAACCAAAGAAATACCGGAGGACTGGATGTGGAACGCTTCCATGATTTCGTGAGGCGTTTGCACACGTTACCTAAATAAAATGTCAGTGGCAGGAAGTTTAGGTCTACAACTGGTTCACTTATGGAGTATTCGGTTGGTCGCTCCGGCCCACTGGCTCCGAGTCGCCAGGTGCCAAGGCGGCTCGCAATTAGAGCGCGAGAGGCAGCGTACCAACCGTATCCATCGGAGATCTCGGAGCAGCGCGCCTGTAGCGCCACCGTGCAGCGAACACCGGAAGCCGCCGTATAAATAATAGAGACTTTTCAGTTTCGGAACTGCGCCTTCCAAAGCGGGCGCGACTTTACCCTAGGCGCTGAGAGGGCGCTCCGGTCGCGAGTTGCACTGTGTCGGCGGCTCCGGTGGTGGCTCCGGCGGCAGCGATGACGGCGTGCGCGGCCGGTCCACTGGGCTCAAAGTTGCGGCGCGGTGTAGTTGCGTGTCTGCTCTACGAGTTTCTTCTTTTTGCTTGCGTTTGTCGTCACCCTTGCGCGAGAAATTTCATTTTAAGTGGATTCGGTTTGGGATGCTGTTGAACAGTGTGGCCGCGGGTGAAAGCATTGCGTTACTCCGTCAACATGCTGTGTTTTCTTCCATGTGCTGGGTTTGGTGCAATGCCGACACTCTTAATTCGCAGTCGGATGTACGAGATTTTCCAGCCCACTTTACCAGTGATGATTGTGAGGAGGCTGGGCACACGCATCCTTCATGGGGCACGTGCCCTTTACAAAATGTACAACTGTGAGGAGGGCTGTAACTGTAATATGCGCCGCGATTAGTTCGATATATCCAATAATTCGATATAGCCGAACCCGTCTAAAACGAATTTGTGGTTACGAGTTCGCAATACGCTGGACTTCCCCCCTGCCATTCTCACATAACAAAACCAACACATAAAGTATACGATTACCTTACACAAAACAATCCATTTATTGCATGCCTTAAAAGCAACTTTCAGCTATAACTGTCTAGTTTGCAAGAAAGGGGTAATTTTTTGTTTTCGAGTGGCTCACACTGTCAGGAACACCGTCCGCAACACCCAGGAAATTCTCTGGGGACACTGCTTTGGGTACAGCATCTGGAACATTGGCGAGCTCTTCGTGCAGTTCGCCGATGATGCCGTCTGTGTCCGGACACGCTGGCTGGATGGGCTCCGTCGTGAATTCCGTGCGTTTAAACAGTTACGGAAGGTGTCGGGAGTCACGTTGGTCTATGCGAGGCTCAACATCTCAATCATGGCCAATCAGCACCCCAATCGCTGCTCCGAGACAATGCATTTCGGTGGCAATTGGAGGCGCGCTGAGTTCAATATATCCGATGTGAACTTCCTTATAAGGATTATGCTTCGCATGCATTTTCGTAACATATTTGCTTTTGTTCGATATAAAGCGTAATTCGCTCTACCCGGGTTCATTATAATGGGTTTGACTGTATATAGCTCCTCATGCTAAAGAATTTTTAATAAAACACAACAGATTAGTGAAGAAAAACACAAATTCCTAATGCTAAAAACATAACCAGAAAACATGCAATTCAAATCTCAATACAAAACTGCCCAATTTATCCAGGATTTCAAGTTAGCTTTAACAGGCGGAAAAATTTGATTTCTTTGAAACTACAAAGGATACGCGGATGTTTTTCATAAAGAAAGCATGCAATTTCTGCGCACGGCTATAAGGAAATATCATTCGTGCTGCAACGAATTTGCGTGATTGGCATGGCAAGCGAAATCGTGGGCCCACTTGACAGCTACTGCTACGTGAAAATTCATTTAAAATGCCCTCGTTCTTCTTGATATATCAGCCCCCCCCCCCCCCCGCTAAAAATCACTGGGCTTACGTACATCTTCTTGCATAATAGCCCCGGTTCAAATTAATCGCGAACTGGAATAGCGCGGCAACAGCGTTGAGCAACTTCCGAGGACAGTTATTTCTTTTCGACTACACAGCCAGAGCTGGTCACAACCAGAGATGCAGGGGCGGAACGCCACGGGAGGGTCGGAATTAGCATGAGGGCGAAGGAGTCCAACAGCGAAAAAAAATCACGTGACCACCAACCTCACGTAACCTGTTACGCCAAGTAGTTTTGTTACATTTTTCTGCCATTTTTGTTTCTCTCTTGCGCGAGCGCTCCGTTTGCCCGGCGTTGCACGCGCGCTCCGGCAAGTCGACGTCCTCATGTGGTGCTGGTTATTCTCCGTGCCTGTCGTAGATTCAAGCGCACCGAGTTTTTCTGACGCGCTGACATCCCGGCGCTCAGGTGCGGTTTCAGTTATGCTTTCCTTCCGAGTGTGGGTGGGCGCACACATCTGATAATTGCGTACATTCTTGGAAGCAAACTACTACAATAAACAGAAGGCAATAAAAAAAAATTGCCCCTTGTAGAGGTTCTTCTGAGTCCACTTCAGTAGAACATATACGCGTGCTCCAATAGGCTGAGTAATTGCGTTTCTTACAAGTTTCTTCCTTTTGTTTGCGTTTGTTTTTTACCCCTGTGCGCGAACCTTGCCCTTTGAGTGCGTTCAGTTTGTGACGCTATTGGACAGTGCCGCTTTCTTCGAGGATTTCCTTGACTCCATCAATACGTCTTTGATGAGCCTGTCTTTCCAAAATGCCAACGTTCTCCGCAACTGGCTGTACGAGCAAATACAGAAGAAACACCCGCAAGCGTCACTTTTTATCGCCGCCATCGTATCCATATCTCCCCGCACGGTCAAAGAGCTAAGAGAAACGCACGAGGTATGTGGACTTCATTTTCTTGGAAAGGACGTTGCAAGGACGTATAGGTGTCATTAACGTAAAGTCGTCGCGATTGACCGGGCTTTGTGTACACTGAAGGAAGGCGCAGTTTCAGTTAAGTTTCCAAACTTTCCCAGCAATTTGTTGAGGAAGCAGACTCGCTGGCGATCTGCAAAAGAGAGAAAGGCAGCGTCTGCGCACGAGCTAGGTGATTACAAAAGGAGAGCACTTGCCCATGGAGCGACAAGAGGAGTTGTCCAACCATGAGGCGCCTGTTCCCCTGCAGTGCACCGATTTTGCTCGGACAGTCGAGAATACTGCGGTAATACGGCTCTCAGCAAACTGGAGAACGGCAGCACTCGAAAAAGAACCGATGCAGCATCGGCAAATTGTTTTTTGAATGAAAGAGGGGGCCTACACTGAAGAGCGTTGTAGTGAGTGACGATATCACCTATGTTGTCCACGAAGCGGAAAGCTGCTCCAACAGTCGTGTGAGGAAATATCATTCGGGATGCAATAAATTTGCGCAATTGGCATGACAAGATAATTTGTGTGCACGCTTGACAGCCACTGCTATGCGAACGTTCATTTAAAACGCTGTCGTTCTTGATATTTTAGCCACCGCTTCAAATCCCTTGCATAATACCGTCCGTTTCAAATAGATCTCGAACTGCAACGGCTGCAACACAATGATGGAACGTCCGCAAACAGTTATTTCTTTTACAGTACGCAGCCAGAAGTGGTGAGGACCGGAGATGCCCAGCGGAACGCTCCCCGCTAGCAGACGACGCTCGCTTTTACAGCGCAACTCGAAACTCGCAACCGCAGCGCCGCGGTGGCGAGAGTCGCCGCCGGCCGCCTTCTCTCCATGGCCGCGGTGGGGACATACGGAACTGAAAAAGTATCTATAAACGTTGGTATAAACCACGGCGTTCTGGGTCAGGTTGCGCGTCCTCCCGGCCAGATCGCGCCACGCTCTCACTTCGAAGTCAGAGCGGTCCGAAGCGCTCTGAGTCGGAGGCTGACGCTCTGAATGAAAGAATCTGCACTGAAGATGTCCTGTGCACATGCTGTTCAAGAGAGCTATGACTCTCAACTGAAGAGACTTCTGTAGGTCGGTTACCCGAGCTGTGTCTTGGTGTGTCTTGCCGAAGCCTTGCTGCGGAAAGCCAAAGGCCAAGTAGGTGCGAAGCGGCCAGAACAACCTAAGGCGAAGCCTGTTGTTCCGCCCTATATACATAGAGTTACACACAACTTGGAAAATGTGGCAGAGCGGTACCAAGTGCCGGTGGTGTTTTCTGCTCCACAAAATCTTGGCCGCCTGTGTGCGGAAATTTCCGGCAACCCCAAACCGAAAAAGTGCGAAAAGGAGAATGCCAAGCGCTTTGTGCCCTGTGACGTCGGGGTAATCTACGAGATACCGCTTTCATGCGGGGAGGCCTACATCGGCCAGGCGGGAAGATGTGTGAATGACCGGGCACGCGAGCATAGTTCTTCTCTTAAAGGGACACTTAAGTAGATTTGTCAAGCTCCTGTTTTTGCTTGCACGGCGTAGACTGGCTCAAATTAGCGCACTTTTCATCGTTTATCCGGTTTACAAGTCGGTAATTATTTTACAAAGCACGAAAGAATAAAAAGCTACCATGCGCGGTTTGCGCCGGCCGCACTAACTAAAAGCTGTGACGACCGGAGGAAATGCACCGTGATTGGTTAGCATTCAAGCAAGTTTCGGTTTCGGTTCTGTAAAACAACATGCTTGAAATCCGATGGCATCGTTGGATGGGCCTTCTCGATATCTCAGTAATCGTCGTATGTGCTTCTGCCATGTTGTCAGCTGTAAAATGCATACGATAAGCCTCCCAGGACGGCTTGGAATCGTACCAATCACTATCCGAGGCCTACGCAGTGGATGAACGCTTTCCGCGTCCCCGCAGACGCTCAAATTCCATGCGCTTTTCCCCCATATTTGGAGCTTGCCTCACTCATGCCTGTATGGTAAAAAGCGTGTTCGCACCAGACCAACGGTCTGTGGATTCTGGCCTGTGCCCACTACCCGCAAGCAGTCGGTGCTTATGGCAACAGCACGCCAACGAGAAGTCGCTAGCGCACCAGTGTCAGCCTGCGCGCGTTCTGTGAACTAGTTCGTAGAGCAGTGAACGTTATGGCCCAAAAAAAGGTGAACTCAGTATAGAAAACATCAGCCGAAAACGAAAAATTCAACTTATAGAAAGAATGTATCCCCGGGGATTATAACTGGTAACTTGAAAACACTTGCAATAACATAGAATCTAAGGTTTGACGAAATCTCGTCTGGCCGGGTAAAATGTTCTTTTTTTACGCCTTTAATAAGCCTTCGGTCGGTGACCGCAAGTTTTTTTAACTATGAACTTGCAATAACATACCTAGCGCCCCAGACTACTCGGCCACAGGCGAGCATTGCTGACCTTGGAAATATAGGGTATATCATGTATAACATTTTACACCTTTATTTAGTTTGAGCATTTCAAGCAGCTTAGGTGACTATTTGTTGTATTGCACTCATGCAGTAAGCGTCCCCCAAGTTTCCACAATATCTCACGTCTAGCAATTGCATTTCTTAGACGGAAAAGCGTTCGCAGATGCGTAGTCGTGCTGCTGACCGCTGTGCTTGTTCGCCGAGCGCAAAAAAGTGCTTCCTGCACCCTAGTTTTACGCTGTACGGAAAAATTTTCAGTTGATTTTATTTCCTTAGTACCTATATTGACTTCGCTGACTGTTCTCCGGCCTTTAAGTGGCCTTATATTTTCGTACTCGCGTACCAGTCAGCGAAGAATCGCATGTACGCTTGTGCAGCGCTTGTCTGAAGCGACCTTGACTTGGAGCTAGATACATTGTACAAACTAACAAAGTAAAGAAAGGCACATTCTTTCATTCAGAAACGTGTCCTGGCTTCGCTTCAACTGAGCGAATGAATTGCGAAGACCCGTCGGCGGCCGGCGGACGAAACGCTGGGCCGACTGACTCTGCCGGAAGGCCGGCGAGCCGTGCAGTCGCGCAGCCAATTGCCAGCTCATCTCCTAGTGACGTCGCACGAAAACGCCACAGAAAATGGGCGAGGGTGCAGAGAGGAGGACAGCATTCTCGAATTGATTTTTCTATTAAACAATTCGCGCAAACGCGCTCGGAGTGGTCGAAACAGGGCCTAGGGGCTCCGGACTACAATTTTCGCTCGTAATCCCGCAATGTTTACAAATCACTTAGTGCCCCTTAACAATAATACGCGTGCGCATATGCCCGCGCATTGCGAAGATTGAAGGCCTGTCAGTCCTTTGGAAAAACGCAGACCTTTCTTTAAGCAGATTACAATTCTCGGGAGGAGTGATAATACAGCGGCGAGGGAGCTCTGGGAAGCGTTTTATATTAGGCAGAAAGGGGACAAGTGCGTCAGCAATACTATTGTGCTTTTGCGTGCCAGCGAGTTTGAATTTTTGAAAACGTCACTTTCATCACGTTCTCTGGTTGATGCGTTCCATGTACTGTACCGAAGTGCGCGCGCGCACGCTCCTGGTGATTCATGTATAAATATGAGACAATGCCTCAATAAATGTTAGTTGCAAGTGAGCGGTTGTCCCGTCGCCCTTCTTTACTGTCGTTGTCCAAGTCGCGCTCTATCTTTTCGAATCATAATGCACCAACTTGCCCAACAGATTTTCTTAATGAACAACCGAAAACATTTCGAGCGCTTCAATTCTACCAATCGAAGGCGCGGGCGCTTTTCAGAGCGCTCCAGAGCGCTCGTAAACGCCCAACCGAATACTCCATTAGTGCGCGGTGGTTTCATCAACGGATCTTTCCAAACTAGCCCAGCTTGAAACCCTTCTACAGCCAGAGCTCCCGAAGCAGCCGATCGTTGTGCTGACGTCACAAGCAGCAGCGGCTTGGGCTAGCTTACCTTAGTGGGTCTGACCGCCGACAAGGTCAACCCGCTAAGGTGAGCTTGACGAATTGGGCTATGTGGCTGACTACTTCAGCAGACCAGCTGAAGCAGACAGCGGAAGTATGTGCAAACAGTGCCGGCTCTGCAGAAATCAGGAATCACAATGCCCCCTTGCGCGAGAGCCGAATGCGGAAGATCATTCCTTAGTCTTTTTTTTTTTCATGGAACAAAATTTGAACAATTTTATCTGAAACCGTGTACGAAGGCCCCATTCATTGAAAGGTGCCTTCGTATTTAACTAATCTTCGCGGCAATTCGCGCGCTTGAAACTCGTTTCAGTCCGCATTATCCTGATAACCACCGTTATCGTTTTCACTATCATCAGCAGCACCAGCTTACGGCCTTCAGTTGCCACATTATGGCCCCCGCTCGTTACAATATGCTTCGGCGCTGTGGAGACACATTTTTGGGCAGGCGTTTGTCTAGCTGCCACTTCAGTGTTCGCACAGTGACTTGTTTGATCTGCCTCTTGGAGGTGACAAATACCGCCACAGACGGCTGCTTGCTCTCTCGTCTCTCCGTTGGCTTCCTTGCCTGGATTTTTCTCATCGAATTTTTGGAGCTGCGTATTTCCACAGTGAAAGCTCAACTCACCTTTGAGTGAGAAATAAACCACAAACATTTTGCAATCCCCCCAGAGTAAGCGGGCGCCATTTTCTGTTGAGACCCTACGACTGCTGCGAGCGCAGAAAGATGAGGAGGAAGAGAAAAGATCCAAAAGATGTGCCCTGCTCGTGTGAAACGAAGCGTCTCTTGGCAAGAGCCGCTTACGGACGTCGCAGACATCATCCCAGATGACGAATTTCCACTAACGAATAAGGGTGAGGAGACAGAGGACGAGCCGGAGGACTTGCCGCCTTCCCCAAAGGGCCATCCGCCTGAGAGTGATGGCGGTGAGCCGAACGTAAGCCCGTATGCCGAGCCTTCCCTGAGACCGCCAGTACCGGCTTCTCCAGTTGTTCTGCCAGCACCCGCGACGGGCCAAAACGCTGCATCGACCGTATCTGTCTACGCCGCCAGCGCCGTCACCATGGCCATATTCATCGTAGGTATAGTCGCCATGATGGCGGTAGCCAGAACCTACGAGGTGAGGCATGTGTCCATAAGGGACGAACAGCTCATCGAGGAAACGACCACCACAATTAACACACCTGAATCACAGTCAGAAGTGTCTGCGGTAGTCGCATCGACTGCTGGTGGCAACCGGAACGGCACTGCGAGCCCATTGCCTCTAAGTCGCGGTAGGGCACACGTCTCAGAGAGGCACCGGACGTCGAAGAAAACCACTCGTGTTGTCCGCAGACGTCACCGGAGAACAAGATCGGGTAGACATGGCCGCACCAACTCAAAAAGGCCCAAGACGACACGTAGGTCAAGTGCCATGGCGCCCGCAACTCTTTTTAACGGCGCCGGAGATTGGTACCTTCGTCGGCAGCGGGTTCCCGTATATACTCGGCATCCTGGACATAGTGGATCGTGAGGAACTTTTTTAATGAGAGCGAAAACGTTTTCGATTTTGGTGGACCTGATTAGAACCTGTGGTTTGCGGAATCATTACTGAATTCTTGAGTAGTTGTCTTAAATTCGTAGGAGTGTTTACACATGAACTTCGGTTCCTTCACCTGATCCCAACAATTGAATGCCCCAAGAAGCTGAGGAAATGCTTGTAAAAGCACTACCGATTTCTATACGTCGAGAAAAGATACTAACTTTCCTGATAAAGTTAACCACGCTTCTAAACCAGGCGCCAGATTAATTTTCTTCTGATCACTCAAAACCTAAAGCTGCACTGTTTTGAGGGGTTTAGCGTCGCTCTCAATTGGTCGTATACGAAGGTGTTCGAAAACTGTATGTATACAGAATTCTATCCACGTGTCGTGATCGAGCTAAGCGTCTGCGAATGATTATTGCCATTTGCTGACAAAATCGTCTATTGTAGCAAATTACACCGTAAAAGGGGAATGGAAAAGCCGTATGCCATTCTCAGATACAAGTTAAACACGGCAACGGAAGTTGCCACTCCGCCTGGTCACCGCCGCCCGATATTATTACTCCGCGTGGTGCAAGTAGTTCAGCACTGGGATTATTTTAGCATTGCACGAGCCGTTTATATTATTTTTTTACTTAATATGCTTACAAACGACTGCAGCGACGACAATGTACGCGAGAAAAGGCAGACAATATCACGTATTTATAGCAATACGCTTTCAAAAGGACGCAAGAAAACCGGATAGAGTAACGTTATGGAGGCGTTTAGTATTTTTTAGCAACCACTAGCGATAACTTGACAAGTAGTCAGTAGACACGTGGAATTCATAAAGCCTACTTAGCAGCTGTCAGGGCGGCCGGATACCTAGACAAGAAAACCTCGTGGCAGCGACCAGTCGAGGCTTAGTCGCAGAGCAGTATTTCTTGCGGCTGAGGTAAATCTGGTACAGAAAATGTTTCCCGGTGGTAACACTTCTTCCTCCTGAAGCAGTGCGGTCTGGGTCAAAAGTGGGAAATGCACTTTGATTTATTGTGTAACCATAAATTGACCTGTTCAGGAAAGCAAACAGTAGCGGCGCTTGTGCTAACAGGAAAAGAGCACGTATGTACCCATTGTCTGTGACATGTACCATCGCGCCAAACAGAAATTAAAATAAAAAGGTCCGCGCTAACAAGCCACGCCTACGGAGGAATAAGACCGCGTAAAAAAATGGCCCCGTATCTGATGACTTCGCTACAAATACTTCCATGCACGATAGTGCTCTGGGGGCCCTGCCACGTAAATACCCCTGTTCTCTTTCCCCCACCTCTCCAGCTGTTCCACTCCAGCCGGCCCAGCCCGCGATAAACACGGTGGAGGTTTGGTGAAGCCAATTTAATTTTCCCGCGTTCCACTACTTGTCCGTCATCTATTGGAACCCTTCGTAAGTGTCGTATTTCGAATGCTGCATCGAGACGTAGCCTCTGGTGCGACACCTTTTTGTATTTATGAGTGAATGCATTGTTTTTAACGCGTATTCTTTATTTGCTCTCGGTAATATCAATCATGCACATAGTTTTAAGTAGGACCAGTTATGTATTGATGTTCTGCCTCAAATATGCCTGTTTTCTTTTAAATGCGAATGCATTTCTTAGTCGGGAGTTGTTGTGCTCCGTCGGCGTGCGCCTGCATTCCTCCAGCGCGAGCGCACGTGAGCGCGCGCCTCGTAGTTCTGCCTTCATCGTCGTCGTCGTCGTCTCGGCGCGGTGGACCCGTAGCGCTCGCATCGCGGAGCTCGGGCGGAGTAGCGGAGAGTGAGTGGAGAGGAGGAGCGCGCTCGGGCGTGTGAGGGCGCTCGCATCGCGGAGCTCGGCGGACTCTCTCTCCTCTCCGCGTACCCTCTCTCCGCTCGCTGCTCTCGGAATCTATATAATGCAGTGAAGCGCGCGCCTGGCACCTTGATAGCGATGGAAGTCGGTGAAGTCGAATCCCTCGCGGCAACGATACCGCAAGCACGAAGTGTAACACCATGCAACCTGATCATTACACCTCCCGCTGGCGGTGACGTCACTGCAGTTGCTTCAACGTCATCATCGGTTGGAGGACTCACACTCTCGTCTCTCTTCATTAAGTACACCATTAATAATAATTACTCCGCACCGCACTTATCGGTGCACCCAATGCATTCGCATTTCCGCACGATCCCCTTCGGGGAGGTGGGGGGATTTTTTTGCCCAAGGACTTTGGCAGGTATGAAGTATGGTAGCAAGTTTAGTGATTTGGAAAGGTTTTGTCTATTTAAACTTCTCGTTTCAGACTGACAGACAGGCATACTGACAGACAGGCAGACTTACATACATACATACATACATACATACATACATACATACATACATACATACATACATACATACATACATACATACATACATACATACATACATACATACATGCCTACATACATACATACGTGCACGCATACATACATACATACATACAGACCGACAGACAGACAGACAGTTGGATGGACCAAAATTTTAAGGATTATGTAACCCAGGAAAGACTATCGTTTTTAAAAAGCGTAGGCTACGGTGGCGTTCCCGGCAGGCGTTTGGCTGCCGCTCTCAGCGCACGGAGCTTCGCGCTTCAGTCCCCGCTCTTGGTCTCACCAAGAGGCCGGTGATCCGGAGGAAGCCCTCTGAAGTTCATTTGGAAATACCTCTTCCTTGCCTACAAGTCATAAGTAGGGATTATGTGCGGTACGGAATTCGTTTCAAAGCTGAATTTAAAGTCACGAACGCTCCCGCACACCCGATGTTTTTAATATCTGCTGAGCTATGCAATTTGCGTTTCGTGGTTGGCGTGCTAAGACGACACAGCTTATTTCTGCACTGGCTCTGCATACACCACTTCTGTTTAGCATGCAGCAAATAAATGACACGTTTTGCACCAGCGAGACTCGAGAATAACTTGAAACCACACTCACCCGCCGCGGTGGCTCAGTGGCTAAGGCGTTGCGCTGCTGAGCACGAGGTCGCGGGCTCAATTCCCGGCCGCGGCGGCCGCTTTTCTGATGGAGGCGAAAAGCAAAAACGCCCGTGTGTACGAGATTTCGGCGCACGTTAAAGATCCCCAGGTGTTCAAAATTAATCCGGAGCCCTCCACTACGGCGCGCCTCATCGCCTGTGTTGCGTCGGCGCGTTAAACCCTACAATCAATCAATCAATGAAACCACACTCGAGCGTCGGCATAGCAAGTAATGTTTACAAAATCAGGTGGGCATTTTGACCACCAGGTTTATTCAAACCCGAAATGAAATGTTGCCGCGGTCTGAGAGTGTGATTAAATGCGTGAAGGGGAAAATATCTTTCCGAGCATGGTTACAAGAAAGTGAGCAAAAATTAAAGAATCTGATTGATTGATTGATTGATTGATTGATTAATTGATTGATTGATTGATTGATTGATTGATTGATTGATTGATTGATTGATTGATTGATTGATTGATTGATTGATTGATTGATTGATTGATTGACTGACTGACTGACTGACTGATTGATTGATTGATTGTGAAGTTTAACTCGCCGACGATAAGCAGGTGACGAGGCTCGTCGTAATGGAATATAATCTCTACATTAGGCAAGGTCCCGGCAGTGTGGTAGCAAAAAGCTTACGGATAAGAACGGAAAAAATGGGAAGAATTACGGTGGATTTGACTTCAAGTTTACTGGTGGCAAATGGTACAAAGAAAGGAGAGAGAGGAAGGATGGTTTTTGATGATACTGATGGGGTTAGACTCAAAGAGGGCATAGATTGTTTCGTAAAATGGACCCGAAATAAATTTCCCCGCATTTCCCCGAGTGGAAGAATGTGAAAGTGCGAATGCACGAGTTGAATTTGCGCGGTTCGGTAATGTTCGCGAAAGAGAGATCACACACACACACACAACTACAAAGAAAGAAAGATGCATTTATTCACAGACACCTATTTGTGTTGTCGTTGTACTTGATTGCTAGAGCGGATCTCAGCTTTGAAATTTCGTGTCAGTACTCCTTTAAGCGGGTGCATTAGCCCTTCTCACGCCCGATTCCTGGCCAATCCCCCACGTGGGTATGTGCCATGCACAGACACCTATTTGTGTTGTCGTTGTACTTGATTGCTAGAGCGGATCTCAGCTTTGAAATTTCGTGTCAGTACTCTAGCCCTTCTCACGCCCGATTCCTGGCCAATCCCCCACGTGGGTATGTGCCATGTCAGCGGCCAGGCAGCGCGCGCCCATCTCCCCCCGTTGCCAAGGAAGACTAGGAGATTCCTGGCCAATCCCCCACGTGGGTATGTGCATGTCAGCGGCCAGGCAGCGCGCGCCCATCTCCCCCCGTTGCCAAGGAAGACGAGGAGCGCGCGCACCCGCAGCTGTTGCTATGTGGACGGACGGCGGTCGCCGGAATTCAGGGTCGCTTATAAAGTGCATTCGCACTTAAAAGCCAGTGAATCCGATATAAATCATGAAGAGGACTATGATAATACTTATAATGGGCAGAATTGCGTACAGGTATTAAAATGAACTGGCCCGTTTCAGTCCTTCACCGGAGATATTAGTTCTTTTTAAGCGAAGATTTTTTCGTCTCACTGATGGTGATGGCGTACCCTAAACGTATTACAGGAAAGCCAACTTTATAGGCGTACATATCTGTACAGGTGCTATCCGGAAGGCCCGAGTTTGAGAGAAGCTCGGGATGAACGGAGCTCCGCCGACGCTCCAAAACGTCATAAAAGTATTTTGAGCCACGGTGAGCATACTTTAAACATGCGACGTACCCGATTTGCTGATTACTGAGTTGACGTAACCGGTCCAGGGCAGGAAGCGCCAAGGAGGCGCGGCTAAGGTGTCGCAGAATTTTTCAGTGCGTTCTCTCGATCCACTGTTGCACTGGTGTCCCAGGGGGAGAGGGGGGGAATCGGAGTAGTTTATTTGTACTGTACCTTTAATTAAGAATTTATAGTTCACTGCAACGTTCATTTCATTTAACAGCAGATCTACTTAAGATTTTAGTTACGCTGTAGATCATTACCAGAAAAATCATCCCTAGCGAACATATGAACGTCCTTTTTGTGTGGAGAGCCCGGCGTCAAGACTTGCGCGTGGGCTTGCGCCACGTCAAGAGCTCGCAAAATATGACGACAAAACTTCGGAGCGCACGTAAGCCTGCGTCTCGTGAGAGTGACCAGCGTCAGCCACCTCGGCCTTAGAGAACCGTCTGCCCAGCATTCGTGGCGTGATATCTCGCGTGCTGTTCTCGTCGCCAGTTCACGTGCGTTCGCGCCTGAAGTAGGGAGCACAGACGACGGGTTCTCGCCGCAGACTCCGAGTTCGCGAATCCTATTGCCGCAGGTACTTCCGCGTGCTAACGCAGTCTGTTTTGAGATAGATTTTACAGCCTGCCGACAAAACGTTCCGGGTATGTCAGTCATTGAGAGCTTTCAGCGGCAATTTTGGAAAACCATGCGACGGGCAACAGATGGGTCAGCGACGAGGCACAGGTGCCACAAGCTTTGCTGGTTCTCCAGCCTTGCATCACTTGTGCAAGCAGAGCCATTTTTAAAGCACAGCTTTCTAGCTCTACCAGCCAACGGTTCTTTCGTGGCGTGTGGGACAACAAACTCCCAACGCGGTGAAGGCGGTGGCGGAATGGGGGGAGGGGGGGGGGGGCGGGGCGAAGGGTTTTACTCACGGATTGATTGATTGAAAATATCTTTATGCAAAAGAAAAGAAAAAAGAGGGAGGAAAGAAGGTGGCTATCCCAATTCCGGGATTCCACTGGCCTCCATCGCCGCTATAGCTCTCTCTACCAGCCATCGTTGGCAGGCAGGGTCATCGCTGCGCAGGGTGGCCTCCCACTGCTCCCGTGACGTGTTTGTGAGTGGGTGTACTGTTGGTATGTACTGGCATGCCCACACTGTGTGGTACGCGTCCGCCCTCTCCCGGCAGTGCGGGCAAAAAGGTGAATATAACGTGGGGTACCAGCAGTGTAATCTAGCCAGGAGCACGCTGTATATGGCACGGCGAATTTATCTAGCGTTCCCCGCGCGGAGGTGCCTCCTCGCCGGCAACGCCGTCGGCGGCACGGCTTCGTCGCCTGCTTTGAAGGAGGTTGTTTTGGGCCTGTTTTGGCGCAGCCTCGCGTCCATTGCGCGCTGCGTTCGCACGGCTTTATTAACTTGCACGACAGCACCTCCAGCCTAACCCGCACCAGATGGAATTAAGTGGTCGTACGGCAAACATACGTTAAGGATTGGTTTGCAGGGCGGGAAAACAAAATGTACAAACAACATACAGACATCTGGCCGCTAGCCGCTAGAGAAACGCTTAATTTTCCGTACTGCTTGCCAGGAATAGGACTCCGTTTTCTAAATTGGTGAATACCAATTCGGTTGAGTGTTAAAAGGTATTACGAAAGCCGAAAGTAGCAACTGGTTCTGATATAGCGATTATAAAAGTTTCCTCACCTTTTTCGCAATTAGCAAACTTACTAGACTAACGAGTTGAAATCGGTATAAATGGTAATCACTAAACTCACACGCCAAATTGTTTCGGTGTCTTCGCTTGTGTCGCGCGGGGCTGTAGCCCCGAGCTAGCACATCAGGATGGCTAGGCTCCGGTGTCTCACCCTTCGAAAGACGCTCCTCTGCGTTTTTTCTCTCCTGACTCACTGCCGGGCTACAGCGGCGGCGCGCGCCTCTTTAGGCCGACCGAGGCCGACGCTGCTGCAGCGTTCGGGACGCCACCGCCCCGAATTCCAGGTAACGGCTGGCAGAATCTCTGGTTTCACTCTTTGTAGAGCCCCTTGTGTGAATTCAAGGGACGTCGCATGGGCAGTTGTTGTGGGCGTCGTTTAAAGCTTTGCTTTCGAACCACCTTTATAGCGTGAATTTTTTTTTCAGGTGTTGCGTGAGCTTTGTGTGTTGAATTTTTCGTTCAAACAAGCAGTCTCGGCCGTCTGTTTGATACAATGCGATCCTGTGAGTTTCGAAGAGCAAAAGAAAAGCGGGTGGTGAAAACTCGCTACCATTGAAATACTTGCTGCTTGTCATTACGTTATCAAATCATCCGTCTTTATTCCCGTATAAAATTTCCTCGGGGCACTTGAGCCTACTTTGAAGTTGGAAGGCTCGCGTTAAAAGCTTCTGTACACCTACATTAAATTTGCGTATTTTCCTTCGCTTTCATTTCTTTGCATTTTGCCACGAATGACCGGTTGGTTTCTGATGACGATGACGGTGGGGATGATGACGCTCTCAATGTTTCGGCATCTACCCAGAACAGGGGATAGACAGGGCTAATCAGTCATTGTAATTCGATACGACTTTAAGATTCTAATTTATTTCCAGAAAGAAGATGGCCGTGACTCTTCTGCTGCACCTTCTCCGCATCTCATTCTTTTCCTCGAGTTTACAGTCTTACTACCTGAATTACGTCCGCAAGCGGACTGGCAAACGTTCAGAACGGGGTGAAAAGAAAAAACAAGAATGTATTAGAGATTTAGGCGCACCTTAAAGATCCCCAGGTGGTCAAACTTCATCTGGAGCCCTACGCTACGGCGCGACTTACAGCCTGAGTAGCGTCGGTGCGCTAAGTCTCATAATCAAATCAAATCAATCAGACTGGCACACGCCACAGCCTCCCTAGCATAGGGTGTCTGCGTGGCTGGTGTGCACCTGTCCTAGCCATCTGCAGTCACGTTCAGGTGTCACGCGGCACGCAAGTTTCTACAACTGTTACTCTTTCAATTAAGACTTTCGTGAATTTTGCGAAGCGGGCGTATTAGCCCCTCAAAGCTGCCTATTGCGGGTCAATCCGCCAAGTGAACGTGCGGCACGAAGAAAGGAACAGCAATAACGAAAATGACTTTGGTTATTCCGATCTCAGTGCGTTGGGATCTCCCATTGACCTGCTTCCCAGGCTTGTAGAATTCGAGTGTGCGTGGGTGTCCGGCCCTATTGCACTGGCAGAGGATAGTCGCCACGTCTTACTTTAAGACATACAAAACTCCTGGAGCGGATGTACTGAGCCTGGAATTCAGTCAGAAGTTTTCTGATATTCTTTCCCCAGTCCTTTTGGACATATTCACAGTAGCATATGATCCTGGTGTTTTGCCACCAACCGTATACCTAGGGCACAGTGTTAATACCGCAAACTGCGGATAAACACAAGCTGAGATCTGTAGAGGTCTATCAGCCAATCTCGCTTTGCGATGTGAGATATGAAATCATTCCGAAAGTTAAATCTAACCGTCTTTAACATGTAATCTCTAGTTTCGTTGCGTCTCACCAAACATGCCGGATTAGAGACGGGAGTATTCAAACAAATATAGAAATTACTTGTTCTATATTTGAGTGCGTGTCTGATTCGGTATAACAGGAGGACCTTATCCATATTGATTTTGCGAAAGCATTTTATCGGGTGTTTCGCAATTTTTATTCGCACTGTTATAAGCGCCCTATGTAGGTAATATACTGCATTGAGCAAATTAGCTTTGGTACAAACATTGATCTAAACAGATTTTCGTCAATCGCGTTCTTTCGAAGCCAGTTTAGATCAGGACGTCTGTTTGACAGTGCGGCCCTTTATATCCTCTATATTTGCGCTGTAGATAGACCCTCTTTTTCTGAGCATACAACCGAGCCAAAGGGTACGTAGTTTCTCTTTGGCGTCGTGTTTGGCTTATGCCGATGACGTCGCCTACTTTTGTGTTGACAAGCGTAGTGTTCAAGGCGCCGTCATATTGACTGCGAGTTTTGTGACGTGTCTGGAGTGGCCATGAATATGGAGAAAAATAAAGGCTGCTCGTTTGGCAGTGGGAGCAAAACCTTGCCAATTTGGGGGTATTAGTACAAACAGCGGACCGCTTGTATACCTTGGCGTGCCTTTTCACGAAATAAGGAACTCAGGGCCACACTAGTCTTCAGCACTCACGCATGTCAAGCGCGCCTGGCAGGCATGGATGGGGATAGAACTTTTTTTATTTGTCTGTGCGCAAGTCTGCATTGTTTTCTTTCTAGCAAAGCCTGTCTATGTGCTTCAGGTACTGTACTGTGCGCGGGCGATGTTACAGGCTCTAGGCAGAGTATTGGTATCTTCCTGTGGGGATCTAAATAGGACCCAGTCGAAAAAGACGACAGAAAAAGCTTCTGTAGTTTTGTCGAATTTTCCCGTGTCGTACTGCCGTCTTGTCGGAGTCTTGTCGTGCCGGGATTCTGGTGTTCTGTCGTGATTCGTATTCCTGTCCTGATTTTGATGTTCCGTCGTGCCGAATTCGTGTCTTGTCGTGACCCTGACGTTGCATCAGCAGTTGCAGATGTTTTTATTGTTATTGCCCATTGTGAAAAGTAGCGTAAGTGGCAGTTCTGTTGTAACTACAGGAATGTTTGTCGGTGAGAAAATTGACTTTGTCGTTACGACAGAAATGTTTTTCGTAAGAACAGATGGGTTTGTCGCAACAACAGGGATTCTGTTGTCACAACAAAGTTTTCTGTCGTACGACAGGAGTTCCTGTTAGGTTTTTGCGGTATTCCTGCTGTGATTTTAGACTGGGGCAATTCGTGAGGATAATTTGTTTCTTCCTTTTGTGTCCGGTGGTGCTGGATTGATGTATTTGTTTGCCCACCAGCTTGTGTGTCGTTTTTTTACAATTCGCGGGATCATCCACTTTTACTTACTATACGTCAAAAGCGCGGAAGTTACGATTTACCTTTTCTTCTTCTTTCTACGATTCAGGTAAAGAGGAAGCCGCCATAGGGTTTTCTAAACAAAGTTGTAGACACTTTTAATTTCCTCACTGCGAGGTTTTCTCTGGAGTATGTATTTAGCGTTTTAAGGAAGGCTATGACGAGCACTTCCGTTGATAATTTCTTCATAGTCACTGTTCAACGCCAGCTCTAATTGCGGGGCCATAAGAGCAGCGTTTTAGATGGTGTCATGCTGATGTGCGTGCCGCAAAATGTCAAAACGTTTTCTTTAAACTTCATTCGCAAACGCTTCCAGGGTAAACGTGGCTGGGCAAAAAAAAAGGATGTCGTTCCAGTGGTTAGGCACTTGCTGGTTGTGCAATTATTCAGAGGCTAATGACCAGTGTTTTGTGTTGTGCTGTGACGCGCTGTTTTTCCGGGACTTTTTGCGGCGAACACTAAAAAATGACATTGACATCACCCGCACAAGTTTTGCTTCTTAAAATTTCAAGATGTTAATCGGGCGTGTAATGACGTTTTCTTTCTGCTACGATTACTTAGCTTGTGGAAGTGCCGCATGGTTGATCGGCATGCGGAACCGCCTAAGCCAACCAAGCGCCTTTTTCACGAACATGCAGCGTTGGTGCGGAGCGTTTATCCTGCGCAGAGTCATCCGCCTGCGTCGCTGCATCTTTTGCTTTTTGAATGAGTGCGTCTGCTTGCCTGAGTTTATTACAGGGTACTGACCTTTGTTAGACTAATGCGGTTACTCTCCGTTGTCAGCTTTTAAATTATGTGTTAATTGTCATGGGTGAATTTGTATAACGTTTTTGAAACAAAAAGTGGAATAGACCAGTCAGTACAGCATAAGGTTGGTGATGTGAAAACCCGGGTTGAAATGTACCTACTCGCACGCGTGCTTTTTTATTTATTTACTCTTTGCAACAAGGCAATTCTCCTGACCGGTAAGCAGCGACAGCGCTTTTCGCAAAATTGGCACTTTAGGCTTTCGCGTTAACAAAACCTCGCGTAGGTAACAATGCGTTTGATGGCACCTGTAGAGCCTCATCTCCGTATTAATACGCTGTGCATCGCTGCCTCCGTCCCACTACCAACACAACGTAATCCCTGGTAACTTCAACCTTTGATTTAAACAACAAACATTCACTGAGTCACATTAAAAACGGAAATAAACTCGATCTTGCTAGTTTGAGGCGCTCTGCGTACTGCTAAAGTACAGTTTGACTACGACTTCCTCCACGAAGGTGGATCCGCTGGGACCGCCGTCATTCAAAGAGATTAAGTCGAGAGGCCTGCAGGTGCGACGTCGGATCTGCTGTGCCGCCAGAGGCGGGCGTCGAGGAGTCGAAAGATTTCATGGTTCATGATCTCCGACAGCAAGGAGACAAAGGCATGGGTACGGTAGAACGTATTTACAAAAGAAATTTACAATTTATACATAAAAATGCGTAAATCGTTACAAATAATCAACGTGCCGAAGGGACAGAGTACCTACTAACGCGAATTCACCCAAGTGGTAGATCTTGTAACAAGACCACTCGGCGTATCCGATGGCACGAAACAAGAGCCGGACCCCAGACAGGAAGCTTACTTGAATAATTAGGGTTTCACCGGCGGCCATACTGGCCTCCCTGTTCAGATGATGTCAGTCAGACATCCGGGATGACGTCAAGAAATGACATTAGGTCCAAAGTTCGGATTGGTTCGCACGAAACAATCAACAACAACAACAACAAAAACATCCAACACGAAATGGTGCAGCGCCACTTACGCGTGCGTACGCCGCGACGGCGAGCAGAAGAATATGAAACCGGTGGTGAATCAGGTACTTGCCTTGCTTGCCTCCGCGCGTCGTCCTCGAACTCATCCGCCCCAGCCCGTAAGAAAGAAAAAAGAACAATACTTACCAGCGGGCTTACAGGTGAGTTAGGTTTTCTAAGATTTCTAAGATTTTCAGATTTCTTTTCTTTATCTCCTTCTGCTCTGCACGGCTCTTCTTGGATGAAGATCGCTAAAGTTGTTTTTTTTTTAAGTGTGAATACACTTTATAAGCGACCCCAAACCATCCACCGCCGGCGTCGGCGGCGTCCGCAGTGCTCCTCTATAAAGAAAAACAGCATCCGGCGCCAGGTTTCGATCCGCGGACTTTGCGGCCGCAGCGCGACGTTCTACCGACCAAGCCACGGACGCGGCGGTGATATCAGTGTTGACGCGCCTTATATCTTTAACGCATTCAAACTACGTCGTCAGCGGCGTGCGTTGGCGACTCAGCGGCGTTATAGCGGCTTGATAACTGCGTGGTGTACACGTGATACTACAAACCCGATGGAAGAGATGGAAGAGAAGGCGGCGAGGCGGCGGGCTGGGGGGGCCGAGCGCAAGCGCCGCAAGCGGGCCGACAACCGTGTATTCGCACTTTCACATTCTCCCCCTCGGGGAAATGCGGGGGAATTTTTTTATTTCTCTTTGAATCCAATCCTTTAATTCCCCTCTCTTCCTTCGCCCCTACTGGCTCCCGCTTACTCTCTCTCGGGCGCCAAGATGTTAACTTTACCTTTACTTTTACGGTTACCTTTAGGTCTCACCTCTTCCCTTTAGGCGCTTCGCAGGCTCTGCGTCGTGCGAGGCAAATGTGACACTGAACATAACCCGTTCAGATTAGTTGAGATCGTCTCCGATAATAGACACTCGCCATTAATGAGTTTTAGCTTACTGTTTTTAATGGTGCACTCCGCTCTCGACGGCCCGCTCAGCCCAACCTGAACGTCAGCAGCAGAAAGGCTAAGCCATAACGAATCTCCCTTGACAAAAAATCATTCGTGTCACTGGTGGTGTCCTGTGCTTTTGTAAACCAAATCTTCTTCCAAAAAGAAATATAATCATTGCTATTTTGCTCACTCAAACGGAGTAAAGTAGCGTGTTTATTGCCTTATTGCATCTTTTCTATATCATGTATTATCTGACACCATATAATGGTCCTAATTAATTTAAAAGAAGCCGTTCAACTTTCGAATAGACAAGCCAAGGATGTCTTTCTTGGCGGTTCGTAGAAGTAGGCTTCAGCTGCGATCGACGGCTTTCGCTTCCGTTCTAAACCTCGCCTTTGCTTATTCGGAAGCGCTTTCGCGGATTCCTCGTTCACGTTTCATCTAAACAGACGGGGTTAGCAGGAGCACTCTCGCCTCATGGGGGCAGCCATCTTAGAAATCCGCGGGGTAGCGTGAGCTGCGCGCTCAGCCTGGAAGCTCACGCTACCTCGCGGATGAGCGTGACCGCTCAGCGTGCCGTTCAAGCCAAGCGGGACCCCGCTCCGGTAACGTTGCTTGCGCCGGGCGCGGCACGCATCTGGAATGGCGCTCTCGGAGCGGAGCGTACCGTGAAAAACGGTCAGCCCAAACCGCCTTTTGGTTGTACAAAGAAATGTATAACCTCCTTCCAGAAACGGTTTCACAAGAAAGATGCGGCACGCAATGTCTGCCGGGCTGACTATAAATTGAACGCACTGTCATGCAAAACCTCGTTCGAAACAGGTTTCCGACTAGCCGATAGCAGAAGCGCACCCTCCGGCTCCAGGCGGACACGTGGTACAACCTGGGAAAGCCGAGTCCGGCGAACCACCTCAAAAAAGGCGAGGCCAGGAAAAAAGAGAGAGAAACTTCATTGTCAAATGCCGTTAGGAGGATGAAGTGACCGGTGGCACGAGCCAGAGAAACACGCCTCCAGTGATCATACTGCCTACACACGGGTTAACTGAGGACTGGTGGTCGTCAATGGTTCGGTAGTTATCAACACTTCCGCGGGAACTTCCGTCACGTAAAACCGCAGCTTGCACAACATTTGCTCCTCGGTGTTCATGGAGTGAAAGCCGCTTCGAAGTTATCGCAGACGGAGGTAAGTCGTCAGATTACTGCACAGCCAATGCGCAGTACTCTTCGATAGGCGAAAACGGCGGTCACAATTCCTCCTGCCTTAACAAAAACCGCCTGCCCGGCTAGAAATATGGCATATATGCCTGCCACGGCGACTATGAAGAATAAACCACACCGCAGCAGCCATGACCAAGAGCGTCACGAGTTGAACACGGCCGTGCAAACCATTCGAGAGTTTCCTCCGAGTTATTTTGTCAATCAAACATACCCAGCCCTTTCGTGGGTGAGGCGTAGCGACCGAAGCCACATTCAACCGTAGCGTCAACTTTATCGATGAAAGGGCGTCGTAGCCACTAAGTCGCTTTCACTCTATGCTTGCTATCAGCGGCAAAAACTTCGCACCAAACGAAAACAAAATCCCCAGGCCATTGTCAGCCAGTGGGGCCACAGTCGCGTGGTGCTCAGTCCGAACTGGAGCTCACTCGAGCCCGTTCCGATAAGAGTGGAAAAGGTGACTACATTTTAAGCGAAGAGCACTTGATGGGCTCGCCTTGTCGTCGTAGCTCCATAACGGTCGATGCGACTGCCGGAATCAGGCGGAGCAGCGAGATAACGGACCCATGTAGAGCCTTCTGTACCGTCGTCAGGGAGTCGCGCTGAGGCTTCGAAAGCCACGAGGTTTGAATAGCCATAACCATTTGGACCTCGTGAACCGCTGGCGCTTGTCATACATCTCCCCGTTTCGCGCAAAGAAAACTGCAGGTACATATCAGGCCAAATCTGTGTATATAACCGGCAGCCCCTGCGTTCATTTAGTTAGGAACGCTGGTTGGGTTGGTTTTAGCAGAGTCCTTGAAGGATTGAAGGACTCTGGCGATAGTAATTGAAAAAGCGACCGCGCAAGAAAAAAAAATCGCGCGTTCGGAATGCGGGAGAAAAGGTCCAGCCGCGAAAGAAGAAGATGGCGCGTTCGAAATGCCGCTGAAAGGCTCCAGCCACGCAAAAAAAAAAACGCGTTTGAAATGACGCAAAACAGCACCCGCATACGAAATTAAAGCAAGCACAAAAATATCAGAACTCCCGCTGGTTCAGCTTCAAGTAGGGGGCGCGCGAGCACTCCGAAGGCGGGAAAGTTGAAATGCAATTGGTGGTAGCAGTGAGCAGATAACGGCGCCACAGCCGATTAGGTGAATCCCTGCTCTGTACTTCCCATGGCTTCCCCATTGAGTAGAATGCCTTTACTTTTTTTCACGGCAGCCTTCTTCATACGCCGTGGAAACGCAGTGGATGACCCATGACACAACTTCGACATCCAAAACGCACTCACCAATACTAAACACGCTATTGACACTCTGAATTGCGACGACTTCTGATAAACTCCCGCCGGGCGCACTCAACCAACTGTGAAAAAGCGCCAAGGAATTTCATCGGCACCTTCTGGACTTTGTACGAGAAGCAAACTTGTTCGTGTACCGTTAATCGTGCACCGTTATGCCGCAGGGCAAACTTTCGAATAAAAAAAAAGTAAACAAGCGCCACACCTGAAAGTCTGAGAGTCGGGAGTAGGGCACGTTTCCTTATCGGTAGGTAACTCCTTTGATAATTTGTTTGTGCTTGCGCACAGCTGCACTGGGTCTACCCTGATACAACATAGCGAACATAATTAAGTGGAAGCACATAACACCGAGAAAAACGGGGCCGCCCTGCTCCGGGCGAAGCCATTAGCAAGGTAGCCAGGCGGTACTTTTAAAAGAAGTAGACGGGCTATCTAATTTATGCTATGCAGTGCATTGGGCATCTTGATTTCGTGCTGCATGCAGATGGTAGCAAATGGACGCAGAACGGGGCCAGTTGGTACTGCTTCATTTTGAATTGCGCTAGGTATAATAATACAAACTGAACGACAAGGAGACGGGGACGAAGCCCGAAATTGCAGCTGTTTATTAAAAGAAAAAGACAGAAAGACGGGAAAACGTAAAGTAAAAAAAAAAACAAGATGGAGTGGGTGTTAGCCCAAGCCATAATTGTTAAACGGACATGGCCCCACTATGATGTTCTGGATATGCGGAGCGTGGTTCTCGTGATTGCGCTACTTTACCTGGAAATGTATCGGGTGCTCCACTATCACCGTTTTCTTAGATGAAGCTGCGGGATACTCGGGAAGAGGCAAACTTCGGTTTTATGGGATACCGCCTCAGAGCTGCACTGTGCAGGGAATGTTGGTGTTTTAAAGCAACTCTCTCCTTGTATCACTCAAAGCGGTGTCCTAAACGAAGCTCACCGCAGAAAACACCGTGGAATGGCACACTATGAAACAAACGAAAAACCCGTCCAGTGGTCGAAATCGACCCTGCGTCTTTCGCGTTATTAACTGACGTCTATCCGATAGTGCCGTCACGGCATTGGGGTCGTCTAGCATGTCTTTTGGGTTCGTTGCTCTGCCGTCAGCTCTGTACTTCGGCTGAGTTGAACTCTGACTTTTGACTTTTGCGGTTTGGAGTTTGGACGGCGACGATGGTTCATCGGCGCCGATGAAGGGGCGGGGGGGGGGGGGGGACGGAAGGGAGGAAGGGGTCGCACAGCTTTGTCGTGGGTGGATTCGTTTTCTGTCATCCGAGTTAACTCTTTCACTCACAGGCAGTTCGCACGTTGATTGTTCAGGCTCCGATTTCGACTCTCAGGAGGTTGGAAGTTTGATCGTTGTCGTTGAGGCGTTGACGCTGATGGCATCGGCTTTGACATTGGCACTTTGCCGCTTGGTTTTCGTACGCAAGAAAGCTTCGCGTTTCAAGCGTTCTCGTCGTTAGACAGATGGGCGTTTGATTTTCTTCCCATAAAGCCCTTAGATACACTGTATTTGATTTGAGGACGGTATGAATGAACCTATCGGTGGAGGTGACATGCCAAATGCCCAACGGCCACAAGTGGTTTAAAAGCCACATGTTACTTCTCACGTTGCTTGAAAACTTACCCGTAAGGGTGATGTACTAGGACCCAGAATAACAGGAATGCAGTATACGATACCGCGTCGTACAGCTCAAAGCGGCATTTGTTCTGTCGGGTGCACAACTTACCAGCAAACCGTATGTTTTCAAATTGGCTGTGTCTAGATTTCCCTCCGACGGTTCCATAAGCCGCTCCACTGAAGCAACGGCCACCAGTATTTTGTAACAAATGCCGTGTTTGGCACTACGTCCCTCTCCCTAACGTTGATTAACGTAACCTGACATAACAAACTCCAAATAACATAAAGCAATGGTTGAAAACACGCAAAACAAACCTTAACAAAGAATATAACAATTGAACCTTAAGGTGAAAAAAAAATACTGGAGTCGGGCGACGCACTCGAACCGCTGCCCACGGTTACAGAAAGCTAAGACGGAACTCCTGTACCACAACGACAGTGTTTTGCCCTGTGCGAACCTTACCTTAAATATTCGAAATTCGTCGGACGGCCCTTTATAGCCATGGGTGCAGCGCTCAGCTGGAGTACCTTCGGATGTCACTCTAGACACTGTGTTGCAAATTATGCCGCGTGTGGGCGGGGCTACGTTTTGGTTACAATGAAAAATTAACGTTACATGGCATATTTCCTCTGGCAACGAGATAGGCAAGAGAGCAAATGGTCTGTTAAAAAGTTATTCACTGAAAGCCCTAGGGAAAGCGCTTTTACGGGGTAGACACCAAACGAACAAGACAGACTAAACGATTTCCACTAAATTGTACTACTTTGAGAAAAGCGCCTTCAAAGTTTGATCGGCTACTGTAATCATGTCTGTGAGCCGCGAATATTTGTGGAAAATGGGGTATAACCCGGAGTTAACTTTCATGACTATAGATGGTGATGATCAATGTGACCCCAATCGGTTGGATCGGTCGCCGATGAGATCGATGATGGAAGCGATGATGCCATGAAACGATGCCTCATGGTGACGGGACGTGACAAACGATGAGCTACACCAAGCTAAAGCAAGATACACTAAACGTACACTTTATGTACACTACGTACTTAAAACTCTCAAGTCTCGTGATGATATCAAAGAGGTCGGGCAAAGCGCGCGTCGAGCGGGGCTCGCCGCTCATTCTTCTGTTCTACAAAAACATCTAACTCCGCGGTTTTACCACCAAAACCCCGCCCACAACAGGGATGTCACAATTGGAGAGTGAGGATGGTTCACTGATTATCCCACCCTAGGCCACTGATTGGCCACTGTGAAAACCAAATCTAGGTTGGTTCAAAATAGTCATGTGACCCACCTTTCACTCTCATACAGAAACCCGGAGGTGTTCAGCAAAACACAAACATAAATAAAAACCAAACAACTAAAAGCAAACCGAACGGCGGGAATCGGTTCTGGGGCGGATCGTCTTGTCCATACCGTGCACGGCTATGTTTGTGCTCCGCGCCGCCAAAATTCATTTGCTGTGTACACACGTCCAGCGCACAACAAAGACTGGTCACCTACCCATTGACGCTTCCCAGCGGCCGAGTCGCCAGGGTCAGGCGTGTGACCAATGGAAACTTCGCCCAGTAGCTTTGAGCAGTCTAAGTCTGGTAGAGAAAACATCTAGTGCCCTCTTCCTATCTAGGACCCCTTCACTGACTTTCAGTTCCCGTCTGCTACGGGAATTATCATGGTGGTAAACGCTGTCGTTTAAGTGTCGACGGTAGCGTTCCTCCAGTTTTCGAAACGAACGAAATGAAATCCTTCTCGGAAAGCTAACATCGCTTTCGGCTATTTTGGGGTGACCGACGCCTTTGTTTAAGTCCTCTCCGGGCCCGCTTGCCGGGTGAGCACAATAGCGCGGCGAATCAAAGTAGCTCCCGCGGTTTCTCCATCGCTCCCAAGTCTGCTATTGCTGGCGGGAAAACAAACACGATACAGGTAAATACGCTTTACCTAACGAACGATATCTAGTTGCTGGGCGATATTAATTAATAAGTGAGGTGCCCGAGGTTAACACCGGGGTTTCTTGTGCACACGTTGTAGTCAGGTGTATTGCTCAATAAGGGGAAGAGATATTCATCATCAAGTTGACTTTTCAGGCACAGAGCACTTGAGCCACAAATCTGATGCGGCGCTGTGCACATTCTCCCACGTGACACACAACCGCGCGAGGTATTGACGAAAAAATAATGCCTGGTCAGTTATTATGTAGACAGATCCCGAGGGCTAGCACACGCGCTACCGGCTTGAGCGTACGTTGCGGATGATGTCACTTAACAATATTAGCGCGCCAGCTTAGAAATAAATACTTATTTACGTTCTAGCCTACCCTCCCTGGTTTTCCTTAAATCTCTCCTCCTTTTTCGGAGTCCTTTCTCTTTCCCCCGAAGAGAGTAGGTGACATCCTCACGCCGACTTTTCAGAGTTGTTTAAAATAATATTTCTCTCCTTTATTCTGGTTTACTTCTTGCCAATCCCTGTCGGAACTTGTATTTTCATAATTTATTCAGTCTACTTCCTTCTGCCAATATTTCTTCCCATTCAGCTGCATTGTCGTGGCAGCAGGCCAGAGGCAGGCGCTCGTGAACGTGTAACCCCTTCACTTCTCATTGTTCTGGCTCAGTTTTACGCCCATTCGCCCGACTTCCAGCCCTAACTTCTTCAGTCGTGCACGGCATCATGCCACAACAAAAGTGACCCTCTTGTCTGTGTCACAAACGGCCGGCCAGGTCATCAATTTTTTTATTCCGGTGGCGGGAGGGGACGGCCATTTTTGGTCGCGCTTCGGCACTTGAGTCACCCCTTCCAATTTTCCCGCGTTCGTTTTTTATCTTTCTCCTGCCTTTCCTTGTCGCTGATCCGAAGAAGGCACGAAGAGGGTCGTGGCGGTTCGGCTCGCTCGCGCGTTTCCGATTCCGGAAAGGCGACGTCACAATCACGCGAAGGATGGGTCTGTGGGTGACGCGGCTTTAGAGAAGTCCGTCGGCAGGCCCGCGGCGGGCCGACCAGCGCCTCATCTACGGGATCGAGTTCGCCTCATCGTCGGGGGTCTCTAGGCCGACCAGACTCCGCACCCCGGATCCCCGAAAAATGTAACCGGCTGCCGGGCGAAGCCGACTCGACTTCATCGTGACTTTACGCTTGCGGTTACCCATAGCCACGCCTGTGGTTAAGACGTATGCCTCCTAGTGTTTTTATGTCGCTAACAGCGTTCGTACTTGAAGTTTTTTGTTGTTGTTGTTGTTTCCCAGGGTAAAAATGTAAGCCTCCTCAGAGAGTGTGTCTGTGTTCTCCGTATTGTGTATTTGGTTTTTTTTATTGGATGCTTGTCTAGTTAACGCCGTGCGTTAGCCGCCCAGCGCGCACCTGCGCACATTGTACGGCATCCCCCACCCCTTAGTGCCTGCGCGCATAAAGCGATGTCCGCGTAACGGTTTTTTTTTCTTTCTGTCTGTTCTTCTGTCTACATGGGAACTGTCTGTTCCCATGTAATCTCATCTCTTTCATGCAGTCAAAAAATAATGTAGTTTAAAACGTACTCCTGCACCCCTGCACCCCTTAAAACGTACTCCTGCACGTACTGTACTCCTGCTAGAAGGGCGTTTTTCTAGCTGTTAAGCCTGACGCAGTAGTGTTTGTCGTCGTCATAGCAACGGTCTCAAGAGATGTGGCAAGACAAAAACATTAAAAACTTCTTCCACATAACATTTTACGCCTTTCTAGAGGGTTTTGCAACTAAAAAGCAATAATAATAGTCTTGACGGCTTTTTTTGCTTCTCCTGTCTTTCACTTCAATGTATTTGCCTCGTCTAGCCACACTGACAGCAGCGCAGCGGCGAGGAGGCGGCGGCCGCCGTACTTTGCTACATGTGGAGGAGCCCGACGAACATTCGGCGTCGTGACGCCGCTGGTCTTCTGCCGCGCGAACTTCGTCGTGAAAGATCGCTCCATGTATTCTAGCCTTAAATTAGGCCGTCCGCGGCCTAATTTAAGGCTAGAATACGGCTAAAACGTTGAGGCGGCGTCCCGAACGCTGCTGCGCTGCTGCAGCGTTCGGGACGCCGCTTCCACGTATTCCCGGTAACGGCTGGCAGAATATCTGGTTTCACTCTTTTTAGAGCCCCTTGTGTGAATTCAAGGGACGTCGCATGGGCAGTTGTTGTGGGTGTCAATTAAAGCCGTGCTTTCGAACCACCTTTATAGCGTGGATTTTATTTTCATGTGTCGCGTAAACTTTGTGTGTTGAATTTTTTATTCAAACAAGCAGTTTCGGCCATCCGTTTGAGTCAAGGCGATCCCGTGCGTTTCGAAGAGCAAAAGAAAAGCAGGTGGTGAAAACTCGCTACCTTTGAAATACTTGCTGCTTTTCATTACGTTATCAAATCACCCGTCTTTATTCCCGTATAAAATTTCCTCGAGACACTTGAGCCTACTTCGAAGGTGGAAGGTTCGCGTTAAAAGCTTCTCTACTCCTACATTAAATTTGCGTATTTTTCATCGCTTTCCTTTCTTTGCATTTCGGCACGAATGACCCGTTGGTTTCTGATGACGATGACGGTGGGGATGATGACGCTCTCAATGATTTCGCACTTACCCAGAACAGGGGATAGAGAGGGCTAATCAGTTATTGTAATTCGATACGACTTTAAGATTCTAATTTATTTCCCGAAAGAAGAAGGCCGTGACTTTTCTGCTACACCTTCTCCGCATCTCTTTCTTTTCCTTGAGTTTACAGACTTACTGCATGAGTTACGTCCGCAAGCGGAGTGGCAAACGTTCAGACGGGGCGAAAAGCAAAAACACCAGTGTATTAGAGATTTAGGCGCACCTTAAAGTTTCCAAGGTAGACAAACTTCATCTGTAGCCCTACGCTGCGGCGCGCCTTATAGCCTGAGTGGCGTCGGCGCGTTAAGTCCCATAATCAAATCAAATCAATCAGACTGGCACACGCCACAGCCTCCCTAGCATCGGGTGTTTGCGTGGCTGGTGTGCACCTGTCCTAGCCATCTGCCGTCACGTTCAGGTGTCACGCGGCACGCAAGTTTCTACAACTGTTACTCTTTCAATTCAGACTTTCGTGAATTTTGCGAAGCGGGCGTAATAGCTCCTCAAAGCTGCCAATGGCGGGTCACTCCGTCACGTAGACATGCGGCACGAAGAAGAGAACAGCAACAACGAAAATGACTTTGGTCTTCTTCCTCTTCCTCTTCCTCTTCCTCTTCCTCTTCCTCTTCTTCTTCTTCTTCTTCTTCGTCTTCTTTATTTATTTATATTTTTATTTATTTATCTCCTTTTTTTGTTTTGTCTCAACATGGACTAATTTCCAAACTCGATTCCTCAAACACAAGAAGAAAAAAGCTTCCAAATTTTTGTAATTTTCCTCGAATCATCCACCTAGGCAGTAATCTCATTCGAATTAGCGACTGATGTTTGGCCGATCCCCTGATTGGGTATGCGCTTATAATGTTAAGGAACAACAACAACAAAAACATTATTCCGGTGTCAGTGCGATGGGATCTCCCATTGACCTGCATCCCAGGCTTGGAGAAGTGGAGTGTACTTGGGTGTCCGGCCCTATTACACTGGCAGAGGATGAAGTTGGCACCTCTTAGCCTAAGACATACAAAACTCCTGGAGCGGACGGACTGAGCCTGGAATTCAGTCAGAAGTTTTCTGATATTCTTTCTCCAGTCCTTCTGGACATATTCACAGTCGAATATGATCCTGCATGGTGTTTTTGCCACCAACCGTATACCTAGGGCACAGTGTTAATACCGCAAACTGCGGATAAACACAAGCTGAGATCTGTAGAGGTCTATCAGCCAATCTCGCTGTGCGATGTGAGATATGAAATGATTCCGAAAGTTAAATTTAACCGTCTTTAATATGTAATCTCTAGTTTCGTTGCGTCTCACCAAACATGCCGGATTAGAGACGGGAGTATTCAAACAAATATACAAATTACTTGTTCTATATTTGAGTGCGTGCCTGATTCGGTATAACAGGAGGACCTTATCCATATTGATTTTGCGAAAGCATTTTATCGGGTGTTTCGCAATTTTTATTCGCACTGTTATAAGCGCCTATGTAGGTAATATACTGCATTGAGGCAATTACCTTTGGTACAAACATTGAACTAAACAGATTTTCGTCAATCGCGTTCTTTCGAAGCCAGTTTACATCAGGTCGTCTGTTAGACAGTGCTGCCCTCTATATCCTCTATTATTTGCGCGGTACATAGACCCTCTTTTTTCTGAGAGTACAACAGAGCCAGAGGGTACGTAGTTTCTCTTTGGCGTCGTGTTTGGAGTATGGCGATCACGTCGCCTACTTTTGTGCTGACAAGTTTAGTGTTCAAGAAGCCATCATATTGACTGCGCGTTTTGTGACGTGTCTGGAGTGGCCATAAATATGGAGAAAAATAAGGGCTCCTTGTTTGGCAGTTTGAGCAAAACCTTGCAAATTCGGGGGTATTAGTAAAAACAGCGGACCGCTCGAATACCTTGACGTGCCTTTGCGCCAAATAAGGAACTCAGGGCCACACTACTCTTCAGCACTCACGCATGTCAAGCGCCCCTGGCAGGCTTGGATGGGGAGAGAACTTTCTTTATTTGTCTGTGCGCAAGTCTGCATTGTTTTCTTGGTAGCAAAGCTTGTCTATGTGCTTCAGGTGCTGTACTGTGCGCTGGCTATGTTACAGGCTCTAGGCAGAGTATTGGTATCTTCCTGTGGGGATATAAATAGGACCCAGTCGAAAAAGACGACAGAAAAATTTTCTGTAGTTTTGTCGAATTTTACCGTGTCGTACTGCCGTCTTGTCAAAGACTTGTCGTTCCGGGATTCTGGTGTTCTGTTGTGATTCGTATTCCTGTCCTGATTTTGATGTTCCGTCGTGCCGAATTGGTGTCTTGTCGTGACCCTGATGTTGCATCAGCAGTTGCACATGTTTTTATTGTTATTGCCCATTGTGAAAAGTAGCGTAAGTGGCAGTTCTGTTGTAACTACAGGAATGTTTGTCGGTGAGAAAATTGACTTTGTCGTTACGACAGAAATGTTTGTCGTAACAACAGGGATTCTGTTGTCACAACAAAGTTTTCTGTCGTACGACAGGAGTTCCTGTTAGGTTTTTGCGGTATTCCTGCTGTGATTTTAGACTGGGGCAATTCGTGAGGATAATTTGTTTCTTCCTTTTGTGTCCGGTGGTGCTGGATTGATGTATTTGTTTGCCCACCAGCTTGTGTCTCGTTTTTTTACAAGTCGCGGGATCATCCACTTTTACTTACTATACGTCAAAAGCGCGGAAGTTACGATTTACCTTTTCTTCTTCTTTCTACGATTCAGGTAAAGAGGAAGCCGCCATAGGGTTTTCTAAACAAAGTTGTAGACACTTTTAATTTCCTCACTGCGAGATTTTCTCTGGAGTATGTATTTAGCGTTTTAAGGAAGGCTATGACGGGCACTTCCGTTGATAATTTCTTCATAGTCACTGTTCAACGGCAGCGCTAATTGCGGGGCCATAAGAGCAGCGTTTTAGATGGTGTCATGCTGATGTGCGTGCCGCAAAATGTCAAAACGTTTTCTTTAAACTTCATTCGCAAACGCTTCCAGGTTAAACGTGGCTGGGCAAAAAAAAAGGATGTCGTTCCAGTGGTTAGGCACTTGCTGGTTGTGCAATTATTCAGAGGCTAATGACCACAGTTTTGTGTTGTGCCGTGACGCGCTGTTTTTCCGGGACTTTTAGAGGCGAACACTAAAAAATGACATTGACATCATCCGCACAAGTTTTGCTTTTTAAAATTTCAAGATGTTAATCGGGCGTGTAATGACGTTTTCTTTCTGCTACGATCACTTAGCTTGTGGAAGTGCCGCATGGTTGATCGGCATGCGGAACCGCCTAAGCCAACCAAGCGCCTTTTTCACGAACATGCAGCGTTGGTGCGGAGCGTTTATCCTGCGCAGAGTCATCCGCCTGCGTCGCTGCATCTTTTGCTTTTTGAATGATTGCGTCTGCTTGCCTGAGTTTTAAAAGGGTACTGACCTTTGTTAGACTAATGCGGTTACTCTCCGTTGTCAGCTTTTAAATTATGTGTTAATTGTCATGGGTGAAGTTGTCTAACTTTTTCGAAACAAAAAGTGGAATAGACCAGTCAGTACAGCACAAGGTTGGTCGTGTGTAAACCCGGGTTCAAATGTACCTACTCGCACGCGTGCTTTTTTTATTTATTTACTCTTTACAACAAGGTAATTCTCCTGAGCGGTCAGCAACGACAGCGCTTTTCGCAGAAGGGGCACTTTAGGCTTTCGCGTTAACAAAACCTCGCGTAGGTAACAATGCGTTTGATGGCACCTGTAGAGCCTCATCTCCGTATTAATACGATGTGCATCGCTGCCTCAGTCCCACTACCAACACAACGTAATCCCTGGTAAGTTCAACCTTTGATTTAAAAAACAAACATTCACTGAAGCACATTAAAAACAGAAATAAACTCGATCTTGCTAGTTTGAGGCACTCTGCGTACTGCTTAAGTACAGTTTGACTTCGATTTCCTCCACGAAGGCGGATCCGCTGGGACCGCCGTCATCCAACGATGTGAAGTCGAGAGGCCTGCAGGTGAGACGTCGGATCTGCTGTGCCGTCAGAGGCGGGCGTCGAGGAGTTGAAAGATTTCCTGGTTGATGGTCTCCGGCAGCAAGGAGATGAAGGCATGGGTACGGTAGAACGTATTTACACAAGAAATTTACAATGTATACATAAAATGGCGTAAGTCGTTACAAATAATCAACGTGCCGAAGGGACAGAGTACCTATCAACGCGAATTCACCCAAGTGGTAGATCTTGTAACAAGACCACTCGGCGTATCCGATGACACGAAACAGGAGTCGGACCCCAGGCAGGAAGCTTACTTGAATAATTAGGGTTTCACCGGTGGCCATACTGGCCTCCCTGTTCAGATGATGTCAGTCAGACATCCGGGATGACGTCAAGAGATGACATCAGGTCCAAAGTTCGGATTGGTTCGCACGAAACAATCAACAACAACAACAAAAACATTCAACACGAAATGGTGCAGCGCCACTTACGCGTGCGTACGCCGCGACGGCGAGCAGAAGAATATGAAACCGGTGGTGAATCAGGTACTTGCCTTGCTAGCCTCCGCGCATCGTCCTCGAACTCATCCGCCCCAGCCCGTAAGAAAGAAAAAAAGAACAATACTTACCAGCGCGCTTACAGGTGAGTTAGGATTGCTAAGATTTCTAAGATTGTTAGATTTCTTTGTTTTATTTCCTTCTGCTCTGCACGGCTCTTCTTCGATGAATATCGCTAAAGGTGTTTTTTTTTCTCTTTGAATCCAATCATTTATTGCCCTCTTTTCCTTCGCCCCTACCGGCTCCCGCTTAACCTTCTTTTGGCGTTAAGCTGTTAACTTTACCTTTACTTTTACTGTTACCTTTAGGTCTCTCCTGTTCCCTTTACTCGCTTCGCAGGCTCTGCGTCGTGCCAGGCAAAGG